>NC_137464.1:149843283-150475783 GCF_964235325.1 Thermobia domestica
AAATTCTCTTCTTTCTCTTCGTTATTTGATAAAGACAGGAAAGATGCTTAGTGTTCCTATAGGCCACGGGGTATAGATCGAGTGTAGCCAGGATCAAATATGGCTAGTTATTAGCGGAACAACTGTTCTCTTGTATAATAATAATAATAATAATAATAATAATAATAATAATAATAATAATAATAATTATTATTATTATTATTATTATTATTATTATTATTATTATTATTATTATTATTATTATTATTATTATTATTATTATTGTCTGTTCACTCTAGGATGGAAGATTGTTTACAAACAACAATTGTAGTGCGAGCGTCAAAACCTTGCTTCTCACCCCTACATGGTTAATTCATGGTTGCCAGGCACATGAATCTCCGAACCGAATGTACCTACTTCTGCACAGTCATGGACTAAGTGCTATTACTACATAAATTGCTGCTTTTGAGATGACTGAGATATTAACGTTATGAAAAATTGAGTTAGTTATTATGTAATACAATCTTACACATAATGCACACTCAATTTTGTACAAGTGATCTTGTTCGAAAGTGTGCGAAAACCTTGTACGCCTGGCAATATTGGAAGATGGCAGTTTGTGTTGTAAACAATAAACAGAGGTAGCGAAGACCGTTAGGTTCGCTGGACAGCGTTGTTTTCATGATAAGGCGACAGAAACATATTGTACTGATTGTAAACAAAGGCTGGGAATTTCGATGCGAGTATAGGTGGAAATATTCTCCTCACATATTGCCTGTTGGGGAAGGTTTGCAATGTTGCAAACTGCTAAGTGTAGAATTTCATACTAATTGAACGAGCTTTGAGAAGGATTAGTATGATGCAATAATTATAAATACTAACAACCATAGACTTAAAGTATTAGGAAATAAACCATGCTGCTGTAAATATAATACACATTGAATTAAGTGTTCAAAGTACAATATAAAGCGAATTTTAACATTTAAACATTTTAAAGCTGTACACATTTGCCCTGTTTGGGTGCCCTTACCAGACACTGTGCAACACGAAAAAAGGCATTAAAATAGGTAGATCGAGCGTGGGCATGAACGCGGCTCTGGCCTGTATTCCTTATTAAGGTTTTCCTCAGTCTCACGAGGTGAATGACTAGATAGTAGCTTCTGTAAGGCAGGGGAGGATCCAGGACGGACTTCTTGAGGGCGGTGGGTTTTAATACTGCTACTTAGAGCTATTTTTAAGAGCTCCAAACTCTGGGATTGGGTTTTATTTAAATATATAAAATGAGAAAGGTTCCTTTCCTGAGGGCAATCGCCATGATCGCCCCCCTGGATCCGCCACTGCCGCAAGGCCAGAATTGGGCCAAACACCGAGGCCCCAGAATTGGCGGGAAATATATTCCTTCAGAATATTATGTTGTCAACACTTCCACAAATATTATGGTGGTGGGTTCCGACATCCCTTTTTCGTTTATGTGTGTTTAAATTCATTATGAAGTAAATGTAGAAGTGTTTCTTTCATTCTCTTTCTTTCTTTCTTCTCATCTTTCTCATCCTTGCTCTCCTTTCCCCACCTTCTTATGAATACTATCCTCCTGTAATATTGTTTCTCTCTACGGCTCAACCGGTTTAAAGAGACCAACCTGATATAGTTAACTATTAGCAGAAGTGTACCAATAAATTCACATTAGAGACAGCGCCGTAACTTATATTTTTTTTCTGGGGGGCAAGCATTAATATGTGTATTTGGGCCTCCTATAAAAAGTTGTTTTTCTCATTCTTGGCCCCCCTCTTTCTAACTTTCTCTTACTATTTATGGCCCCCGGAGCCTGTCGGCCCTCCCTCACGGCAAGGTCTGCGGGGCCGTTACTTACGCCCTTGGGCCCATTCCATACGTGACAAATTAATTAAGGGGACAACATTGACAAATCTCAAAGCCATACGAATAAATGTTATTTCTAGGGACCCTAATAAAAGACGTTTCTTACTGAAGTGGGCACAAGGCTCACTTTTATTTTATTTACCTTTTGTGCGCTGCTTTATGTAATGTAGTGAAACTGTTTAATGCTTCATTTATAATTTCATGTTCGTATTGTATATGGATTAAGAAAATTTCGTCTCCAAATGGGCCCCTTCGAACGGCGGGGAACCTCCCTGGGGGGAAGTTGCCCCTCCCCTGTCCCACACAAGTTACGGTCCTGATTAGAGAAGAAGTAAACTCTTTCGAAATTTACGCAACTTGCAAATACCAAACCCTACTAGTGCTAAAATTGATGAGTTTGTTCCACTGTTACAACTGCTATAAGGGGAAAGTAGGGGAAGGACTGCTAAGATTCGCTGGCCAGGTTTTGTGTCAAAACACAGCGCCAAGCTACAGTGAACGGACATATTATTGCTGAGAGATATTTACGTATTTAATACAGATCTAGGTATGGTTTGAATGCATTTTAATATTACAATGAGAAATGGGGAAAATATTTGGAAAGGATTCTGACAAATAATAAGTAAAAGATAAAATAAATAATAATAGAATTCATTCTCCTTAATAGTTTAAAGTGGTGTATATTTTGTATTTTAATACATACTTCTAAAAATAAATTGGCATTTGCATTAAATATTGAATATTACACATGATTTCTTGCTATAGATAGATCAGACAATAAAAATATGGTGTACTCTGAAATATTAAAATACTGATGTGGTCGTGTACTTAAAAATGTTTATTATTATTATTATTATTATTATTATTATTATTATTATTATTATTATTATTATTATTATTATTATTATTATTATTATTATTATTTTACTAGCAGTGACACAAAATAGGGAATGTACCTTTCGTTGGCTAGAAGGAGAAAAGAGTAAAGTGGAATCCCAAACCCTCGGCAAAGGGGAAAAAGAAAGAGAGAAAAGTGACCTCTTAAACCCACATGTGTAAGTCATAAATCGGAGTATAACATCGACCAAAACTATGGCAACGTTGGTGGATACATATTTACTTACAATGTCACTAGTAAGAGGATACGAGAGTTCGGACATTGACGAAACCACCCACGAAGAGCTTTCTTGTTTTTGCCACGACTTTACACACACAACACACACACACACACACACACACACACACACACATATATATATATATATATATATATATATATATATATATATATATATAGACCCTATGTATGTATATGTTGATAGAGAATATAAGAAAAGATCTGACCTATGTCCACTGATAGTCCGGATTGAAAATTTCCTAACGTTTTTTTCCCTTTTCTTTTGTAATATTGTAGACATTAATATTGTGCACTTTCATTATCAAGAGTGGACATAAGAAAAGTAAATATCCCAATAGAAATAACATTGTTTTAAAATATTTTTTTTCTTGTAGAAATCATATATTTTTTACGATTTTCCTTGTGCTGACAGTTTGTCAATCTGCACGTTACGAAGTTTATATTGTGTATAATTGCATCTTGAGGTGGATACATGACAATGACGTAGAGAGGTAATGCTTTTAGAAACAAGTTCCTTAGATATTACTCTTTGTTTCTTGATTTTATTCGCTTTCCTAAACGCACTTCCAAATTCTAAATCTGTACCCTTTCCCACCAACTTTATTAGTCATTAAAACATTTTATGATTGTAAATATATTTACAGTCGTTTTCCTTGTTTGTATTACACTATTCGCTTCACGCGTTTGTATAGAAAAAAACATGGCGATCACCATGGTAACGGAAAGGAAATGACGACATCACTATTTCAATCTATTATGAAGATGGGGCTAATTTAAGGTGAGCCACTCTACGACATATTCCAATAATTATCTTTAAATTCGCCTTATCTCTACAATTAGACGTTTTCATTCAAAGTCACAGATAAGCTTTTTCTTGTGTTGAAGTCCTGAACAAGTCTGTGAGCTTTTTTTCAGTGTAGTCACCCTACGACCATTTCCACTAATTCCTTAAATTATTGATCCCATTTTCCTAAGTAGGCATTTTTGACCAAGGTTACAGATATTTTTTTCTTGTAATGAAGTCATGAACACATACGTCTGTCAGTTGTTTTATTCGGTATAGCTACCATGTGATAAAGCCCCATGTCTGTAATTAGACGTTTCCAACTAAAGTAGCAAATAAACTTTTTTTTTTTGTTTTATTGAGATCATGAACATGTATGCGCAGTTTTCCGGTTTATTCTCGGAACACCCTGTATATAGAGATTCCAAATAGGTTTACCAACATAAAATGTTTAAAATGATCAAATAAAAGTTCGATAAACACCGCCTTTATGAAGAGCTTATGTTTCGTCAGAGTGCCTTTAACGGCTGGAAAACTGTGAGATGAAAGGCAACGGGAAATCATAATCATTCAATTTGCTCCTGGTTTGCGGACAGCATAAAGAGATTTTTTTTTCGCAGGTCAAAATATAGTTCCGGAGGTGAAATATTCCCCATTCGTATCTCTGGGAAGGGGATGTCTTGGGCAACTATTGGACAAGAAAACAACAATGTGAGGAACACAGATTTAGAAAGAAAGTGAATTCATTAAGAATATGGGAAACAAGGACAAGAAAAAATATTCGAACTCTGAAGTGAATTATGTGAAACAGAAGAATGGTCAAAAGGCTTTCTAAAGACGATCATGATACCGATGGCTAAGAAATCGAACCCAAAAAGATGTGAAGATTATAGAAATATTAGTTTCATATGGCATGCAGCAAAAATTTTCCTTAGAATATTGAACAGAAGGTTGTGTGGAAGAACAAATGAAAAAAATTAGGAGGAAAAGTTTGGGTTCAGGAGAGGTAAGGGCACAATGTATCCAATTCGGTTATTAAGGATGTTAGGTAAAAGGTTTATATAAAAATAAATAAAATATAGAAATCTATAAAAATAAATAAAACTTAATAACTCTTGAACTACCCGACCGATCTCGATCAAACTTTCAGCATAGATCAAGTTCGGGCCTGGAATATTTTCTTCATTTCACTTTTACAGTGCAACGAAGGGGAGGGGAGAAAGAGGGGGAGATATATGTAAAAAAAAAAAAAGTAAAAATAAAAGTGACTGTCTTTGTGACTTATCACGCTCAAACCACCCGACCGATCTTTTAAAAAAATTCAACATACATGAGGTTTGGACCTGAGGTGGTTTTTATCATATCACTTTAACGGTACCGTAAAATGGGGAAACATTGGTAAGTTTTTTTTAAGGTTTTTTCAAGAAACACTTGAACCTTCCTCTTGAAATATCTGGAAGGTATTTTTCAAAATTCTAAATTGTACCTGTATAAAAATATATTTTTTGGTGCCAATTTTACCACGTATACGGGTAACTTTGGCAAGTAATTTATAAGGCTTCTTTTTACAAATTTTGTATTAAATAGAGGCAACATTGGCACCTAAAAGTACTTTTAAAAATATGTTACAATATTTTTTGGTTTATTAAAACCATTAATTGTGCATAGGAAAACTGACACCCATAGATTACAAAAATTGAGTGACGAAAATTACAAAAATAGAGTGCTGAACAGAATTTGAAGTGCTCAATCAGAGAGGCACATTGAACATTCATAATAGGGATCTGTAGTGTTCTCAATTAAAATTGCCACACACACAATTTAAACAGTTCACACACTGAACCCAATCCGGGCCTGGAAAAGTACTCCAGAGACAGGAACAAACGTGACATTTGTCTTCGTTTGAGATCTTCGCAGCCGGAGTCGAAGGTTGTCCAGGATCATCTTGGCTTCCTGACGAAGCAAACTCTGCACCTAAATTTGCACCCGGAACAATCTTCTTTCCTCGTTTCTTTCGCGGCTCCTTCTCTTGACTTCTTTACTCCTGTAGCATCTCTTGAAGACATTTGTCCAGATAACTTCTAATTGATTGTCCCTCTTTTGCATCCGGTATTTTTTTTTTCAGAACAACTGACGGATTAAACGGAACATGTCCAGTACTTCGAAATCCAGATAGCACAATGTTCTCCTTAGGTCTCATTTCATCCCAAAGTCTTCTTAACAGCAGCGGAAAATGCTCCTTGGGTAAACATCCTCATAACCTCTCTCCTTCCTTCATTTGCTTAGGATCTTCCTCCAGATGATCTTCATGGGACGGAACACAGCCACGTCTAGAGGCTGTGTGATATGTGTAGAATTCGGAAGTAACGTCGTGAAGTAGACTTGATTCTCCTTGCAGGTTTTTATTACAGTAGGTGAAAAATGTAACCCCAAGTTGTCTCCAACTACCAATTTCTTTCCGTCCGTCTTCTGGGCTTGTGGTAAGAGGATCGTGAAAAACCAGCGCTCAAATGTTCTGGATTCAAACCAACCAGTGTTCGTACAATCGTAGAAAGTTCCTACAGGGTCACCCTCTGTCCAGCCTTTATAAAGATTTTTAGCTTTGTACACAACAAATAGCGCTAGCAGTTCTCCGCCTGCAGTGATGCTCACCATAAGAGATAAATTCATTTTAGAATGATCCTGCACTGTCTCCACTCTTTTCATACCTCGCGCTACCAACACTTTCTTCGAACCAGGGTCGTCCGATAAGTTTGTTTAATCAAAATTGTACACTAGGGAAGGCTCTACTGAATCTAGCGCATCCTTTATCCTGGTAAAATAACCTGCCACAGCTGTACGTATAACGGATGATCGAGATTTCTTAGTATTACATGCAGTTCTCAATACAATATTTTGAGAAATGAATATATGAAATCGTCTCCAGGCAGATTTTTAGAAAAATGGGGTATGTTTACCCCATTTTTATCCAAATACTTTTTAACCATTATTTTCATATCAAATGGTGTCAAGGGATAACCCCATTTAGCAACCTCCACCATAGTATTAACAAACTCTGTTTCTTCCTCTTTTGTCAAAATTGGTGGCCTTCCTACAGTTTTAGTACATTGGCCTTTTAAGTGATTTTGGATTGTTCCCCTGCTTATATTATACTTTTTGCTGGCTTCATTTTGTGACATGCCGTTTCTAACATCCTGAACTGCCTTTTGTAGATCTTCATCTGTATAAGGTTTATATCTTTTCTTTCCATTTCCTTTCTCGTAAATTCTAACCATCTTAAAAGAAGGAAGAAATACAGTACATAACTGACTGTGATTCCAGTCTACTCTGTAATGAACCT
The DNA here is from genome assembly GCF_964235325.1 of Thermobia domestica. Classification (NCBI taxonomy): domain Eukaryota; kingdom Metazoa; phylum Arthropoda; class Insecta; order Zygentoma; family Lepismatidae; genus Thermobia; species Thermobia domestica. The sequence continues at coordinate 149,850,403 of NC_137464.1, forward strand.
CGAAAGAGGCTAGAGTTTGTAAAATGGCGGTATCGTTCGTATTGGCAATAGTAAAAATAATAATAATGTACGGTAGGCCTACTGTGTTTGTCTAATTGTTGGTCAATGTTGAAGTAATTGTTGGAAACCCGATTAACGAAAATAGAGCTAAAAGGAGAGAGAAAATTTTGCTTAGAACAACGTTGCCAAATTTACCCCGCTCTATGCCAATGTTACTGCTGGGTGCCAATGTTCCCCCATTTTACGGTAGAACTTAGAGGAGGAGAAGGGGAGGGGAGAAATCTATAAAAATAAATGCAACTTAATAACTCTTCAGCCACCAGACCTATCTTGATCAAAGTTTCAACATAGATAAGGTTCGGGCCTGGAATATTTTCGTTATTTCACTTTTACGGTGGAACCTAGAGGAGGGGGAGGAGGATATATATATATATATATATATATATATATATATATATATATATATATATATATATATATACAGGGTGTTTCAGATAAAACGTCCAGTGCTTATAAATCCGAAACGGTTGAGAATAAAAAGATGAAACAAAAACTGAGATAGGAAAATGTCATAGGCCGCATCACATGGTGTTGTTGTGGTGACCCACAGGGCCCTCCTTCAAGGGGGCCCAGGGGCCAACTTCAAATTTTCAAATAGGAACATGTATTGAATCATACCTCATTCAATAGTACTTGGAAAACGAAACAACTTTTGTAGGAAACAATTTTCGATTTGGGCCACCGTTTCTAAATGGCCGCAAAAAGTAGGTCCTATATCAGATAAAACGTCCAGTGCTTATAAATCCGAAATGGCTGAGAATAAAAAGATGAAACAAAAACTGAGATAGGAAAATGTCATAGGGCGCATCACATGGTGTTGTCGTAGTGACCCACAGGGCCCTCATTCAAGGGGGCCCACGGGCCAACTTCAAATTTTCAAATGGGAACATGTATTGAATCATACCTCATTCAATAGTTATTGAAATATGAAACAACTTTTGTAGGAAACAATTTTCGATTTGGGGCACCGTTTTCAAAATGGCCGCAAAAAGTCCTGTATCAGTTTGAAGTTGACACCTGTGCCCCCTTCACGGAGATTCTTGAGGGCCACCACAACAACACCACTTGATATGCTTTATCATCGTTTCTATCTCAGTTTTTGTTTTATCTCTCTATTCTCAGCCGTTTCTGATTTAGGCCTATAAGCACTGGACGTTTTATCTGATACAGGACACTTTTTGCCGCCATTTTGAAAACGGTGGCCCAGATCGAAAATTGTTTCCTACAAAAGTTGTTTCGTTTTTCAAGTGCTATTGAATGAGCTTTGATTCAATACGTGTTCCCATTTGAAAATTTGAAGTTGGCCCCTGGACCCCCTTAAAGGAGGGCCCTGTGGGTCTCCACAACAACACCATGTGATGTGCCCTATGACATTTTCCTATCTCAGTTTTTGTTTCATCTTTTTATTCTCAGCCATTTCGGATTTATAAGCACTGGACGTTTTATCTGATATAGGACTCACTTTTTGCGGCCATTTAAAAACGGTGGCCCAAATCGAAAATTGTTTCCTACAAAAGTTGTTTCGTTTTCCAAGTACTATTGAATGAGGTATGATTCAATACATGTTCCTATTTGAAAATTTGAAGTTGGCCCCTGGGCCCCTTTGAAGGAGGGCCCTGTGGGTCACCACAACAACACCATGTGATGCGGCCTATGACATTTTCCTATCTCAGTTTTTGTTTCATCTTTTTATTCTCAGCCATTTCGGATTTATAAGCACTGGACGTTTTATCTGAAACACCCTGTATATATATATATATATATATATATATATATATAAGTCACCGTCTTTGTGACTTGATCACGCTTTAACCACAGGACCGATCTCGAACAAATTTTCAACGTAGATGACGTTCGGGCTTGGGATAATTTTTTATCATTTAACTTTGACGATGCAACGTAGGGAAGGGGAACGGGAAGGCGGAGATATATGAAAAAAAAAAATCAAAATGAAAGTGACTGTCTATGTGACTTCACTCTTGAACCACCTGACTGATCTCGACCAAATGTTCAACACAGATGAGGTTCGGGCCTGGGATGGTATTTATCTATTCACTTTAGAACTTAGAAGTGAAGGTAAAAGGGGATATATATATAAATTAAATAAAACTTTATAACTCTTGAACCACCGGACCGATTTCGATCAAATTTTCAACCTAGATTAAGTTCGAACATCAGATGATTTTTGTCATATTACTTTGACGATGGATTTAAAGGAGGTGAAAGACATTTACAAACGATCGAAAATGACCAATATTAGTGTTGAACCTATAGTTTTTGAGGTCGCTGAGATGAACAGTGACACCTCTCAGGCCATTTAATTCCAAATTGAACCCAACAAAAATTGTGGGAAGGGAGGGAATATATATATATATATATATATATATATATATATATATATTGTATATATAGGCTGATTCAATAAGAACGTACCAGGCCTATATCGCAGCTAATACTGCACGTAGAGCCTTCAAACAAAAAATTGCATTACCAAATCGTAAGTGTAGAATGCAATAAAAATAGTAGCGAAACCAGTGGCGTCTCGTGAATACCTCCAACGGGGGGCAACTTCAAAATTTGAAATGAAAAGTGATATAACTGTTGGAATGATTCGAAAGGACATTAAATGTCATGCAACTTTTAGAGGACAAACTTTGTAATATCCTTTCCCATTTAGCCGCTAGAGATGTTGTTGCAGACTTGTATCTGACTATCCGTAGCAAGCCTTTATCTTAGCTAATAATGCACATAGAGCCGTCAAACAAACAATTGAACTACCAAATCGTATGTGTAGAATGCAATAACAATAGTAGCGACACCAGTGGCGTATCGTGAATATCTCCAATGGAAGTCATCTATCAAATTTGACATTTAAACAGGGGTTGGTTGTGCCTCCATTGAAACAAGCGCACAATGGGAGAAACGTCGAGAGAAAACACGTTGGCATATTTCTTCCTCGTTGGCAGCAACACGGTCGCATTACTAGGTGAAAGTCAGATGGTGCGAGGGTGTCCCCAGTCACACCAGGCGAATGCCAGGAAGGTACGTGCAAACCTTGCCCTGGAAAACAACCGCCGAGGCCTATGCAGGATTAACTCGGGGCCTAAGCCAATGGTAGCCCAGACACAGAATGACGTGGACGCGCGATGTATTTTGTGTGCGTACGTACAACATGAAGTATCTCCCAAAATCCGGGAGCATGTGTTGTGGGCTTGTTTGTCGTTGTTTCGAACAGCACACTCATTTATCGTTGCCAGTGATTGTGTGGTGGTAGTCTTGTAGATCCAGTAGCTAACACGTACATGACCTTGTTCAAGACGTAGTCTATGCGGCCTCGAACAGGCGATTGCTGCTTTGCCAGACAGAACTTGTAACACAAGCGTGAAGAGTTCGAGAGTGATTAACCTCTGCAGTGAGTTAAAGTGGTCCGTGTACTGGACAAGTTGTCGGGCATTGAGTTCTACTACCCGATCGTGGTATCAGTCAATATAGTGTCGTGCGTATTCTATGGAAATCACATTTTCACCCGTACCATCTCTCTCTGCATCAAGAACTAAGTGATGCGGACTGTAATTTACGGCTTCTGTTCTGCAACTGGGTGGTCTATCGCGTGAGAGAACATCCGAATTTCATTCACTTCATTTTATAGACTGATGAAGCGACATTCTGCAGTGATGGCAACGTGAATCTCCACAATGCACATTACTGGGCAGAAGAGAACCCTAACTGGACGAGAGAAGTCAATCGGCAACACCGATGGCACATTAATGTGTGGGGTGGCATTGTAGGGACTCAGGTCATTGGGCCATGGTTCTTTGCTGCTCATTTAACAGGTGCAATGTTTCGTGATCTCTTGCGACATCATCTACAGCCGCTATTGGAAAACGTACCGCTCCATGTACGTCAGACGCTGTGATTTCAATTAGATGGTTGTCCAGCCCATAATGCTGCCATGTGTAGGGAAGAGCTATATGTTCTCTTTTCGCAACGCTGGATTGGTAGAGGTTCAAGTTTCCTCCGCGGTCGCCCGACCTTACTTGTATGGACTATTTTTTCTGGGGTCGAGGATCTTGAGTGTCAACCGACCAACTACAATTCGCAACATGCAATACCGCATTACAACCGCATTCCGGACCATTAACGTGGCCGAGTTGGAAGTTGTTGCTTACAATTACGTCCAGCGAATAAATCGCTGTACTGCTGCTCGGGGACATCACTTTGAATATTTGTGAAAGTCAGCGGGCGTCGACTACACTCCGCAGAAGGTAAGCTGATTCTTTAACTCTTTACTCATCTTTCTCCAATGGCTTGATTGCAACGCCTCAGCTTTCTGTCCCCATGTTTTATTTCATGCTTTGGCAACAGCACATTCGGTTCGTCTTTCTTCGTTGCAACCAATAGTTTCTTCTTCCGTTTTGTTATAGCATCGTACATTGTCCCTCATTATAGTTCTCCCCCTCTTTATAGAGTTTCATTCAGCAGCAGCAAATGTACCTCTGCTTACTGTTACAGTATGTAGCCTCCCCCCATCGTGGTCTCTTACTGACGTCATTGTTGTCGCCACTTGCACGGTGTGATTCCGCGTATGTACAATTGTACGTCCCGTTCGTTTCAGACCAGTATATACTCTTCCCTTTGGTTCCGCATGCAGAAACCCTCGCTTCATCTGACTTTGACCTCGTAATGCGATCATGTGGCTGCCTCAACGTTTCTCCCATTGTGCGCTTGTTTCAATGAAGGCACAACCAACCCTTGTTTCCATGTCAAATTTTGCAGATGACCCCCGTTGGAGGTATTCACGATACGCCACTGGTGTCGCTACTGACGTCTACACATACGATTTGGTAGTTCAATTGTTTGTTTGACCGCTCTATGTGCATTATTAGCTGAGATAAAGGCTTGCTACGGGTAGTCAGATACAAGTCTGCAACAAGACCTCTAGCGGCTAAATAGGAAAGGATATGACAAAGTTTGTCCTCTAAAAGTTGTATGACATTTAATGTCCTTTCGAACGATTCCAACAGTTATACCACTTTCCATTTCAAATTTTGAAGTTGCCCCCCGTTGGAGGTATTCACGACACGCCACTGGTCTCGCTACTATTTATATTGCATTCTACACATACGATTTGGCATACAATTTTTTGTTCGAAGGTTCTACGTGCAGTATTAACTGCGATATAGGCCTGGTACGTTCTTATTGAATCACCCTCGAACTCCCACTTTTCGGGATCGCTGAGATGAACAATGACACTTCCGATGCCGTGGCCCGCAACATGGGGAGTAGAGGGGATATATAAAATCATAGAAAATTACCAATATCAAGGAGCGCTTTAGTAATATTAAAAAGTGACTAACTAACGAAAGATATCACTATTTTTTTTTTCTTAATTTAACCCAGAGAAGCGGGTAATTGATGTTAGTACTTTATAAACCGGTTCAAATATTGGTTTATGATATGATGAGAGTAGACTTGAAGAATAGGGCACGGTAGCTTAGTAGTAGAGTGTTCACTTCTTCTACGAAGAGGTCCCTATTTCTTTTTCTGGCCATGTTAGTTGTCGTGGACAACACCATTTTCCATGTGGATTTTCTCTTAATTCTTCTGTTTCTTCCCACTTTCTAATTCTATCAATTCTATCCACTAAGTATAGTTATCCATCAGCCTATAGGGTATAGGCGTGATAAGTACAACTGTAATATTTTATTTATCATTTACAGTTCAAGAAAGACAGAATAGTTGTAAATGATTCATCTGATTTTAAAGTAAAATATGACGAAAATCATTAGTGATGAGCACATGCAAGACCAAGACCAAGACTCGGATGGTCTTGGACTTGCACATCCAGTATTGGTCTCAGTCTTGCACTGGAACACTTGTTCTTGCTTTTGGTCTTGGTCTTGCACACCCAGTCTTGATCTTGGGCTTGGTCTTGCCTGCAAGAATCTTGCAAGTCTTGCTTTTAAAAAATCTTATGCTTTTCATAGCTATTTTTTCTCTGGATATAAGGGATAATAAATTCTAACGAAAATAGTAACGAAAATATAATTATGTTTCTTAGTGTAATATAGATTACCAGTGCGGTATTAACAATTTTGTTTCGGGGGGGAACTTTGCTAGCTTTTATTAGTGGAAATGTGAAAATTCTGCAAGATATTTCATTTACTTTAAAATAGTAAATAAATTTTCGGGGGGCTTAAGCCGGGAAGCCTCCCTTAAATACACCATTGTAGTTTCTTTCGTATGTTGATAGTGTACAGCATAGGCGATGACCCTTATCTTTTTTAATGAGTGCCCACGCTTCACTACTTGTAAGAAAATCACAAGATTTCGTAATCCTTTTATATTTTTTAACAGATCGATTACTACACTGGTTCCCAAGCTGGAGAGGCTACCCCTAAGACGCATGAAAGAAAATTAAGACGGCACAGATTATTGAAATACCATGAACTGCAAAATTTTTCGTACACTCTAAAGGCGTCAGATTTATTTTCTTTTCAACCACGATTAGCTAATCCTTTAATTGAACAAACTCCCAACTAAATATTGAGATTTTGTTTCACGAATTCCAATATGTACTCTGTGGAACAGAAACATGGACATTACGCAAAAGCGATAAAAAAAAAAAAAAAAAAAAAAATGCAGACTTTCGAACATGGGCATAGAGAATAAGGAGAGGTTGGATGGAAGAATGAGAAGGTGTTAGAAATAGTTTCAGTACGGGAAAAAGAATTTTAGATATTGTTAAGAGGACGCAGAGGAACTGGTTGGGATATTGCTTGAGGAGGAATCGCATTATGAGGGACGTGCTAGAGGGTATTGTGGAAGGACAGAGAGGGGGCGAGCGAAGGAAATTGTAGTTGAAGAAAGACATTAAAACAGAAAATTGCTACGTCAAGACAACGGCGCCGTCTTTTCAAAATTTATGTGGGTGCATATCAATGGTCGGACGTGTTAGCCTATATGTTTTCAGGGAAGTCTCGATATTTGATTTATTTTTAGTTAAAATCTTTTATGAACACTTTCATAAAGTACTGTGCTTTATAAAGTAAAATAATCCGGTACTAAAATAATCCTTATGAGTTGGAGCTGCCCTAGCTCAGTCGGTAAGACAGCTGACTTAAACGCTAGAGAAACAAGTTCAAACTCGAGTCCAAATGAAAAATCTTGTGGGTGCCGGAGCCCCGGAGCACCTACGTAGTCGGCGCTAAGCGACCACCATACATCGAAACTTCTGCTGCAGCAAGTGACCTGTCAATAATGGCAGAATAACTATGATGATATGTTTAGCAATATTGGCCAAAAAAGAGAGAAAAAATTAAGATAATAATTCAAATCTTTTAATATTTAAGAATAATTTGGATGAAAACTGAAAACGACTCAACTTTCTATGTCTTTTGTGTAAACTCAATTTATATCAATACTTTTAACTTATATTAGAAATACAAAATAACGGTATCAAACTTCAAGTTATTTTAAATAACTGTACAAAATCACTCTCACTTGTGAAAATGGCTTATTTATTGTTGTATAACATTATATCGCTCAATCCTCGATGTATCGTATACCTAAGGAAGCTAAAAGTTATATAAACAATTATTCAAAACTTGCTGTCACATTCACTAAGTTTTTGTTAATGGCATGAAAATGTTATTTCGATATTAATTTTATGAGCACACATTAAAAATTTCCAACGGATGCTTGAGTCTCGGAGCCAAGGCCATACCTATGCAGTCGGCACCTATGGTGTACGGAATTATCAATGTTCAGTACTACATTTCTCATTAGTTTTGGAAGAACATCACCGTGTTTTAAAATGAAGTAAAACGCACCAAGGTTAAGGGAGCCGGTGATGATGAGAAATGACGGAAATGACGGAAATAATGGAACGGAGAAAGTAGGAGGAAACGGAAAACCCCCAGAAAACCCACGCACAAGGTTTTGTTCACCAAAAAGCTCACATGGTCCAAGATGACACCTGTGTGGCTTGAAAATGAGTAATAACTACAGAAAACGCGAATAACTACAGAAAACGGCACACTGTAGTTATATGCTATAGGGGAAAATAGACTCACACAGATTGCATAAACTACTGGGAATACTTCAGCGGCATTTTTACTGAAACCAAGAAATTCAAGTGAAAGATGTAATGATTATTTCCGTTCTTTTTTACATTCTATAAAAAAAATCAAGTAGTACCAGTACTTGTGCAAGATTCTTGCGCTTATCGCTAAATATCGTTAATACAACACGTTTGTGTTATGACACGAAAGAAGACATTTTAAGCTCGTAATCTTGGCGCGTGAGGACAGATGACAGCATAAGCTTAGTTTCCAAATTGGCGTCTACGTAGCAGAAAGAGTTCTGTGTTTTCAAATATAGTAAGTGTTTTTCTTTTTACAGTACAGAGTGCATTCTGTAAACAGTTTGAAATTGTACCAGCAGGCCAGCAAAGCATTCTGAGATGGTATCACTGTTGCCACACTTGGTACAATTGTACCAAATTCACCCCCTTGGTACCACGCTGGCATTTTCAGCCCCTTTTGTGAAAAAGTTGGTAGAATTCTACCCAATTCAGCACCATTTAACAAATACTTGTCACATTTTCAAAAGTGTCAGTAAAACTTTTACTACATCTCACGTTACTCATACTGTGTGATGTCATGAGAAGCGAACTGAGAGATGATTGACTTGTTTCTCCTTTTATACATATATAGGCCTATATATATTTTTCATATATGGCCATAATACCGTTTGATTTATGGTCACTTTGAAATAGAGGCGCGTTTGGTTTTCTTGCAATACATACCGAAGATGATAACTGTTTTCTCTTAATTTGCGGCCTCTGTTATACTTCCTACGTGCGAGAAAAGTTTCATCTACTTACAGGGTTGTTTGGGATCCTCCCAGCGGCGTAGCAATAGGGTAGGAAGGGTAGGCATTGCCTACGGGCGCAGGACGTTTCGGTATATTAGGGGGAGCCCCAGTTTTTAATAAAAAAGAAACAAATTATATAAATGGAGCCCCAAGTTTTCGTGGTCTTCACTTTCAAAACATGGCAAGAATAAAAATTCCTTCCCCCCTGTCTCGCAGTTTATTACATTTGTGTATCAAATTATTGGCATTATGTAAACTCGTCGAGGTTATAGCACTGTATGATTAAGAAATTAATCCTTCTGGTAATTAATTATTACAGTATTAATACGATACCAGTCCTATATTACATGTACTGAGCTTACTAACTATAAATAAAATTCCCCTGCGCAACAGGCTTTCAACAATAACGACAAATTCTCCGAGCACCAAAGGTTGGGCAAACCGGGCAACTGCCCGGGACGCTAACGTCAGAGGCCCCCAAACGAGCACCCGAAAATAAATTTTCGAACATATTTTCTAACATCACTGTAATAAAATGTAAAATATAGGCTACGACTAGGTGGGTGGGGGGAAGACTCATTGGCAGGTGAAAATTTTGCCTTCGTCCGCTCCTGATGTTGACTGAGATGACGTAGTGTTAAATGGATGAGGACGATACTGACCTATTTAGGCTCTAATCTCAACGACGTGATAACTTTTTTTTTTTTTTTTTTTTTTTTTGCAGTTAGGGTATAGCGAATTTTTAGCCCTGTTTTAGCGGAAAGAAAAATTTCATATTTGCAACACTGGCCAAAGCTAGTCAAATGTGGGATGTGGCGCATACGCGTAAGTTACAGATGGTCATACATTGGTCTATTAAATGGGTGAGGGTGCGCCACTAGGTATTTTGCTTAGGGTCCTGCTATTTGGATGTTTTTAAAAAATAATTTTTAAAAAGATCACTTTCTTGATTTGGACTTTGCAGAGGGGGTGTGTGTTCTAGAACTTTACCTCTTTTAGTTTCGTGTTATAGAACCATGTATTACACTGATACAAAATAATGAATTCAGCCCTTTTTGTCTCAATTTGGTACTATTTTTCAGCCCACTCCAGAGCGAGGATTGTGGCAACACTGGATGGTATTGACAGTTTAAGAACACTGGCTGCCTGTGTAAAGGTAAAAACAGGAAGTTCAAGTGTTTCTGATGAAACAGTGGAACGAATTAGAGCGAGTTTCATATGTAGCCCACAGAAATCAGTTGGGAGCTTCGTGGGCTTGGACAGTTTCCGTACATTTTAATCTATCATTCGTCATTGTATGTGTTGTACTGTACGTTTCTTAATACAACTATTTCAATCCCGCTGAATCATTTATAATCAACCTATACTAGGCTACGGTTCTTCTGCTTTCAACTTTTATATATCCAAAAGGATTTTACTGCATTATTTTGCTTATAAAAATAGTTTTCTTTTTAGAAATTTAAACTTGTGTATTATCCCAATTTTTTGTAATGAACTAATTCAGTTTAAACCTGCTATAAATAGATATGGAATATCACGGTTTTGTATAGCGCGGACGTTTCTTGGAACCAATTAACCGCATTACACATATTATTGAGAACAATAAAAGACATAGAAACAGAAAAGACCGTATAATATTAATAAAAAGTAAAATTAAAATCAGTCTTCACAAGCTTATCTAGAAGTAGTAACTTCATGCTGACAAACATTACAATCTTTTCGTAAGATCACTATAAAGTATTGTCTTATGTAGAATCAATCATAAGCTTAGAAAAATATATTGACTGAGGGCTTTCTGCTGGAGAGTTACAATCATGCAAACATATAGATGGCAGCAGAAGGAGAAGTCACGCAAACCAACAGCTCCTAGCACGCAACAACGTCTAAATCAATTAAAACAGAGAGCGACAAGAAACAACTGGGATATACGAGAAACGCAAGATCAATTATCCCTAGTCCCTCCCACAACAAAATAAATCTAAAAACCAAAATTCATCTTTTTCATATTAAGAAAACATAGTAATAACCAAGCACTAAAATTCTTATTCCTACGCATCAAGAATCGGTAGTTCGTAGGTTTTGCTCTGTGGTAAGTCCGTTTACACCTACGCAAATGCACACTATAATGGAGTTACAGCTCCTACATAATTTGTTGCTATACCAGAGCGACAAAACTAAAGAAAATGTTCACCATTGAAATACTTAATTCAGGAAGAAATTAAGTTGAGATTAGTAGACACTTCGTCAAAACAAACTTACGAGAGAAAATATCGAAACCAGAGAGTGAATATAATAGAAACTCTCCTATCACGGTACACGTAATCTTTGTAAGTTGGTAACATTGGATATTTATACACTACTATTGTCTTGTATCAGAGCCGTGTTGTCATAGTGAATAGTAAGCAAGGCTATATAGTACAGATTCGTTTGTGTAATAGGCCAAACGTTGATGGTGCAAAATGGGAGACCATTCAAGTTTCAAATAGGGAAAATTGTAAATTACACAATTAATTGGAACAAGTGTATTGAAAACTATCAGTATGTCAGGTGTCGAGAGTAATAGCGTCCAAGGTGATGACGGCATACGAGGGGGCACCCAAAAGAAACAGGATTGAAAGAGCGCTGCCGTTCCTAGACGTAGTAGAGAGTTCTCCTGCTAGGTGGGTCTAGTAAAGACCTTCCCAGATCAGTTGGCCAAGTGGCGTCTGCGTAGGAGGTTCATGTTTGATTGTATTATTGTTTTTCCCAACTGTTCTCGTTTGCCGCCTGCGAAATCGTTATGACAGATTCAAAGGAATCATGAGTGTGTTTGCTTCCTACTTGGAAAATCGGAAAAGAAAATTTACCAAATGCTTCAATAGGCTTTCAAGAAGGACACTATGAACTGCACACAACTTTTTGAGTGATTTGGGCGCTTTAAGTGTGGTGAGATGAGTGTTGAAGATCATGCTCGTTCTGGGTGTTCTTCATCATTTCGAAACGACGAAAACGTCGAACAAATCTGCCCCAAAATCAGCGAGGATCGTAGTTTCATGATCGATGATATTTCAAAACAAGTAGGAGTGAGTTGGAGTTCGTACCAGCGTGAGATTTTCCAAATGAGACATGTTACCGCTAAGTTTGTTTCTCGCCTGCTCACACAGGATCAAATCATTCGTCTGAATTTGAGCCAGGACTCAAAATCAGATTGAAAGTGATCCAAACTTTCTGACCAATATGATGACATTTTCCGAGAATTAAAAAAAAATTAAAAGGAAAATGTTTGATGGTGTAGAGGCTGTAAAAAGAACTTCGCAGAGCGCATTGGACGACATAAAAGTTCCAGAGGTGCTTCAAACAATGGTAAAGAGAATGGGAGAAATGAATCGCATTTAATGGAGAGTACTTTGAAAGAGACTGAAATAATTTTGTAAAAAAATGTAATAAATTATTCTTTTTTAGAACGAAAGTCCGGTTTCTTTTGGGTCCTCCCTCGTACAGAACTCGAAACAAGACATGACAGAAAAAAAGGGGAAAAAACGAGGGATAGTGGGCATAAACCTAGCCTAGGCGAGAGGGATCACTGAACATTGAAGAGCATTGTCACAAAGAACCGAAGAGCTAACGGGATACGACTGACTGTAGAACTAGGTATCCCGAACGAGTGGTTTCTAGACACAGTCCGTCAAGAGATTCATAACCTGAGTATCTGCAGTCAGATCGTGATTTTTTTTTTTATTTTATTTTATTTTATTTTATTTTATTTTTTTGAAATCTTTGATTAGATCCACCGATGCTGTAAAGCTAAACATATAAAAGAGTATTAAACATTGCTTACCGATGATTGGAAGAGATATTCTGTTGGTACTATTCTATTATCTTCAAAGGAAGAATTACTGCCGGTGATTAGGATGATATTTTGGGCGGCCAGATGTATGCTATAGTGAATAGTAAGCAAGGCTATATAGTACAGATTCGTTTGTGTAATAGGCCAAACGTTGATGGTGCAAAATGGGAGACCATTCAAGTTTCAAATAGGGAAAATTGTAAATTACACAATTAATTGGAACAAGTGTATTGAAAACTATCAGTATGTCAGGTGTCGAGAGTAATAGCGTCCAAGGTGATGACGGCATACGAGGGGGCACCCAAAAGAAACAGGATTGAAAGAGCGCTGCCGTTCCTAGAAGTAGTAGAGAGTTCTCCTGCTAGGTGGGTCTAGTAAAGACCTTCCCAGATCAGTTGGCCAAGTGGCGTCTGCGTAGGAGGTTCATGTTTGATTGTATTATTGTTTTTCCCAACTGTTCTCGTTTGCCGCCTGCGAAATCGTTATGACAGATTCAAAGGAATCAGGAGTGTGTTTGCTTCCTACTTGGAAAATCGGAAAAGAAAATTTACCAAATGCTTCAATAGGCTTTCAAGAAGGACACTATGAACTGCACACAACTTTTTGAGTGATTTGGGCGCTTTAAGTGTGGTGAGATGAGTGTTGAAGATCATGCTCGTTCTGGGTGTTCTTCATCATTTCGAAACGACGAAAACGTCGAACAAATCTGCCCCAAAATCAGCGAGGATCGTAGTTTCATGATCGATGATATTTCAAAACAAGTAGGAGTGAGTTGGAGTTCGTACCAGCGTGAGATTTTCCAAATGAGACATGTTACCGCTAAGTTTGTTTCTCGCCTGCTCACACAGGATCAAATCATTCGTCTGAATTTGAGCCAGGACTCAAAATCAGATTGAAAGTGATCCAAACTTTCTGACCAATATGATGACATTTTCCGAGAATTAAAAAAAAATTAAAAGGAAAATGTTTGATGGTGTAGAGGCTGTAAAAAGAACTTCGCAGAGCGCATTGGACGACATAAAAGTTCCAGAGGTGCTTCAAACAATGGTAAAGAGAATGGGAGAAATGAATCGCATTTAATGGAGAGTACTTTGAAAGAGACTGAAATAATTTTGTAAAAAATGTAATAAATTATTCTTTTTTAGAACGAAAGTCCGGTTTCTTTTGGGTCCTCCCTCGTACAGAACTCGAAACAAGACATGACAGAAAAAAAGGGGAAAAAACGAGGGATAGTGGGCATAAACCTAGCCTAGGCGAGAGGGATCACTGAACATTGAAGAGCATTGTCACAAAGAACCGAAGAGCTAACGGGATACGACTGACTGTAGAACTAGGTATCCCGAACGAGTGGTTTCTAGACACAGTCCGTCAAGAGATTCATAACCTGAGTATCTGCAGTCAGATCGTGATTTTTTTTTTTATTTTATTTTATTTTATTTTATTTTATTTTTTTGAAATCTTTGATTAGATCCACCGATGCTGTAAAGCTAAACATATAAAAGAGTATTAAACATTGCTTACCGATGATTGGAAGAGATATTCTGTTGGTACTATTCTATTATCTTCAAAGGAAGAATTACTGCCGGTGATTAGGATGATATTTTGGGCGGCCAGATGTATGCTATAGCAAAAGTATTTTTCCCTAACAACAATGCAGTCTTCAAGGGTCATGATGCGCTACACGTAGCCGTATGATTTCAGACGTGCTTTATGGAATATCAGAATAAATTTTAAAACCTATTTTGGACCTCTAAATTTCTTGATTTCGTCTATTGTCAGTTTTAGAGTAATATTGCCATCGCAGATTTCCTCCTCTAAGAAATACCTCCTCCTGAATAATCAATGTTTTGACGATCATTCCCTTTATCACACACATTATAAAGAAATGTATATACAGTAAGGTTATAGCTTGCGTGAGCCATTTGATAAGTTTGTGATTCTCCCCGAGGTGATACTCTCATCGCAAGTATTATTTTATAGTTGAATATGACAATCTTCTATAAGTGAACACTGAGAATTACATTTGGTTTGTTACATTGTGTTTAACAGCGTCCTGAGCCGGGTAAGTTCGTATTAGTGTTTGAAATGGAAAAACAAATAAGTTCGTATGTTAATTACTAATACTACCAGCAAGATAAAACTATTAAAGAAAAAAACAAAAGGAAAGCTTGAGTAATGGCTCTATCTCATAGAATGGTTCAAAATTAGTTCTTAGAATTTCGTTCCGGTCATAGGAGCATGCAACATGATGAGCGTTTGGGGCGTCCAAAGAAATTGCATCTGAGAAATCAAGAATAAAACTCATAATATTGTGTTGATCGAACGTATCTTTAATATTCTCCATTAATATTTAGGTATGAGGAAGCTATCGCCCAGATGGGTGCCGCGATTGCTCACTGTTGATCAAAACCGAAAACGCATAAATATTTCGAGACTATGTTTGGACGTGTGAGAGCACAATCCAAGTGAGTTTCTGAGACGTTATGACACTGATAGTGAAAATTGAATACGTCACTTGCAATCAGAAAGCAAAAGAAGAAACAAAGCAGTGGGTTTTTAGCAGAATTTGTTCCAAAAAGGCAAGAACTATTCGCTCGGCTGGCAAAATGCTGACAGTGATTTTTTGGAATTCCGATGGCGTCTTTTTATCGACTGGAAAATGGTAAAACTATTACAGGTCAATATTACATATCTTTATTACAACTTTTTGATCTAGAACTAATGAAATATAATCCCGTTAAGCAAAGAATAAAGTTCTGCTTCATCATAATAATGCCCCAGTCCACTTCCCCTTAATTGTCATGAACAAAACTGTTGAGTTATACTACAAGCTGCTACTTTATTCACCTCATTCTCCAGAATTGACCTCCCGACATTTTTCTTTTCAGAGGCATGAAAATATGGCTCGGAGAAAAAAGATCTACATCTAATACGGATATCATGCTTGACACAAATACCTACTTTGCAGCATCGGACAAATTTTTGTTTTTTTAAATGTTTGGAAAACATTGGACAAAGTTCCTTGAGCTAAAAGAAGACTATGTTGAAAAGTAAATTAGTTTTCAGTGTGAAACGCGACTTTTTACTTTAAAGTCACAGACATGAAACGCTCCTTGTATAATTCTCAAAAAATATAGGAGGTAATGTCTAACAACCAATGAGATCCCTCCCTCCATTTTTATGGTTCTAAAATTTTGTATTACGTATTAATTAGTTCAAATTTTTGCTCTTTTAAAATTCAACTTTTTAAAAACTTACACCAGTACATTAACTTGTAATCATATCTTATAGTACTGTACATCAGTGTTTCCCAACCAATGTGTCACGCAATTTTAGGTTTCAGAAATCATGAAGCATTTAATTATCAGTTAAAAACAATTTTGAGACAAACTGTAAAAGCCAAAGCCTCCAGTAAGAACAACATAGAGTCTCTATTTCATAGAAATTTATAGTGTTACACTATTATAATATGCATTACTATTAATAACAAATCAAGCAAGTGCGTCGCAATGTCGTGAACATTCAGTAAAGTGTGTCGTCAGTCAAAATAGCTTGGGAACCGCTGCTGTATATTGTCTCCTTTTTCTTTTGTATCTCATCTAATACCTTACTCATCTTCTTTCGGTCTTTTTTTATGAGCTCCTTTCATGGGCACCGACCTTGGGTAGCCGAGGGGGCCAGGCTTCTCAATCTAAACTTGCTCTCTTGTAGTGAATTCATTTTGAAAAAATCCTTCTCGATATCTATTACCGTTTTTCACTATAGTAAAAATTGTTGAAATTGAGAAACGCACATTTCTAGCACTTCTGATTAGCACAGAGAGGGAAATGTGTAAACGAAAGTTACTCCCGGGACATTTAATCCACCTCCCGCCTTTAAATATATATATAAGTTTCCTCTTTCCATCTTCGTATGGCGATTAACGTTGAAAACGTAAGTCGTTAATTTAGAACATCCTATCTGAACAGCAACAACTAAGAAGGTGCAACTTACTATAGGGATGCTGAATCAATTCCAAGAAAGCGCTTCTCGGTATCCCTTATTGTTTTCGCTTTATGGATTTCAATTGTGAAACGGAAAGTAGTAACAATTTTTTACCACTCCCAGTTATATTAGGGAAAAAGGGTAAGTATGTTATATGTTCTTGAGACAGTACATTGATTTCATTTAATCCGTGTTGTTATACGTTACCGTTTTTATTCTATGACGATGAATCTTTAGACCGGAATGTTGAAATCACTTCCCGGTTTGAGTATATGGTTAATGAGCGAGATGGAACCTATCATTGAGATGCTGAATCAATTTCGAAAAAAATACTTCTTGGTATTATATATTATAGTTTTTGTGCTAGAAATTCTAAAAAGTGCGGCAGAAAGCGTAAGATAATTTAAACTCAGTGGAAAAGACATGTCGTAATAGCTAGCGTTATTTCTTGTTTTGTTTTAATAAGAGGGTCAAATCCTTTAATAGGCATGCGGTGTGAGTCGTTGGAGCAAAGCTCAAGAGCAGTTACTTGAAGTTTCTTATACAAGTCGTCAGTAGCCTTGAAACGTTGGTCTAATGTACACCGCGAATTTGTAGTTGAGGGTTTTTTTTGACGAACATGGACTCTGCAACAATGACACAGCATAAGTTCAGGTGTTATTTTAATATTGGAGGAAATGGGAAAGTGCCGACGCGACAAACTATTCAGAAGTGGGTGAAGAATTTCAGTCACTGCTTCAGTCAAGGCAAACAAATTAACAGATCGCCCATCCTCTGTTCGTACACAGGCAAACATAGGTAGGGTGCGAGAGGCAATGGTATGATGAAGTCCTAGGCGTTCTGCAAGTAGCCATGCTATATCACTAAACATATCAGACAGTAGTGTGGGATGAATATTACACCAGGACTTACACTTCCATTCCTACATTCAATTGGTTCAATTGGAAAATTCGGTTAGTTCACCAGCTAAGTTCTCAAGATTAGAATGCATGGACTCAATTTTGCTGTAGGTTGATGTCACTAATTGAAGAGGGACCAACTTTCTGCATAAATTAGTCATGTCTGACGAAGTACTTCCAATGGGTGTGACAATAAGCACAATTGTCGTTACTTTTCACTAGAAAACTCACGGTAGGTGTCCTTCATAGCCGAAAAGTAACTGTGTGGTGTCTGCTGGAATGGAATTATTGGACTATACTTTCTTCAAGATGGAAGACGAAAACACTGTGAATGTCACGTTCTCTCGGTATGTGTCCACGCTGGAAAATTTTCTAAAACCACAATTGAGAAGGTACTATCTTAGACAAGTTTGGTTTCAACAAGATGGAGCTACGTCACACCCAGCCAATGCAACCATGATGACTCTCGGAGAATGTTCCCAGAAAGATTATCTCTCATAACCATGATGGTGTGTTGCCTATACCTTAGAAACATTTGACAACGTACGATTTCTTATGTACTAGGTACAACGTTGGACATGGTGTAAAGAACGATGAATGTTATGAAGCGATGTGCAGTGATATGTTTGGAACGCAGTGGTGGTCACCTAAGTAACATTTTCAAGACATAACCACCATACATTTTGCTATTGTATATACTTCCTAGAAATATAAGTTTCTGCAATAAAGGTGACTTACAATAAACATTGTCTAACTATTTCTACAGCACCGTCATAACACTTCTGAAACTGATGCATGGCAAAGTGTGGAAGTGTAATAATGATAACCGTGTTTCCTTGATAACATTTTCGGTTTGGAAATTACCGAAAGTAGGAATTTCAGATTATGGTAGGGGAAGAGCAACGAAAGAAGAGAAATGTCAGAGTAAGCCAGAGGATCGGTTTGAAGTTGTTATAGGGACCGCAGTGGCTCAGTGGTAGAGCTTTGCCTGGGGTCCTTCGTTCGAGCCAAGCTAGCGTCAAGTGAGCATTGTGGTGGACAAACATGTGTGCGTGGATTTTCTCGGGGTTCTTCCGTTTCCTCACACTTTCTTCATTTCACCATTTCATTCATTTCTCAGCATCATCGTTTCATTTAGCCTAACCTTCATAACCGTGAAAAGTAAAACCTAAAGATTTCATTTCATTTTGAAGTTCTTATTTATGTCAAAATATTTGTACTTTATATTGGAAATGTATAACGAACTTAAAGACTTCTAGCAAATAAATGTGGATAAAACTATTCAGTTTTATTATACTAAACAATTTGTTTATTCTCTAATTTATCACATTGTATTTTGAGACGTAAACCTAATAATTGAACTCCAAGGGATTCTGTGTTAGAGACCCTATCAGAAAAAATTGAAACATACAATAATGTAAACTTTGTATATGGCTCTCCTTGCAGCAGTTGCAACCTCAGATCAATAGTCATAAAATGTTCTTAACCTCCTATTTTGTCTTGGTAATATAAATTTTCAAGGCTTGTTTGAAATGGCATTACTAAAATATTGCTCTCTCTTATTCCTTTCCTCACATTTTCAACCTGGATACCGAACTTTTCATGTGACTAATAATACATTTTTATGATTCTGAATTTCAAGGGTTATGAATTGAATCTATGACAAATTAAACAGTTGAGTATTCTCATTGCTATATAGTTTGATGCGGGAGACCCGAGTTCAATTCTTGGTGGGAGCTCATGTGGTTTCGATCTTATGTTAAGCTGTAGGTTCACGTCTCATGTAGCTTCACTACTGAAATGGACGCTAAATTCTAATCAAGAAACCAAATTAAATAGTTAAAATAGTAGTAGATACATAGTAGATAGTAAGATAGTAGTAGAAAAATGTACGAAAAAGTAAGCTTAGCTCGAAACAGGTCGATTAGCTGCCGTAACTCCGATTTTTTTTTCTTTACACAATTACAGTTCCGGTAGTCAAGCTGCCATTTGCTTTTCATGATTAACCAGAAGTCAATAGATACACGTGTCCTTGTAACTAAATATTTTGGTCAGTAAGACCAAATAACTTAAGATTTGGTTGGCATACCAACATTTTTCAACCAAATGTTCTGACCAAAAAATATAGTGTTAATGACCAAACACATTTTGTATAACTGACCAAATTTTGGTTAAACTGAACAAATAAAGTGACCAAATGCCCTGAAAAAACAAATTTAGTATTCCTGACCAATTCTTTTTTTCTTCAGTGTACTGGTAAGTTTCAACTTCTTTCGGTTTTGCGAGTTGTGACGATACGCTGAACCATTGCAAGAAACCGCTTTTCGCTGCCTATTATCATTTTCGTTGTATGGCGATAAACGTTGAAATCGGAAATGACTAATTTGAACCACTTCAGGTTTGAATAGAGAGATAACGAAGGATATGGAACCTATTCTTCGACGCTCAATTGATTTTTAAAAATGCATCTCCATATCTCTTACCGTATTTGGTCTGATACCTGTCGGCAGACGGACGGACGAAGCCATTCTATAAGACTTCCGACATTTATGTATGCATATTTTGTAAGTCTAATATGACCCTTGTCTTAAAAATAATCAGCAATGCATGTTCAAGTTCGGCATCTAGGAATTAGCGTTACCTTTAGACAGAGAGCTTTCCCCTTTACAATATGGATTACTTTAAATTAAAGCGTGTTATTTTTGAGGACTAACATGTAAGAACGAATATTCGAACGAAGATAGTCGTTGTATACCTAGTAGCTCTAATTCTACTTCTAAATAGTTCCTAATTTGCAGGTTTTCTTTTCTTCGATGAGCAGTTCCCCTATCTTTGCTTTACTAGGGAACAGTTCCGTCTAGCTACGCAGAGCCGGAATCTACTTTCAGGAAAATATTCAGACAAGTAAGAAATGGGTGATACGACTATTATTCATACAGTAAAATACTTTCGCATAAAATTGGAAGAGTGCAGTTTATACTTGTCAATTATACTAAAGAATATACTGATGCGTAGATCATATTATATTAGTTTAAGCAAGTAAACAAGATGTTTGAAACAGGGTTGATCTGTTTAAAACAAAATGTTTAAAACAAGTGTTTAAAACATGTTTAAAACGAGCGCTGTTGTTTTATTCAGTTTGTTTTAAACGTTTTAAACAAATTGTTTTAAACGTGTTTTTTTTATGCTGGTTGGACATGTTTAAAACAACTAAAATATCAAGATTGAAGAAGCTAATTTAATTTTCTAACAAACAACCCATCCTCCGCAGGATTTGTGCATGGAGTAAATTACAAGCAGAGTTATATTCTTATTATAACAGCTATTACTGAACGAAATTCTGCACATCAGTGTGCGTATAACCATAGGCGCCAACTTGAAGAAAATATTGGGGGGTCCTAGCAATGAATAAATATATCATCATCGTATTCAACCGTTTTCAATTAACTGCTTGATTAAGGCCCCTCCCCCCAAATCTCGATCCGCTACTCCGCTGCAAAATTCACACTGCATTGATCTTCACTTGTCAGGTCAGTATTGCCAGAGTGTTGGTTGAAACTTCAGTGCTCTATTCAACACCAGTCTGAAAACTGCCTTTTCTATCGAATAAGAAGGCTGTAGGGATGGCCACGAGCGACTTCGAGAGTTTTCTTTGAAACTCGACTCGACTCGAAACAGACATATTTAAACTCAACTCGAGAACTCGGCTCGAAAAATTTCCTCCAACTCGACTCTAATTCAGGTCGAGTTTCGAGTCGATTCGAGCCAGAACGAGCTAAATGGAGCTAAATTTTATCTAGTTTCAAGTACTGTCTTCAACTATCCTACATAGACAGTGTAATTATTATCAATGATACTAGGCCTACTGTTACTACAACTTATTATTATTATTATTATTATTATTATTATTATTATTATTATTATTATTATTATTATTATTATTATTATTATTATAACAACACCGTGTATAAACATGAAAGATAGGTGGTTTCTATCTGAATACTAAAAACTATTTGAATGCCGACCTCGGTAGTAGTGAAGTCTAGGAGGCATGGCCATCGTTTACGAGATTCTGGATTTGAGTTCCGGAGAAGCAAGGACTTGGCTAAGGCCAAATATTGTTAAAATTACAGGGCGCTGGCCAAACATGTTCAAAACTGCTCGGCTCGGGCTTAGGGTTGTCGGCCTGGGTGAGCCGATCTAAGCCGATGGCTCACCCAAACCGAGACGAACAGAGCTGATAGCTCAGTTGGGGCGAATCGATGGCTCATCCCAACCATGCCGGCTCGAGTATTTCGCTCCATTGAACTGAGCCGAGCAAGTTTACATCACTACCCGGGTTGAGCTTCTGTTTGGGCTCAAAACTTCGACCGTGCAGGTCTCAGCCTTGATGGTAAGAACTAAAGTACATACTTAAATTGGTGCTAACGAGATTTGAGGCCTCGTTATAAAATCCTTTGTCGTCTCGTTATCGAGACGAAACGAGATACAAGCAGTGTCCCCTCTCGTGAACAATACTAAAAGTATTCCACTTTATCGCTTACATTTCTCATGGCTTTCGCTTTCCAGTCTAATCATGCCATGATTTTAAAACGAGCTGAACGAGCAAGCCATTTATCAAACTCGACTCAACTTGAAACTCGGCCTAAAAAACAACGACTCGGTTCGGAACTCGACTCTAGAAAATTACGTTTGACTCGATTCGAATTCGAGTCGAGTCGAGTTTTAGCCTGACTCGTGCCCATTCCTAGAAGGCTATTCCTAACGTTGAATTAAAGGAATGACGAAGTTTACAACAGAAATTCTTGCTCCTCTTTGTTAATTCTTCCTCGGCGGATTATATTGGAGGGGCGAGGACCCCACCTCTAAATATTGGGGGCCAAAAGTGTCCTCCTCCCCCAAAAAAATTCTGCGCCTATGCGTACAACTAAACCAACAGAAATTCATGTGAAGTTTTTGAACACTTCTTAATTTCCAAGAATAACTGAGGTTAAACACACTATACACTATTCTAAGATCCAAATTCACAAATTCAAAACTTGGGTATTTTTTGATTACTATCATTTCCATAATAATGAACAGTTCTCACATCATAAGCTAGAAGAAATGCTCTGACAAATACAATACAACTCATAGAAAAGAGCAGTGACTAGCCTACAAGGAGTAAATGACATATTTTAACTAAACAGTTTTCAAGATACATCTTTATCTGCAACATGGGTAGCTAATAATGATTAGTGTCTACGGACGGCATAATAACACAATTAACTCTAGACACCCGCCAGGGATTTTAACAAAATGGTAGACTCTCACGTTCGGGCTCTGGTGACCCCCCTAATTATCACAGTAATGAGTTATACACCATTGGAAAGCTTATAAACCACAAATTCCAACGGGGTAACATTCGTGAAATCCCCGCCGTATTCGTAGAAAAAGAACAGACATAAACAATCATTAAAAATATGAAAATATTGACTTTGCGGGGCCCTGGCAACCCATGCAGTCACCCTACGCTGACAACATGATGCTCATGTGTAGGCCACATACTTGTGACAATAATATAAGAAATGGTAGCCATTGCTATTTGCTGCCATTGCGTAACAAGTACACATACAGGTTACTATCATTTAGGGGACTACTTCATTGCTTCACATACCAATGTTTATGGATGTACCACAAAGGGGGGAGGAATACCCGCCAAAACCTGATTAAAAAAATTTGATGAAAAATTAAAAAAAAAACTTCATCCTCCCTCTCTCGGCCGTACATACGTATCCCCTATATAAATAAAATGCAACTGACGGAAAGCTTCATCCCTCAAAAATACTTTGGTACCAAAGCAAGAAATACAAATACACGATATTACCATGTAGTGGCCTACTTCATTGCTTCACGTAACAATTTTTATGAATCTATCCCCCAAGAGGGGGAATGGCCCCGAA
This sequence comes from Thermobia domestica, assembly GCF_964235325.1. NCBI lineage: Eukaryota > Metazoa > Arthropoda > Insecta > Zygentoma > Lepismatidae > Thermobia > Thermobia domestica. The sequence goes on from NC_137464.1 coordinate 149,873,991, forward strand.
AATAACTGTTGAAAAAAAAACACGATATTTACCCTCCTCTCACATACATAAAATGCACACCAGCAAAGGTGCATCTTTCAGGAATAAATTGGTACCAAAACCATCTTCCAGCCTTAATTTGAGGTTTAAGACTGAGCCATTGAGGTTTAAAGCCCTGACACAGCAGTTGCGTCAATGGGCGTTTAAAACTTAAGAATGCAGACGACCAGTAGAACGTAACACAAAGAAACTAAATTACATATTCTATGAAGGGAGATCGGGAAAATCCCGATTTCTTTCTCCGGAGTTGAACATTTGGGCGGATCGAGATTAGGGAAGTTCCCGAAATTTGATCTAGCGGTTGAATATAGATGGCAAGCAAAACCTAAGAGTGTAAAAATGTAATATATATGTCTATTTAGATTATTGTTTTAAACAAAATAAACATTTAAAACATGTTTTTTTTTTGTTTAAAACAAAGTACTTTGTTTTAAACATTAAAAAAGTTTTAAACAAAAAAAACGTTTTAAACATAAAAAACGTTCTTTTTTTAAAAAAAAAAAACATGTTTTTTACAACCCTGGGTTGATAGACAGTAGCATCGAAACGAAAACATGTTAAACAAAACAAACGTTAAAGTTGCTTCAGGAGCTTAATTTTTATATAATATCTTGTTGAAGCGGGTAGGTGGTTAAAACCCAGGAAACCACTTTGTCATTGACACCTAACCAAAAATCTGAAATAAAAGCTTAAACGTGGGACGTTAAACTGAAATGTTTCATTTTTAAAATGAAAGCAGAACAAACTTGTCCTTTATTTGCCAGTTTATCTAATAATAATAATAATAATATTAATAATAATAATAATATTAATAATAATAATAATAATAATAATAATAATAATAATAATAATAATAATAATAATAATAATAATAATAATAATAATAATAGGACGAGGAGGAGGAAGAGGAGAAAGAAAAAGAACAAGAAGAAAAATCTAAAATCTGTTGGAATCCCAAACCCGAATATAACTTCCGAAGAAAAGGAAAAGAACAAAAAAAAAAAAAAAAAAAAGAATATTTTGACAATACGACACGGTATTAAGTTTATTTATTTATTTATTTATTATTTTGAACTAAATTAAAATATAAAATCGATTTCGCAATTGAAATAGAATTTGGCTCCATTATTTTCTTGCTTGGGGCAAATAAACCGATAAACGAGAAGTTAGTTCTCTTTTAGTTTTATGCTTAGGGTAGGATTCATTTAACCAAAACATTTTTATCATAAGATATTACTAAACATTTTTTTACATTTTAATATTTAATGGAGTCAATGCTACGTTAGCCATGACGTTTTACAAATTCCCCTACATTGGATAGACTTACCCCGGGATCAGTTTAATTTCTCTTCCAGCATGCAAGATTATATCAGTACACGCCATCTCGGTTTCTGATCACTCTTCAGTCATCCCTTCACTCTCTTAACACTCCCTACAACAATGCAGTCGTTCTTCAGCTTGTTTACTTGTTTGTTTCTATCCTGAACGTGATGTACTTGATGGATATGGTATATTTCATTAAAAAAAAAAAAAAAAGAAAAGAAAAATAGAGAGAGAGGAAAGAACAAGAAACATGAGACATGAAATTTTCTCGAAAGACTGGTCAATATCATGTACACAAAAATCAATGACTTATAAAGAATGTTAGATGAAGTGTGAGTTTCTACCGTTACCGGATAAGATTAACGGAAAATATTCAAATATACTCAATCCTTTGGCTTATAGCTGAGGAAACTCCTTGACTAAAGATCAGTTTAGATCCGTAACAAATTTTCCTATCGTAAAATAAAAAATTTCTGTAAACGAAATTTTCAAAGTTTAGAGTTTCGTCTGATCCAGTTTCTAAAAGTCTTCAAATACAAGAATGGTCTTCTGAAAGAAGAATTTGCGTATCGAATGTATCTTCTGGAATGTCATTGCCTCACAATTCCCTCATTTTCCCTTCGAAACTGCATTAATTCTTACGAATCAGCTGGGATGAGTTACAGCAGAAGCAGATATCTATTAATATTTATAAGGGATGCAAGGGCTCGGAAAAAAACGGCTTTTGTGAAAAAAAAAGGCTTGTTTTTTCTGCTTCGCTTTTTTGCTTGGGAAATTTTGGGCTTTTTTTTAAAATTTTGCTCTAAATTGATAAAGCAGACTTAGTTTCGCTTCTCTACAGCACAAAAACTCATTTAATTAGTGGTTGATGTAGGTAATAATATGAAACCTAAAATAAACTACGAATTTCGAATAGATTTTTTAAAAAATTCTTAACATATTTATATTATGAATTCCAAAGGATTAACCAATAGATGTAATAATGTTTTAACCTCTTATACACAAAATTAAGTACTTTTTTTTTAAAAAAAAAAATTGATACACAAATAACTAGGAAAATTGTATGTAATATTTTTACTTCAAAATATCACACACCCTCTTTTTGAAACAAAATAAAATAAAACATGAGAGAAATATATTTATATGATAATTCTAAAGGCTGCACATCAAGAATCGGGCAAGTACCGAATTTTCTTTTCATGGATCATATGCGTAATAGACCGTTCATCTGATCGTGCGATTTTCTAGGCTTATAACCACCATCACGGTTTACCTAGTCCTGAAGGTTTCTGAATTTTTAACGGCAGGTATTCAACTTTTTTGTTAAAAAAAAACAACTATGGAATGCATTTAAGAAGAGTGGAAAGATAAATCACTGTTTCAATCCACAAGAAAGGCGACAAAACTTATTGTAATAATTAGCGAGGCATTTCTCTTAACATTGTATTAACAAGATTGATTCCATACGCAGATGAAATTATTGGAGATTATCAGTGTGGATTTAGGGAAATCGATCAACTATCGACCTGATATTTACTATTCGATAAATACTCGAAAAGAAATGGGAATATATTATCCAACACATCAGCTGTTTAATGATTTTAAAAAGGTTTACGACTCGGATGGGAGGGAAGTATTGTACAATTCTTACAGAATTTGGAACACCGAAAAAGCTAGTTAGATTAATTAAAATGTGTTTAAATGAATCCCAGAGTAAAGTCCGAGTAGAAAAATTCTTGTCCATGAGCTTCAACGTCGAGAAACAAGGAGATGCGTAATTGCCATTATTATTCAGCACTGTTCCGGAGTACGCTATAAGCAAACTTAAAGATAGCAACCAGTCCCTAGAGCTGAATGATATTCACCAGGTTATGGCGTATGCTGATGATGTAAATTTAATAGGGCATAATAGGAGAATAATAGAAAGAAATGCATAGGCCTTACTAAACGCTTGCAACGACATTGGTTTAGAAGTAAATGCAGAGAAAACTAAATACATGGAAGTTCGCCGGGATCGTAATACTGCAAATTGTGGATGCGTTAAAATATCAAATAATACTTTCGACAAACTGGACACTTTCAAATATCTAGGATCAATACTATCAGACCAAAATCATATCCACAAAGAAATTAAATGTCGACTGAAATCAGAAAATTCGTGTTATTATTCAGTTCAAAATATTTTATCGTCGCGAATTCTGTCGAGGAATTTAAAGCTTAAAATATATAAAACGATAATCATGCCTGTTGTTCTGTATGGTTGTGAAACATGGTCGCTTGCGATGAGGGAAGAACGCAGACTGAAAGTATTTAAAAATAAAATCCTGAGACGAATATTCGGACCCAAGAGGAACAGGAATAGAGAAAACTTCATAAGGAAGAACTGCATAATTTATACGGTTTATTAAACATCGTTACAGTCATCAAGTCTAGGAGGCTCAGGTGGGCAGGTCATGCAGCCAGAATGGAGGAAGGTAGGAACGCTTTCAAAGTTTTAACTGGAAATCCAATCGGAAAATACCCACTAGGAAAACCTAGGGGCAAATAGGACAATATTAAAATGGATCTCCAGAAATAGGAATACAAAGTAAAAACTGGATCCAGTTGGCTAAGGATAGAAGTCAGTGGAGAGCTTTTGTGAACGCGGCATTGAACCTTCGGATTCCATAGGCCATAGAGAGAGAGAATATATTTAAGTTAAGCACAACTGTACAACAACCATGAGTGAGTGGTTAGTTTTTGCACTTCTATCGGGAGGTCGGGATTCAACCCCGGATTCGACCATTTTGACAAAAGCTTTCCTTAATTCCATCTGTGAGTGTAGAGATAGTGCGTGTACTGTGAATCCTGGCAGACTTCCGTTATCGTTTTTAAATAGTTGTTATTACTAATTACCAGCAGTGACGGATTTGTGAAGTGGGTTATAGGGTGGAGATGTCTTACAGATTGAAGCCTGTACCCCGAAATTATGGAATTTGTAAAATAATCGAAATATGTGTTATGCCTTTACTCATAAACTTCAAACTCTCCTCAAATAAAAATGAGGTATTTTTAGAAATACTAAATTAATATGGAAAAAAAGCCCTAAATACTTTTCTAAATCCGCACTGATTATCAGTATAAAATGACCTTCAAGGTTGTATTCGAAAGATTATTGCTGAATACAAACAAAACGAAATATTAGTTATGCCTATACTCATAAACTTCAAGCTTCTCCCAAATAAAAATTAGAAAATTTTAGAAAAACCAAACATTAAGCAGAGAAACACCTCCCAAAATACTTTTCTGAATCCGCTACTGATTATTTCTATAAAACTGTATTCAAGGTTGTATCCGGAAGATTATTGCGAAGTCATTGGACAGCTACAGTATAACAAAAATGTGGAAGTACGCTCTGACGGATATATTAAAAAATATAAGTTTTACTTATGTGCTAGAAGCAAGAGTAGACCTACTAATCTCTAAGAAATGAAACACAGATAACTAAAAACAAATGACGTAGAGAAGAAAAAAAAATGTCGATATCTCAGAAGTTAAAATAAAGTTAAATGTCCTCTACAATTGCCCTCAAATACTACGTACTGTATGTTTACTTTAATTCACAAAACATATGCTCCATCCATCATGATGGTGAATTCCAGAGCGAAATATGGTATTTAAGTCATGAAATCTTATTTAACTTTAGAGTACGGTATACTATAAGAAAGCTATTCAAATAGAAAAATCATGAAAATGAAAAAAGCCAAAATTTCCAAAATTCTCGTTTTTTTTTAAAGGCCGGCTTTTTATGTGCAAAAAACCATCGATTTAAAAAAAACGGCTTTTATGCATCTCTAGTTTATAATGAATCAGGTACAGGTAGTGGTGATATTCAGCCGGTTCGCATCGGTTCGCTAGAACCGGTTGTTAAAATATTCCTAGTTCGCAGAACCGTTTGTTATACCCAGACCTAACAGTAAATTTTACCCGTTATACTCAGGAGCAGTAAATTTTAGTTTAACTATCTTTGTTTTTAAAAATTCTTACAGCTTCAGGGTTATACATATGATCTCTCAGAAAAAGGTATAAGCATTTATTTCTTTATCTCAAATGCTCAGATATCAAGAATAAGACTGAGATCACATGAGTGTGGTGGTGAAGTTTATTTATATTTAAAACTCATACATACCATTCAACGCATACAATTGTCCATCCATTTCTGGATTAAGGTCTTTCCCTTATTTTGGACAATTCGTTTCCAAGATATTCCCAGTGCCACCTAATTTTGTCACACCACTTTGTATTAGGATGGTGTGTACTTCACTACTTGTCACTTACAGCTTTTTCGTGGCTAAGCGGTTAGCGTACGCGCCTTTGACGTGCAAGACCCGAGTTCAATTACGGCGGGAGCTCATGTCGTTCGGATTTCACGTTAATTAGTAGGTTCACGTCTCATATAGCCTCGCCGCTGAACGGGAAGTTAAACTTAAAATCACCTCTACTTGTCACTTGTGATATCCAGTAAAAAACTTTCTTTTGTCTACCTTATGTGGTTTGTTTCCTACGAGATATATATCTATATATTTACCTATTCATCAACTATCTCTCTATATACAGGGTATTTCAAAACAAAACCGACAACGTTTGGGAGATGATTCCTGAAACCAAGATAAGACAAAAAGTATAGACCAAACTGGGTGCACAAATGCTTCCTTTCGGAGCTATAGGCTGCCGTAAACATGAAAAAATGAACTTTAAAGGTCCATAGCTCCTGAACGACAGGACCTAGTGTAGTAGAGTAAAGGTTTCACTAAGGAACTAGTATGTACCCTATCTAAATATCCATGTTTCCGAATCCTGCGGTACTTCCACAGAGGTAGTTGGTGACTACTTCAAATAATATGCTCGTAGCCAAACTGCCTTCTTAAAAATTGTTGCGTGAGTACCTTAGGATTCTGAAACATTGATTTTTGGATAGGACACATGTTAGTTCCTAACAGAAGTCTTGACTCGACTACGGTAAGTCCAACAGTTTTGGAGATATGAACCTTTAAAGTTCATTTTTTCATGTTTTCGGCAGGCTAGAACTCCGGAAGAAAGCATTTGTACACCAAGGTTGGTCTATACTTTTTGTCTTATCTTGGTGTGAGGAGCTACCTCCTAAACGCTGTCGGTGTTGTTTTGAAACACCCTGTATATATCTATCTATATACCCTGTAGCCATAAATACTGTTACAAAAGTATCAGAGGCTGCAACACTGTTTGTTGTGAGTAGAAGGAACGAACCTGGCGGTGGAAAGTGTGATCATGCATTGAGAGTGCTGCTGTAGAAAAGGATATACTTAACCCGTATAGGCAGGATGGAACGGGATGAGTACGAAAATAGGGAAGCAGTGATAGCGCTAAACAAAGTTGGAAAACCTGCAAGCAGTGGTCGAAGTGAGACGGTATGCGGTGGTATGCTATACCGCCTCTGGTTGTTCAGTAATGCGGACATACCGTCTCTGGTTCTTCTGGTTAAAGACAATATTTAAACAGCCGGTATGCTGAGTCAAAATCATAATAACACATACCGCCTCTGCTTTTTTTCCACTTCGAACACTGCCTGCGAGTGACTTTTTAATATACTAAAAAAGCTTAACATCAGTCTTATGTTTGTGTACCGCACCATCCAGCGGTTCCTTAATAATGGGTCTGTTCAGGATCGCCTGAGAGCTGTCCAACCATGAAGTACATGGACTCTAGAAGCTGTGAAAGCAATAACGGCGCGTGTGAGGAGAAATCTCGTACGGAAGTAGATAGCAATGGCCTGGGAGATGTACGTCTCCAAGCGAACGATGTCCAGCCTGCTCAGGGATGATCCTGGTATTTGAGCCTATCGACGGTCAACGGGCATTTTCTGACGTCGTGTCTGATGGAGCAAAAGAAGAGTAAAAGTAAATGCCTGCTTCAGAGTTACGAGCAAAATTGGTACAGGCAGATTCTGTTCACCGATGAGAAGTTGTTCACTATAGAAGAGTGTTTCAATAAGGTATACGCCAAAATGATAAGGTGTATGCGTCATCAGCTCAGAAAGCCAGGGACAAAGTTCCGAAAATCTAGAGTGTCCATTATCCCGTCCGTCATGGTGTGTGTGTGGGGGAGGGGGGGAGGGTAAGGAATGTTGGCACGAAACGTCTTCATTTTTGTGAGAAAGGAGTGAGAACTAGTGGCCGGGTGTACCAAAACACTGTGCTGGAGCCTATAGTGAAGGACTTTGACCATCACAATCTTCAGAACACCCATATGGACTTTCCAGCAAGACTTAGCTTCTCCTCACAAGGCAAAATCAACCCAGGAGTGGTTGGCGCACAATGTGCCTGGCTTCATATCCAAGCAGCCCTGACCTTAATAACCTGAATTACAAACTTATACAGTGCTTGAGGATATTGCCTGCAAGAAATGCCATCCTACAGTTGCCAGTTTGAAACACTTTTTACTGGCTGCAATGGCGTCAATTCCCCTGGAGATAGTGCATGCTGCCATAGACGAGTGGCCCGCCAGACTCCGAACCTGTGTGCGTGCTAACGGAAGACATTCTGAAATGTGGTTGGTGCAAACTGATGTGAGACCATGTATGCTTCACATACTGCATGCATATTAAATTCCTTTTTCTTTTCTTGCCGATGTTGACTTTTTTCTTTGTAACAGTATTTATGGCTATACTAGATAAATACAGAACTGGTTGTTAAAAAATTAGAATAATACCAGTGGGTACATGGTGATCCACGAAAAGTAGGCACACTAGAATATGGGGGTGACATCCAGAAGTCTTAAACGGCAGAAGTCCTAAAAGGCAGAAGTCCTAAAAATATAGGCACTAGACCTAAAGTTTAGGACTTCTGCCGTTTAGGACTTGTGCTGCGGTATGAGTTTTAGAACTTGTGCCGTTTTGGACTTGTGCCGCGATATGATTTTTAGGACTTCTGGCGTTTAGGACTTCTGCCTTTTAGGACTTGTGCCGTTTAGGTCTTGTGCCTTCTTCATTCACTTGCTTTAGTTCTGAAATTCGCCACCACCACACCAAATTGGGACGATGCAGCAACTAGCAGACGATATTGTTAGCTAATTCCAATGGTAACAGCTATATTTGTACTACTAAGATTATTATTATCACTATCTGTTCTGCACTTATACACGAATTACATAATACAACCTATTTCATTCTAAGAATTAATTACATAATTAGTTAAGAAATTCGTTTCTTTCGAATGGAGATACAAGAATCCCAAGACAAATTCCTAAAACAAAAATAAATAAATAAATAAATAAAAAATAAAAATATTTAAAAAGCATATTTTACCAGACTTCTGAAACCAATCAAACTTTCAGAATTGCAATATATACTGTGCGGAGCGTATTTTATTAAGAGGACGATAAAAATCCACCAAAGTTTACTTAATTAGGACAAAAGCTCACTAGACATTTCACGAGTGAACATTAAATACCAACTGTATACATAAAGAACGCAGTAAATTTAAAATTCAACAAAGAACACTTATTATGCAATACAATAGGTGATATTCATAAATCCTAAACGGCACAAGTCCTACAAATATCGGCACTATACCTAAATTTTAGGTCCTGTGCCATTTTTGCAGAAATTACTACAAAGTCATTTAGGGGTGTACCCTGCAAATTTTTCTAGGGGAGCAGGCTTTTTATATATTAAAAGCAAATCAAAAGTTTATTTCCAGATTACGAAAGCTTCAATAAGACAATAAATTTATACATATTACACATGTACATAAATACATAATATTATTATATTTCCAGTTAGTTCCTTTTTGAAACCTGGACCTTGACAGAGCGTAAATTTAAAACCACAGCTTGTGGGAAATGTGCGAATAAGTTAGTTATAAGAAATCGGAAACTGTTCATGGAAGTCCATTTGTTTGACTGTATTTATCTTTTGTACTCTTATATAAAAGAGTAAAGATGAATGATTTTTTGGGCATACTACTACAAGTAGAGTCGTTAAATTTTAATTATAAAATATAATTTTCTTATGAAAGCAGGACATAAGAAAGAATTTTTGGAAATAAGTATCATAAAAAGGGTGGGGCAAGATTTTTTTAAAGGGTAGTGTATCTCTCAAGTTTCTGGAGCTAGTAAAATGAAACTTGGCATATAAACTTTCCTGTTAAAAGAAACTGAAAATTGAACACATAAAAGGGAAAGAGCAAAGGGAGCACTTTTTTTTATGTTCGAATTCCCCATTACTTACTCAGAAAATATGTAAACAAATTAAGAAAGGATTTGTTTAAGCTAGATGCGTGAAACTCGGTATTTGAACTTTTAACTATAAGCAATAAAATACTATATGTTTCAGCGTCTTGAAAATTACACTGCTAAGGGGAAGGAGGGTGAATTTCTACAATATTAAAATATCCCACTGCTTATGAGATTTGGGCAGAAAACTTTTCCTTTAGGTCTCGGTTTATCCAGTTAAGCAAACGAGAGTACAAAGTGGCTGATTAATTAGGTAATTTTCATTATTTTAACATGTTGACGTAGTTTAATTCTTTTAAAACTGTATTCTTTTACATTCTATTATAAACATCCTTCATTTGCTGTAATTACTAAACACGTTTAATAAACATAAAGCATACTAACCCCCGGTCCCGGCCAGGAATATGTTTTTGGTGTTAAGCCATCATTTGCCGTCGTAACATAAACTTTGATTTTAACTTCACGTACTATCAAGACTCAAGTCTCAGAAATGTAGCATATATGAAATATACTACTACTACTACTTCTTCTACTACTACTACTACTACTACTACTACTACTACTACTACTAATAATAATAATAATAATAATAATAATAATAATAATAATAATAATAATAATAATAATAATATGTACTTCTGAAATATGTATGTATCTATGTGTTATTAATTCTTTCATAATCTTGAAAGAAACTTTTGATTTGATTTTAGTTTTTTAAAATCAAGGCAGGCTAGAATAACTTGCTGGCTACTTCCTGAATGACTATGTATTGGTTTCTGTACACGTATTGTGTTATCCCTTACTAGTCTAGTATGATTCTTGTCTTGGAATATTACTAATTTGGTGTGGTAGTACAGTGATAGAGTGTGACCTATAATTTAATTTCCCTGTAGGGTATGCTATCTGCAATGCAATAAATTGTATATGCTTCTTCTTCCTCACAAGGCTGGGCGATAAGCCCCTGCAATTCCATTACAAATAAGGACGAAATTATTTAATAAACTACTTGGTGAACCTTTGTTAATATAACGCTATTAGTTCTTACTACCTTTTTTTAATATTATTTAACAATTGCAAAATGGAATAAGAGAGAAAATATATAATGATGATAATTGTTTATTTACATAAGGTATACATACAATAAAAAGGGAATCTGTTGGTCACTACTGCGTATCTGCTAAACCAGGGTCAAACTCTGTGTGTCACAAAAGTTAGTTTAACAGAGTTTAAAATAATATATATTTTGTTTGACTGACAAAGATTATCATATTAGCAAAATGATTTGAAATAACACGCTAGGCATAAGATAAGCCTTGGGCTATATCGCTTAGAACTGTTTTAAGAGTGAATCTATCATTTATGCATTAAATTTCATTACTGGCTACTTACACGTTTCGGCCTCGTATTGGAAGTGAGCTTCTAGTGCTCTTTTCATATCCCACGATAACTGTTTTAATTGCACACTAATTATAGGCACTATCCACATCTTCTCCTCCCACAAGTTGCAGTGGTGAATTTGGATTTAAATGCCATCGGAAGTGTCACTGTTCATCTCAGGACCCAAAAACCATGAATTCAACACTACTATCGGTCATTTTGGATCATATATATATATATATATATATATATATATATATATATATATATATATATATCCGCCTCCAAGTTGCGGGGATGCATTTGGATTTAAACTGCATCGGAAGTTTCACTGTTCATATCAGCGACTCTAAAAACTATGGATTCGACACTAATATCGGTTATTTTCGATCATTTTCATATATCTCTCCGCCTCCAAGTTGCGGAGATGAATTTGGATTTAAACTGCATCAGAAATGTCACTGCTCATCTCAGCGACCCCGAAAACTATTGATTTGACACTAATATCGGCCATTTCTAGCCATTTTTATATATCTCTTCCTACCCAAGTTGCGGGCCTTAATTTGGATGTAAACGGCATCGGAAGTGTTACTGTTCATCAAAGCAACCCCAAAAACGATGTATTCGACTATAATATCGGTCATATATATATATCCCCCTCTTCTCTGTCCCCAGGTCACGGCGCTGAATTTGGGTTTAAACGGTATTAGAAGCGTCACTGCTCATCTCAGCAACCCCAAGAACTATAGATTCAACACTAATATCAGTCATTTGCGATCATTTTTTATATATCACTCCTTCCCCCTCCCTAAAGTTTCGGAGTTGAATTTGGATTTAAACTGCATCGGAAATGTTACTGTTCATCTCAGTGGCCCTGAAAACTATGGATTCACACTAATATCGATTATTTTGCATCATTTTAATATACCTCCCCCTCCCTCAATTTGCGAGGATAAATTTAAATTTTTTAAACGGCATCGAAAGTGTCACTGTTCACCTCAGCGACCTCGAAAACTATGGATTCATACTAATATCGATTATTTTTCATCATTTTTATATACCTCCCTCAACTTGCGGGAGTAAATTTGAATTTAAACGGCATCGAAAGTGTCAGTGTTCACTTCAGCGACCCCATAAACTATAGATTCACACTAATATCAATTATTTTGCATCATTTTTATGTACCTCCCTCCATTTGCGGGAGTAAATTTGAATTTAAACGGCATCGAAAGTGTAACTGTTCACCTCAGCGACCGCAAAAACTATGGATTCGACACTTATAGCGGTCATTTTCGATCATTTTATACATCTTCCTCTCCTTCCCCCCAATTGCAGTGCTGAATTAGAATTTAAGCTTCATCGGAAATGTCAGTGTCCATCTCAGCAACTCCGAAAACTATGGGTTCGACACTAAAATCGATAATTTTTAATATATATCCGCACTTCCTTCCTCCAAGTTGCGTCTTCAAAGTGAAATGATAAAACCATCTCAGGCCCGAACCTCATCTATGTTGAAAGATTTTGTCGAGATCAGTCTGGTGGTTCAACTGTTAAGTTAAGTTACAAATATAGTTACTTTCATTTATATATATATATATATATATATATATATATATATATATATATATATATATATATATATATATATATATATATATATAGTTACATTCTTTCATTTCTAGTCTAGTTAGTTACATTCTAGTATACTTTCATTTATATATATATTTATAAAAAACTCAGCCGTTGCTTCTGCACTATTTCAATGGTTCGTACTTTAATACATCCCTTCCTCAACCATGGTTGCGGAATTGATTAAACGTAATGTTCTTGTGTTAAATAAATTTATTTTAAATATATCTTTCTCATTAATTTCAATTAATTTGCTTTTCAAAGATCCTCTAAAATTTCAGTGACGCACTATAGGCTATAAGCCATTAACTTCTATGGCCACCCTGCTACAAACTACAGACTTAAATATTCGGTAAAGCATTTCTGTAGTAAGTAGTTGCCACAATACCAATATGAACGTATTTAATTCCAACGGTAACAACTATGTTAGTAACACTAGAATTATTATTAATAATGATAACGAGTAAGGAGTAGTTAATTACGAGTATGACAATTATTTGCTACAGAAAGACTTCTGTACAAGAAATATATGTGTAAAAATAATTTACTTCAAAACAACACAAGGAAAGCAAAATTTATGACGTACATAACTAAAACACAATATTATGTTACTAATATGAGATCAATGGTGTGGAAATAGAGAAAAACAGACATTATGAAAGATCTGGGAATCACATTTGGTAGGAAGTTAAAATTTTGTCAACATAGAAATATATCATGGAAAGAGCAAGAAAGGACAATAGGATTTATTTATTATTTCAGAACGATAGAATGTATTTATACAAATAACTTGTAAGAACTAAGGTTCTGTAATTTGAAACAGTATATCTAAAACTTTGACTAACAGATTGACAGTATTCTTCTTACGGACGCGATGGTAGCGCCACAAGAGACTTTTAGGACTTCTGCAGTTTAGGACTTCTGCCGTTTAGGACTTGTGCCTTTTAGGACTTGTGCCGCGAAATGATTTTTAGGACTTCTGCCTTTTTGGACTTCTGCCGTTTAGGACTTGTGCCGCACTCTCATTCAAGCACTTTCTTCTTATTCAAGCATTCTCCTTCTGGAGCAACGTGATCGTTCCTTCTTCCCTTTCCTGCTCCTACTGTCAGTTGCAGCGATGCAAATTAAGTTTTTTTTTTCAACTAAATCTATTCGGTTTGGAAGAATATATATTTGGTAAATTATTATTTTAGTTGCAAGTTGGAAATCTAGCTATTTTAAAACATTATCTAGTCTTTCTTCAAATATTTAATACCAACTTACTTTTCAGCATTTGCTTTTCTCTTAAAAATAAATTACATCTGTTGTTCATACAGTTATTTCGGGAATATCCTGTATTGCACAAATATATATTACCCTTGTAGTCTTGTACTGACTAACCTACTCTCCCTATTTTAACCCCTTTCTGCTGATTTTTTTCTTTTATCGAAAAAAAAAATCAGTATTGGAAATCCTCATATGGGAACTTCAAAAATGAATTAAAACTTGAATTTTAGATTTTTCACTTAATTCCAACGAGAAATAAGTAAGTGTCATATATGACACACTTACAACCCACAAAGAACATGCCACATGACACCAAAATCTCTCTTTCATACACGTCAATATCTCACACAGCAGACAAAACAGTCATTTGGTGCCTTTGATAAATCACAAAAAAGCTAAAGTGAGAAAAGGGTATGTGCTATATATGGCACGGCATGTGGTAAGGGGTTAATAATAAACTACTTTACTAACCTACCCTACTCTACTCTATCATAGCGCACGCTGGTGCATGCTGCTTTTCATGAATAATCATTTTCAGGCACACCGGCTTGCACCAATATTACCAATCCGTACGCAATTACTTCGCTGGAAAAATATAGTGTCTTAGACTATTGGTGGATAAACTATGGTTCACTAGCCAGACTCTTTAAAGGTTCCGTCCGGCCCGCGACACGATCCTTAATTTGACGATTGAAAAGAAGAATAAGAATTTGAAATTCGATTACGAGTTGTACTCGAAACAATCTGACAGATGAGCAATTAATCTTAACTCTGAGAAGCAGTGTATTCCAGTTCAAACCAGATTTTGAGAAACTCAAATCATTAATGGGCCTACAAGAATTTTGTAGACATTGCTGTTTTTAATCAATTACAGTGGCCTTCCTAAAGATTTTTCTCCGAACCTCTCCTAAAAATATTTGGCCATCACTATCTTAGACAATTATTTAAAACCTTAAAAGTACAATAAAATATGTTTTTTTTTTTTATTTGACGAACTATTGTAAATCTACACAATTCTTGTCTTTATTATTATTTGCGATAATGAATGATAAAGTAAACTTAGTTTTCTTCGATGCTCTTTTTAGTTCTTTTTTGCTAAGAATCTAGTTGGATTTTTTTTTTTTTTTGAACAAAACTTGTTAGTTGTCTACTGAGATCGAGAAGGTGAGGAGTGTTGATAATACGTGGGTTAGCGACGTATGCGATGCCAGATCGAGTGGATACTGTACTTGTAGACAGTGTGCGAATTAGATGATCTATATTGGGGGGGATAAAATTAGGCCAAAGGACATAGTCTGAAGATTCAAATTTCAAAATGAGACAATAAATGCCTTACCCTCCATATATATATATATATATATATATATATATATATATATATATATATATGTGTGTGTGTGTGTGTGTGTGTGTGTGTGACATCTGTAATAAATAAGATATTTATTAATTTAATAAATCTACCGACAATAACTATACACATATATATTGTCTGACATACACACACCCCACTAAACCTTTCTAAACGTGTTTTAATGTTGTACTCACTCTTGTCCCCGTAGCTCTCTAAGGTTTATTTAGTTAATAATTCGGCTTGAGCGATAGCCATGATCACAAGCATATGTTAATTTTTCCACTCATATTGAAAGCTTCCACTTTGCATTAATACATACAGGTTGCGAAAAGAAACCTACTTCAGTCTTGTGAAAACCACTAAAATTATCAGTTAAACCGTACTTTTTTTTTTTTTTTTTTTTTTTTTAAAGAAAATCTAGATATTAGCCTATCAAATAAGAAATGGATTGTTGCTGGTCCCGATTTCTCACATCAAGGTCAAATCGAAGGCCAAATATTTAAAATCTCTCAATTCAAATTTCGAGCTGTGCTTCTACTTCCCGCTAAAGCTGTGCTCATCACGACTTTTTTTTCTCCAAATATCGATTCCGTGATGGGCACGGAAAGTCAACACTTAAAAATTACTTTACTGTTAGGTTGAAGATGAGTTGATTCACTATGGGCTACGTTATTCAAATAAAGTAAAACATTACACTGAAGTTTTTCAGACAATATTAATTGCGTGGACAGCAAACTGTACAGCGAAAAGATGGAAAAATGAAGGGTTAACTTTAAAAAAAAAAAAAAAAACGCTCCAGTTAAAATGCTTATACAGACACAGACAATGACACGGAGAACCAGTCGTATTAACAAATGCTGAAACAAATCTTGAATTATTCGCTTATTCACGTAAAAATCACCTTCATGTCTGCTCACTAGGAGCGTATCCCCCCAGCGTGCACGTTAACATATACTTACGAGAGAATACCTATATTTCAGATTTTGAGTACAGTTTCAAAAGTTCATTTCCGTATACTATAAAAGCAGTGATTACTATGCTAATTATCACAAATTAAATGCAACTTTTGAGTTGCATACACACAACCTACTAGGGAATGAAGACCATGTGCTAACAAAGAGTACACTGGAAAATGAAATAACATGTTATAACAAAAATTAAAATAAGATGATAATCGATACAAATATAGAGGATGAATATGACATATCCGAACTTAGCCAAGTATGGTAGAAGAAGCTATTTTTTTACTTGTTCTTGGCCAACCGCTAAGAACATTTATAAATCTATATGTGGCTTTGTTATACGCAATTAGTACATTCAAATTCACAAACGATGACGAACTGAAGGGTACGAAGGTACAGTTGCAAGCAACAACCGTAGTCATAATAATATAGTTCTACTAAACCACGTTGAAAATAGTGGGTAATTATGTGGTAAGTAGAAATGACCAAAACTGTACAGTTTACATCGATCATTTCGAAATACAGCTAGAAGATTAAATTTACAAGAAATAACAAAAATCAGTGAAATTTGGAGTTATACTAAGCTTAGTTTGAGGGGGAAAGCGAGAATCCCCGGTGGGGATACTTCAGCTGACTTCTTTGGGGGGGAACAAAATGTGATTGAGGGGGAAAATCCCCCTCATCCCCCCCGGTAATTCGCACCCTGCTTGTAGAGCCCTTTATAAGATCCGTTTCTTTGAAGGAAACACCGGATGTATTCCGTATAGTTTTTCATAATCACCGTATCACAGCTAAAATCACCATTCAGCAATTGGTTCAGAAATAGCGCTAAGCAGGATCTGTTATAAATGCAACACAGAATAGGGCGCCATCATTCAGCACTTCTGAACTTCGTGTACACGTTCCCGAAGTGATGTTTCTAGTCCTCAGAATTGCAACAAGAGTCCGACTTGCAGACGTGTCCTGAGATGTTTGAGCTGAAATCATGCCAAGACACAGTTGTGTAACAATTGAAGAAACCAGACAAGGGTAAACGTGTTACTTCTTCTCGTTGGATATTGAATGTCATTTCAGATGGTTGATTGAACACTTTAGAGTATCACGTTAAAAGAAGCATAGTTTCATTTATCAGGATACATAAATGCCTAGAATAGGAGGTTGGACATAAGAAAATCCGTACCTAATACACAAGATACCCTTTCGTACCTCTTTCTCTCCTTTGTTGTATCGTTCTTTGTCCTTTTGTGTATGGCATCGACGGCCGACTTCGAGCTTTCATGGCATCTGATAAGGCGATTGCAGAAATTCCGTGGTAATAGTCGTTTCGCCATAAGCAAATAACCTGATACATGCAGCTTGGGGACAGTAAGCACAATCGTTCTTGTTTGGTGGTTAGCTTCCTAATGTAAACATGAAACCGCGAAGAACTGAATATTTTGGCACAGCGGATAACACCGTCACCCGTGACCCGGTAATATACAAGTTCCAAGCTCTTAGCGGAATTCACTAAGATGGATAGTTCAGGAAGATGGATATGAAATTACAACAAATAGATTTGGTATGGGCACCATTCGAACTTAGCTTGAGCGAAATACATGGCTAAAATACATTATAAATACAATGAAAAAAACTTCACAAACTATCAATTACTTTGTATTGTCAAGCAGATTAATATACAAATTGAAGATAAGTTCAGCAACACCGTATACTACAGGTTAACATTTTAAATAATATGATATGGAGTAAGTTCATCGTCGTATAATAAGTAAACGTCATCCAACTACAACAGATCGAATTATAAAATAATATACTTTATCATACCATATAATGAGAGTATATAGCAAAGATTCCGATATAGCATTGGATAGGGTTAACGTTACTAAGGTATTTCTTACATATAGGTATATATTTATATAACTGAAATTTTATGATGGCCTTAAATTACCAATAAACCGATATTCAGTTCATTAAGCATTAGTTAAGGATAGTACCAACATTTGTGGAGATTAGCTGTCTATCGCTTACTATTCTTGTATTAATTGTATATTAATTATACATTTTTTTTTCAGGTTTGCATCGAGTCGTCGCTAGTTCCAACAGCTTCAGTCCACTCTCCAATTCGAAGGTAAACATTTCGCTTATCTTCTTTTATTTCTGTTAATCATTTATAAACTCGACGTATCAATACATATTAAAATTTTAAAATATTATATTTAACATACCATATAATCCTGCGCAATTATCATAATGACGATAGCGTATACAAGTTCTCATATACTAGTCTACTTTCAGTCTACTCTGTACCATCCCTAATTATTGTGCAAAAACATCAACTGAAATTACCAAACTACAACCATAAGTATAAGCTCATATTTGTACGTGTGAGTATGGTGATCACAGCCGATTGACCACGTTACAAAATATACCCGACCAATGTATGGTTAGTGAATCCTTGCATCTCTTTATAGTCGCATATCCTTCTTTACACGTTCAAAAAATCCTTGCGGGTCATGACGATATTTATAACCACTTGGATTTTAGTTCTGCTTTTATTAGTTCATAGTAGCTTCTGTTCCTGATATCAGTATATCAAGTTCGATTGAAACTGCGATATGGACGAGATGGTGTTAACAAACCAAGGCTCAGATGTTAAAACCAAATTACTCTTAAAGATAAGTTTTGGACACCGGTTTAAAAGGGTAAAAACGCAACTTATTGCATTTTCTATCTGCATACAAAGTTACATCATTATCATCGTTATGTTGCGTTATTAAAAGTGTATGTGAGAAATCAGTTCTTCTAATTTTTAAAGACTGCAAAACATTTTAAAAGTATTCAGGACTATTGTTTGTTTTATTTACTAAAAATAAAACTGGAAGATATCGTCTTAAGATCAAATAAAAATGTATAATGTTAAACGTGCCAGAAAAAGTATAACTTACGGGAAAAACTTAAAATCTGGCAACCCTAATGCAGACGACTTCCTCGAAAGACGTTCTTAGAGTTATACTGCAGTAATGTTGTGGATATCTTCCAGTATACAGCCTAATAGCTAAAGTACCATACTATGGCATTTTTTCGAAAATTATACATATCGTAGTATTAGTTGTTTTGGCACTTTGTTTCACTTGATGCTAGAAAAATTGCCCACATTCGGAAACAACATAAGCTATCCTTCGTGAAGCACACACACACACACACACACACACACACACAAAAAAAAAAAAAAAAGAGTGAAGCTACAATGATGAATACATTTCACGTCTTTACCAGTGAGTGCAAACAGTTTCAAATGAGATCTCTCGTAACTACATGCAAGTAGTATTGGTTACTCTGCCGCTTTCTTCAGTTTTTGCTTCCTCTTCTTACAAGGAACACTGACTTCTTAAAGAAAGCTATTCCTCAGCTATGATAGAGGAACGGTTCAAGGATGAAATCGTTGAGCTAGAAGCGCTAATAGCGGAAATGAAATGGACATTTAGCACAAAAACTAGAAAGAAAGTAAATAAATTCAGTCAGCTTAGATATGCGAAATACCAGTAAATAAGAATGTAAAGTCAAAAGAAAAAATAATCACGAAGTAAACTATGTCTAAATTAACTGAAAATGATGAAATTTATTACATGCTCGAATCACTGTTAAAAGTTATCCTGATGTGCAAAATCCTTCATGGCAAAGCAAATTACCCTGTTTTATTAAATAAGATATGAAGAAGACAAGAGAATGATAAACAAGCCCTGTCATCATCAATCATCCTTACTCATGGGCCTCTAACTTCTTCTTCTTATTTAGTCATTTTGTTGCTCACCTCCTCAACATTCAACAACTACTATTAAAAAAGAAAAAGAACATTCAATGTTATTCTTATACTCAACTAAATTTCTTTTTTTATTCGAATTTTATGTAAAAAAAAAAAGGAAATAAATGAAGGGACCTGTGAACAGAAATGGGGATAGAGTGAGTACTGATCCTGATAACGTTAGAATAACGAAATTAATTACGTTGTAACAAATGAAGACCGAGCGAAGAGAGTTATGGCGGATGATTATGACGGGAGGATGAGGCACAGAAGACAAAGGATACACCAATTATCTAAAACATGGGAAACAATTATTGTCTCGCAATCAGACTGAAGATACAGAAAAAAAAAACATCAAAAGAAAAATAGAGAATAGGTTGGGAACGATTCCTTTCTTAAAACATAACTAAAAGGAAAAGAACATGGTTGTCTTCTCCCCTTTTATTCCCATTATCATAGTCTTAACGGAAAAAAGGAAAAAAGAAACCGTGAATGAAAAAAGTACAAAATGGTCTCTCCATCCAGACGATTTACCTAACTTGTTGACTGGCCTCTTCCTATTACAACTTGTATTTTGCCAAATATAAAAAAGAGAAAGAGAGAAAGGAAAAAGGATAAGGAAAACAAAGAATGTCCATTTGTTATGGGCAGGTTGACGACTTAATACAGGGACAAGCTGTAGGGGTCAAGGAAGCAAAACAATTTGATAATTCAATGTCTTAATTTTCGACCCTATCTAAGGAGAGACTCTTCCCCCCATCCATCCTCTTACCAATTTGCTTCTGTGTTCTTATAACACATCTGTTCTCTAGACAATAAAATAATACATTAGTTTCTTTTTAAGTCTCTTTTTTTCGCTCTTAGAAATGAAATTTTTCTTTTCATACAAACACTTAAATTGCTTTTCCATTCTTTCCTTCCTATATTTTTGTTATTTATTTACTTATTTTTTTTCTTACTTTTTATATGGACTGTCAATGCAATTGTAGATATAAAGGGAAGAGAAAAACATAATAAGTCTAATCATCTTTCTGCTGAAAATCAAATTGGAACAAATGAAAAATGCCTCGTATAAGTAATTTTGTGTTTGATAAATTCAACTTCAACGTATCACTTGAGTTCAGTTTAATCTATTATTACTTCTAATATAATATAACTAATTATAACAAACAGTATATACATTAGTTGCAATTTATTTTGCTACGACTGTTGGTGCTGCCTCATCTTAATAATTGTTTATCAATATCCTTATTATAGTTCAATTTTATTTCATACCAATTTTATTTTGTTAAGAAAAAGCATAATTTGATTTTCTTTCGTGAAAATTCTATTATCTTCCGCATATTACAACAAAAATTTTAGGAATGATTCAAAAAAAAAAAAAAATAGATCAAAAGATTGCCATCTTAGCCAAGAATTTTTAGGAATGATCCAAAAATGCATCAAAAGATTGCCATGTGGGCCAATAATTAGTTTTTAGGTCAGAGGTCACAACAGTAAATCAAATTTTCTTTTTTTTTTTTTTAACGGAATATGCACATTATACTGATTAAATTGTTAGTTTTGGTTTGGATATACTATATGTAGTTTAAATATATTAATTTTTTTTTTGGATCAGGGGCCACAACGGTTTTGAACGGCCTGTAAATCGACTTTTCGTATTTTTTGCGGAATAAGCATATCACACTGAGTTAAGTGATAGTTTGGGTTTGCCTGGAGATATAAGGCCTACAAGAAAATTTTTGCCTGAAATATATTTTATCTTCTGATCCAATAATAGAAAATTCTTTACACTTTTTTAAGTATGTATGTTTCCATAATAGTACTGAAAGAAGTTATTGAGTCTTTCTTAGGTCATTTCGGAAAAGTTGTGTTGTTTATTTTGCTTCTGACTAGAGTTACTTGCGTATAGAGGTTGTGAAAGTTCTAAAAGCTAGTCATGTTAATTGGAAATGCCATTGTAGATCAGGCGAGTGATTTGCGGCGTTCAGCTGCAGATCGTAAGGCGCAACTATCATGAGTTTGAGTTCTACTAAAAAGAGCATGGAGGTTTTCAACTATCCTTGACAAGTATTTAGGTCTATGTTTGATTGTACTAGGAGAGTCGTGATCTTTTACTTGTGAGAATTGTAAGAAACTTTCAGAAGAAATGTTCATTGCTATTACAGCATTCTTGGTGACTAACTACTATTTGTTGCAACTTCCTCCTCTTTTGGTTTTTATTTCTCGAATTTCTTTTCTCTCTCTCCGTTACGTTTATGTTTCTGACTTTCAAATTGAGACGAGGACTTCTTTAGAATTGCTTCCGTTTATCGATTCTTTTATTTCCATTTTTTCTTTATTTTCTCAAATAAATTTTACATACTTTAACTCTACGCTGTCATGTGCTGACGATAGAACAGTGCTGCAGACGTTGAGGAAACAAATGCCACGAGTACAATCAGACATGAAAGTCAATTGACGTTGCGCCACGACAGCGCCGGACTACATAAGTCAATCAGTTATATCTTACTTACGGGAATTAATTGTCAGTCTAATGCCATAATATTCATATAGTACAAATTTGTCAGCATGTAACTTTTGACTATTTCCAAATTTAAACTTCCAGTTGGTATGGGCAAAATAAACTTCCAGTTGACTGACCAACACCTCATAACAACTTGTCAGGAATTGTTAGACAGCATTTCAGAAGACGTTTGAAACCTGGCAGAAACGCTAGAACACTTCTGTTTGTTTCAACTTACAGTAGATACTTCGAGAAAGGTGATCACTTGCTTCATGATTAAGGTACGTATCTTTCTTCTTCCAACACCTTGTTAGTGGTCTTCGGGCACCCTTTTAGATCAGCGACAATTAATTTTATCAGAAATTTGGTTAAAATTATTTCTCTCTCATGGCCTATCGATACTAAGTCAGTAAGTGGGAAATTTTATTCTACCTTAATTACAGTAATAATTTCTCTAATACAGTTTTAGACTTAATTTACAAGTATACTAGAGTCCCGTTTAACCGAATTTGATGGGACTGGGGTGCTTCGGTTGAACAAAAATTTGGTTAAGCCGGAATAAAGTGTGTATATATGTGATATATTTACAGAACTGTATATTTGATATATTTTCAGCTTGAAAAGGTGTTGGCAACATATGGCACTTTCAAAACTAAATATTAGAGCTGAACATTGTCGTACGATAAATGAGTTTAGCTAATACGTACAGTATATAATCATATCTTTAGGCAAAATAAAAACTGTCAGTTATCACTAGCAACGAGTGATATATTTTCTGGCGCAACAAAAGTTCTTTTTTTCTATTTTCGCAAGAACTAGCTTTAGCAAATAATGTCTTATTTTATTCACCTTTATGTGATCTATCAAATAATATAAAGGTAACAAAGAAAGTTCTGTCGCTTTCTCACCCACCACCTTCGCACATCGATATGCCACCTAATACGTACTTGGAAGATAAAAATTGTCCTCATACGCATTGACGAGCTTCTGCCAACGTTCCGGAAGGAAATAGATTCCATCGAGGTAGAATTTGGTGGGCCGTGAAGCGAAGAAAGTATCAAGTGCATTTTGCACCTTTACTAGGGATTTGAACTGGGCCCGCTAAGGTGATTGTCCAAAGAATGGAACAGATGATAATCAGACGGTGCAATGTCCAGGAAGTATGGCGGATGCAATAATCTTTCACATCCAAGGCGTAGATTGGTGTGCCAGGTTATTCTAGCCACGAGGGGCTTAGCGTTCTCCTGTAAGAGAAGGGCCCATTCCGATTCAGAAGTGATGGCTCCACAGTTTTGAGTTTTTCTTGAACACGCTTCAACTGCTGGCAGTAGTACACAGTTCCATTGATTCTCTGACCAGCTGGTAGCAGTTTCCAATGTACGATGCCACGAGTAGTCCACCAAACACACAGGAGGACCTTCTTCTGATGCAGTGCTGGTTTCGGCTGTTTTGGAACCGGTTCGTAGCATGCTAACCAATGATGACGGCGCCCTGGAGCTTCGTACAGGACCCACTTCTCATCACATGTCAACATCCTGTCCAGAAATGGTTCCTTCCTCAGACGAGATAGCAAAGAAACACAGATGTCTGCTTGCGATGCCTTCTGGCTAGGAGTCCAATCATGTGGGACATATCGACCCAATTAGTAGTCCTTCCCAAGTTGATGGAGGTGCTGCCCAATAGTTTTTTCCACTCACACTGAATTTAGTCTGGTGGCAGAGCAAGAGAACCTTGCATTTTGGGGTGACCAAGGTTTTTTGATGTTTTCTTATAGATTTTGATGTGCTGAATCCAAAACTGCCGGGTGCAACTCTGGCACCCTTGAGCATTTCCCACAATACTCACTAACGATTTCCCCTCCGCCCTTTTTATTAAAAAATCGTTGACTTCGGGGAAATTATCTGTAACTTCTACAGTATTTAACGTAGAATAACGGTTCAGACCTTGTTATGCTTCTATTGCAACAGTCTTTCCAACTATGTTAATCATTTGGGCTGCGACGATCAGGAAAGGGAAATAAAATGGGAAATTCTGGAAAATTCCCTCTCAAAGCATGTTTCAGCTCTTAATATCCAAGAGCCGTACCTCGAATCTCCATCCGGAAAGAAAATATTTTTATTTTTTCATGAACTTTCGACACTAGCAAACAATATTAGAAAGGGTACCGCCATGGCACCCTTGAACATTTCCCACAAAACTCACAATTTCCCATCATTAGTATTTTACCAAAAAATTATTGACTTCTGGGAAATTATTTGTAACTTCTACAGTAATAAACGTAGAATAATGGTCCAGACCTTGTTATGCTTCTATTGGAGCAGTCTTTCCAACTATGTTAATTACTTGGGCTGCGATGAACAGAAAAGGGAAATAAAATGGGAAATTTTGGAAAATTCCCTCCCAAAGCATCTTTCAGCTCTTAATATCCAAGAACCGTACATCGAATCTCCATCCGGAAAGAAAATATTTTTATTTTTTCATGAACTTTCGACACTAGCAAACAATATTAGTTAGGGTGCCGCCATGGCACCCTTGACCATTTTCCAAAAAACTCACAATTTCCCATCATTAGTATTTTACCAAAAAATTATTGACTTCTGGGAAATTATTTGTAACTTCTATAGTAATAAACGTAGAATAATGGTCCAGACCTTGTTATGCTTCTATTGGAGCAGTCTTTTCAACTATGTTAATTACTTGGGCTGCGATGAACAGAAAAGGGAAATAAAATGGGAAATTTTGGAAAATTCCCTCCCAAAGCATCTTTCAGCTCTTAATATCCAAGAACCGTACATCGAATCTCCATCCGGAAAGAATTTTTTTTTTTATTATTTTTTCATGAACTTTCGACACTAGCAAACAATATTAGTTAGGGTACCGCTCTAGCACCCTTGAACATTTCGAGACATTTTTATTAAGCATGAATGTAATGTATTTAGACTGTTCCAAAATTTTCTATTATCAGTGTATTAATAAATCTTATGTTAAAAAATAAATATTATAACTTTCTTCGATTTTTATGCTTTTGATTAAAATGGCACCTGTAATTCGAGAGGTTTCGGACACTTAGATAATGAATGTTCTAGTGGTATTCTAAAAGCCACACTTAGCTGTAAAAAATGGTTATTCAAAAT
This sequence comes from Thermobia domestica, assembly GCF_964235325.1. Lineage (NCBI taxonomy): Eukaryota > Metazoa > Arthropoda > Insecta > Zygentoma > Lepismatidae > Thermobia > Thermobia domestica. Next base: position 149,899,627 of record NC_137464.1, read on the forward strand.
AAACTTACATAATGACTTAAGTATGTCATGTTTATTTGTAATATTATGCCTCACCATTTTCTTCACTCTCGTCAGCGTCGTTATGTGTGTACGTGTTTAGTTTGTTGTAGCATCTACCATCAAAGCATTTACAAAACATTGTACAAGGTAGTTTACCTACACAACTACATCTTCTTGTTGAACAAGGTTTTTCTGACGAACGGGAACATTTGATGAGGTGAAGTTCATCGGCAGGAGCTGGCTCAACATTTGGAGGAAGCATAACTGGCCTTAACGATTTGTTTTTTCATCGCGTGTCCATCCATAACAAGTTGAATCAACATATGGTGGGTCTGCCCTGTCTGCACTCAGCCAAATTAGCATTTGTAGATGTTCGGGCTTTATATTTAGTTTAAAAGCTTCCGACGTCGGTGGAAGAGAGCAAAGTAGTGGGGCTCTTGTGTGAGCAGATGCAGTTTTTTCTCTTCCAAACGTTAATACTAACTTCTATCATAGACTTCACACTTGCTACACAATAGCACGCAGCTACAAAGTCAGTTGCTTCTTGTTCTATATCACTGGTTATATCTTCCTTAGACCCCAATTTTTTCAAGCTAACTCCTTTTAACACTTGTTTAATGGCTGTTGATTTTCTTGTATTATAGCCACCATATTCAGGAATGACTTCAGGACTCCTAATGATCGACTTTAAAAACTCGAAATCTATTCTCTGTGCTCTGTACACTGAATAAACTTGAGATGCAAGTAATGCTAGAGTTGGCACTTCTTTTACTGAGAAATGTTGGGGCATTGGTGGCTTTTTTGGCCCTGTGTACCGGTGTACAGGCACTCCACTAGTCACACGTTCCTTCATTTCTTCCTTTGTACTGCGACAAATTTTGTTACTGTGCAACTCCATGACTTCTCCACATGAGTTATCAGCAGAGCCATACTGTGAGTTTGACGTAGGTCTTTTTGAGATGAAATAGACGTGTCGAAGTTGTCACCAACCACTTGCACAAATCCGTCTGTTGAGGGATTAAGTCCTTGCAAAGTTGGTGCTTTGCTGGCTTCTGCTGCAGCTGACGCTTTAAATCTTAGGGTCTCACTGTAACTACAAGTGATTCCAAATTTATAGAATTCGTCAATGAGACGTTTGCTGTTCAGAAGCATAGCAAGAGCAATCTGGAGAATAGTTGGTTGCTTTGTCAATGCTGCAGTTACGATATTGCAGGTAGTTTACAATGAGTATTGCAGATAGCTCAGTAATTCCAAACATCTCTAATAGGGAAGGTAAAGTTTCACTAACATTATTTTTAATGTTGTCTTCAAAGAGGGTAGTTTCGTAACTTTTCAATCTATCATCAGGCTTCTTCACTTCATTCATTATCTTTGTACTTAGTTCTTTTATTGTTTCTCCATCATCGTTGTCATCTTCGGTAATATTCATGGCAAGAAAAGCTTGATTTTTAAAGGCAAGAATGCTGGATACACCAGGAGAAAACAATACTAGAAGGTCTTTACCTATTCTTTCCTGAACATCTCTTATAATTGCAAGACGATCAGTTCTAGATTCACCGTTCTGTTGATAAAGATGATAAACTTCGATGGAGTTCCAAATACGAGAGGCGTCCTCTTTTAAAGCTGTCGTGACTGCGTTGATTCCATCTCCGTCACTTCCTTTATTTATGCTGCGTTTCAGTGAACAAATTTTAGCTGACTTACTGTGCAAAAATTGATAGTAACAGTCGTTGTGGTAACGAGCGTTTGCCGCATGTAGATCTCCAACAGCTCCATTTACAAGCACTCGAACAGCTTCGGATAATTCGTCATTTCTAACATCACATATTTTGAGGATAGCTTCTTGAGGTTGCCCTGGACAATCGACCGTTCTAAGAAGGTGATATCTGCGCCATCGACTTGGATTTTTTGGATCAGAATCGGAACAGATCTCTCCACAGAATAGACAGTCAGTACGAAAATGGAAAGGTTTTGCGTCTGATCTTCTAATCCGTTTCACCTGTGGTTCAGAGGAGGTTGAAGTTGACTGTCTTTGGCTCTCTTGATATGCCACTGCGAAATATATGTTGATACGCAGTACTTATGAAAGTATACTGGCATATTTTCCTCAAGGATAATAAACCGTCCGTCACGTCTAAGACTACTTGCCAACATAATTGATCGAACTCAAACTGGTCCTCCAGTTATAAGCCGCTCTTGTGTTTCCTGACATGTGAAAATGCACGTCTTTTCATCCGCCATGATTTTAAAAAGAGCACTATGAAACACTATTTTGAAACGTGTTAACACACATAAAACAGTAACAGTTTATTCACTTGGCACTAGTCAGCTGTAAACTCATCCACATGATCACTAAAAACTGTTATGTCTATGTGATGGCTGCTACCTGTAGATATATAAAAAGGTTGAATTAATACACGGAGGAACGTTAGAATTAATAACGATGAAAAAATAAAAGAAAATTTAAACATTAAGATTCATGAACTTTTAGCGAGGAATCGTAAACTAAACTTAAATTGTTAAAAACGAAATGCGAATACAAGTACTAAATATATCCTACTGCCCACATTATATGAGGAAGATAATTGTACCATTTATTGTGCTACTTATCAATTCTACAAATGTAAATTCCTTTTAAATTTTAATTATTGAAGTTCATGAAAGACGGTAACAGTTCACGTGTGTACGATTATTTTCAAATGTAGAAAGTTCATGAAAATATAAAAATATTTCTTTCGGAAGGAGATACACCCCTTCCCTTTTGTACTTTAAGAGCTGAAAGATGCTTTGGAAGGGAATTTTCCGAAATTTCCCATTTTATTTAATTCCCTGTTCATTGCAGCTCCAAGTAATTAACATTGTTGGAAAGACTGTTCCAATAGAAGCATAACAAGGTTTGAACCGTTATTCTACGTTTATTACTGTAGAAGTTACAGATAATTTCTCAGAAGTCAATGACTTTTTGGTAAAATACTAATGATGGGAAATTGTGAGTTTTGTGGGAAATGTTCAAGGGTGCCATGGCGGCACCCTAACTAATATTGTTTGCTAGTGTCGAAAGTTCATGAAAAAATAATAAAAAAAAAAATTTCCGGATGGAGATTCGATGTACGGTTCTTGGATATTAAGAGCTGAAAGATGCTTTGGGAGGGAATTTTCCAAAATTTCCCATTTTATTTCCCTTTTCTGTTCATCGCAGCCCAAGTGATTAACATAGTTGGAAAGACTGTTCCAATAGAAGCATAACAAGGTCTGGACCGTTATTCTACGTTTATTACTGTAGAAGTTACAGATAATTTCCCAGAAGTCATTAATTTTTTGGTAAAATACTAATGATGGGAAATTGTGAGTTTTGTGGGAAATGTTCAAGGGTGCCATGGCGGCACCCTAACTAATATTGTTTGCTAGTGTCAAAAGTTCATGAAAAAATAAAAATATTTTCTTTCCGGATGGAGATTCGAGGTACAGCTCTTGGATATTAAGAGCTGAAAGATGCTTTGGGAGGGAATTTTCCAAAATTTCCCATTTTATTTCCCTTTTCTGTTCATCGCAGCCCAAGTAATTAACATAGTTGGAAAGACTGTTGCAATAGAAGCATAACAAGGTCTGAACCGTTATTCTACGTTAAATACTGTAGAAGTTACAGATAATTTTCCCGAAATCAACGATTTTTTAATAAAAAGGGGGAGGGGAAATCGTTAGTGAGTTTTGTGGGAAATGCTCAAGGGTGCCTGAGTTGCACCCGGCAGTTTTGGATTCAGCACATCAAAATCTATAAGAAAACATCAAAAAACCTTGGTCACCCCAAAATGCAAGGTACTCTGCAAATCTTATGGACTGGCTGCCAGACTAATTGTACTCTCAGTTCCTCACATGTCTACTTGCTGTTCGCCTCAATTCTTGCCTGAAGATCTTCATTTTGTACATGTGTTGGTCTTCCGGCACGTGGCGCGTCTTCGAGTGTTTCGTCACCGTCCTCCAACTTGTTAAGCCACCACTGCACTGTCCACGTAGTCATAACAACCTCACCAAAGGCCTGAAATATCTTCCGGCGCGCTGCAGTGGCGTTTGATCCCAGTTTGAAATTGTACAGCATACATGCCCTTATGACGCTCTGTGGAGGTCCCATGTTCACTCTGTCCTTACGCAAGTTCACCGTGCAACTGAACTGCCACAATCAGGTAGTATGTTGGATATACCCACACCAACAACTGACCTTCACCTTATCTCTATTCGTACTCAACTCACGGTGTGAGAGCCAATTGAACACAGACCTCCACAAAAATCGACAGAAATTTCTTGGTTACCTTATATATGTCTTATCTTTGGACAATATTTTTTTTTCATACAGGAATTAAAATTTATGTAAGAGTTAATTATACTTTTAGAGCATATTTCGTTAACATCTATGTATCATCGTCGTGCTAGTATCATAATAAAGAGCTTAATAGGGGTATATTTTAGTATCAGTGACATCTCAAGAAGTGACATAGTTCTTGTACAACATAAATTTCTAAGTTCAGTAAGAAATTAGTTTTTCTCCATTCTCTCGGAAACGTTAGGTTTCACATTCATGCACATTCATTTTAAGTTCTTTCGATTGGTATACGAACATCTCTCGTCTTTAAACAATTTTCTACCGTTAAACGCTAATAATATTGTATACTTGTTTCAATTCAAAGCAACACAAATAGATCTATATGTAGTAGAATGTTGTAATTTAACAATTTTAAATTTCTCTATATAAAAGATGAAGTAGTGAGTGCATGATCAACGCCCAGGACAAACTGCTTAAGGTAGAAATTTCAAAGTTTCCACTAACAAGGAAATGGTCCCAACCTGACATGTGCGAATTGGACGAAATTTGGAATAGACACTAACTTGAGGTCGGTGAATAACGTGGGAATAGTCATTCGATTCGCTTTCGAATACTTTGCTAGATATACAGGTGATGCAAAAGTAAAATTACGTAGAAGCATTCTGTAATACACCGGTATAGAACGATGAAAGCCCACACGTGGATACCAAAATGAATATGCAGAATCTCATGGCAATAATGAAGAACGCGGTGATGTCGCAACGCAAAATTTCGCGTTGAGTAAAGCGAGTTCCACATGAAAATAAAAGGAGAAACAGTGTTCAATGTTGAGATCCTGGAAAGAAGTACAAGTCTTTGAGGACACATATCCCAGAAATCGCACCGTTTACCAATTGCAGTAGCACATTGGAAGGTCAACATTAGAACGGAAACTGGGTTCCATTAGGTTTACGATTTTTCATATGTTTCCAAGAACCGAAAGCAGAGTTCGGACCTAAAATTAAATGAACTCTAGACAGATACCTTCCATTTAACCTTGTCGTTGATGCTAGCAAGTCGGGAAAACTCACGAAACTACATGTGTAAACATGGCTGATGAGCGTGTTCATTCCTGATGTTACGGATGACACGTTACTGCTATTAGATTCCTGGAGTGGACAGACTGATCATGATATTTTTAACGACCCCCAAATGCAACAGATGTGAAATAAGATGACGTTTCGAACACAAATAATTCCTGCCAAGACTACGAGATTGAGATTGCAGCCACTTGACGTTTACATTTTCCAGCAGTACAAACTTTTCATTCGGAGAATTGAAGAATACTTACACAGTTTCTTATATTGCATTCTGTTTTACATCATCCTATACATATCGCAAAGTACGCAAAAGCGAAAGTATCGAATGACTATTCTCACGTTATTCACCGACCTCAAATTAGTATCTATACGAAATTTCGTCCAATTCGGACTTGTGAGGTTGGGACCACTTCCGTGTAAGGAAGGATTTCTGGAAATTCGACGAGAAGAGGGAGGGAGAGGGGTGGCAATTTTATTGTAGTAAAATATCCACATCTCCAAATCTGTGAAGGAAATTTATGTGAACACCCCTTTAAAATACCGTAATTAGATGCGTGTTTCACCGTTTCTAATATTACCAATAAAGGGAAAAACAAGGCTACAAGAAAATGAATGGGGTTTCAATTGTTATACTAGGATGAACATACCTAGAAATTCCTTAAGGTTAGATTTGGTATTGGTATTCAGGCTATTCATTTAAAATAATTAAATACGTGTTTCAGCGTTTCTTGACGTTTCCCTTAGAAGGGAAGAAAGAAGACGAGAAGAAAAAGGGTGTGGTTGCAATCGCTGTAATAAGATGATCATGTCTCGAGATCACTTGAGATTACAGGCATGCTAGGGATAGGAGACTTTCTTTCTATATAAACTCCTTATTCAAAACAAGTGGGCATATGTCACAACGTTTTCGGAAATCCGGTTTAACGAGAGAAGGGGGACAATTTCTATTTTCTTTTACTCAATACATAGAAGGAACTTCGAGGTTATCAGTCTCATCATCATAGGAAAATGGGTGAACCATCTGAAATGAATTTCTGAACACAGCACTTGAGCCGACATGGATTTTTATTATTTTATTTCATTGAAATGCGTATCAGTGGAGAGAAGGTTTACATTTTTCGTAAAGAATAATGTCATAAACGTATTCTTGCAATACAAGAACGGAATCAAAGGCTGAAATATGAGGTACGAGATAGTAGGCCAAGCAAATGTGGGGACTTGGGGCGAAGTCCACAGCTAGCCGAAGGCTAATAAAATAATATATTACTTATATATAGTTGGCTATATAGTTTCGACGATTGGAGTACAATACATTGCTAAAACAAGGAAGTACATATCCTTATCATACATACTGTACCTAGATCAGTTAAGATTTCGTTTTGATTTATTTATTCAGAAATACATCAGTAGCCATTACCCTGTCACACTATGATCAGCAATGTGCTTCTCAGTGTTAAGCAAAGCAGGTTCTAAAATTTATTTTTCATTCTTGTAGTTCTTAGCCATGCTTTGATATATTGCATAGCAGAAAAAAAAATACAACCAGAGTTCACAGGAAATTCTGGTTGCTTGAAGTACTTTATATAGATTGGGGTAAACTCCTTCTTGATCCCTATTTTAAGATTCTTCAATTGATCTCCATATTCTTCTTAAAAATATAATTAATAACCATATAGTTTCAGCTTGTAAGCAAACGATATTCTAGAGGAGTAACGAGGTTCTAGAAAGTATTTTTCTAACATTGACTTCCCTCTTGTTACGATTGTGTCGGTGTCCCTTGTCTAACTAGGTAATTGTAAAAATCTAGAATGTGGAAACCCAGAAGAATCAGGTATTAAGGGAGCAATAGTAACGATGAATGTTTAGTTTTATTTATTTCTTTTTTTAAATAGTGGATAGGATACCTACTACGCAACACGTAGGTTTCCTGTTGAAATTCTATAGCTGTCAGTCTTATTTATTACTATTACATTCAAGTGATATGTAGTGTATAAAATATAGGATGTAAAATCTTACATTTGCTCCGAAGAATGAAGAGAACGATCTGTCAAGGTGATTCGAGAACTGACAGGTGGTGTTATAATCTTTTCTGAACAAAAATAACAAAAGTTCTGACATGAATGAACTAGAAATTATGGGTAACTTGACAGATAACCTGAAAAAATTCAATAATCAAATTAATATGAAACGTTAAATAAAATTCATTAGACAAGTTCATACAATGTAGTGTGTTTTAATAATCACGTGACGTCACTATTTCAAAATAGGAAAGTATTAAGTTTATTTCATTTTGTATATATCGTTGAGAGAGGAAGTTTCAACTAAATATAAATTCAAATTGCTTTGATTCTTGTATACACTTTCAGCACCCATACTACCTACCAATATATTCTCAGCTTAATTGAGTGTAAATTCCTCCCTCCCCAAATTTTAGTCCATTTATGATAGTAATAACATTTATATATGTTTCCCACTTGAATTACAGTGCTTTCAGATGTTAGGGGTTTCTTCATGCTGTTAAGATGTACATAATAACACTTTCTGTACACTAAATGTAGATTTTTACAAAATGTTCATAAGACAGAAGACAGGACAATCATAAAGCAGAACGTTTAGAAAATATCTTTGCCCAGGTGAATTTTATTGAGCAAAGCCTGATCACAAAATAGTACACTCCAAGCATTTTAGAGGAGGTCGAACTAAAGTTTACACACACTGATAGCAAGCTCGACTACACAGGAGCACAATACGCATTTAAGCGTTTTGCGATACTCTTATAGCACTTACTACAACTTATTTCAGTGTCTTATTTTTCGTTTTAATCAGGAACTCCGCCAGACCTGCTAATGGGGTATCATCCCCCTAAACTTACTGTAACACCCCTCCAAACTTCTGCTTTGATCCGAGGGATTTTTCACGTATTTCATGTTTTGTGCGAAGAAATCCAATTTGAATATAGAACTCTCAAACGATTGTAAGAACTTTCTTCACCGGATTTCTTATTAGACTAGTTCAATTTTCACAAAAGTTAACACCCGTAGGCATTTGATAGTCAAAGTGGGCAGATGGTCTTTTCTGAAAAATTTCAGCATTATAAGTTCATTTTTACCGGTTGCCAAGCTTGATCTGTCTTCTGTTCTATTTTCCAAAATGGCTGCCAAGATCATTAAAAATTCAAAATTTATAAAAATTAAGGTTGTTTACGTCAATCTATGTTTTTGAGGCTGAAAAATTCAAACCTGCCGTCTATTTTTGCATAGGAGTTACCGGGTTTTATGTTCAGCCATATTCCAATATGGTTACCATGATCATTCGAAATTTAAAATTATTGAAAAGTAATCATCTTTATATTAAACCTCATGTTTTTGAGGCTGAAAAATTCAAATCTGCTAATATTTTTGCATTGACAAGTGATTCGTTTTGTTATTCAGACATTTTAATAAGGCTGCCGTCATTATTCAAAATTCAAAAAACCAATTAAAAGGTTGAAAAATTAAAATATATATTCTATGTTTACAATAATACAAACATGTTTTCTTGTTCGACCATTTCACATTATAGACTGTTTCGGTGTTTCAGATTTCAGCTTCTTTATGTGCTGTTTGCAAATTGTAGTCCAAGTTAGCATTAAAAAAAAGGGATTTGGACATATTAAATTAATTTTCAGTGGTTACCGAGCTTTAATTTAATATCTTTTCAGATATAAGCACACTGAAGTACTGAAGGCAGCATATTGTGTGTTTGTATGGATCTCTCCATTAATATAATGATACATAAAATTAAACTCTAGTTAATGAGGTGGCCAGAACATTTCTTTGATTTCACCAGAATGCTCTTTGAAACAATTGAAGAAAATGTGGTTGAAATGCCATGTAGACCTACTGTTGTCTTGGAATCAGGAATTCGTGGTACATAATGGAGAGGCACATTTACACGCAGCATCTGGTAACAACAAATAATTAATTAATTTTTAGGAAGAAAAAAAACACTGATTTTAATGAGTGAATACATATCACAAAATGTCTTAAAAATATTCCTGCAGAAGTCCTGGTTCATGCTGCACTTACAAGTAGCAGTACACTTCAATTTTGCCTTTTTACAATGGCAGTTAGCAGTTCTCCATTGTGTTGTACAACTACAGGTGGTAAGTATAATGCAAAACTCTGAAACCGATGGCAGGGATGTTAAAGTAGGAATAAAATTATCATTCTTGATTTCCCATCCAGTAGTCTCAGGTGGGACCAACACAAGGTACTGCTTATTCGTTGATACCACACTGATGCTTGATACTGTGCCCTCTTGAGGTGATAGGAAATTACATTTTTGATTGGTGGCAGATATTCCAGAGGACGCTCTTGTGTAAAGAGTATTGATCTGGCATCGTTCACTGATTCAGTTGTGTCAATGTTATAAGATTTACATATGACTTGTTCTGCATCAACACATATTTGGTCAGTCAAATTTCCTCGGCCCAAGTTTGATAAAAGATGTAGATTTTCTATGTAAATATTCCAACATTTTTTCCGGAATATCCTGAGAGTGAAGATGTGGTATCAGAACCTGTTAGAGAATGGAAAGCTAGTAAGCTGGTGATTACATTATCATCAGACTGAGATGCAATATCATGAATTGGAATGTGCTTCTGTTTTTCCGAGGTTCCCGTCTTCATCAAGGTCTTTGGATATATGACATCTTTGTGAAATAAGCCAGCAGAAGAACAAATACATCTGTTACTCGAGCAGCTACAACAATAAAGGAAGCATGACTCTCTATACAATGCAAAATCATACATGTGTCAGCTTCCTAGTGTCGGGCTTCCAGCTCTTTTGTATTGACAAGAGAAGATGCTTTAACTTGCTCTTCGTCAGCGAAACCATCTGATATAAAAATTAACTTGTTTGGAGCAGCCTGTAAAATGAGCTGTTCAGACAGAAAATTCGCCAGGTCAGCTTTATTTTCTTTCATATCCAGAAAGTTATCCCACTTTTTTGGGGGGGAGAAGGATACTCCTGTCTTGTATATTTCTCCTCACTGGTCTGGTTAGCTCTTCTCTTCCTGATACTTTCTTTGATTGACATGTCAAGCACCTATCAAACACAACGTCTATGCGACACAATGCACTTCCAATTTGAAGTATAGAGGTAACAAACTCATCAGCAATGTCACCTAAGGTTTTTGTTTTCGGGGGCTTTCGCAATGTGAATATGTATGCTTAGCCATCAGTTATCAATGTAGGCTGTTGCTGCAAGTCTGCTGGATCAAGTCTTGTAGGACAAGGTATTTTACCAGTCACAATATCTATCGGAAGTGATTTCTGTCCTGTCCGTAGATCACCATTAATTTCTTTAAGTACAGGAGGTGTTGGAGTCAGCTCATGCTTCAGAATGTCCTTAAGATTGGCATTTCTTCCAGCATTTATGGCAGTGATAAGGTGTTGTTCACTTCCTGTCTGCTTGGATTACAGTACTTTATGGTAACTTGTCTGACTTTTCTTCCTATCCACTTCAAAGAGAGAAGCAAAGGTCAGGTACATGTTCCTTAGTAAACTATCTCTTAAAGGAACCTTACCGTCAGGTTTGTCTCCTTGACAAATTTAACAAACTTTTCCTGCCCCTTCTGTTGAGCAAGAATAAGGTTGTCTTCAATATGTTGTGTGACTATGTCCTTTGTTGCAACATTTTGCAGATGTTCAGGTGGATTTTCAGCAATAATTTGATGGTTTGGAGAGTTTTCATCAGATTTTCTTCATCTTTAAGGCCCAGTTTCTGCCTGAACTTGTTGCATTCATTGTGAGTGAAGGAATATTCCCGTCCATTTCCATAGATATACTTTGTATCACTAGCCAAGTGACTTCGCAGGTTGTATGAAAGACTCCGTCGGTTGAGAGCTGATGATGTCTTGGTGATCCCAGCAATTCCACCAGTTTTCTTGACTATGCCATTCATCCACTCCTGGCTGTTGTCTGGATCATTGTTTGAATTCCTGTTTTACTCTTTTCACAACAAAATTACCACTCTCAAATTCAGTCCTGGCCTCTTCTGAAAGCTGGTGCATCCCACCTAGATATACAGTCCTCCACTTTGTATATTGTGTATAATTGTATCTCATGAAAAAAGGCAACGTTTGCTGAAACGCCTGCAGTTGAAGTAGCCAGGTGCTTTCTCTCTGTGCTCGAGTGAACAGAAGTAGAATCTGCACCGTCTGCATATAAGTCTACCTCAACTGGCATGAAAATGAGGCATGGTACGTACTGATAATTTACATAAAGTAGTATACCAACTAAAAGTTTCTGCAAACTACTTTTCTATTTTAAGATTTTTTGTTTGTTTGCTTGCTTGTTTAAAAAGGAATAAAAGTATTCTCATGATTTCATGTGGGTTACATATTTTCACTAGCTGCCATAGTCAACATGAACCATGGGAACAGACTAAGTTGGCACAGCAAATTTTCTAGTTTCTGAAGATATACCAATTTCCAACTTTGACTATCAAATGCTTAAAGGCATTAAATTTGGTGGAAATTGACCGATAGCCTCATAAATAGAAGGTTTTATATAAAGGTCATGATGGGCTTTCTGAAATTGTAATATTGATGGCAGCTATATTGGAAAATGGCAGAATGTCAAAACTGGTAACTTTATGCAGAAATGGACGGCAGATTTGCATTTTTCAGCCTCAAAAACATGAGGTTTCACATAAAGATGATGAATTTTTGTTCATTTTAAATTTGAAATAATCATGGCAGCCATATTGGAATATGGCTGAACATGAAACCCAGTCACTCCTATGCAAAAATGGATGGCAGATTTGATTTTTTTAGCCACAAAAACATATAATTTGACATAAAGATAATGAATTTTCATGAATTTTAAATTTTTGATAATTGTGGCGGCCATATTTGAAAATGATACCGTAGCACCAAAATGAGGACAGATCAAGCATGGCAACCAGTAAATATGAATTTAGCATACCCAAGTCCTTAAGAAAACACCATCTGTCTGCTTTCACTACGATTTGCCTACGACAATTTAAAAAGCATGAAATCTGTAATTTTGATTATACACTATTGTATTGTAACTTTCCTCTGAAGAAAATAAATACATTATGTTCACTAATTTGTCAACTCTGGCAACAAAACTGCTTCTTCCAATCGGTACTACTTCAGCGGAGAAATCATTTTCAACAATGAATAGAATTTTAACTTTGGAATAGTGCCGCCTCACTCCAGAATGCGTTAATGATTTGGTGGTGACCTTGGAGAGACCTTGTTTACCTGATTTTCCAAATGAAAATAAAAGTGTTGAGGCGTATTTTGAAAATTTTGTAAGTTGTGCATAGGAATGTTTGAGAAGTACTATACGAGTGGCATCGATGCAGTTGCGTCACGGGTGAATTAGCATTTCAAAGAACATTAAGGAACTTGGAACAGTAATTTTCTATTTTTTAAGACTGCGCCGTGGTTCACAAGCATGCTTGTAGATATATTTCGAATATTTGTTTATTCATTAGGAACACAAGAAGCATTTAACTTGACTATTAAACGAACCCGCATAAGGCATGTATAGGTTATAAAGTGGTATTGCGATAAATGTGAAGAATCCTAAATATGGTTCAGAGGAGAGTTTGTCAAACTATGCATAATCATCAAGACTATTAATACATTCGTGGTTATGAGCTCCTTCGTGGCTAAGCGGTTAGCTTACTCGCTTTTGGCATGGGAGACCCAGGTTCGATTCCTGGCGGGAGATCACGTGGTTCGGATTAAACGTTAATCAGTAGGTCCGTCTCATAGCCTCGCTGCTGAAAGGGACGTTAAGCTCAAAATCAATTCAACTCAACTTATTGTTGGATATATGAGTCACATTGTAAGTGCAAAAGTACATTTGAATTGGCTATAAATTTTAACGAATTAAGTTACCCTTACAATATTGCGATAAATGTGCAATATCTGCAATTAACAATAAATGTTGTAGTATATCATGTTTTAGCACTTCAGATATCAGATCGAGTTCATCTAACCAAACCTAACCACTGACTGATCTCAGTCGTGAAGAATGAAAATTTTTCATTTTAGGCAGGGTAAATAGAAATCTAAGAATGATACGAGAAATTATAAGTTTAGGAGAACATAGGACTTTTATTTCTCCATGCATAGATTCATCACTAAAACTACGATGGATTTTAGTTTATCAGGCAAATAAATTAGATCGTAACGCCCTCCCTCAATATCTCCACCTTGCCGGACTTGGGTGCTCTAATGACTCCAAGAGCTATGCCGGAGATAGTTTCGCTATCAGAGGCTTCCCATGCCGAACAGGTCTTTAGGGGTAGGAGTCAGACGAAGAGAGATATTTTGGTAGTGGGTAGCAGCTCTACCATTACCACACTGAGGCTGAAGATGACTGACATCGGCAAGGCTCAGATGTGAACAAAAACAGGCAGGGACAGGATATCCTCTATGGCTGTTTCACTGTGAAGTAGAAGGATCTGAGACACCACCACTTTGCTCAGTCGCTAGAAAACAACATAGAAAGAGAAACAAAATAATGTAATATTAGGGAATACGACACTACTGTTTCACAGAGGGAAAGAAAGCAGGGCCTCCTCGGTCGTCATCAAACGAAACTCCTCCAGGATAGGAACATGGAATGTGTGATGGAAAACTGGAAAACCCGAAGAAAGAAAAATAAATGGAACGCACGAAAATAGGTATCTTGGGAATCAGCGAAGATAGGTGGCCTGATGGAGGAGACATGTGGAGCGGGGACTTCGGAATGATTTACTCAGGAGCTGTAAACGGTACAGCAGAAGTCGGTTTTGTCTTGAATAAGAAGATAGAACAGAAAGTTATAGGCAGCTAGAGATACAATGAAAGGATAGTAATGCTGAAGATAGCAACCGAACCGAGGAATATGATGATAATCCAAGTATACATGTCTACATCAAGCTACACAGATGAGGCAGTAGAAGAAATCTATGAGCAGATAGAAGTATTGATGAAAGTTGAAGACCAGGACAATTTAATCATCATGGGTGACTGGAACGCAGTAGTCGGTGAAGGTAAAGAAGAGAATGTGACTGGGAATTTCGGCCTAGGGAAAAGGAATGCGAGAGGTACAGCATTAGTTGAGTTCTGCAGAAACCATAATCTGACTGTAACGAACACTCTCATCGAACAACCACTAAGAAGAAGAGACACATGGACAAGACCAGTAGACAAAGAAAGATATCAAATAGATTATATACTGGTCCGACAAGCATTTAGAAATCAAGTAAAGAGTTACCCAAAAGCAGACGTGAACTCAGATCATAATTTGTTTTGATGAAGAGCGAACTCCGACTAAAGAGGAAACGACTGGTAGCACCAAACAAAAGATGGAACACAATCAAGCTAAGAAGAGATGAAAACATGAAAAAGGAATTTGCAAATGCGACAAAGCTAGCTAGCTTCAGCAGGTGATGATATCGACTCGAAATGGGAAGCAACGAAAGCAGGGATTACAAAAGCTGCCGATGAGCACATAGGAAGAGAAATGAGAACCCAATATAAACCCTGGATAACAGCAAAAATATTGGAAATGATGGAGCAAAGAAGACAGTTCAAGATAACAAACAGAGAAGAGAAATACAGAAGGTGCAGAAACCACATCAACAGAGAAGTAAAGAAGGCCAGAGAAAACTGGATAAACAACTTGCGCAAGGAAATTGAGAAAAATATAGTCAAAGACAATACAGAAACGGCATATAGAAAGGTTAGAAAACGGTTCGGTGAGAAAAAGAAACGCACAGACATTATCATAGACAAGGATTTAACAACGCTAATAGAAGACGAACAGATAACAAGAAGATGGAAGGAATACATTGAAGAACTCTACAAAGAAGATAGAGTGAACGAAGAAGAGATAGAGAATGAAGAAGACGTCGATGAAAATGAATTAGAACCATTTTACAGTGCGAATATGACAATGCTTTGGAGAAAATGCAACATGGTAAAGCCCCAGTAATAGATCAAATACAAACGGAAGTGATTAAGAATCTCGGAATAGCAACAATGAAAAAACTATTCAATCTTATTAATGAAATATATATCTCGGGGAAAATACCAAGAGACTTCGAGAAAAGCATATTGGTACCAATCCCGAAGAGGAAAGACGAACGAAAATGCGAAGAACACAGAACGTTAAATTTGCTTTCCCATGCATCAAAAATACTGTGCAAAATTATAGCACACGGAATAGAAGGGAAAATCGAAGAACGGCTATCGGAGGATCAGTTTGGATTCAAGAGGAAAAGGGGAACAAGGGAAGCAATACTGAGTCTACGATTGATCATAGAACAGCACATCAGAATAAACAAACCATCTGTGATTTGTAGATATAGAGAAAGCTTTTGACAACGTAGATTGGAATCTCATGTTCAAAGCGTTGAAGAATCTGAAAGTGGATTACAGAGACAGAAAAATAATATACCAACTTTATACGAACCAGACTGCTGTTATAGAAAGAGATCAGTAGGAAGCAAGAATAAGTAAAGGAGTGAGGCAAGGATGTAGACTTTCACCTCTTCTGTTCAACGTCTATAGAAAAGGCTATGAAAGAATTCTTTGAGAAAAACGAGATAGGAATAAAATTAAATGGTCATGTTTTCAACACAATAAGGTTTGCTGATGACATAGCATTGATAGCGGAGAACGATGTGGACTTGCAGGAAGTACTTTCAAACTTGAACGACCAACTGGCAAAACATGCAAAATGAAGATAAATAAGAAGAAAACCAAAATGACAAAGTGCACAGAAGCAGGACAGGAAGATGCAAACGTATGGCTATATGGAGAGAAAATCGAAGACATTAAGACGTTCCCCTATCTAGGAAGTCCAGTATCCTCGGACGGAAGAAGTGAAGAAGACGTAACTTCCAGAATAGCACCGGCTAAACAAGCATTCTATAGGAAAAGAGGACTACTAACATCAAGAAATAAGTCGCTGGACATTCATAAACGATTTATTAAGACACTGCTATGGAGCATGGCGCTTTACGGATCAGAAACGTGAACATTGAGGAAAGCTGAAATATCCAAGTGGAAAGCATTTGAATGTGGTGTTGGCGCAGAATGCTGCTCATATCATGGACCGAAAGGAAAAGGAATGAAGGCGTACTAAAGGAAGCTAATGAAGGACGACAGATCATGAAAATAATAGGAAAGAGAAGAAATAGCATGCTTGGCCATCTTATTCGGTACTCCGATTGGATCAGCGTGCTGATAGAGGGAAAGGTTGAAGGAAAACTAGGAAGAGGAAGATCAAGGATAGAAAATCTAGGTGTAGTTACGAAGAAGAGGCCTTATCAAAGTATAAAACGCTCTTCGAAGGGAGAGAAAAGTTTTAAAATTTCCATGTTGCCCACCATTTGGTATTATAACCTACCTTGATTGTAATGGGTATTCACGCAAAATAGAAAAAAAAAAAACAAGAAACGAAAAGGCCAACTCAACATTTTCCACTTTGTTCAAGTTAGGGTCAAAGTGGAAAGGTGACTTTTTTCGTGCTGAATTTTAGGATAATAGGAGAAAGGTAAAAATAATAATAGCTATAAGTTTTCTGAAAGTCAAGTACCCACACCCCCTTAAATTTTTGAAGACTCCCCCAATTTTTAAATCCTGGTGGGAACCCTAGTTTTAATCTTGGTCATCAGGTATTATATACATTCTTTCTATTTGTTGTAGCTCCAATCCTTTAGCAATAACAATACTGATACCGGCCGTATCAAAAGTCTGGGATCATAGGCCAACTTCGCAATGAATAAAGGTACGAGTAAATGGAAAGAGAGGAAAGCTGTTGGAAATCAGTGGCTTCTAGTCTAAAATGGCAGAATTTTTCCAATCGCACTAATAATTTGGACTCCACACTGGCAAGGCGCCATATAATAAATAAAAAAGCAACGTTGCCAGTTCAGTAAATTTAAGGACCCTTACTACACCACAAGACAGTGTTATTGGAAAACAGGTTTCAAGTGTTCTATAAAGGTAACCAAGGAAGTTCTGTCGCTTTTTAATCCATCACTTTCGAACATCAATATGTTACCTAGGACGTACCTGGAAGATAAAAAATAGCCCACATCAGCATCGACAACCTTCCGGCAACGTTCTGGAAGGCCACGGATTCCATCGCGGTAGAACTTGGTGAGCCGTGAAGAGAAGGTGCCAAGTGCATTTTGCACCTCTACTAGAGATTTGAACTGGTGTCCTCGAAGGTGATTGTGCAAGGAATGGAACAAGTGATAATCGTATGGTGCAATGTCCGGGGAGTATGCTGGATACAATAGTGTTACACATCCAAAGCATAGAATGGTGTCCCGGCTCATCCTCGCCACGTGGGGTTTAGCGTTGTTCTGTAACAGGGGGACCCCTTTGTAATACAGAAATGCTGGCTCCAGAGATTTGAGTTTTTCTTGAACACCCCGATGCACGATGCCGTGACCAGTCCACCAAACATACAGGAAGACCTTCTTCTGGTGCAGTGCTGGTTTCGGCTGTTTTGGAACCGGTTTGTGGGATGCTAACTAATGATGACAGCGATGTGGGACTTCGGATAGGCCCCACTTCTCATCACATGTCAACACCCTGTCCAGAAATGGCTTCTTTTCCAAAGAGACAGCAAAGAAACACAGGTGACTTCACGCGTTGCTTTCTGGCTCGTAATCAAATAATGTGAGACTCATCAACCCAACTTGTAATGCTTACTAAGTTGATGGGGGTGCTGCCGAATGGTTTCTTCACTCACACTGAATTATAGTCCCAGTTTTTTACATGTCTGGCTATTGTTCACCTCAATTACTGCCTGAAGATCTTCATTTTGTTCATATGTTGGTCTTCCGGCACGTGGTGCGTCTTTGAGTGTTTCGTCACCGTCCTTAAACTTATAAAAAACACCGCTGCACTGTCCACGTAGTCACGACATCCTCATCAAAAACCTGGCATATCTTCCGCTCCACTGCAACGGCATTGACCCCAGTTTGAACTTGTACAGCACACACACCCTTATGACGCTCTGTAGAAGTCTCATATTCACTATGCTCTTACGCAAGTTAAAGGTGTTGAGGGCGGAAATGGTTAGATTTCGGTGCACATGCATAAAAAGAGGAAAAAGAAGCATAGATTTTTTTTATCTGGATTGTCAAGTTAATTTTGTAAATTGGTGATTGATGAAAAATCTTCATGTCTTGAAGTAGAAATTAAATACAGGTTGTAATAGTGGAAACGGTTTATTTATTTTAATAATTAAGCCAGAGTAATATAAGGTGAAAGAATAACAAATGGCGCAGTCGATATTTCAAAACTACGTGCAGTATTTTTGATATAGGCCTAAGTACTAATAATGACAATGCTTAAAGAACCATTATATGTAAATTTAAAATGCAACGATCAGATGATAAAATTTCTGCTGGATACAGGGGCAGCCGTTTCAGCAGTTGGGTATACTTCACCGTTACTAAAAGGAGTGCTGATAGAGCCGTTTCAAGGACGACTTAATAATGCTGATGGCTCTCCTATTAACACATTAGGTAGATGTACTGTCAAGGTACAGCATCTAGAACACAATGAAAGCTTATCCTTAATAGTCGTTAAGCAAGAAGAGTTCCATCCTATTTTAGGGAGAAGTTGGTTGGATGCTTTGGTTCCACAGTGGAGAAATCAGTTGGCATTAATGTTATATAGTACTGAAGAATTGCAACAGATGGAAGTTGCTGAAAGTCAGTCGGTAAATGTTTTACAGAATCAGATTATGCAACAGTTTAGTGAAGTTTTTAATGGTTCTATTAATGTCCCAATTAAAGATTTTAAAGTGTCTATTCCTTTGCGACAAGGTGTCACGCCTATATTTAGGAAAGCGTATGACATACCGTGTTCACTGCAGGAACAAGTTAAAAAGGAATTAGATAATTTATGTAATGCTGGAGTTTTAAAGAAGATTTCACAAGCTGATTGGGCTACTCCAATGGTAATCGTTAAAAAAAAGAATGGAGCTGTAAGGTTATGTTTAGATTTTAAACGCACACTAAATTTAGTGACAGAAAAGGTTAGTTATCCTCTTCCTAAAATACAAGACTTGCTCAATAAATTGTCAGATGCAAAGTGCTTTGTATTATTAGATCTGAAGCAAGCTTACTTACAACTGGAAGTACAGGAAGAGTCACAGAAATATTTGGTAATTAACACACCATGGGGTTTTTACTTGCAACATAGGCTACCATTTGGGTTGAATTGTTCAGCACAAATTTTCCAAAAATTTATGGATAATGTCATACAAGGTTTGGATGGAGTAGCTTGATGATGTACTTATCTGGGGAGTTACAGTAGAGCAATGTTATCAAAGAACAGTACAGGTCTTAAATAAATTCAGGAATTACAACATACAGGTAAACAAAGAGAAAAGTATTTTCTTCGTTGATTCCATAACATATTTAGGATATGATATTTCTCAGAAAGGTATTCTGCCTGCAAAAGACAAGTTACAACCTATACTGGATACGCCATCTCCTAAAAATATAACTCAGTTACAGTCCTTCCTAGGTATGCTAAACTTCTATCATCGACACCTACCTTCATTACCATCATGCATTCCAGAATTATACAAGTTATTAAGAAAAGGTGTTAGCTGGGAATGGACTAGCAAGCAGGAGACAGAGTTTCTTTTAGCAAAACACATGCTGCAAAAGGCCAGAATTTTACATCCTTTCGATGAAACGGCAAACGTGGTATTGATGACAGATGCCTCCCCAGATGGAGTAGGAGCAGTGCTGTACAATGAAGTAGACGGTCAGTTTAAAACAGTAGCTTGTGCCTCAGCAACTCTATCGGAAGCAGAGAAAAAAATATTCGCAGTTCGAGAGAGAGGCGTTAGCAGTGGTATTTGCAGTGCGTAAATTCCATAAATTTTTGTTTGGTAGAATCTTCAAGATTATCACGGACTCTCAACCTGTGAAGTGGATTTTCGGATTGAAAGCCCCGCCTGATAGAGCTTCTTCAAGAATGCAAAGATGGTTCTTACTATTAGCTAATTACGATTACGATATTGTGTATAGTAAGTCAGTCAAGGTGGCTGATTTTTTGCCAAGATTTCCCTTGGATGTTTCTACAGAGGAAGATCGAATAGCTCCGGATTACATAAGTGAAATTTCAACTACAATTTTAGATAAAACAGAGATAGAAGAAGAGTCTCAAAAAAATCATATGATAATAAAGATTAAAGAGTGGATGTTACAGGGATGGCCCAAGAGATTGCCACCTTGTTTTGATTATAAGGAATATCAGGAGATGTACAGAAGAAGATTTCAATTGGAATTACATGGAAACTGTTTATTTTGGAAGGGAAGAATAGTGATTCCTCGAAAGTTGAGAGCACTCTATAAGGAAAGATTACACAAAGATCATCTGGGAGAGTATGCCACAGTGAAACTGGCGAATGATGAAGTATGGTGGCCTGATATGAACAATGAATTGCACAATTATGTAAAAAGTTGTGAAATTTGTGCAGCTATGGCTAATAGTTCACCTAGAAATAATTATTGTTCTTGGCCAAATGCGGAAAAGCCTTTTGGTAGAATACATGTAGATCATTGTCAGTTGTTTGGGTTCCTTTTTCTAATAATGGTGGATACCTACTCACACTGGGTCAAAGTTTGGAAGGTAGATTCTACGAACACTTACACAACATTAAATTGTTTAGAAGAGTTATTTGAATTAGTAGGATTTCCTGGAACGATAGTTACTGACAATGGACCGCCTTTTAGAAGTCATGAGTTTCAAGAGTATTGCAGGAAGAGAGGTATAAGATTAGTGTCTACACCACCATATTCCCCAGAGAGTAATGGTAGCGCTGAGAGGGCGGTGCAAACTTTTAAAAAATTAATAAAGAAAAGATATGTTCAGAATGGGTATCATATTAGTGTTCAATGCGTAGTTAGATGGTTAAAAGAAATTAATTATGCTCTTTTACACACACCGTTGAAAATTATCAATGCTTCACCAGCTTCCTTGGTGTTCTCTTTCAAACCACGCTCATGGTATAATGTTACTCCGGCAGTATTCAATAGTCAGGCTGAAACAAAGATTGGTTCGAGACGAGTGGAACTAAATTGGAAGGAAGGCATGTCTGTATGGGTAAAGAATTATAGAGGAGACGTGCCTAAATTTATTAAAGGACGTTTTGTACGGCACTTGGGTAATAACATTTTAGAAGTGCTAGTGAACGGTACCATCCGTAAATGTCATAGACACCAAGTAAGAATTAATGATTTAAATAACAGTGTGGAGAATAAGGAAACAGTCTCAGAGAATAAGAGTGAGATGAAGTTAAAAAGTCCCGAGTATAAAGTTACTGGGAAGTTAGGAGCAGACCGTCGGTTGGAAAACAGTTATTTGAATGGGACCAATGGTGAAAGTGAAACAAGGGGCTGTATACCACAGCAAACAGAGGCTAGTAGTACAGAATACAGGAGAAGATCAGAAAGAATACGTAAACCGCCGGATAGATGGGGATATGAACAAAAGGTAAGAGCAAAGTTAAACTGCCGCAACCAAGAATTATGTTCTATATACCCACACCAATAACTGACCTTCGCCTTATCTCCAAATGCGTGCCAAATGACTGGGTCATATGCAGCCCAAATGACTGGTGTGATTGGAAAAATTCCATAATTTTAAAATAAAAAGCATCTATTTCTAACATTTTTTCTTTCCATGTTTTCGTATCTTTACTTATAACCGAGTTGGCCTATGGTCCCTTGTTCGTAATGCACTCGGTATATCAATTGCAGGTGTTAGAAAACAGACAACTTAAAAGCTTACACATCACCAACATTCATAGAATCGTCAGTTAATTCTTTAGAATAACATACTTCAAATATTAGACATTTGTACAGAAACAATATCTCGCTTATCTGTGGCATGAGTTCTGCCGCTTAGTTCCATTTCTTTTATTTTTAATAATAATATTAATATATATGCTGCTACATATTTCTACAATATTGTTATTTAACCATATATTCGCCATGTTATATTTTACAAGATAACTTTTACCACGAGGCAAATAGATGACGGATATTATGTTTTATGAGCATTAACATCTGTCACACTACAAAAGTTGGGAAACGAAGCTTAAATAATCAACTACAGTAGCGAAGGGAGAGATGAGGGTTACAGCTGGATGATAAAATGCACGAGTAAAAATAAGACAAGAAAATAGCTATCAACTTATTTCTTGCCCAATTCTCATGTCATCATGTAATCTTCTTCAATTTAACATCTGTATACGTGTATGTAACAACCTTATTTTTAAAATATGTTTTTTGTCACAAATTACAAGAGAAATGATGGTCTTCTTACCTTTCTCACTTTTATTTATTATATCTTTCTTTCATACTTTTTTATTCTAATTTTTCGTAACAGTTATTCAGAAACAATATTCCTTTCCTTACTCTATACATAGTAGCCAACTTTAAAACCTCAATATTGTATGAACTCCAAAATAAAATCTTCCTAGACTATAAAAGGGTCCATCGAAAGGTCGGGGAAGATAAACAATTAAATTATTAGCTGCGATTTGAGTAGAACATGCCAATTGTTAAATGAAAGAATTAGGAAGACGGTTGATCCATTTAAATATCTAGGTGGAACGTATTTGTAGCTTAGCTTTGTATCGTATTTCATATGGTTACCTCCTTTATTTAATTAATTTGGTTTGTCTAGGATAAGCCCACCAAAATAAACCACAAACATTAAAATACCATGAAAAATAAAGGTTTGCCTTATTCTCAAATAAAACCTAAGATCAGATTAGGGAAGGATAATCTTTTTGAAAAAATACTTTTTCAAAAAGAAATGATTTAACGAAAGCCCGTGAAAGCAATAATAATAATAATAATAATAATAATAATAATAATAATAATAATAATAATAATAATAATAATAATAATAATCTGGACCGCTTTCTCTTCAGAGAACTAATCCTTATGTCTGATATTTATCACTCATACCAAAAGATTCCTATAATTTCCTTGAGTCTGGATTCCACTGATCCACCACTTCGTCACAATTTTGTTCAACACCTATCTCTATCTGGAAAGCGTGATTAAAACTCTATACAAAAGAAAAAATATAAGAATAACCAGCTGCCTATGGACACCGCTGAGTCCAAAGAAAATTACTCTATCTGTAAAGATAAGATTATCAGTTTGGCTTCTCTGTCCTAAGAAGAAAAAATATTTGAGAATAACTTTAAAGAGCGTTGAAGAAAGAATTGAACTTTTCCTGCCTACGTGATTTTAGTAAGTCTTCTCAGGCTATCAGCCAGGTGAAGGTATTGTCATCCGACGTTTCGAATGCAGACATCACATTCATCTTCAGGAATTGTAATGAAGAAAAAATGAAATGAAATCTTTAAGTTTTACGTCCCACGATTATGCCGGTTAGGCCAAAGGAGACGGTGATGATGAAAGATGAGTGAAATGGTGGAATGAAGAAAGTGGGAGGAAACGAGAGAACCCCGAGAAAACCCATGAGTACGGTGTTTGTCCACCACAAAGAATTGTAATGAAGAGACCAGAGGCGTGAGCATGTATAAATAGGGGCAGAGCTATGAAAGCAAGCTTGTGGTTGGCTAAGAGAAATGCTGGCTTCTGATTGGCTGAGGGATGTTGGCTCCTGATTGGCCATTATTGTAGCTATGAAAAGTAGCTTTCTTGAATGTATGTTTTTGTTCCTGAAAAGGGCCGACCAGATTGGGCTGAGGTGAAACCCATTGTCTCTATTGAGATTATTCATCTTCCGTGAGATAGCTATGGCTTTCTTTATTGTTCTGTTCCAAAAATGTCTGCAGTTGGCTACTATGGTGGTATTTGTAAAATCAATCCTGTGTCCAAGCTCTAGGTAAGCTCTGCTAGTATAGTCTTTTCGGGTTGCTGAAGTTTTATGTAGCTGATGTGTTCTTTGCATCGTTGTTCTATTGTACGTTCAATCTGTCCTATGTATGCTCTGTGACATTGACATGGTATACGGTATACACCAGGAGTGCGCAGGTGAAGGCCGTCTTTTACTGGTTTGAGTAATGACCTGATGTTGGCTGGAGGTTTATAAATAACTCTTATAGCATGTCTGGTAAGCATTCTGCTATGTTTGCCGGAGATGCGGCCGATGAAAGTAATACGGTAGAAGACTCTTCACTCAACTTTTTTTGATGATTTGTATTGCGAGGTAACGGCGCTTTTTATGACAATGTTGATATCTGTAAGACTGTAACAATTCTCTTGTAGCGTCGAACAAAGATGGTTGAATTCCTCTTGTAAATTTTCCCTGGTCACTTACGGAGACTGCTCTGTGGGTCAATGTGTTTAGCACTGTAAGATGTTGTAACTTGTGATGGAAACTGCTTGCGTCGAGATAAAGATCTGTATTTGTCGGCTCCCTATATACACCGTGTCCTAATATTTCGTCAGATTTACAACGAACAAGAATATCAAGAAAGAGGAGCCATCCATGCTGCTCCACTTCCATGGTGAATTTGATTTGAGGGTGATGACTGTTGAGAAATTTCAGAAAATCCTGTAGCGTTTCAGGACCATGTGGCCAGATAGCAAAAGGAAGCAGGACGGCTTAAGAACCGCCCTCTCGGGAGTTTCATATTCAAACCAGTGCATATACAAGTTGGCAATGACAGGAGAGAGAGAGAGAGAGAGAGAGAGAGAGAGAGAGAGAGAGAAGAAACCCTATAGCTACTCCATCCGTTTGTTCATAGTAACATTCATTATACAAAAAGTACGTGGAAGTCAGTTTATGGTGGAGCAGGTCAGTTAGTTCTGGGCTGAAGTGTTTCCGTATTAGCTGCATCGTATCCTTGACAGGAATTCTTGTGAAATGAGAAACTACGTCAAAACTGACCAAGAGGTCATTTGGATTCTCTTTCAGGATTTTCAGAATCTTAACAAAATCAGAGGAGTTTTTAATATGATGTCTACAGTTTCCAACTAACGGATTTAGAATTGACCTAAGGTACTTTGTTAGGCGATATGTTGGGCTCCCTATGGCTCTGACAAGGGGCCTCAGACTTACACCATTCTTGTGAACTTTTGGTAAACCATAGAGTCGAGGTGGTTGGCTTCCGTATAGAGACAATCAATCCCTTCTGCAAATCTTCGGGAAGTCCACACTTCTTCAGCAACAGATTAGTTTTCCTCTCAACTCTTGACGTAGGGATCTCTGGTTATTAGAGATGCGCACGAGACGAGTCCAGACAGAATTTTGCTAACAAAATTCGAGTCGAGACACAACTCTTCCAATAGAGAAATATACATTTTTCGGGTCGAAACATCGCTTTAACAGCACATTTTCGAGACGAGACAGCCTCGAATCTTGTCTCGTGCTCATTCCTACTGATTATTTTCATCGTAAGAGGCAGAGGCATCTAGTAGGCCAGTTATCTTCCCCTTATAAGCTTCTGTAGACATCAGGGCGGTGGCATTACCCTTGTCAACTGGCAGTATGTTATGTCTGGGTTATCACGAAGTGACTCAAGAACAGCACCTTTAGCTTTGGCTTTGGTTATGTTGGATTTTGATAGAATTGCCCTAGAAAGAACCTGTTTGGGTTCCACTTGTATTTCGTCACTCACATCCGGGGGCAGGGGGCTAACAGCTCGTTCAGTTCCAGCTGTGATCTCCTCGGTGAGGATGTACTTCGGTGTATTGGTGCGAAGTTTAATCCTTTCTTGAGCACGGAAGTCTGTTGGTCTAACTGTTTGTCTGTTAGTTTAACGATGTGCTTGTTCTCATTGGAACTCGGTGCTCGCTAGCTGTTTTGGTCTGCAGACGTGAAAACTATTATCTGCCTCTGAGGTTAAAAATACGCAAAAACATACTTCTCTCCTATCTGGAAGAAATGGGAGTCACTCATCCCAATAAACTGCCACTCAAGCTTATTCTTGGCCAAGCTAACATTTCAGATTCATTTAAATTATCTTGGTCATTCCTCTGGCTCAAGGAAATCGCTCATCCCTTGCTCTAGCCATCACTGTGGCTAGTCACTATTTTTATCCCAGCGTAATAAGAAATAAGAAAGATTCTTTAGCCATCATTTTGGCTCCAGAGAAATCACTTATACTCGGTCTTCGATCATCACTGAGACCGATCTCTACAAAGTAGGAAAGTTAAAAAGAAAAATCTCAAAGGTGAGGCGGATCTTCATCATTCGTCAAAGAGGCTCTAGCAATCCTAGCATCCGTCTAAAGAAAAAGCGCTGAGACCTTTTTTTATATGGTCGGAGTCCCTTCTACTTTTAAAGTTTACTGTTTATATTTTTTGCTTAAAAATCCGCAAAAGAGATTTTGAGGTAATACAACGTGTCCCAAAGCTCTGAAATTTTCCATTCAGTAACTATGAGGAACCTATATGGAAAAAACTAGAATACTATATATGTTGAAAGAAGATAAAAGGAAACCAAAGGTGTGTGTATATGGTATGTATACACATACATGGAAGATAACATACATAACACTGATTGTATGAATATGTAAATACGTAGATAGATAGATAGATATAGATTCTGGTCAGATTTAGCGACTTACAAACAGCGCCAACGTCTGGAAGGAAAGAAAGAAAGGTCTGTAGATTGAGATGATATACTTGGTTTCACTTACAACTAAAGATTACGGTTGTAAAAACATGTTCCTCATGACTGTCATTATGCCCTCGTATATTATTAACAAACAATCACACATAACACAGTTGAACTAATATTACATTTAAAAAAAAAAAACAATAAAGTCGAAGACCCGACCTTCCAGATAAAAAAAAAAAAAAAAAAAACTACGAAACATGATACAAACTAGCATAAAATTAATTCATTAGGATTTATAATAGGCCGGATAGACTGAAGTTCTATTATTAATATCTTGCCCCATCCATACCATTAAAAAAAAAGGCTTTTTATATCAAAATCGCTCCTATTCAGATTCTATGACTTCTTAGTACAGGCTAATACTTTATGAAAGATTATTGGGCATTGTTGTGTACATTTAAAAATATTACATAGGAAATATGTCCAATAATAAAATGATGAACATACGATTTTAAAATAAACGAAACATTAACATAAAACTTAGACCTAATTCTTAGATAAATTATTTAAACATGTTTTAGTATTCATTAATAAATGATTACACAAATGTAAAAACGTAGGCCAAAAGGAGTCAAAACTTAGCTTAGGGTTCTTGAAAAAGTGCTTGATAAATGATTGCCTTTCCTGGGTAAAGTCGCACTTTTAAGAAGGCGTTAAAAGAGTAGATCGTTAAAAGATATTTCTAATTTTAGTACGGAGATATTTCTTTCTTTTCTTTTACTTTTTTGAATCTAGGCCGGATAGTTGGGTCCACTATATGTTTGGATGATCGTTATTTTCGACTTCGGGATTGTTTGAGTTTCACCACTTAAAATGGTTCTAAATCAGGCCAAACTAACCAATGATGAAAATCAGCTCAGTTTAATAACGTTAAATGATGTTCCAAGTGACCTAAATTATTAATACATTTATAGTCTACAATACAAGGGGAAAATCTGTAATAAACCTTTGTAAGCTGGGAACGGCTGTTTTGAGTAAGACCATTTCTTGAATAGTTATAATGAAGGTAGAAATGCATCTATTACTGTCATAGCAGCCAGCTTAAAGACCGTCATTTTGGATTCAGGTACAAAATTTGTAATGGAAAATGAGTTATGTGAAATTTCGGGTAACTCTTCACTACAAACATAAAATTGACATTTTACAAGAGTTTATCACAGACAAGGCTGCCCTTAGGAAATACAGGAATAATTGGGAACATTTTTGGGGAGCCTCAAGTTCCCAAACAACTTCCACCG
Source organism: Thermobia domestica (assembly GCF_964235325.1). Taxonomy (NCBI): domain Eukaryota; kingdom Metazoa; phylum Arthropoda; class Insecta; order Zygentoma; family Lepismatidae; genus Thermobia; species Thermobia domestica. The sequence continues at coordinate 149,927,928 of NC_137464.1, forward strand.
AGGTTTACAGGATTATATATGAACTCTACTATAGAGTATTTCTTTCAGGTAGAATAGAAAACATTCAAAATGTACGCTTAAATAGTTAATGCGAGTTAATAGATCAAAGAGATATAAGGTACAGTTTAAAATAAAATTGTATAGATGTAACAACACAAACCACTAACAATATTTGTATATCACCTTTGAAAAGCACATAATCTCAATACCACTTTTTAGTGACTGTAAAATGATTTACTAAAAATATGTTTACTGTAACTTTCTGCAGAAGAAAATGAAAATTCAAATGAAAAAAATCTAAAAATTCACTTAATATTCATAAACTAGAAATGAGTCTATTCCTCTTTTATAAAAAGTAATTTTTCTTTTTTTTTTTCCTCGCAAAGTATAGTATAATTTTATCAAGTTCAAACTCCTGCTAATTAAAGATTCAAGAACAAAATTGCCAAAATATTTAAACCTTCTTGTTAAATTCGTGACCTCAACTAAGTTTCAATTAATTTCAATTTGGAAAGACACCTTTCTCAGTCAGATGCCACGCTCGGTTTGGGTACAAAACGTCGCAGACCAAAACCTCGCTGCCCAAAACCGCACGACCCAAAATCCGCCGGGCCGAAACCTTGCCGACCAAAACCTAGTAGGCCAAAATCTCGCCGGGTCAAAACCTCGCCTTGCCAAAACCTCGAATTCCAAAATCTCGTCATACCCATAATCTCGCCTGGCCAAAACCTCGCGGTCCTGATCTCAGGACACAGAATCTCGCCTGGACTAAACTACGCGGGTCGTAATCTCGCCTGGCAAGAAATGTCGTCAGTATAAAACGTCGTCATACGATTTCTTCGATGTAGAATGCTCTATATATTGCCGTATGTATATATTTGGTAATAACACATAATTGCATTAAAATAATGACAAGAAAATATTCTAACGCTTGCTTTAGAAATCTGTCCTATATAAAAATGAAAATAACTATGTTTGTGACATCATACATCTTGAGCCATTAGACCGATCTCGATGAAATTTTCAACATAGATGAGGTTCGAGCCTCGGATGTATTTTATAATTTCATTTTGACGGCACAACGAAGGGGAGGGGGAGATATTTAAAAATAAATGAAACTTAATAACTCTTGAACCACGAGACCAATCTCGACCTAATTTGCCACACAGATTAGGTTAGAGCCTGGTATTGTTTTTATCATTTCACTTTGACTGGAAGGGAGAGACATATAGAAATACATAAAAATGAAAGTGGTTGCGTTTGCGACTTAATAAACCTTGACTAGGGATGGCCATTTTTTCCGGAAAAACGGAACTTTTTGCGAAACCGGAAAATTGAAAACGGAAGACGGAAAATTTTCAGTAAAAGCGGAAGACGAAACATTTTCCGGAAAACGGAAGACGGAAAACTTTCCGTAAAAGCGGAAGACGAAAAATTTTCCGGAAAAGCGGAAGGCGGAAATTTTTCTGGAAAAGCGGAAGACGGAAATTTTCCGGAAAACAAAAGACGGAAAACTTTCCGGAAAAACGGAAGGCAAAGAATTTTCTGGAAAATGTTCACTTGGAATAGTGACATTGGTCGTCTTACATTAACCACGTCGGTCCCAGACTAGCAACCTTTTAAAACCATCTTTCAATTCTTTGTATGCTGCATCATTTGAAATCATTATTTTCAATTTATTTTTCAGATTTTGAATTTGTTTATTGTTTTACAAGAAAATACTATGTCCATGCTTGTGCACATTGGTTCAGTAACAAGCAATTGCATCTAGATATTTCTGAACAATTGTGATACATTTTATTCCGTTTCTTGCTATACTACACCTTTCTTCTGACATATTATTACATTGTTGTGACAATAAAACAACAGCTACATTTATATACTCAAAATAGCATAAACGGAATACTATCCTATTTTATTTAGTAATGTTTTCTTTACATTTTTCTCCCTTCTTGAGAACATAACGTGACATCAAATTGTTTGTTCTGTTTCTGAATATCTATTTTCTTATTTTTGTGGAACAAATTAAAGCAATTTTCATCTCAACGTTTCGAAAACAAACAGATAGTGAATCTTTTCGTTCTTTTCATACTTAGGAGAGCTAATCACAGATGTTCTAAATTTGCTTTAGGGTTCAGATATCGACGATCCAGATAATGATCCAGATTTTATGGATGATGACTCCAATAACTGTAGCAGTGAAGATCGCGAAGGCGGTGTTGAAGAAGACAAAAATGGTAAGCAATAAAATGCACTTGTTATCTATTCTGAAGAATTGAATTATCTTCACAAAGTTATTTGGCCAATCACAAGTTTGTTTATTTAGAAGATGTCGCGCTATAGATAATTGAAGTGGCCACATCTTGAAATGGCCCTCCGTCGTTTATTTGGATTGTATAAAATTTTTTCTTGGTTGAACAAAAATTGGACAAAATTCTGAGGTAGTTAAAATTCAAATTTGAACGTGTCGCACTACAATAAAATGGACCTGCCTCTGATTGGCCAAATAACCTCATGTATGTAATTCAGTTCTTTAGAACAGATAATGAATACAACAATTTATTGCTTGCCATTTTCGTCTGTTGCAACACCACCATCGCTATTTTCACTGCTAGAGTTACTGGAGTCATTATCCATAAAATCTTGATACTTATCTCGATCGTCAATATCTGAACCCTAAAGCAAATCGAGAACATCTTCTGTGGTTAACTCTCCTAAGAATGAAAAGAACGAAACTATTGACTATATTCAATATTTGCAATATTTGTCACAACAATGATCTGCACAAATAGTAGAAATGATTACACTAGTTAACAAAGGTTTTGTTACATAAAAGAAAATACCTGTTCTTAAAGGAACTTTTTGCTCTGAATTCGAATATGCACTCGGTTTTTCTCCATCACGTACGATTTTCCCTAACAGAGAGATTTTCGGGAAAATCCCTCAAAAATTTCCCTTTTCGTTTATTTTACACCCCAAGATCTTGTCCCCTTGCATATACTAACATAGAAATTATACCTAAGTATACTTTGATTCATATTTAACAAACCCTCCAAGTTTCGTAATAATCGCTTTATTCTTTCTAGAGAAATAAATATGTTTGTATGTATACTGTGTGTATACTACTGTTTATTGCACCTTATAGTAATGCTTTCAGATCTCTTAAGTTGAGGTAAAACGTTTTGCTTTATTACCACAAACACATATATAAAATATAATACAATATAATTTACAAGTGTGACAATTTACAATAAACAATAATACAAATGTACCAAAAGGTCATGAAAAGACAATCAAAACTATCACAATATATGAAACTTCCATTGGGTTACAAAAACGTACACTACTTCCTTCTTTTGTAAGAAATGTTGCATTCTCTAACAAGACCCCAACAATAGTTCCCCATCATTGAAGGATCCCATCGTCCCTGGTACCTTTTCTCCATTGCCATTATATATTGGTGGAATCTTTCCCCCTGTTCGTCGCTGAGAGCACCTAGGTTAGCAGGAAAGAAGCTGAGGTGGGAGTGCAAAAAGTGGATTTTTAAAGACATCCTACAACCCAACTCTTTGTATTTCTGTATCATGTCCTGTACGATTTCTGTGTAACTCTCAGCTTTGTTATTGCCCAGAAAGTTGCGCACAACACACTTAAATGCTGTCCAGGCAGCTAGCTCAGCACTGTTTAACTTGCTGTCAAAGCTATCATCAAGCATTAATTTCCTAATTTGAGGACCAATAGACACTCCCGCTGAAATCTTAGCATCACTCAGGTTAGGGAACTTATCTCGCAAATACTTGAAACCTTCAGCAGATGTGTCCATGGCTTTGACAAAGTTTTTCATAAGTCCTAACTTGATATGAAGTGGCGGTAGTAATATCTTATTAGGATCTACCAAAGGAGCGTATTTGACGTTGCATTCTCCAGGTACGTAATTCACTCTAGGTTCCCATTCCTTCACTTCATAATGTTTGTCATCAGCTCGGCTATCCCATAAACATAAAAAACATTGGTACTTCGTGTAACCGCACTGCAGTCCTAATAAAATACCAACTACCTTGAGATCACAACATATTTGCCAACAATGGTCCTTGTAATTTATAAGATTTAGCAAAGTTGACATGGTGTCATAGGATTCCTTAATCTTCACTGAGTGAGCAAGTGGTATAGAAGGTTTTTTATTTCCATTATGTAAAAGGACAGCTTTAAGGCTGACCTTTGACGCATCGATAAATAACCTCCATTCTTCTGGAACGTAAGGAATTCCTAGCTCCGCCATCAACCCATTTATATCCGTACATACGCACACATTATCTTGCATTGAGAAATAGCTTGAAAATTGAACATGCCTTTTCCTGTACACTGATATGTTCGTTTCTGCATCCAATAAGTTCCACTGCTGGAGCCTTGATCCCAGAAGTTCCGCCTCTTGTTTTGTCAGATGCAAATCACGGACTAGGTCATTAAGTTCACATTGCCGGATGAAATGTGGCTCGCGAACACAGTCAGGGATGAACGTTGGATCCTTGGATGTACATGTTGATGTCGATGGTTCATCAAGGTCATGATCATCATCAGAGTCTTTTGGCCATATCTCTTCCCAGTTGGTAGGGGGTTCGGGAAGTGGAAGTTCATCCCCGTGCGGAATAGGTCTAATTGCGGATTTAACGTTGGGATAACTTATTGTGTATTTGCTTTTTTTAGAATGTCCCTTAACTACTGTGAGACAAAAATAACAATCATCCAGATGGTTGGTGGGTTCTCTCCACACCATTGGTACAGCAAATTTCATGAACCTCCGTTTCCCTTTGGCCCATGCAAGTAAAGTGACGTAGCACGACGCACAAATTACGTTGGGTGCCCAAGTTTTGTCCTGATCTCCCACACGACATCCGAAATATATATAATATGCTAGTTTCACCGATGGCGTAATGGATCTACACTGTTCTTTAACTACAAACTGGCCACACACATAACAAAAACTATTTGGTGAGTTAACACACGAACGCCGTCCTCTTGACGCCATTGTACTGATCACAAACTAAACTTCTGGTCTTAGTTGGGTATAATGCCGTTAAGATCAAACATGAAAGCACTCTTAGCAGCAAAGACAACTTTGAAAGTGAAGTAGTGTTAAACCACACGTCAATATAAAAATGTACAAAACTCCCTCACCAGGTGTCAAGAACACAAGAAAGAAAGAAATGCGCGGGGGGAGGGGGAAACGATACTGTAGTGGAAAATTCAGACTGCATTAGTTCATTGTTGTCAACAATGAGTCTGTATTCCATTCTTTCTTTCTTTTACATTCTGTTACATTTGATAACAAATATTGATAACCATTTCATGAACAAAACGAAAAAACTTGGAGAATTGTATATATATATATATATATATATATATATATATATATATATATATATATATATATATATATATATATATATATATATATATATATATATATATATATATGTATTAAGATATACATATACTGTACGTTTAAAAAAAATATACGTTGGAAGTACATTCTATTTTTATACACGTTTCTAATTTACAGAGAGCAATACAAGTGTGTTGTTGACTATTGTAAATATTCATTTTTATGTCTGTGTTTGTAGTAATAAAGCAAATCGTTTTTACCCCAACTCAGGAGATCTGAAAGCATTACTATCAGGTGCAATAAACAGTGCACACAGTATACATACAAATATATTTATTTGTCTAGAAAGAACAAAGCGATTTTTACGAAACTTTTAGGGTTTTTTAAATATAAATCAAGGTATACTTAGGTATAATTTCTATGTTACTATATGTAAGGGGACAGGAGCTAGGGGAATAAAATATCTGAAAAAGGGAAATTTTTGAGGGAATTTCCCGAAAATCCCTCTGTTACGGGAAAACTGTACATGATGGAGAGAAACCGAGTGCATATTCGAATTCAGCGCAAAAAGTTCCTTTAAGATCAGGTGATTTTTCTCATGTAACAAACAAAAAGTTTAAATTTGTTAACTAGTGTTATAGTTACAATTTTTTTATACTTTCTAATAATGAAAATGAAATAATGCTATCGTTAAAAATACATATTTAACTTCTTTCAATGCATTTATATCGTGTTTCGTTTCTAACATGTACAATTTTATAGCAAAACAAACCTTAAAAAGTATACGAAAGAATATACAGAAACAATTATCTAATATAAAACCAGTGTACACAATTGCGGACATTAAAAAGTAAGTTTTCATTATTTTTTGAAATGAAATGAAATCTTTGTTTTACGTCCCACGATTATGCCGGTTAGGCTAAAGGAGACGCTGATGATGAGTAATGAATGAAATGAAGAAAGTGGGAGGAAACGGGAGAACCCGGAGAAAACCCACGCACACGGTGTTTGTCCACCACAAAGTTCACTTGGCGGGGGCTGGGATCGAACCCAGGGCCTCAAGCACCAGAGGTGAACGCTCTACCACTGAGCCACCGCGGCCCCGGTATTCATTATTTTTTGTTCTCTAGAGATAAAGCGAAGCTAATAATTGCCAACAAGTCTCTGAAACTTAAATTATTTATCACAAAAATGCTTTGATTGCAGCAATAATATATTTGGGCGAAAATGGCACTTGCTTTTCCATCAACACCTGCCATCTAAAAACAATTGAAAGTCAGTTGCCACTTGCATTCGAGCTTACCGGAAAAAAAAATCTATGTGGTGTTCAGACGTCCACGCGTGTGTACACCAGGAATTAGTCGAGCAGATTTAACGAAACGATCAGAAAAAAATTATCAATTTGTGTGCACAAATGTGCACATAGGGACCGAAGGGGTTAAGAAAAATAACGAAAAATGCTACGCGAAAACAAGTAAATGAGGCAATGCTCTCTACCGTCTAGTGCTGTAGAAACGCAACTCAAACTTAACAGTAGATAGGAGAGGAAAGGTCGTGTAAATCAGCGACGAAACATTCTTTCCTGCCACTCTATTTGTACACTTCCTAAATCACGTACTTTTTCTGTTTACGTAAGGACTTGCGGATCATTCGTTTGCACCGGGAAATTCCGATCATGCGTGTGTTTCAAGGAATCCCCGAGTATGCATGTTCCTGAGGGCAGACCCCTGGCAGTAAAAAGAGCTGGCAGTGTGTTATTAGTGCAACTGGTATGTTTATATTCCAACCATTTCTTCATTGCTTATCATGATCACGGTGATCTGTCAAGGTTACAGATTCTGGGGGGCCGGGGGCAGCCCCCTCCAAGTTCATGTGGACCCCGCATTGTATTTATAAATATACAATATTTTGCATAATTTGAATTCAATTTGTCTTAAAACTCTCATATATGCTTTCTGCATTTGAATGGATCCCCAAAGTTACAGAGAAATCGGCGCCCTAGATTCTATAGAATCCACACGCAGTAGTCTTGTATCATTTTATGGGCGGGAGTACACTACGGATTCTGAGCTCAGGCGTTAGAACATTGGATTAACATTCAGAAGACCGATGTTCGATTCGAGCGCCCTACTGTTTTTTTTTTTTTTTTTTTTTTTTTTTTTTTTTAAGTTCATTACTCCGTTACACCCGGCCTGTGTTATAGACTTTTTAAACCCGTAAGATAAATTCAATTCTACTGACGTAAGTCAATTTTACACTTTACCCTAGTGTTACCATCTTGCAACTATAAGCGTCACGAATTTAAATACCGGTACTATAGACTATACATACCATAGTATGTAGCACTACTTGAAACTAGCGCCAGCTATTCATATAATGATATTTTACATAATTCTCTTCATAACTTTTTCCGCCAACTTCTCTTAAACTGAAGGACGATTCCATCTAGTCATCGATACATCCATTCAGTTCTCAATGCTGAATTATTATCTATGTTTTTGTATGCATTTGAAAGTTTTACTTATTATTCTACATTCATGTTTTGTTACTAAATTGGCAACTCCTAATGCAATCAAAGTGTTATTTTTTACTTCAGAAACGTAGATGATAATCTAGGTGATTCTACCTCTATATCTCAGATGATCACTTCACCTAGTGCAAGTTCAAATGCATTTAAAGTAACAGAAAGATCCCAGGAAAAATGTTTTACAAATAAGGGACGTAAGAAACAGAAAAGAATTCTGTCTTATCTCAGAGACCCTAAACCTTGTTCTCCCGCAAGAGCAGAAGTGCTTGATAGTAAAATAAGTAATATGGTACCAAAGGATCTTCTTCCTTTGTCTTTCGTTGATGCAGTTCGGTTTCTTGAATTTATGAATGAAATAGAACCAAGTTACCAGTCACCATCCAAGCAAACTGTGACTCGCCGTATTGAGGCCTTGTTTTCTAAGGAGAAGTGTGGCTGCGGAATCGATTGCTTTGACAACAGATAGCTGGAATTCGCATGCTACGGAAAGTTATATTACAATCACAGCCCACTATATGCTTCCATCTAAGTTCAATAAGTTCAGTCCTTCAAATAATTGAAATAGAAGTGAGGCACACAAAGGGTAAACCTAACTCAGCAATTAGCACATGTTGCAGAGTAGTGGAACATTTAAGATAAAATACATGCAATTGTCTATGACATTGCTAGTAATATCACAAGTGCGGTACGAGAACTTCCGTATGCAAGCATATGTTGTTTTGTTCAGACCCTACAACTGTCTATAAATAAGGGTCTTGCAATAAAAAAATCCGAGAAAATGTTAAATGTTGCTAGTCGGATTGTTTCCCACTTTAAACATAGTACGTTGGCAACGTCAGAACTGGAAAAACAGTAAAAATTATTAGGATTGGCAGTACATTCCCTTATACAGCAAGTTAAAACTCGGTGGAACAGCATACACGGAATGCTTGAGAGACTGCTTGAACAAAGAAGAGCTCTTAACAATGATTTATCAGATAGAAATGTAACAAAGGCGTCAAATTGCAAGAAGTTTAACCCTTTAAGGATTTCCACTTTCTGAGGTAAATTTTAGACTTTCACTCAAACAGCTACTGCTTCCTTACTATTTATCGTAGGATCATGGTTCATACTTCGTTTTATTCACGATAGAGAATATTTACCAACGGTACCACGTATCCGTATCATAAACTTTAACCGGAAAAATCGGAAAAAAATGGAATTTTTCTGAAAAAAAATCACCCCTTCGTAACACTTGCGCCCCTCGGGCCCGGCCCCGATTTCACGCAGGGATTTAAAAAAATCGATAAATACCCAAAGGTGCACGAAATCCTTATGCAAAGTTTCAATCTGATATCATGAAAACTAAAGGCTTGAAACAGTTTTGAAATTTGCCTTAAGAAAAAAAGTCACGCCCCTTCGCCCCACTTGGCGCCGCCAAGTTGACCATCCGGTTCGAAAACGCATCTGCGGTGTTCTTTGGTCCATTCTTGACTTGAAAAATAAAAAAAATCCCGGCTTAAATACCTGTTATAGAACCTAAATAAGCCTCAAACACGATACTACGCCATGGTATATAAATATACCAGAACTATTAAAAAAGGTTAAGCTTCCTACAGTCTAGAGATGACCACATTTTCAACGTAAACGGAATATAATTGGGAAACTGGAAAATTAGGAAGTAAAGACGGAAAATTTTCCGGGAAAATGGAAACGGAAACGAAAAACTTCCCGAAAAATCGGAAGACGGAATATTTTCCGGAAAATGGAAACGGAAAATTTTCCGGAAAAGCGGAAGACGGAAAATTTTCCGGAAAAACTGAAACGGAAACTTTTCCGGAAAAACGGAAAACGGAAAATGTGATTTCCGGAAAATGGAAAACGAAAAATGTGATTTCCGGAAACCGGGAAACGCTTTTTCCGGAAATGACCTTCCCTATTCTTGACAATTCTTGATCAAATATTCAACATATATGGGGTTTGATCCTGGGATGGTTTTATATTTATGAACGTATGAAACAATATCTGAGTTTTTACGTCCCTCGATTATGTATTGTAGATTAAAGGAGATGTAGATAATCAGGATGAAGGAAATGGAATGAAGAAAGTGTGAGGAAATGTTTAATACCCCGAACAGGCACACGCTCACGATATTTTGTATATTCTTCTTCTTCTTCTTCTTCTATTATTATTATTATTATTATTATTATTATTATTATTATTATTATTATTATTATTATTATTTGTAATATGGAATTGCATATTAAGAAACTCATTGAGTAAATTTTAAGGAAAGGTTTCATTCCACAAAGTTTTGGCCAAGCGAGATTTTGGTCCGCGAGGTTTTTGGACGGCGAGGTTTTAACCAGGCAAGATTTTGGGCGGCGAGGTTTCAGCCGCCAGATTTTGTCCGTATCCCGCCACGCTCAGTTGTATGTCGAGAAAACCATACATTGCAATATCATGCGTATTTGACAAACGAGGGTAGGTTATATTTTAGCGCAAGGCCCAGTTCGTAGCAATCGGTCCAATCGGCATTAGAACGTTTGTGGTAAATGAATATTTCCACAGCGTACCAATGATAAATACAAACACTTTTCCTGTGTGAGTATTTAAAAAATTGGTATTGAATATTGATGGTTTGTTTAAAATTTCTAAGCTTGACAAATTTTTGCTTGAAATTTTTGTTTTAATTTTTTGGTTTGAAACTGTTTTAAAATATTTTTCAGTTTTAAAAGATCTGTTTAAAACATTTTTAATTTGAGAATTGTAGTCTAAGTTTAAAAATTGTTCTAAATTTTTATTTTGAAAATTCTCGTTAATTTTTTGCACTTGCTGAAAAATTGAATTTCTTTTTAGGTCTTATGCTATTGATACAATCTCACAGAAGCACCTCGAACTTTAGGGTTCGTAGTCATGACCCATAGTCTAAGATCATAGATGTAACCGAAGAATTGAGAATAATTTATTTGTTAATCGAATAGTTTAAAACTGGACAAATTTTGACGGTTAACCGTGAAACGTGGAGTCATTTTTGGTGCAATATCATTGAGTGATCAGTGGAATATTATTCTTGATGCAATTTAATTGACTGATCACTTTCAAATATTTGAAAAATCTGACTAGAAAACTTTTATCTTGAAAGTTTTAACTTGAAATTTTTTCGTTTGAGAACTTTTAATTTGAAAACTTTGTTTGAAAATTTTTGTTTAAAAAATTTTTTGGTTGAAATTTCAAATCTGAATGTTCTTCCACTTAAAAAAATCAAAATGTTTGTTGAAATGTCATGCACTTATGGTGCAACATTTAAAATTCTCACTTCATACAGAAGACACGACTAATTCAAATTTTGCACCGTAATAGTATCACGTATTGCCCTGCCCATCTGTTTCTTAATTTATTTCTACCTATGAAATGAAACGAGCTGGAATAACCAAATTTACACATATGTTATCTGTATATTTAAGAGTATTACATATACCCCTCCTAAATTTTCAAAAGTAGCGTCAATATATCCATATCTTATGAATGGTATTGGGCATCACACTCATCCATATAACCACGTAACGTGGTAAGCCCTCAACAAAGAGAATAAATTAAGTATACAAATCCAAATTTTGAAACTTTGGTAATTTTGTACCCACAAAAGGGAACAAGATGGTTCCTGAACAGTGGCTTCACCTTATGCAGTTCGAAAGAGCACGTGAACCACCAAATATCGTGCTTTGTTTGTTGCTCCTTAAAATATTTAATAATATTTACAATATTATTATACGAGTACTGTCGTTTCGTTTCTACTCTTCGCTTGTTTCACCCCTTGCGTATATGCATTCCATCATCACACTGCGTTTACAACATAGCAGCGAGCGTGACAGACTACTATGTATGTAGTACTGAAGGGAAACGCGGGCAGTGAGGGGAGGAACTACGGTCTCCTGTCGTTCAAATCAAGATTTCCACGAGCAACATTAACAGCTGTTGTTGACTTATTTCCAGTAATGTGGCGCTTTAGACAGAATCAAAGAACAAAATGAAATTTGAAATAGAAGAACATAGTAGCATTTAACTCATTCCTTCAATCAGTTATCTTCATTTCTTTATATCTCAATTTCTTGAAATGAAAATACACTAATGGAACAATCAAAACTACGGGTTTCCGAGATCGTGGCAAGGGGAATGGAAGGTTTAGAATCATTCCGCAGAGATTCTTAAGTTAACGCAAAACAAAATTAAATTTTAATTTATTTTCAAGACTTTTTTAAATGTGTATAATTTCTGATTTGTCTTTAGATTACGGTTTCCCTGCCTATATAAACTAAAAGTTTGTAAGAAAAGCGAATTCCGTATATTTCAGAACCTAACCGAATAGAAATGGAAACCGCTATAAAGAAATTAAAGAAACACAAATCTCCGGGTGTAGACGAAATTCCGGCTGAGTTAATTCTAGCTGGAGGCGAAAAATTATGGAACAAGATACACAAATTCATTCTCCTTATCTGGAGCAAGGAAGAATTACCACAAGAATGGAAAGAATCAATAATTGTTCCAATCCACAAAAAAGGCGACAAACCTGACTGTAATAATTATCGAGGCATTTCTCTTCTGTCAATATCCTATAAAATCCTTTCAAATATTATAGCAAGATTGACCCCATACGCAGATGAAATTATTGGAGATTATCAGTGCGGATTTAGACGAAATCGATCAACTATCGATCGAATATTTACCATTCGCCAAATACTAAAAAAAAGTGGGAATACAATACCCTGATACATCAACTATTTATTGACTTTAGAAAGGCGTATGACTCGGTTAGGAGAGAAATATTATACAACGTTCTTACGAACTTGGAATACCAAGAAAGCTAATTAAATTAATTAAGATGTGTTTAAGTGAATCCCAAAGTAAAATCCGGGTAAGAAAATTTTTGTCCACGAGCTTTCACGTCGAAAATGGCCTGAAACAAGGAGATGCGTTGTCACCATCATTATTCAATTTTGTCCTGAAATACACTATAAGGAAAATCAAAGATTGCAACCAGGGCCTAGAGTTGAACGGTATTCACCAGGTTATGGCATATGTTTAAAATGAAAATATAATAGGTGATTAACAGGAGAACAATAGAAAGAAATGCAGAGATTTTATTAAACGCTTGCAGGAACATGGGTTTAAAAGTAAATGCAGAGAAAACTAAATACATGGAAGTGCGTCGGGACCGTAATACAGCAAACTATAGATGCGTTAAAATATTAAATAATTCTTTTGATAAAGTGTATACTTTCAAATATCTAGGATCAATATTAACCGACGGAAATCATATTAACGAAGAAATTAAATGTCGACTAAAAGTAAGTCATTCATGTTATTATTCAGTTCAAAATCTCTTGTCGTCGCGAATTCTGTCGAGGAATTTGAAGCTTAAAATATATAAAACGATTATCATGCCTGTTGCTCTATATAGTTGCGAAACATGGTCGCTTACTTTAAAAGAAGAACAGACTGAAAGTATTTGAGAACAAGATCCTGAGACGAATATTCGGACCTAAGAGGAACGGGAATGGGGAATGACGGAAACTTCATAACGAGGAACTACATAATTTATACGGTTTACCAAACATTGTTAGGGTCATCAAGTCTAGGAGGCTTAGGTGGGCAGGTCATGTAGTAAGGATGGAAGAAAATAGAAACGCTTTCTAAGTCTTGACTGGAAGACCAATCGGAAAATGACCATTAGGAAGACCTAGGCGCAGATGGGAGGACAATATTAAGATGGATCTCGCAGAGCTAGGAATACAAGGTAGAAACTGGACCCAGTTGGCTAAGGATGGAAGTCAGTGGAGAGCTTTTGTGAACGCGGCATTGAACCTCCGTTTTCCATAAGCCATAGAGTTAGTTAGTTAAGAAAAGCGAATTGCTTATCAAAATATAGTGTACTTGGTAACATTGCTACAATGGTAAAATCTTACCGTCTCTATTGTGGGAACCTGAAGGAAATTTTGGAACTAATTTATTTTTCAAAATTCATCTTTAACACGCAAAATAGAAAAAGGCATGTATTGGCATTTACAGTAGCAGACGTTGAACTGTAACTTCTAAAAACGCGGAAAGATTTGTTTTTAGAGGGACCGAAACTTACTTCGAAGATCGTATTTCATGTGCAGAAACATTATTCTCTCAGTGTATTTCAAAGTGGCAAAAGTGAAAACGTGTTGTGTGGTGTTATTCTCATTGATTTATAACCTAGTATTTATTATTTCTTGTCCATAATTTCCATCAGGTATGTACTGCTAGAATTCTTGGTAGATATACAGGAGGTAGACAAAAAATCTAAAAACACTTCATACAGGACATGTAAGTTTGGCCCTCCACTGTACAACACGTGTTGCGGTTGCCGATCGTATTTTTTCAATGTGTTATGTGGACCTTCCTTTTCCGTCAGCAGTAACCAGTTCACCTGTGAGTGTCGTGGTGTGAAAGTGGTGCGGTAAAATGGGTGACCTGACAGACTTCCAAGAGGCATGATCGTTTTTGCCCGTCTTGTTGGAGCTTCAGTGGCAACAATAGAGAACATTGTGGGGGTATCGAAAGGCACTTTGTCCAATGCCACGAGAACATACACAATCCATGGGCAAACGACGTCTGCAAAGCACAACAGTGGTCGAAAGACAATAAGATCAGATAGGGACCGGAGGGCATTAAAACGGATTGTAGCAGCTAAATAGAAGACCACTGCAATAAAAATTACGTCTGAACTCAATTTCTGCCTACGTAACCCGGTTTCATCGAAAACAATGCGATGGGAACTTCATAAAATGAAAATTCATGTCAGGGCCGCTATCACCAAACCCCTGGTCATAGCAGTAAATGCGAAGAGGCGTATCCAGTGGTGCAAGGACCACAAGGCGTGGAGTCATAAGCAGTGGAAACACGTAATATGGTCCGATGAATCGACCTACACGTTGTTTCCCACAACCGGTTGTGTTTACATATGGAGAACATCGTCGCAGGCCTATGATAAAGACTGTCTGCCCCCAACTGTGAAGCATGGGGGCGGTTCTGTTACAGTATGGGCAGTGATATCGTGGTTTTCTGCAGGTCCCATCATAGTCCTGCATGGAATGATGAATGCTAAGGCGTATGAGGCCATTTTTTTGGGGGGGGGCAGGTTAACCCATGGCCCAAATATTGTTCCCTGATGGTGATGACATCTACCAAGATGATTTGGCACCCTGTCACGCTGCAAAAACGGTGGAATCATGGTTTGAGGAGCATGACCAGGAGCTATCACACCTCCACTGGGTCCCACAATCACCAGATCTAAACATCATTGAGCCATTGTGGTCTAAGTTAGAAAGGCGCGTTCGGTCTCATTACCCTCCACCAGCATTCCTTAGGGAACTGGAGCATGTTTTGGAGGAACAATGGTACAAAATTTCACATACCACGATTCAAGAGCTATATACGTCCATTCCACGTCGGATCCAAGCTGTTTTGGATGCAACAGGAGGCGCTACACCATACTAGGTATGATTTTCACACTTTTGCAAATGTTTTAGATTTTTTTGTCTTACTCCTGTACTCTCGACCATTTTCAAAGCTATAGTTTATATCCATCCCTATTCCTTCATTACATCTCTCAATTAAGTAAATATATGCTGAACTATAAAGAAATTAGGTTTATATATTCTGTATACTCTCGTATACCCTCCTCGATCGATTTGTAGTGTTAGTTTTCTAAAATACCTTCTCAATACTATTGAATCTAAGGCCTGTTCGATACGGAAGTACTTTTCGGAAGATTTCTTTTAAGAAAAATCTGATTATAATCCTATTTTGTAGAGGATTCTGTTGAGTAATTGCAAACTGTATGTATTTTAGTGCAGTGACGAATTGTGAATGTTTAGAAAGAACTTAGAAGACAATCAACAAGATGACTATCATCTGGAGGTGAAAACTAAACTGTGTCGATATTTCAAAGTAAATTTAAAACAATTAATAGTTGATAGATTATGAAATGAAACTATCATTGTTTTGCTTTTCTCGCGTCTTATATGAAGGAAATCAGCAATGGACCTGAATTGTGTAATATATTTGGGATATATGATTGAAAAAGTAAAGAAGTATGAGAACTGTAATAAACACATTAAAATTATGCTGAATTTAACTGGTGTGAACACCAGAGACGCACCTACACAGAGTATGTACCGGGTTCGGATTCCCCCCTCAAAACTTCTTAACTCAACATTCGTTTATACGCTTTCGTAATAAAACTATAACTGTTTAGTAGAGAAATGACTGATGTAGCCTAAAGATTTGATGTTACATTTCATCTGTACATACTCTTTCTTTACTTTTAAAAAATCTAATTCTATATTTTCTTAGAATATAGATGGCGGAACTTAAGAATTAGATACCATTTCTCATCTGTAGAATTACATCGGATCAATCGTACATAAATATAATGTCTTATAGTATTGGACCCACTCACTTTGAACTCATCCAACAAATTTCCTGAGTACGCTCCTGGTAAGTGCGCCGAATTCTCTATCACGATTCGTCATTTCTATCATGATCATTTCTATTAAGTCCCTTAATAATTTTGAAGAAGAAGAAGTCACATTCGCTCACCTTTGATTGATTGCATAAGATTTTGGAGTGTGTGAGCATGCTGTATGTCTCCATTAGGAATCCGAAGATTCTAGTAGCTCTGGTGTTTTCTGTGGTTTGGTTGACTTCATGAAGTGTCGTGTCATCCTCAATTGCATAGTGACTAGTGTACGTCTTTGGTGGACTGACACCGAATTCACTTCCAGATGGGAGAGCATCAAACACATTACAGTAATCTGCTTTCTAAACTGTAAATCTCGTCTTATATAGCCTAACCTCTAACAGAGAACGTAAATATAAAATAAACAGTCATGAAGTGTCTTGAGACAATAATGCAAAAGTACATGGACTAGTGTTCGTAATTGAAGGTGTCTCTGCAACTATCATAGTGGTTTAATATATTGCATGTTTCGTGTATAACTGTTAACAGTTCACAAAACAGCATACATGGCAATTCAAATATACGAGATAGCAGACGATTGTAGTCTAAAGGAGATTCCATTTAGTATATTGTGAAATTGCTGGTGAGTCTGTAGAAAGGGAATGGAATAAAACAAAATTCGTGAAAATCATAGTAAATAATCCGACGTTAACTTCAGAAACTGAAAGTTATTTTTACCATATTAAAGAATATAAGAGCATTTAAAGGAGTATCGTTGCTCAAAATAATCTCAGTGAATTAGCTATAGTATCAGAAGAACATCAGAAGTGATTTCTTGATATACATATACATATATATATATATATATATATATATATATATATATATATATATATATATATATATATATATATATATATATATATATATATATATATAAAGAAGTATCCATTCATAAACAAATGCTCCATTTCATTCGAATATGAAATCACTTCTGATATATATATATATATATATATATATATATATATATATATATATATATATATATATATAGTCTTTTACAGTTTTTCTTATTTAGAATACTGCAAGAATTCTACAATAGAATTTTCTGAACTCTGAACTACCGAAAAATTATGTCACGAGACGCCACTGTTCCTGAGGCAGGAACTCAGGAGCACAAACGTTAGGCTAATTCACGCCAGTACTACTCACAATTCTTTTAAAACTTCATAAGATTTTCTTTATATCCATTATGTCCATTGATATGGGCTTAATATGTGGTGACAGGGGAAAAACTATGATAAAGTCCAAGACCAAGCAGTAGTTCCGATCAAAGAAAGATATCTTGAAGTTAATTCAAACATACTTTCTCGTTATCTTTGTCGTGAGAAGCGAGGATAAAAATGAACGAATACTTATACAGTCAGTGACAAAACTAATTGAACCCCTGACTGCTATAACTCCATTAAGTCGGATCCAGTACTTTCGCTGTTATCACAAATGCCTGAACAGATGAAACCCATCTTACGCATAAATTTTCAACCAGTTGGTATGAGTGTGGAGCACTGAAACATACTTTTGCTGCAATTGATGCACAGAAAAATCTCCACTTTAAGATTAATCTCTATTGTTTTGAATGTATTATCCAACGAGTGCCATATATCAATGATATTGTAATTCGTTGTGTGAATAATGTATTATTGCACTACATACTGCATATGAGAATAAAGAAAAACACTGATCATACCTGAGTTAGAAAATGGTTGAAATAAACTGAAAATATTAGGTCTGGAACAATTGAAGAAGATAAGTTTGTAAATCTTTATCTCGATTCATAATTCTACGCCAATTTCCTGTCATTCTCTTCATTTCAACACACCTCTTTTCTTCTTCACAGAAGAAAATCTTGTTTATCACACTGAATATGAATTGAAATTGAAGTATGTTAAAAAGTTGCAAACTCCTGGAATTCGAAACTGCGTCTTTTGCTTAGAAACACAATGCGTTAACACTCATCTAACTAATCAGTTCCTTGAGTTTACACAACTGTTAACTAGTTACAGTCCTTTCATGTTAGTCTGGACGAGCGACTAACGCCCTATATGAAGAAACGATCATTAGTTAAGAGAATTGTTTTAATCAATACAGTAAAAGCTTCTTATTCGCGCTTCCTTCATTCGTGTTTTCACTATTCGCGGATTTAAAAAATGTGACCCAATTTCTATATTCGCTGCTAAAGATTTCTTTATTCGCGGATCTAATCAGTACGTACATACATAATAATAAAAAGGATTCCAATAGGTATCCAACCCAATACCCTTTGTAAACGCCGTCAAATGGACTAATAAAATGTAAAATAGACCTTATTACAACTTTGCCTAAAGTATGTTGTTAAATGATATCGCCGCCGTATTGGTTCGGTCTTTGACATAAGCCGCCTTCGCCGCGATCGGTGTTTTTGAGAATGTAAACAAACAGAATGAAAGCAACCTTATTACTCAATGAATAAAGTATATTTTTAAATGCCGCCACATTATTAGACATTTCGTCCTTTGGTAAGAGCCGCTTTGTGTGTTTTATTGTTTCGTCTTTCCATTCGTTACAAAAATTGTGATCAAGTAACACGTCTCTACTGCTGTCTTCCTAATTTATACAGTACGTAATGTCAACTAAAAAAAAATGAGAAACCAGTTTCGACACGAAAAAAATCTGTTGCCGCTTAAAGTGAAAATAGAAATGCTTGATCGTTTACGCCTTGGAGAGTCGTTTGCATCCATATCTCGCTCATTCAATGTCAACGAATCAACTGTACGATCGATAAAACAAATCCGAAGATAAAATAAGGTCGTCTGTAGCTTCAACTTCACTGTCAGCGAAAATTGTTCGTGATCCAGCAATAGAAAAAATGGAAGTGGCGTTGTCATTATGGATCGAAGACCGCAACCAAAAAAGGGTGCCCATGAGTGGTCCAATGGTCCGGAAGAAGGCAAACCGTCTTTACGCTCATTTTAAAGAACCTGATGGTAGTTATAGTGGTGAATGTACAGATGGAGGATTTCAAGCATCGGAAGGTTGGTTCAATAAATTTAAAGTGAGACAATCATTGCATAACATTAAAATCGTTGGAGAAGCTGCATCTGCAGACACTGCTGCAGCAGAACGATATCCAGAAGAATTTGTAAACTTAGTAGCTGATGGAGGATACAAATCAGAGCAAGTATTTAATGCAGACCAAACTGCACTGTTTTGGAAGAGAATGCCAAACAAAACATTCATTTCTAAAAGCGAAAAGTCTGCTCCTGGATTTAAGGCAGCAAAGGATAGAGTTACACTGCTGCTATGTTCTAATGCATCTGGAGATTGTGTCGTTTTAGAGATCGTTAAATCCTCGGGCTTTCAAAAATCAAAACAAGGACGACCTGCTAGTGTTTTGGCGTGCTAATAAGAAAGCGTGGGTTACAAGCGCTATTCTTTGTTACTGGTTCCGGAATTGTATTGTTTTTGAAGTTGAAACTTATTTAAAAAACAGAATTTAGACTTTAAAGCAGTTCTAGCTTTGCACAATGCACCAAGTCATCCTCGCGAACTTGAAACTATGCATTCAAGTATAAAAGTGACATTTTTACCTCCCAACACGACGGCTTTGCTTCAATCTATGGACCAAGGAATAATCCAGGCCTTGTAACGCCCCCTTCCACCTAGCCTCGTCTAATCGAATTCACATGGAGAGTTTACAAAAAAAAATTAAACAAACTGTCAATATGAACTCAGATCACAAAGCCTGGCAGAGAGGGCTTGGGAGAGGAGAATCGAGCAGTTTCGCGTAATCAACTATGCTAGTATTAGCTGGAATTGCAGATCCAATATTTCTATTTGGAAAAGGAAACACACTAAACATAAACTTAAAGAACATGTACAACAGTGTTTCAAGTTTTAAGATAACAACTTTATTGCCAATATAAGGAGGTGTATATGAACTAAAACGTTTGAATAGTTTATATACACTCGTTTAAAATGTGCAATATACAACTATTCTAATAATAATTATCTGTTGATTAAGTTGATTAAATCTCAGAAAATTTCAATTAAAACTTTACTAGTTGATTCTTATCTTCTTTAAATTTAATTTCAATTATATTTCAAACAGTATCTACAATAAATAATTACTAATTCTCTTCAAAACTTGACTTTAACAATTAATAATCTCCCGACGACTTTTACGACCATTAACTACTCATTGATAAATTTCTTCAAACATAAAAAATATTTCCGAACATAAATCTTACAATAGTTTTAGATCTTAATTAGTTAATTCATCCAAATAATAGCAGTCAAATTTATGTCTGAATCAAAATCTTAACTTTCAAGCTTATGACAACTTTCGAGAAAAAAATTATATTTTTCTTTCGAGAAAATAATATCTAAATACGCTCTCCTTCTGACATATGGCTAACAGCTGAAAAAGAAATACTTAATTTAAACGAAATATCGGATCCGCAGGTGGTTTATATCTTATTTCAACGATTAAGGTCAAAGTAGAAAGAATAAACGCCACAAATTTCTGGGAGGAAAAATAACTACTGTTGGAAGGCAAAGGTTCGCGAGTTTTAAACCAGTTGGAAACAAACTACTAACGACCTCACAATCCACACTTTTCACAAACACAATTATTTGGATGTAAATATAATAGTATTAACTCACCAGGTGTCGGAAAACTCAATGGTTTACCTATTTTCTTCTTTCCTCTCGTTTGGTATCTGGCCTCTTTGACTAACTGTTGACTAGTCACGTACGCAATTCTTTGCTCTGTGCCAGAAATTATGTTATCACGTTGTTACAGAGAAGAAATTCCAGGACAAATCTTTAGGATTGCCAGAATAAAAAGGTAACCAAAATAGCAATCACTACGGACTCTACTAAGAAATGTCCTTCACTACAAAAATTCTCTCTCCTTAATAAATTTCCTTCTTTTTTTAAAAAAAAAGAAATATTTCAGAGAGGTTAAGAAGTAATGAAACAGGATCAAACTGCACACTAAATTCACTCACTAATAAGAACTGAATAGAGCGAATTGAGGGTTCACTTTGCATGCACACTTTCCCTCTCTGACTCTGTAACTTGAACAAGCACAAAAATAGGCTAATTCTTTGCCAACTTCTTTCACTAACACTGTGAACTTATTCCACAAATCGTGATATTTAACTTCGCTTAACTCACAAAGAACAAATAGTAGCAAAAGCTTTTCTGGCACTGAACTCAGACTTGCCCACGTATATTCACTCACAAACAAGTCCTAATTAACACAAAGCAAGCCAAGACACGCAACCACCAAACAACTCCATCCTCTCTGGGCTAACGAAGGGAAACAAGATAACGGGTCCCTGAGTCACCGAGCCAGGTAGAGTTGGAGGGACAAGCCACGCCCACCAAACAAACACGCGCAAAACCTTTTTTCCCTCAAGTTGTCATAGCATATCTTTTCTCAGTCAATTCCTCCTTACATTATTCCTATCAAACTTTTTTTACATACTTTTTTTTCCTATTTTCCTAAAAAGAATACTTTTTACAAAGAGAAAAAGTCGTTTTAAATACTGAAATTGATTTAACAATAGTAGTCTTAATAGACAATATGTCGCTCAATGTACAATTTCCTTCATGTAACCATCCATTCTTCTTCCTCCCAGATCCAGAAGGATGGTGCGTTACATCCGCCACGCCTTAGAATAAAAAATATACAAAGCTATATTTTTTTTGCAGGAAATCTACAAAATAGAAAAACAAACTATTAGTCCAACAACATATTTACAAATATAATAAATTAAATACCTATATACAATTCTTTGAATGCAAATCATTAATTTAATAATTAAATCAACAATTTACTATTTACAATCTATTTACAAAGTTTAGAGATCTCTAGGTGCATTTAGTATTATCAATTTTTTTCTAATTCCATGGCCATGGTTAATAAATGCGAAGAAATTAATAGATTAGCAATAACCAAACTATATACAAATATACAAGATCCAATAACAATAACAAATTTTTATGACTAATAGTTGTTAATATTCAATATTCCTTATCACAAATGAATTAATTTCATTTCTCTTCCATTTCTATTATTAATTCAAACTCTATGTTCTCTATATACTTTTAGTTCCGAGACATGACTTCTACGGAAGGAATTTAAATTATTGTCTTCATCCGATACTAATACTGTACTTGGGGTCAGGAAACGACGGACTACAAATGGACCGAGCCATTTGTCACTAAGAGACTTTGCTATTTTGTCTTTAAGAGACGACTTTACATGGGATCGAATAAGAACCTTATCTCCTAATCCAAAGGATACTTCCCTTCTCCTCTGAGTCATTAATTTCTTTCTTTTATTCCACGATTTCTCCATATTCTGCATGGCATTTAGCCAGAGCTCTTGGGTTGATTTACCCCCAATATCTGACTCTGAGATGTTCCATCGGTTCTCCAAAGGTGTGTTGGTAGGACGTCCATAAAATATCTCGATCGGAGACATCTTCAAGCCAGAATGCTCACTAATATTCAAAGTGTATTGCAAATCGGGAATAAGATTAGACCACTGGTTTTGCTTATCTGCAAAATAAGCTCGAATTGACGCCTTCAAGGTCTTGATAAAACGCTCAGAAATGTTTCCTTCAGGATGATATGGACTAAGCTTTATATGATTTATGCCAAGTCCAAACATAAACTTTCTGAAATGCTCAGATACGAAAACTGAAGCATTGTCAGTAGATATTGCTTCTGGAAATCCCAACCTACTAAACATATACATTAGCTTTTCGGTAATTGATGCTGAAGTTAAAGTTCTTAGCTTCTCCAACACCACAAACCTACTAGCGTTATCAACTCCAATGAGTATATACTTAAAGCCTTTAGAGGTGGGTAAAATTCCAATGATGTCAATCATCCAATGTGATCCTATTCTCTTATTGTATTCAGAGATTAGGTGTCCCATTTTCTTTTTATTTTCCTCCTTTGTCAACTGACATCGATGGCAACATCGAACAAACTCCGTTACTTCTTGCTTCATATTTTCCCAAGTAAATCTCTTATATAGCTTCTTCAAGGTCCGATAAATGCCAGAATGGCCACCAACCAGTTTATCATTATGATAATATTCGATTAGCACATGTCTTAGATTCTTGGGAATAACTATCTTGTAAGGGTTGTTTACCGAGTTCGTCTTTTTCATTAATATTCTCTTATTCAGGATATAGCCTGAAACTGACTCACCCTTTTCGATCTTCAGAATAATATCTATTAATTCAGAGTCTTCTCTCTGCAGCTCATCGATCGGTTCTTTTATCAAAGGAAGTCTCCACATATGCGCTAACCTTAGATTCTCATTAAAGGCAGCTAATCCCATAGGCCCATCAATAATGCGGAATTCAAAGGGATCGTAAACCCTTGTCAATGTGTCTGCTACTAAATTCTCAGAAGACCTAACGTGCTTTATTTGAAAATTAAATTGACAAAGGGTTTCTACTAACGGTCCGTATTTCATAAGTCTCTTTGAATTACTGAGAATCCAAGTCAAAGCCTTATTGTCCGTTAGTACGTCGAATTCCTTTACCAAGTAATGCCGGAATCGAGCAATCGTTTTTACCAAGCTAATGAACTCGATTTCATAAATGCTGCGATGTTTGTCAGCTTCCGACAGTTTCTTACTGAAGAACGCAACGGGTTGGTACTCCCCCTTGCTGTTCTCCTGCTGCAAACACCCAGCGATACTCTTCCCTGAACCATCCACGTTTACTATAAAACGTTTATTGAGGTCAGGAGTTTTTAACACAACATTCTCCACCAACAATTTCTTCAAGCTGTCAAGAATCTTTTGATGTTCTAGATTCCATTCAAATTTTCTATTGACAGACTTGAGTTCACTTAAAGGTCCCATGAGTTCTTGCATTTCGGGCGCGAACTTAGAATAATAACTAAACAACCCGAGAATTTTCATCAGACCTCTACGATTCCTTGGTGGAGGAATATTTTGGATTGCAGATACCCGTTTCGGATCAATCTCCATTTGGTCCCCTGATACTACATAACCTAGGTAATTAATCTTATTATAGAAAAACAAACACTTATCAGGTGAGACCGTTACATTATATTTTCTAAATATATCGAAAACCTTTCTAATTGTTTCCTTATGTTCCTTTACAGTATCTGAAAATATCAATACATCGTCGAAATACGTTTTTACGCCCTCTTTTTCCAAATCTAACAATTTTTTCATTACACGAGTTAATAGGTTACTCCCAGTTTTAATTCCAACTGGCACTCGTGTATAACGATATAATCCCTTTGGAGTAACTATTGTAGTAATGTCTCTTGAGTTATCGTCTAGTTTAATCTGATTGTACGCACGCCGTAAGTCAATGCGTGAATACAGCATCTTCCCCGACAACCCTGTCAGACATTCCTCCAAGTTTGGAGCAGGAAAAGGATCATTAACTATTAATGAATTAGCCTTAACGTAATTTCCGACAATTCTAAATGTATTATTTTTATTCTTAACAAGGAAGCAACTGCTAGCGTAGTTGGAATGGTCTACTTCCTCTAAGATACCCTGTTCAACCAACTCTCGAATCTGTTCGTCAAAAATCTTTTCCTTTCCTCTAGGGATTGGAAAAGGATTTTGTTTAAATGGTTTGTCTTCTAATAAATAAATATGACCGGTGAAATCTTTGATGCATCCAACTCGTTCAGTGATAACATCTGCATAATCTTTATTAATCGAATCTATGAACGAATTAATATCCTGATTACGATACTTCCAGTTTTCATCATCTGATTTTTCCCCCTGTGTGTTCGATGGGTTTTTCACCTGTGGAGATCGTTTACATTTGGTTTCTCCCTGGTGAGAATCTTTATTGATATACTTTTTGTTTCTATTGACAAGTTTATGGAAGTTTTCTGCCTGTTCAATATCCACATCTGATGCTTCCGATGAATTGTGATGATGTCCAGTCCGTACCTTCGAAGCAGAAGGAACTACAATACAGGATTCATTAACCTTGGATTCCTGACTCTCGTCTCTATTCACCAGATCTGCACTCTTCTTCTTAATCCTCCTCTTTCTTGACTTCTTAGAAGGAATCTTCTTTTTCAAACAACCCGAAGATTTATCCATTTCTTCACTTCTTCCATTTACTTCATTGTTCTTCATGGCTATTTGATCTTCCTTTTCATCTTGCTGAGTTTGAACTAAATCTCTACTATTAACATCGGTCGAGATCATAGCCATGTCGACACATGTTGTTCTACAAGGTGTTTCCTCTGTATGAGTGGTTGTAAATCTTCCTAGTTCCAATCCTTCACCATTCACGCTAGGAGATGTTGATGTATCACTAACTGCATCTACTGGAGTTCCCTTGGTGTTGGAAGCCCTCAACAAATCGCACTCAATCCAATTCTTCATTTCAATTAATTGTGATGAATTAGGAACTTCAATCGTAAATAATCGATCTTCTAAGTCATTCAGTTCAAGTTCGCATTGAATTCCCCTATCACAATATCCCGAAGAATTGTAATCCGATCTAATAAAAATCGAAGAAACACTCGGTGAAGTCTGATTTACTGATCCCTTTCTCGCTGGTCTTCTTATAAATTGTCGCTGGTCTTGAGGATCTACAGATCTGAATCCACTTTTAAACACATTCTTCTGAAATGTTAAACGGACTCTCTTTCTTCCTCCGTTCAAAACTAAAATATGGTTTTCATAGTCCAAAACAGCAGATGTAGATCTAAGGAAAGGCATT
Organism: Thermobia domestica; assembly: GCF_964235325.1. Lineage (NCBI taxonomy): Eukaryota > Metazoa > Arthropoda > Insecta > Zygentoma > Lepismatidae > Thermobia > Thermobia domestica. The sequence goes on from NC_137464.1 coordinate 149,954,105, forward strand.
CCTAACAAACACTCACATGGTAACTGTTCCACAACTCGAAAATTCACCACTTGGAAATATCCGGATAAGTTAACATTCAACGTAATCTCTTCTCCCGTGGAGAAATGTAAACCCGAAGGGGCATTCACCGTTTTTTCTTCCACAGTACGTATATATTGTTCGGCACCACTGCGACGAACTAAAGATCTAGTAACAAGATTAAAACTAGATCCTCCGTCTACACAGACACTTGTTAATATATTATTAATCTTGCCAATAACGAAGGTCGCTACTAATCCGTCCATCTCCGAAGGAATTTTCTGGTTTACTGTCTTTTCCATAACTTTTGAACGATCTCTATTGTTATTAACTTTCGAGAATTCTGAAGGTATCGAAACCTCGGAATTTTCATTCATTCGATTCGATTTTACATAATTATTTGAAAAATTCATATATTTCTGATTATTGTCACTGACTTTCAACTTATTATTAGAAAGAACCATTTGGTTTTTACATTTGAATCCCATTGCTCTATTATACTCAATTTGTTCTCGAGTACTCATTATAAATCTTTCGGCTATGTCTAATAGTTCTAAACGGCTATTAGGAAAATAATTTCCTAGCATCCTATTCCTTTGGTTTGGGTTCATTCCCATTAATATTATTCTAACTAATTCACATTCTTCCATATTTAATCCTAATACATTCATTGAAATAGTTACTGATTTCACAAATTCATTCATGAGTTCCGATAACTTCTGCTTTCTATAAATTCTGTCACTCACTAATGAATGAACAGTTGTAGGAGTAATAAATCTAGATAGTAAGTTATTCTTAAACACATTCCAATCTAAATGATCATTCAATGCCGAAGTAACTATTCTTAAAACAACCCCATTACATTTTGGAATTAAAACTGATAGTATCATGTTAAATGAATAGCTGCTCTCCATTAGTATTTCTTCAATTTTGAACAATATTTCGAAAATTTGCAAGCTATCACTACCATTCACGTTTTTAATATTCATAAATCTATTCTCCAAATAAGTTAAAGATCTAGAATGGGTATACTTCAACATTAATTTATGTTCATAATTAGCTTCTGAATGATGATCATCTAAATTTACATGAGATTGTACTCCCCTATCAATATTTCTACCGTCTAGATTTCTCATACTTGGACCAAAGTTAGAATTGCCAGCATGCATATTATTTATTCCCACTCTAGGAGTCGAACTGAGAATATTCGAAACTCTATTATAGTAATTACCTAAATTTAAGTATCTATTTCGAAATCTATTTTCATTGGAAGAATTTAAATCAGGAGGAGAAGTCCCCATCTCTCTTCTTATAGGCGGTTCATTAAATGTAACCCTATGCTCTGGTCTAGAAATATTCAAGCTAGGAGGATTAACTATCCTACTAAAACCGTCAGTCTCCGCTGAACTATTAACTGAAAAATTCAAATTATTCCTATCTGGAGTAGGAAAGAACCTAACACCTGAATTAGTATGCATCGGCGGCGTTAAACTCATACTCAAAGAGCCGAAATTAGAATTTAAACTCGGATGCCCAGTTGCATCAATAGTAACAAATTCGGAGTCTGGCATGTCAATGCTGATATAATCACGTTCGCTTTGAATGTTATCCATAGTACAAAAATAAACAAAGCAAAACAGCACAATATATAAACAATACTTATAAATAGTCATATACAGATACTAAAATACTAATACTACAAGGAACACAAACTAGAAATTGATACGAAAAACCTTGGAAGAGATCTGAAATTATTCATAAACTACAATACTGTTCGACCAAATAATGATCCTCAAATTCAAAGAACACAAAACGGAGTGGCGATATATTTTTATCAATATTTGGAAAAATAATCCTCAAATTTTCAAAATTTATATTCATAAACAATTTAGAATTCAATTTCATTCAAATAATATAAGTTAAATACAATTATCAACTCTAAGTAGAATGATAATGTTGGAGGAAAATGAGAAATTTGAAATTTATCTACACAAATTTGAAAGTCTTTCTCAATAATCATCAAATGATTTATAAATATTCATAAATTTTACCAAAAATGCAAAAAATTATTTTAGTGGAATTAAAATGTAGGAGGAAAAGACTATCTCTCTTTAATAGGACAAATTTCTTCCAAAAATTCAATTCCAAATAAATATACTTAATAATCATTACATTTATCAAAGTCCTAACAATATTATAAACTTTTTTGTAGAATGAGAATGTTAGAGGAAAATATCAACTAACAGCTTAAAAATGTGAAAACCTACTAACAAATTTAATTTAAAGCAGTCAATACTCCAACACATTCACAAACTTATTCTTTAAATTCAATATTAAGTTCAAGTGGAATGAGAACGTTGGAGGAATCTGAAAATTCAACTAAGTTTTTACAAAAATACTAATGGCAAAGATAAATTACCAAAATATAATTTATGATATTCTACTACAATAATATTTCCTATTCTTTTTACTTTGTAACTCTTAGTGGAATGAAAATGTATAAGATATCCTAATAATAACACAAACATAAACTTACTCTCTTAATGATCTAGATATGAGATCTTAAAATGAAGATCTTGTTCCCTTCGGAAATTGTAACGCCCCCTTCCACCTAACCTCGTCTAATCGAATTCACATGGAGAGTTTACAAAAAAAAAAAAAATTAAACAAACTGTCAATATGAACTCAGATCACAAAGCCTGGCAGAGAGGGCTTGGGAGAGGAGAATCGAGCAGTTTCGCGTAATCAACTATGCTAGTATTAGCTGGAATTGCAGATCCAATATTTCTATTTGGAAAAGGAAACACACTAAACATAAACTTAAAGAACATGTACAACAGTGTTTCAAGTTTTAAGATAACAACTTTATTGCCAATATAAGGAGGTGTATATGAACTAAAACGTTTGAATAGTTTATATACACTCGTTTAAAATGTGCAATATACAACTATTCTAATAATAATTATCTGTTGATTAAGTTGATTAAATCTCAGAAAATTTCAATTAAAACTTTACTAGTTGATTCTTATCTTCTTTAAATTTAATTTCAATTATATTTCAAACAGTATCTACAATAAATAATTACTAATTCTCTTCAAAACTTGACTTTAACAATTAATAATCTCCCGACGACTTTTACGACCATTAACTACTCATTGATAAATTTCTTCAAACAAAAAATATTTCCGAACATAAATCTTACAATAGTTTTAGATCTTAATTAGTTAATTCATCCAAATAATAGCAGTCAAATTTATGTCTGAATCAAAATCTTAACTTTCAAGCTTATGACAACTTTCGAGAAAAAATTTATATTTTTCTTTCGAGAAAATAATATCTAAATACGCTCTCCTTCTGACATATGGCTAACAGCTGAAAAAGAAATACTTAATTTAAACGAAATATCGGATCCGCAGGTGGTTTATATCTTATTTCAACGATTAAGGTCAAAGTAGAAAGAATAAACGCCACAAATTTCTGGGAGGAAAAATAACTACTGTTGGAAGGCAAAGGTTCGCGAGTTTTAAACCAGTTGGAAACAAACTACTAACGACCTCACAATCCACACTTTTCACAAACACAATTATTTGGATGTAAATATAATAGTATTAACTCACCAGGTGTCGGAAAACTCAATGGTTTACCTATTTTCTTCTTTCCTCTCGTTTGGTATCTGGCCTCTTTGACTAACTGTTGACTAGTCACGTACGCAATTCTTTGCTCTGTGCCAGAAATTATGTTATCACGTTGTTACAGAGAAGAAATTCCAGGACAAATCTTTAGGATTGCCAGAATAAAAAGGTAACCAAAATAGCAATCACTACGGACTCTACTAAGAAATGTCCTTCACTACAAAAATTCTCTCTCCTTAATAAATTTCCTTCTTTTTTTAAAAAAAAGAAATATTTCAGAGAGGTTAAGAAGTAATGAAACAGGATCAAACTGCACACTAAATTCACTCACTAATAAGAACTGAATAGAGCGAATTGAGGGTTCACTTTGCATGCACACTTTCCCTCTCTGACTCTGTAACTTGAACAAGCACAAAAATAGGCTAATTCTTTGCCAACTTCTTTCACTAACACTGTGAACTTATTCCACAAATCGTGATATTTAACTTCGCTTAACTCACAAAGAACAAATAGTAGCAAAAGCTTTTCTGGCACTGAACTCAGACTTGCCCACGTATATTCACTCACAAACAAGTCCTAATTAACACAAAGCAAGCCAAGACACGCAACCACCAAACAACTCCATCCTCTCTGGGCTAACGAAGGGAAACAAGATAACGGGTCCCTGAGTCACCGAGCCAGGTAGAGTTGGAGGGACAAGCCACGCCCACCAAACAAACACGCGCAAAACCTTTTTTCCCTCAAGTTGTCATAGCATATCTTTTCTCAGTCAATTCCTCCTTACATTATTCCTATCAAACTTTTTTTACATACTTTTTTTTCCCTATTTTCCTAAAAAGAATACTTTTTACAAAGAGAAAAAGTCGTTTTAAATACTGAAATTGATTTAACAATAGTAGTCTTAATAGACAATATGTCGCTCAATGTACAATTTCCTTCATGTAACCATCCATTCTTCTTCCTCCCAGATCCAGAAGGATGGTGCGTTACAGCCTTTAAGCTCTATTACATTAGATGAATCTTCAAAATCGTATTGGATAATATGGAATGTAATCCTGATATGAATGTTATGGAATGCTGGAAGAAATGTGACATAGAAAAATGCATCGTAAACATAAAAGAATCATTGGAAGAACTGAAGCCAACACATTGAAGTCATGCTGGAAAAAACTGTGGCCTGCTCTGACTGCGGAAAATGACGAAGAATGTGTGCAAATTCAAACTTTGACTGCAAACATAGCCGAAATTGTGAATAGAATAGGACGAGATGGGTTCGAACAGATAGAATCAAGTTACATTCAGAAATTGCTTGAATCGCAAGAAGATTTGACTCAAACCGACTTGGAGGAAATGTTAAATTCACAGCCCATTGAAGAAGAGGCTTCAACAAACACTTCGAGAGGAAACGTGACATTTAATTTGAAGGTTCAAGAATGGCAAATGAGCTTTGTGATTTCTTTATGAAAATTGATCCGTCTATGGAACGAAGTCTTATTTTTAAGAGGCAAATTGCCAATGCCACTGCTGAATATCAGTCTGAATTGAAGGAGCTTTTAAAAACTGCCAAGCAAGAAAAGATTGCAAAATTCTTCAAACCACTGCCTAAGCCTGAAGATAATAATTAACCAATATGGTCAAAAACTTCAATTACAATAAATTGATTTTTTTAATATATGTATTTGTTTTTTATTTTGTCACCTAGGAACGTATCCCCTATAATCCCATATAAATTACCATTCCGTATTCACGGTTTCTGTATTCGCGGCATATTTATGGAACATATACCCCGCGAATAAAGAGCTTTTACTGTAATTTCAAAAATATTGTTAAAATTTAGAGATGGGAAATGTTACAATAGCTTGTTTCTTTATTTAGGCATGGAATAAAAATGGAAGGTGTTTAAGGGCGTTTACTGAAGGAATGTCTTTATTGTTAGTCTGTCATACTCGGTAAACTTCACTCTTATTCTTGCCTATACTCCTTCTTCCTCTGATTCCTTCTCAGAATCGGAATTCAACACCACCTCTTCGTCTGACTTGTCAGAATACTCCAATAACTCTCCTTGAAATTCTTCCAGGGTTCGAGGAAGATATGGTTGACTGTTCCAATTGGGGATTAATCCTTTTTCAGTGAACTCCCACCCACTATTTTCTGGTGTCAATGACTTCAGGGGATTTGGATGACTTGCATTGTTCCAAACTGTGCAAATGTAGTTGCATCGCAAAATTTTCTCAGAATTGACTTGCATGGTGGTAAATGCGCAGGATCAATATTTTTGATACCTGAGAAAGGTTTAGAGACATTGTATGGCTTGGAAGTTTTGAGAAACAACTAAAATCTTGCTGTGTTAATATTTTTACGTGTTTTTTAGGCCGTAAATGTTACATGTAAACTCTTTTAAAACGGATGCTGCTTCCTCTGTTAACTCCGATGATGAACCAAGTGAAGATAGAGCTTCTTGATATCTTGCGGTCGTGGTCAATATATTGAAAGGTCGAATTTTACCTTTGTGAGAAAAAGCTGCTGTGTAGTCTGAGCCAGTGAAGGTATGAAAGATTAGCAGTGACTTATAAATGGTAGAACCCAATTTTCATGATGAAGACGAAACGTTGATGAAACACCTATTTTTTTCAATTCCAAAATCAAGTCAAATCTGATGGTGAGGTTTGATGTGTGAAGATTTTATAATATTGCATAAAAATATAATCAAAACATCTGTATCTCCTGTACATACAACCACATTTTTCTGGTACGTATCACCATCTGCTCTCAGAGATGTGCCACTTCTGAAAATGTTTTCACAAGGAAAAAAATCCTGAATCTACCTCTTCGTGCTCACAAGTAAAGTTAAATAAATAAATAAATAAATACTGCTTGGAGATCTGAATTGTCTCGAAGAATTCTAGATTCACTACAGGCATCGTCCTTAGTGTTTAATCCTGGAATAATAGATTAAGTTAAATTTGCTAAACAAACAGCATCCTCATTTCTTTGAATTATTCCCTTTTCTCAAGTTCGAAGCCTGGACAAGTGATAATGCTTATGACAGACAGTATCTTAGCTTGCAAGGTAAAATAAGAAAGTATATGTGCAGTGCGACAAAAATTGGTAGTTTTGGTGTTACAAAAGATATTAGAAGATGTTTGGTTGAATTTTCATATACTCATAAGTTGTCATAAACAGAGTTGGCGTTGGTCAATGAAAATTTGACCCACGACCAACTGACCCACCACCCACCATGACCCACTGTGACTCACCATGACCCACCACCCACGGTGACCCACTCTGACCCACCATCCACCGTGAACCACTTTCATCCACTTTGACCTACTCTGACTCACCAAAATCCATCATCAACTCTGAACACGATCCACGGCCTCTTCTGAACTGACTAAAGAGTTTACACTTGTAATAAAACAAGACTGTGAAATTGTCACTAATTTGGGGCGCGATGGCTCAGTGGTAGAGCGTTCACCTCCGGTACTTGGGGTCCCTGGTTCGATCCCAGCTCGGGCCGTGTGAACTTTGTGATGGACAAACACCGTGCTCGTGGGTTTTCTCGGGGTTCTCCCGTTTCCTCCCACTTTCTTCATTCCACCATTTCATTCATTTCTCATAATCACCGTTTCCTTTAGCCTAACCGGCGTAATCGTGGGGCGTAAAACTGAAAGATTTCATTTCATTTTGTCACTAATTGGAGTTTGAATTTCTAGTCAATCGCTCAAGCACCACTCTGTTACAATAACAGTGGATCTGACCCTTACGATATAAAATGGTAAAGTGTTTATCAGTGAGGAAATTGAAACAGTTTGAGGTGAGGGAAATTAGTGTGTGCCTAAAATATACTTGTACTAAGAGAGTATTCTTTCAAGTGTTAATTTCTGAACACATTCTACAAGAATCTTCTATTTGCAGGAAAAATCCCCTGTACAATATGGAAAAGGTTATGGTTTCTCAGTTCACAGTATTTTTCTCACAAAAGACTTGAGAAATAAGTTGTTCATAGGGTGTAAAGGTGCTCGGGTACCCTCTGTGAGAGCATCTCCATAAAGTAGTGTAATCACTAAAACACCACGTTAAATTTAAGTTACAAATATGCATAATTGCAATTATTATGAATATTTATTCAAAGTAGTTTACCTAAAGGAAAGAAGAGACTTACTAAAAGTTAGGTAAAAAGTTGAATAACACAAATAAGCCATTACTAATACAAGTATACATTTTCCGTAACTCGTAATTTTCCACCTTAAAACAAATCTGAAATCGGATTTATTTGCTGTTATTAACTTTTTGGCGGTAAATCATCCGCAGTGGAATGATGTCCATCCTTCAGTCAAGAAATAACTAGCTCGTCTACTTTGAGCTTGTCTAGCGGTGGGCCATTAACATTGATGAGCAACAAGTTAGACAATGTTTGAGCACTTAGTATATTTCTAATATTAGTCATCTGTAAATTCATAAGGGAAAATCCCCGTTCGCACTCTGTCGTGGAAATTGATAATATTTCTACCCGATTTCTGCAACTTCTCATCGACAATCCACTTGTTAGACTTAAGTCTGATAACGATTTTTCTTGGTCAGGTTTGAAATACTCAGCAAGAAGTATCATCTCTCTATCACCATACAACATCTTTTCCATATCGACCATGTCAGTTGGCAATGTCGACTCATAGAAAACAGAAACTTCATCTACCACGCCTTTGATAGGGAATCTTGTGAATAAATTATCAATTAAAGCCTGATAAACTGATGATTTCTTATTTGTTTATAAATTTAATTTTTGTAATTACACATGAAGGTTTGATACCATTACCAAGTTCCCTCCCCCGTCTAGAAAGCGAAAGGGAACGAGGTTCCTGGAAAGTGTTCAGAGTTGAATGGGAATTTCAATCCTTCTTCAACTTCAATTACCACACTGCTGTTTGCCATGTGCCAAATTACGATGAATTTCAATTAAATTATCATAGTATAATCCTTGTTGAATTATCAATACTTTTCAGTGGAAAAAAGGATGAAATTTCAAAGTTCCAAATCAAAGTAAGTAGACCAACGTAAAGGGAGAAAAAGTGTAAAATTTTCCATACAATTATGCGTACAATCCAAACTTCAAATTTCCGTGTAATTAAGCTTACAGTTCAAATTTTATGTCTATTTTTCTCACAACTTTATGGGTTTATTGCCCTGTGCTGTAAGCGCTCCATATAATAAACATAAGCTTCAGCAATTATTATAGCAGAAAGCAATGGATATATGAAGCCAAGCACTGTATTTTTTGTTTCTAATTTTTTTTCTTAAATAACTTCGATCGTTTTCGATCATTTTTACAAATTAACTCACTACCAATTTTCCATATATAGAAATAAAGAGTTAATACACTGAATTTCATCTCCGTAAGTTTAACGGCTTGGGAGATACTAATTTTTTTCCGCAAAAATTCGGATCCTCACTACCTCCTTAGGATATTACGCATTATAATAAAAGCAATATAACATCCCAATTTGGATTAAGGCCTAACTATAGACCAAAAGTAATTTCATTTGACTTTGCAATTTGACTGTGATGATCAGGCACACATCATTCAATTTTTTATATAATAATTTATATATTGCAGTTATTCAAAAATGTATATTTTTCCAGTAGTTAGCTCCTTTAAAAACTCACAGGTCTCGAAAGCTAAGTAGTAGTGTAAGTCCTATTGCTATTATTAATATTAAAAATATCAATATCCAAAAGTGCCTGAAGTTCTTTTTTCACTTGCTTAGATATACTCACCTCAGGTAAGTAGACAGAAACAAGTATAAAAGAAAGGAAAATGAAGGTTTTGAAAGTAAAACGGAGACAAATTTACCAGTCTTCAGAAGATACTATCAACAATGCAGTGGGCAGAGTGGGTCGGTAGATCATACTGAGTCGGTGGATCGCAGTGGGTCATGGTGGGTGATGGGTCGCAGTGGGTTGACCCACGACGCACTGACCCACCCAGAAATCTTGACCCACTTGACCCACTGACCTACCGACCCGACCCATTCCTTCTCTGGTCATAAACTTAAAATCGTATCTATCTATCTATATCTATATATATATATATATGTAAATATCTATATCTATCTATATATATATATATATATACAGAATATTAATGAACAATACCGACAACAAACTGTAAAAGGTGATTCCTCACATCAAAATAAGAGAAAAAGATCATATGCACCTGTGGGGAAAAGTGCATAATTCCAGATCTAGGGCTGTCTAAAATCGCGAAAAAGCTAAATTTCAACAGGCCCTTTTTGTGGATGGTGGTCCTTATCAGCGTATAGGAAGTCATGCATACGCAATCCAAAAATGCATATTTCATTAATGTTCAATTGGTGTACAGGGTATTTCCTGCAGATTGAAATTCCCAGACATGCCATCAATCGAATTTTGAGATATTCTCTGATTTTATGATTGGTCCAAAGTAGGCAATCAATAAGTCTTGATAACAGTGAACACGGAAACATTTCGCGCAATGTCGGAAGTGTTAAGGGTCGTCAGCAGCACGGTGTCTCGTACTGGAAAAACGCATACTGCGATGTTTTCTTTCTCGCTTATAAGTGAAGAAAACATAAAATATGCCATGACGAAATACATCACATCACACGTTATTCCGAACACAAATGAAACATGGAGCTTCCGGTTCCTAACACTTCCGACTTCCCTCCGAAGCATTGGATGTCCATTGTTGTCAAGGGTTACCTCCTGCCTACTTTGGTCCCTCCTTGAAATCAGGGTATTTTGAAAATTCTATTGAGAGAATATCTGAGAATTATACCATATAGAGAATACCCTGTACACCTATTGAAAATTGATGAAATATGTACTTTTGGATTACGTATGCGTGGTTTCCTTTACACTGATAAGGACCACCATCCACAGTTTCTGGAATTCGAAATAGGGCCTGTTGTAATTTAGCTTTTTCGCGATTTTGGACAGCCCTAGCTCTGAAATTATGTACTTCGTCATAGGTCCATATGAACTTTTTCTCTTATTTTTATGTGAGGAATCACCTCTTACACTTTATCGGTATAGTTCATTAACATCGTGTATATATATATGGGCCGCGGTGGCTCAGTGGTAGAGCGTTCACCTCTGGTGCTTGGGGTTCCGGGTTCGATCCCAACCTCCGCCAAGTAAACTTTGTGGTGGGCAAACACCGTGTGCGTGGGTTTTCTCGGGGTTTTCCCGTTTCCTCCCACTTTCTTCATTCCACCATTTCATTCATCACTCATCATCACCGTCTCCTTTAGCCTAACCGGCATAACCGTGGGACGTAAAACTCAAAGATTTCATTATATATATATATGGATAGATAGATAAGTTACTTATAGGTGTTATAACAACGGTAAACGGGCTTCTGCAGATGGACCAAGATCATAGAAGATCCGGACACTAGTTCCACGAAGGCTTATGTATCACTTTGATATGGTTTGTGAATTCGTGTCAAACATACTTCAAGGGTACATTGGTCAAATTTGAATTCAACGTGAAAAGTTGATAATTTTACGTTAGTACCAGTTCTCTTTTAAAAAAATACATCATGGAAAGCATACATTATTATTATTATTATTATTATTATTATTATTATTTTCGTGTATCCTCGAGCATCCAATTCCTTATCCTCCTTTGTTCAAACTTTATTAAAAATTGATACAAACAAGGTCAGTTATAAACATGTATGGAAGTACGAAACCTTTTATCAGTGTCAAAATATGTCACGTCATCGCCTGCATGGCACTTTTACGGATTTGGGAAGGATTTTGACATGTACGGATCTGGGAATGTACGCATCTGGGAGGTAATCACAATAATCTCGCAGCTGTAGTACTTCTGTTGTTTCTGTTGTTGTTGTTGTTTTTTTTTTTTTTCAATGTGACCTTTAATCTGTTTTGCTTCAAACAAACTTAACACCACTCAGAGAATACCACAGGGAGAAATAAATAAATGATAATCTGACGGTGCCAAGTTCGGGATGTACAGTGGATTCACTAGAACATCCAAACAAATTTTTTTACACTTCTAACGTAATAAATGATGTTTACGGAATGGTGTTATCAGCCTTGTATACGACACACTATCAGGTGACCAGTTTCGGTAATTTCTTTTGAATTGTTAGTTATTCCTCTAGTTGTCCACAGTACAAACAGTGTTTATCATACTGCCCGGCAGCAGCAACTCGTGATGGACGATGAGCTCCTAATCCCAACAAATCAACTGCATACCTTTTCTGTTTGTCAGTGTGTCAGACGCAGGAATTTATTTCGAAGATGTCCAAAGCTTCAAAGAGGGTCTAAAACCAATAAAGGAAAAATTATATTAAAATTTGTAAAATCACTCCTAAAATAAGACTAAAGTTACAGAACAAACGGAAATCTGGGCTGTCGTGATCCCCATCATTCTCAATTTGCAGAAATTGCTCACACTCTTCCGGTGTAATATATTACGTCTGACTATAAGAATTTCAAGACTATTAAATATATACTAACTTCAGCTGTCAGCTGTCAAATGACGTGTCATTGCGCCTGAGATTTGATTCACAATACCACCTGGCGCCGGATGCTCAAACCCTTTTAGACTACCCGATATTTTTACTATTTAATGTTGTAGATAGTTGTGTTTTAAAGTTAGATTCTCCCAAATGAACGAACCCATTTTCGCATATCAATTTGTTAAATCTATACAAGAATGAATCGATTGTACTAGAATCTTTTATAGTTTAACAAATAAAAATTTTAATTGAAATGTTGTTGTAAAAAGTAACCTGAGTCACATTTCAGGGGTTCTGATAACAGTGACTTCGTATCAACGCTTTCCCTGTGAAAGAGACACATTTCTCTTCCGGATCAAATATCCTTCTGGGCCGCAATGGCTCAGTGGTAGAGCGTTCACCTCTGGTGCATGGGGCCCCTGGTTCGATCCCAGCCCGCGCCAAGTGAACTTTCTGGTGGACAAACACTGTGTTCGTTGGTTTCCTCGGGGTTCTTCCATTTCCACCCACTTTTTCATTCCACCATTTCACTCATTTCTCATCATCACCGTCTCCTTTAGCCTAACCGGCATAATCATGGGACGTAAAACTCAAAGATTTCATTTCACGTTTTTCAAATATTCTTCTGAGCTTCCGAATTGAAACTGTGTTGAACTATACCAAAATCTAAAGCAAATCATTGGGACGATAGCTAAGAGCTTCAGCTAAAGAAGAGCTTAAAATTTCAAACAAGCAAGCGATGAATCTGAAAAATCTTTCCAAACATTTAGTAAGTGCTTTATTTTAGTTTCCAACTTCATGCAGAACTTTGAATTCCCTGCCGAAGATTTGTTTGGGTGGGAAACAACTGAATCTCAAGGTATTTAGTCATTATTTATCAAGCATCCACATGAGTAACTGAATTATGACAATTCCTGTTTCATTTAGTTCCTCCCATCTTTCTCCTTTCGCTTCTTTATGCAATTTCGCCACCGGAGCTAAGCGCCAAACTGAAAAATTTCTAGAGGAGAGCATAAAAACGAATGAAATACTAATTAATTCCGATTCTTTCATTCTTTTATAGAATTCAGTTTTCACTGCATACCTTTCATATTGTATCCTGTTTCTTGTCTCCTTTTTGCCAACATTAAACATGAAATGGGAAGTCAAGATGTGCACTTAGTTGGAAATCAAGGAGAATGACGCTTAGCACCTTTCTGCTTTCCGGGGCGATTTGTTCGCTCTGTCCTGGTTATGAAAATCAACTGCTCCGTCATACATCCGACAGACGGACATGACTATTCCAGGTTTCGAAACTTACGTAATCAACTTTTACTATCCTAGGCTCTCAAAGGCATTCATTTGAAATAGTCTGTGTGAGTCTCAGAGCCCCATTGAAATGAAGATAGAATTACAAAGAAACTGTCATCCATTCCAGGAATAATCTACCGGGTGCTATAGTTTAAAAATATATATTCAGCACATCAGACAGGAATCACTCACCAACATATTTATTTGGGTAATGTCGCTGCTATTAATATTCTCTAATATCGCAATTATGATTTCAATCATTGTACACTATGCAATGTAATCCGATTCTTTAGTGGTGACAATATTTCATTATAATGACACTGTTGTGAATTGATAATATTGTTGAAGCAGGGAAAACAAAGTAAGTAACCTAAATCTCTACAGTTCCGTCCGGTCTTTGAACCCTAGAATATCTGATTAAGATAGACTTTTATATTGCTCATCATGATTAATAATTGGTTATGAACATAGTATATACGCAATATATATGCATGTGTGTATGTGAAAAAGAAAGATATCTTTTCTTTCTTATATGCGAATGTTATTCAAGATAGAAGCAAAGTGCCAATTGAAACCTTGAGGCAATCTATTTTACCTGTCATGGGTGATGAACACTGTGCTATCTTGATTTTCTTTTATTATGCCTTTCTAAAGATTCAATTACAAACTCCAACTAGAAATAATATATATTCGTAATGACACAATCACTACTTTGGCCTTGTTAGAAAATGAAAGAATAAGAAAAAGAGAGAGATGGAAACAAACAAAAGCAAATAGAAACCCTATGTATCTTATACTACCTGTTGCAACATCTGCCAATAATTTACTGAATCATTGCCTTAGTACCTAACTTTAAAACTACATATGTGTACTTATTTGTATATATATATATATATATATATATATATATATATATATATATATATATATATATATATATATATATATATATATCTTGCATCTGATGGATTTCAATGATGATTACACAAAAGACAAGCAATAAAGGCAACCAGACAAGTATCAGCAGAGCAAATCCTTCGAGCGGTTAACTTGTTCTGAGCACAATTATATCATTACTGATCAGCGTGATCACATATATATAGATTTTATGATGATGGATCAATTTGTACCCTGCGGGCGTTTGTAGAGAAAAAATAAAAAGTAGAAATAATTTAATGCTAGTTCTTTCGTTTGCAACATTTACCAAATGTGCAATTCACAGCTAAATTAAGGGATAAGTTCTCAAAGGAAAAGTTTCTTGCCTATAGATAATGAACAAGATAACTTGACGATAGAAAACTTGAAATGGGCATTTATTTACCTAAACAAATCCTCTGTTTGTTAATATTTAAATACTTCTCTATTTATTTGTTAATATATCTATTACTCTTAAAATCATACGTGTTATTAATATTTCTTATAGTTCTGTAGTTTTGTTGTCATATTCGTTTATAATATATAATCAATAATTAGATTAAGTATGTGGACCAGTTTCAGGTTCGCACCCAGAAATCGATTTTTTTTTGGGGGGGGGGTGAGATCCGATGTTTTCTTCAGGGTCTAATACTACGCTCAAGAAAACAATAAGTAATTTTTAACTACTGTCACCTATATTGTCACAAACAAATGGTACATTTAAATGAAAGTTAAACGTTCGGTTATCAGTGGTATCTCGTGTGCTTCGGATCTCGAGTTAAGATATAAGTTCACATCTCATATAGCCTCGCTGCTGAAAGGGACGCTAAACTCTTCTCAACGAAGCAACAAGAATGTTACAATTGCTTGTGAGAAGTGAATTAAGTTGTGTTTGAAGAGCACTACAATACAAAATGACTGATATCACTCACTACTTTGGACATAATCACCGGTCCGAACGTTAGCCCGAGCGTTTCACCAATCGTTCAGTTCCTTGTCGATAGAAATCTGGTCGTTGTTCGCGAAGCTGCTGACGGGCTTAACTTTTTCATTATTGATAAACCTTTGTCCATCCAGATCTTTAAGCTTGCGAAAACATGGAAATCGTATGGTGTCATCTGGACAGTAGCAATACCTTCCATCCAATCCTGTGAGACAAAGCCTTCGTTGTGCCTGACGTGTGCAAGTTTACATTGTTATGATGGAGAACTGTGCCTTTACTCAACAATCCAGGCCTCTTACATGTGATAATAACGCACAACGATTGCAGTGTTTGGCAGATCTTGGTTCCTTCTGTCTGTTTGCTGGGACTAGAGATGGTCGTGTGAATTGGAGTCATAGTTGAGAGTTGTGTGCAAATGCCAGAAAGACAGCGAGATACGATGCATTCAAGAGGTGGTGGATGCCCTTATAAAGGCACCGAACAGAAGCCAAACAACACGGCTATAGTGAAAAGAAAGAACAGTTCTGTTCATATCCCTCTCTTGTCAAAACAAGGTAATAAAAGTAGCGCTGAAGCCCCGTAGATGGAATCAAGAGCACTCAAAAATTTTCGTAAAATCTGCACAGTCCAATTGTCAAACAGCGCAAATGTCAGTATTGTTCTTTGTAGCGTGCACGCGTTTTTAGTTGACTTGGACGAGATGGAAAACATTCATATTAATAGATTAGTAGAAGCAAGAGTAAATACAGAAGGTCTAATTTAGGATGCACAGATATTCTTTTTCTCCCTCTACGTTTCTTCTTTTTCAGCAGCAAAATAAGAAGTGCTTGCTTACTATTAACAGCCATTTTTCAAAGTGGAATAACTTAAGATGGTGGAAATGCTTCTACGAACCACATGAACCGGATAGTCGTCGAATGGACACTAAAATCTCGAACCATGAATAGTTATATGTGTGTTTTTGCGTGTTCCACGTATTTCTATGTGTCCTGGCAACACCATTCACAACTTGGGCAATAAAAGGGCGGGGGAGCAGAAAAGAACAAGAAGCATCGGTATCTGCTGTTGATTGCCTGTCTTTTCAAAAGCAGTGACGCAACTAAGTCACGTCACTCAGTGACTGCATACGAAGCGAGCCTTAGCACCGAGTACACTTTACATCTGTAACATCTTGCTTGAATGGCGCCTGTAGGGTACGTTGAGGTTATTTGAAGATACCACCTGAAGATTCGAACAATGACATTGGAAAGTACGCGTTGGAGTTTAGGACATCGTTATGCTTTTATAGCTGTCTTTCCGGTATCACATTATGACGTGTACAGTTGTGAGCCATATGTGTGACAAATGTCCACTGTCATGAGTAGGGATGCTACCGACACCAAACTAGTCTCGATCTCGCCTCGAATTCGAGACCGAGACCGAGATGTACTTTTCCAAATCGAAACGAGACCGAGACAGAGCCCAGGCTCGTCTCTTTACCATCCCTACTCATTAAGACTTTCCGCAAAGTAATTAACCAACCTGTATTAGTGTGAGGGTGAGTGATGGTCAAATAAATTCCGTGGCGATGAGTGGAAATGGAATCATTCGGTCTTCGTGAAGATGAGCATGAGTGAGGGCCATGTAATCTTCGTGTTGGAGACGGTCAAGCTGTCTTTATGAGGCTGAAGGTGAGGGTCAAATAGTCTTCATGAGGGTGAGGTTTCACAGCAGTGTTTTGCATTTTGTCCGTCATCTTGGATCCTTCATTTTGAATTTTACACTTTTGGTATACGATTCATACATAGTGACGTCGAATGTCTCTATATACCCAATTTCAGATCCATAGCTTATTTTTTGTAATTTGTGTCCGCGATGTTCCGCCATTTTGATTTGTACACATTTGATGTCAGACTCGTATTCAGCTACCTTTTAAGCCTATATATACCACGTCTCAAAACAATTACATCGTATATTCCTATTTTGATCACGTTTTCTGGTGTTTCGGAGCGTGCCTTGTTCTGATCTTCAAATTGTCACTACGCCCCCTACAGGCCCCATTCAAGCGAAATATTTCACATGTGTGGTATACTTATTCTGTCCTTCCCAACGATATATAACACATGCTGATCACCTGGTATCACTTCTTTTACTTCTCTTGTAAGAAGGAAAACAATTCTATTTCTTTAAAGTACTTGCTGAGTACTTGCTGCACTTAACAAATATTAGTGTTAATGTTTCAATAGTGCACACGAAGTTTCAAAAAGCCGAATAGACTAAGAGGGATTTCTACTTTCTTTTTGTCCCCAACTTTACATTATAGTTCAGTGTGCCTTATACCTTTCGACAGTCTATTTTATATTATTAAGAAACTTATATAGACTCATGTCTCTGCAATGATTATGTTATAAGCTAGACGCAGTTCTTAAATTTTTTCAACTTGCAACTTTGCCTTACACAGGGGAATGGCCAATAGGGGGTCATTTCGTTGCCCATGACACTTATTTTTTGTGTCTGAACATAACTCTGTTATGTTTTTCGAAGAATTGTGTATGATTCCAAAGTATATGTGACACATTCATACGCGTTTTGAGTACGAGATGACATTGGTGTCCTAAAATCATGGTGCATTTAAGTCGCAGCGAGTTAGACCTAACTTCATGTCACAGCTGACAGTTAAAAGTAGTATATGTGCAAAAAGTGTTGGAATTCTACAATCAAACAGAAGATATTGCACTGTGAAGAATAGTGAACTTTCCGAAAAACTACGCTACATTTCACAATTTTATTTTCATAGAGGTTCAGATGCTACGGAAGTGCGTGAAAAAAAAAATTGTGCTGTAAATGGGGAGACATGTTAACAAAAGCAACAGACAAAAGAAAGTTATTCAGTCGTTTTCGTTTTGAAAATTTCGATGTCCAAGATGCTCTTCGCAGTGTGCCACCAATCGCAGATAAAAGGGTGATATTCTGGCAAGCAGTTATGACATCGCCAATGACCCAAACATCCATCACCAAACATGCTAAACCATTAGAGAAAGCTGACTAGAAAAATATACTCGACGGGAAAGGAAACTTTTTGGGTGCCACAGGATCTGACTCAAGAATTCACTTGATCGAAATTATATTTAAGAATCTCTACTGAAACGTAATGAACTCGAGTCATTTCTGGAGCGGTTGGTTTCGAGTGGGTAACGGCAACAACAAAATGCGAAGAAGATTATGGTTGAAGTGAAGAAAAGCTCCACAGTCTGTGGGAAGCCCCACACTAATACTTAGGATTGTTATACTGTGTGTTTCGTGCAATTGGAAGGGCATCATACGTCGCGAGCCGTTGCTGTCGGGCAGAACGATAGACTTGGAAAACTATTAATGTCGACAACTAGCGCAAGTACATTTAACAATTCAAAAGAAACGGCTGAAACCTAGTCAAAAGCATAGATGTTCATTTTACTCCGACCTCACTCACCCTCGCCCTTGCAGTGGCAGTTGGGCCTCGCCCTCGCGCACCCTCGCCCTCGCGAAGAAAGTTGTCCATCACCCTCGCCCTCGCAGTGAAAGTTGGCCCTCGCCCTCGTTCACCCTCGCCCTCGCGAGGATGGTTGTCCATCGCACTCGCTCGCTCATGCTCCCGTACTGGAAACTTCTCCTCTCCCTCGCGCACCCTCGCCCTCGCGAAGGGAGTTGTTCATCGCCTTCGCTCGCCCTCGTCCTCATATCATTGAGGACGAGGTTATCATGAGGATCAGATCCTCAATTTTCCAGACTATTTGCTGAATTATTTCCTTAACATACGTCCTAAACAAAGAAAAGTAAACATACCATCCTATAACTTAGTACGGATCACCTAAAATGGAACAAATCATTGATTACTCCACGCTTAATATTACCATGAATATGTTCAGATAAAAATTTGAATAGAGTTTCCTTTACATCTTTCGGTGCAAACTACTGTTGCCCATGAGACAAGACGAGACGAGAAATAAGGTTTATCATCTTGTTTCATAAATTTTATACTTCTCGTCTCGTCTCAATTCTCGGAAACTTCTTTATTGTCTCGATTCTCGAAGACTCGCTTCTCGTCTCGTTCACAAAATGTAAGTCTATTCCTTTATCTAGAAGTTCTCAGAATCCTTCTGCGTCACAAGAATTGTAAGAAGGGTGTACCTAACAACGTTTAAACCATATATATTATTGGAATATATTGTGATTGTATCTTTAAAAGCTCATAAATAGTGTTTGAGACCTAAGACTTGAGTGAACTAGTGTTGCTCACTTGGTTCGAAAAAAATCCAAGAAATGCGTATTGGTTGGCGAGTATGTAATATTGTCTATTGTCTAATAATAATAAAAAAGATAAGAACATGTGTCCGACCGAACTTTATTATCATATTTAATGTATTTTAGCAAGACAATATGTCTTCAAACACATAATTAAAAGTAGAAGCTGCTCCTGAGGGAAATCATATGGTTAAAAATTTAAAGCTTTATTGCTTCAAAATAAGAGGGGACGTGTGTGTGTGTGTGTGTGTGTGTCTTTGAGCATAAAAAACTTGGTTTTGGGTGGGAGAAGATGAAAAAACACAAATAAATCGCACCAAGGCTATACCATCCGGGTGTTCATGGATGTATCATATCACTTAATATCTATTTTTACAACAGAATTTGGAAACGTAAATTAATAAACTAGTACTCAATTAACTTCAGAACATATTGCTTGGTTCCAGAGACTTAATACAAACTATTCATTTAATAATTAAGCGCGAGGCCGAGCGTAAGCGAGCGCGAGCCAAACTGAGAGAACTTAGCCCGAGCACGAGCCCAGTTCAAAGAAATGTGTCCGAGCCCGAGTGAATGCGAGCCCAGTTGAGAGAAGTGAGGGCGAACCCAGTGCAAACCGGCCATCTATGAAAAAAAGTAATTCCGTCAAGTCTTTATAAATCTGACTCTTTAAACATGACAGTGTAGACATTTTTTATCCAAAAAAGCCTCTATTACAGGCAGGGTAACAATGAGGCACACTTGGTTCTAAACGTAGAGCTATTTCTATCCGGAAACATTCATGAGAAACATGCAAATATTATATTCATTTGCATTATTATTTTTAATAATTATGTGGAAGTACACAAGAGGAGTTGTTTACTGCAATTAAATGAAATTAAGAATATGACCAATCTATAATCTTGCTATGGCATCAACTTTCCATCTAGGGGACATAGCAAATCTTATTTTAAATATTATATTCCTCCAAAAATGGTCAAACATCAAATTCAAAATAGTTGTTGTTAAGGAAGCTTGCCCTCCTCCCTCGCGTGCCCTCGCTCTCGGGAAAGAAATTGTTCCTCGCCCTCGCGCACCCTCACCATCGTAGTGGAAGTTGATCCTCGCCTTCGTACACTCTCGCTCTCGCGCACCTTCGCTCTTGCAGTGACAGTTGGTCCTCGCCCTCGTTCACCCTCGCCATCGCGAAGGGAGTTGTCCATCGCCCTCCCTCGCCCTCGCCCTCGTGTTGAAGACTTGTCCTCGCCCTCGTGTTGAAGACTTTTCCTCGCCCTCGCAAAGGGAGTTGTACATCGCCCTTACGCAACCTCGCCCTAGTGTTGGAAATTTCTCCTCGCCCTCGCGCACCCTCGCCATCGCTGTCGAAACTTGTCCGCGTCCTTGTTCACCCTCGCCCTTGCAGTGACAGTTGGCCCTCGCCCTCGCGAAGGTAGTTATCCATCGCCCTCGCCCTTGTGTTGGGAATTTCTCCTCGCTCTCGTGCACCCTCGCCATCGCTGTCGAAACTTGTCCTCGCCCTCGCGTCATTGTGGGCCAACCTCGCGAGGGTGAACATCTTGATCAAAAGAAAGAGTATCATATACGGCCCTGACAACGCTAGACCACATATATCTTTATCGTTAGGAATTGAAAAAAACTTGGCTTGGACGTTTTAATGCATTCATCGTATAGCCCAGATCTGGAAGCTTCAGCTATAATTTGTTAGGGTCTATGCAACGCTCTGTTAATGGTGTCAAGTTAGTTTAAAACAAAAGACCTGCAGAAACCACATGTCAATTTTTTTTATTTTTTTATTTTTATTTTATTTTATTTTATTTTATTTTATTTTTTTTTACTAGAAATAACAGAAGTTCTGTAGCGACGGGATTATTGTGTTGCCGGGAAAATGGAGGAATATCATCGAACAAAATGATGCATATATAGTTTTTTAATGTTACTTTCAAATAACAATAAATGTCTTCAAAATTTTGAACTCCAGAGCTAAATACTTTTTTAAACAACCTTATGTATGACTAGACTATACTATTATTATGTATTGCAATAAGGTTGGCTGGTTTAAAGGGTTTAAACCTTGTTTTAAACCGGCTGGCTTAAAAAAAAAGAGTGGTTTAAACAAAAAAAATGCTTTAATTCGTGTGAACTTGATGGTGACGATTTCACATATCAAATCATCTACATTAGTTTTATCTCCTTTTCATCTTTTAATCAAGGCATCCCGTGTTCAATTCTCGGTCGAACCAGAGCTCCTCCGTGGCTAAGCGGTTAGCGTACGCGCCTTTGGCGCGCGAGACCCGGGTTCGATTCAAGGCGGGAGCTCATGTGGTTCGGATTCCACGTTAATCAGTAGGTCCACGTCTCATATAGCCTCGCTGCTGAAAAAGGGACGTTAAACTCAAACTCAACTCAACTCTCGGTCGAACCACAACCCTCCTTTCAATAGTAAACCAAGTAGTGGTTCGGGTGGCACTTTAAGCGAAAGTCTTCTCCTTGGTAATCTCGGTATTTCATAAGGATGTTAAACCTAAACATACTAAACGAAACGAAGCCAAACTGTATATTTCTGCTTGGCTGAATGCCTGTTTTATGAAGAAGTCAAGGTTGCTTACATACTGTATATTGATAGAAATTGACAAAACTTATTGACTGCCTACGTATGTAACTTCCAACATTAGCTTGGATTGGACTTTGTTTTAATTCTATTGAATAAAATCTACATACTAAATTTGTAATTTAATACCTCTGTTTTAGCGTACTAATTATGATACGCTGAACTTAAAATTTTACATGTAAATACATTTAAAGTAAACAGGATTTTCCCAAAGGCTAAGGCGGGAGTTTCCCGATTTAATTCTGTATGGTTTTACTTGTGTAACTGTTTATCATTTTGTCTTTCTGAAATGACTCTTGACAATTATATTAACAAGTAGGCCTACGTACAGATTAGTACAACATATTTTTATCAGGATTTCTTCGTGAGTGAGTCGGCAGACTCATCACATTTGTAGCCAATTAGTCCCGGTTTCGTGTCCAAATGACAATTTCTCTTGGATGCAAGCAAACGGCTTGAATTCCGCTTTAAGCTTATATGACCCCTTCCAGTATAACCTTGTTGTTGCATAATAACACCAAGGCAAAACAAACTTATTTCTGTCCATATGTAATATAACATAGAGCAAATTATTTAAACCAAAAAGGTTTTTTTTTTTTCCTTTTGTTTTTTCAATAAAGAACATGGTTTTTGCCAACCCTGATTGCAATGATAAATTACTAATAACAGTGACTAGGATTAAGTCATATAGCCACTTCACTCATTATTTTGTTTATTGACTTTCAAATATAGTACTAGAAAATTAATTTTTATCCTAGCTTCTGGACCTAGAGGTAAAGGGACACTTTTTACAACTGGTTGCAGGAACTTGATAAATTTTAACAACCAGTTCGGGTGAATCGGTGCGAACCGGTTAAATGACGTCATTAATATTCAACAAGTAACGTTAGACAAATTTGTGAATCTTGGCACAACTAAGTTGAATTAGGATAAGGAATTAGATTTCTGAGTTTTCGGCATCTTTGACCATTTAGCCCGTCCACATATCCACACTTCGTAATGTTGCAGGAGAGGCAAAAAGCTGAAGAAAACTATCTTCACGATATTTCCACCATATACTAACATGTATTTTTCCTTTAATGATAGAAGTATACATGATTAAAATACACATGCGAAATTTGTGTATGGTGTAAGGGAATAAAGGGGGCATTGTTTTGTGTTTTGGACATGTTTCCTTTCTACAATAAATACATTGCCCAAACGAATTGTGAATTGAATTGATTAAAGAAAATGACAATGAAATTGATAAACTTCCTTTATTGGAAGAAAAAGTAACTGTTAAACATTTCTGAATAATAAGTGAGCTGTGGTCATTCATCTTTGTCATCAGAACGTGTTTCCGTTGTGATGGGCCAGGATCCTATTGAACTCATAAATAGCATCTTTTCTTCAAGTATGTATACCAATGTTTTTTTTTTTTTTTTTTTTTGGTCATTCATTTTCATGTTGTTTATGGGCCGGACAAAGGCAGTTCAAAGTTTTAAGAGTTCCTCAGCCTAAAAGTATCCACTATCAAGCCAGCAATATTCTTGTTACACTGAAGACTATGTGGAGTTAGAGATGAGAAGTACATCTCATGGTATTCTGAAATGCTGAAAGTTGTTTTTAGGTATTTAGGGACATTTTTGCCATAAGGGTCATCGCTCAGATACGCTTTTTCGTAAAATTCAGGCTACCAGGAACTGTAGTCAATGAAATCAGTTGCTTTCATTTTAACAATGGAAAACTTGTTGGAAATGGTCGAGGAAGTTTTTATGAGCTCAACAACGTCATCCACTGAATATTATCTTTCCTCCTTCCTCTGCTTCTTCTTCTGTATTATCCCGAAATTCCTAGCATTGGGCATGAAGGAGTGATATCTAACAAGAAAACTACAAAGTCTCATTTACTGCCGATAACTCGTCTGGGACAAGTTTCCTTTCCGTAGTAAACGGAAAATTGAAGGCTTCGCGATGCCCATTGTTGTTGAGCGGATAAGTGTCATTTCGGTGGTAAACGATCCATTGAACTATTATATCTACAAACGATTTTCGTCACAAAGAAGGAAATGTGTAAATGTTGGACATGTTTGCTTTCTGCAGTAAGCGGTTCGCATATGAAGGATGACGTCCCTTAGCGATAACACTTTCGCGAGAATTGGGGAGGAAGAAAGGAATGGGAGAGAAAAGAAGCGGCCTGGGATCATTTTGGTAGGTACCATCCTGGCATTTGCCTGGTGTGATTGAGAGAAAAAACTTCATTCAGGATGGCTGACCTGAAAAGGCTGTTACACCTTTCCGACCGACCGGGATCGAACCCAGGACCACTCGCACCGAACTAAGTTGAAATGCAATAATAGATAGTATACATGAAGATATCTTACGTAAGATATTTTCACGTATAAGATAGAGGAGACATTGTTCTTGACGTATTTTCATTTTTCTTCCAACAGGAATTAGTTCTGCAATTACAGTAGAGTGTCGATTATCCGAAGTAATTGGGGGACATGGGTGTTCGGAAAACTGGTTTGTTCGGATAATCGAACTGTACTGTACTGTACTGTACTGTACTGTACTTCTACAGCCAGTGCCAAACCGACAGAAGTGTGCTGATTGTTGAAACACAGCGACTGGCGGCTTGGCCGGTCAGCAGCGCCTTATGAAGGCCCCATTAGGAGCAATGTTCCGCCAGCGGTGGCTCAGTGCGGCGACTACTGTGGGAAACTTGGTTTTGGAGTGAGGGGGATGATGGACGATAGGGTGGGAGAGTAAAAGGTGCGAGCGAGTACACAGTTCGGTTAAGCGGTCGTTCGGTTGACCGACGTTCGGATAATCGACGCTCTATTGTAACAATTACGTATATTGTTATTAATATTCATTTATTTTGCTTTCATTAATTTTCTAGTTCTAAAATACGAGCGTAAACATACAGTAACAATAATCATATCTTATTTTTTTCTATGCTGAAAGTACTCTAAATAAATTTCGACTGTAATTTTAGAAATAGCACCTATGATATAAATTTTTAACATTGTTCCGAAAGTTGAACTCAATATTTATTTTTCATATTTGTGTAAGTCGATATCACTGTGTTGTTCACAATATGTCCATAAGGCTTGTCGATGGAACTTAGACACACTCTGTATATAATAGCTTTACACTCGCATTTAATAAATGGTTGTCAACGCTTTTGCGGTTATAAACAGTAATTTCTTTTCGACGCATAGCCATTTATAATAAACTTCCATCACCGTCATCAACATTCTTCACCTCCCATATATATAAGAGATAGCGTACATATACACACACATAAACATAGAACAAAAATTATTGCATGGTCGAAGAGAATAGCATTACCAAGAAGAATTACTCACATGGAACAGGCAAAGTGACAGGTTCAATTAGATGCAATTACTTTTTCAACAGACAAGTTTCGTCTTCTTTATCTGGTAACATTACCTACTTTTTTCCTTTCTAACAACAGGTTCTGCGATTTATTGCTGTAGGAAAACCGTTGCTATCTGATGTATTGAGGTTCAGTGATTAAAAATTAAGAATCATCCATTTGACAAAATAAAACCACAAAGGAAGGCAATGCGATATTGAAAGAAAACCAATCTACCTACCTTCTACAATTATATCTCTCCGAATTATACACGCCCTTCAAATTGAGAAAGATGTCTCAATTTTGCATGTCACCCAGTACAACCACACAGATACTGTATAATTTATTTAGAAATTATCCGTTAGCTCCGGATAATCGCTTGCTGTCTCTATAATTGTAAGTGATGTAACAGATTTTAAAACATAATTTATTTCTAAAGAAAAAGGCAAACAATATTAGAAATATATTGCATATTATCAAACTAGTGAATTTAGAATTTATAGTTAGGATGTTTGAAACTTAATAATCTACTTATGGCTTAATCTCAATTACTGGAAGTATTAGTTACTTTTCACCTTGATAATATAATGAGCTTGAAGTATTCCAACTTTGAATTTCATGATGAGTCCGAGAAATAGGCCATAGTATTCTGTATGATAAATCACGTTTAAAGAAATGTAGTGTGGTATATTTTTCATTATTCAATTTTGATTTACGGAGTTATTGCCATTAAATTAATCTAAAAAGTTCACATTGATTCAAGTTTAATGCGAATTTTGTCAATAAATTTGAAACCAATGGCAATTCGATGAAATTCACTTTATGGGTTTTAAGGATGGAACACTTTTAGTTCAAAGGAGCTTAACAGGAAAAAAAAAAAAAAAAAAGTTTAATCTGAATTTAGCTATTGAATTTTAATTACTGAAATAAATTTAATACCCTACTAGACATAGAGAAAAGAAATCTGTTGTTAAATTAATAAACACATCACAGTAAAATAGAATTTGGTTTATATTTCTTACTCTCTACACTTTAATTTAATAGTAAAATGTGATAACTGGAAATGATTGATAATGAAAGAACATCTAAAACGAGGATAGCGAGGGAAACCCTAAGAACCTCGAAAAAGTCCGTGACACGATATCATGTACTCCTTATGTTGCAGTCTTGCAGCAGAACCACATTTTCATCAGAGATGAACGCATACTTCATCAACATATTATTTGCGTCAACCCTAATTTTGAGGTGGAGATTTCGATATTCAATCGGTAAGTTCAGAACGAATCAATATTTGTTCAATATGAAAAGTTGATAGAGTACATATCCTTTCAGAATTCTAGTTGCGATAGATAGTACTTTCTGTCTAATGTGTTCTAATGTGGTTATCATCTTTGATCTATTTGTTCTTTAAAGTTCATTGTTTTGAAGATTTAGACAACATTTACAATTATCTCTTTCATTAGATATTCAGAGATTAATAGAAAACATAACCATTTTAAGTTCCATATTTAACACATTTTTTTGGACTTCATCGGAATCAAATGATGCTAGAATACGTTATGCTTGGCCCATTCATTATGGAAATACAAGGGCTACTAGTGGTTGTCTAGTGATTGCAACAGCTCGTCAATAACACTAGTTAACAAATTTAAACTTTCCGTTTGTTACATGAGAAAAATCACCTGATCTTAAAGGAACTTTTTGCGCTGAATTTGAATATGCACTCGGTTTCTCTCCATCACGTACAGTTTTCCCGTAACAGAGGGATTTTCGGGAAATTCCCTAAAAAATTTCCCTTTTTAAGATATTTTATTCCCCTAGCTCCTGTCCCCTTACATATAGTAACATAGAAATTATACCTAAGTATACTTTGATTCATATTTAATAAACCCTAAAAGTTTCGTAAAAATCGCTTTGTTCTTTCTAGAGAAATAAATATATATGTATGTATACTGTGTGCACTGTTTATTGCACCTGATAGTAATGCTTTCAGATCTCCTGAGTTGGGGTAAAAACGATTTGCTTTATTACTACAAACACAGACATAAAAATGAATATTTACAATAGTCAACAACACACTTGTATTGCTCTCTGTAAATTAGAAACGTGTATAAAAATAGAATGTACTTCCAACGTATATTTTTTTTTAAACGTACAGTATATGTATATCTTAATACATATATATATATATATACAATTCTCCAAGTTTTTTCGTTTTGTTCATGAAATGGTTATCAATATTTGTTATCAAATGTAACAGAATGCAAAAGAACTTCCACTTCCCGAGCCCCCTACCAACTGGGAAGAGATATGGCCAAAAGACTCTGATGATGATCATGACCTTGATGAACCATCGACATCAACAGGTACAACCAAGGATCCAACGTTCATCCCTGGCTGTGTTCGCGAGCCACATTTCATCCGGCAATGTGAACTTAATGACTAGTCCGTGATTTGCATCTGACAAAACAAGAGGCGGAACTTCTGGGATCAAGGCTCCAGCAGTGGAACTTATTGGATGCAGAAACGAACATATCAGTGTACAGGAAAAGGCATGTTCAATTTTCAAGCTATTTCTCAATGCAAGATAATGTGTGCGTATGTACGGATATAAATGGGTTGATGGCGGAGCTAGGAATTCCTTACGTTCCAGAAGAATGGAGGTTATTTATCGACGCGTCAAAGGCCAGCCTTAAAGCTGTCCTTTTACCTAATGAAAATAAAAAACCTTCTATACCACTTGCGTACTCAGTGAAGATTAAGGAATCCTATGACACCATGTCAACTTTGCTAAATCTTATAAATTACAAGGACCATTGTTGGCAAATATGTTGTGATCTCAAGGTAGTTGGTATTTTATTAGGACTGCAGTGCGGTTACACGAAGTACCAATGTTTTTTATGTTTATGGGATAGCCGAGCTGATGACAAACATTATGAAGTGAAGGAATGGGAACCTAGAGTGAATTACGTACCTGGAGAATGCAACGTCAAATACGCTCCTTTGGTAGATCCTAATAAGATATTACTACCGCCACTTCATATCAAGTTAGGACTTATGAAAAACTTTGTCAAAGCTATGGACACATCTGGTGAAGGTTTCAAGTATTTGCGAGATAAGTTCAATAACCTGAGTGATGCTAAGATTTCAGCGGGAGTGTTTATTGGTCCCCAAATTAGGAAATTAATGCTTGATGATAGCTTTGACAGCAAGTTAAACAGTGCTGAGCTAGCTGCCTGGACGGCATTTAAGTGTGTTGTGCGCAACTTTCTGGGCAATAACAAAGCTGAGAGTTACACAGAAATCGTACAGGACATGATACAGAAATACAAAGAGTTGGGTTGTAGGATGTCTTTAAAAATCCACTTTTTGCACTCCCACCTCAGCTTCTTTCCTGCTAACCTAGGTGCTCTCAGCGACGAACAGGGGGAAAGATTCCACCAATATATAATGGCAATGGAGAAAAGGTACCAGGGACGATGGGATCCTTCAATGATGGGGAACTATTGTTGGGGTCTTGTTAGAGAATGCAACATTTCTTACAAAAGAAGGAAGTAGTGTACGTTTTTGTAACCCAATGGAAGTTTCATATATTGTGATAGTTTTGATTGTCTTTTCATGACCTTTTGGTACATTTGTATTATTGTTTATTGTAAATTGTCACACTTGTAAATTATATTGTATTATATTTTATATATGTGTTTGTGGTAATAAAGCAAAACGTTTTACCTCAACTTAAGAGATCTGAAAGCATTACTATAAGGTGCAATAAACAGTACACACAGTATACATACAAACATATTTATTTTTCTAGAAAGAATAAAGCGATTATTACGAAACTTGGAGGGTTTGTTAAATATGAATCAAAGTATACTTAGGTATAATTTCTATGTTAGTATATGCAAGGGGACAAGATCTTGGGGTGTAAAATAAACGAAAAGGGAAATTTTTGAGGGATTTTCCCGAAAATCCCTCTGTTACGGGAAAATCGTACGTGATGGAGAAAAACCGAGTGCATATTCGAATTCAGCGCAAAAAGTTCCTTTAAGAACAGGTATTTCCTTTTATGTAACAAAACCTTTGTTAACTACTGTAATAGAAAAGATATATTATTTTACCATATTAACAAATACAAGTTCCCTGTCATTGAATGTTATTAGATGTAACTGCAGCACTCGTGGTAGTATAAATGTAAACGTCATTTTTCCTTTAATTTTCTAATATGAATGCTTGAAAAACTTTGATAATATTGTCTTGCGCTGAAGAGCAAATTTAAGAGTGTTCACATATGAAGCTAGAAGTCTTTGGTTCGATTCCAGTCCATGCTAGTTTATGGTGAAAAACATCGTGTGTGTGGGTTTTGTCGTCGATAGTGTTGCCCATGAAACAAAAGTCAAGACGAGAAATATCTATTTAAATGCGAGATGAGAGGAGATAAGAAATTTCACGGGTCTCCTGAGCATCTCTACTTCTCCCAAGTTTTAGCTCTCAAACAATATTTTAGTGTTACATTATTAATAGTAAAAAAACTACAAGTCGATAAAGTGGTTGTACGAGCACAATGAATAGTGTTACTCAACGTTTAAAAACACGAAAGTCATTACTTGATACACTCCAATAGTAAACATGGTCTAAATGTTCTTTTGTCACTCCCTTTGTGGACTCTTGTTACGCGGAAGCATGATAACTTCCACGAATGTAGATGAAATTAAGAAAAACACTTAGTGCAGAAATTTTGAACAAAAATTTACGACTCATGACCAAAAAAAGTCCGAGATAAGCATAGCTTTCCGAGAATCGATACGATACAAGAAAGAGTTCTTCGAAAATCGAGCCACGAATAGATTTCTAGAAATTTTACCAGGCAAGATGAGAAAGTCTTTGTCTCGCCTCATGGACAACACTGGTTGCCAGAGGTTTCTCGTTTCCTTTCACATCATCATTCCACCAATTCATTCATAATCATTCACTTTCATTAATTGTTTGTTTGTCTTCTTCATCTCACAGGACATAATTGTTGGGTACAGAACTGTAAATTTTAATTCTATCAATAAAAGTAATCAAATTAAACTCAGTATATGAGCGACAGAAGTATCTACATGCAGTAACCCTTAAAAGTGTGTGTTTTCTTATCACAAACTGTACATAATTTACGTTATCGATACGTAAGTCATCAAGTACTACATATAGTTAGTACAGCTAGAACTTATAATAATCTACTCAATATTCCAATTTCTGAAAATAACTTGCTTTTACATCTGTGGTGAGTTGACTTGATTAGAAAGAGTTTTGACTGAGTAACCTAATCTCTTCCTATTTAGGTGCTGAAGAAATTCATGATGGAACCCAATGATTAAAAACTTTTGTGAAATTAAAGATTTATGTATAAACGAACAGAGAAAAGGTTACAATAGTAGTAAGTGTGTGAGAAAATAGTATAACTAAAAGAGAAGTTCGGTAGTTGTATTTCCTCCCACTAACACTGTTTAATATCTGTTTGTACTTATAAGAAATAATTAAGAACAATCTACATAGTGAGGAAAGATTTAAGTGGGAAGTGAAAGTGTTAAATGTATTCGAATTCCAGATAATAGTGGAATCTAAATAGAAAATTAACAGAATAATGTTAGGTAGTTTGGCGGTAATTTGTGGAGAACATGTGATGAAAATAAAAGTTTTAGAAAAGAACATTTGCGATGATGATTTTTAAATTATGATCTGGGTTGTAACTACGTGCAAATGTAATATGTAATCTATGTCTATTTGATGATTGTAAAGGAGAAGGACAGTTGACAACTCCTACTTCCTGGGATCAAAATTAGAAGTTTCAGACCATAATTTACCAATAGTATTCAATTTTTCACAGTAGTCAAAATGAGAAGGAAGCGTTACATAATGTGTATTTTAACAATTCAAATTCAAAGGAAGACACATACGCATGATCCACGAGCCAGCACGTGGCTACCAATGCCGATCGTTTCGCAAGATAGCCGAAGATTAATGAATTATCCCTCATACCACTCCGTATCACCGCCACTATGTTATTGCCACCGCCTACTGCTCTTTATATGTATTTTGTTCCGCACAGAAACAACCCCCAGCTTATAAAAGAAGTATCCATATTGAGCATTAAATCCCTTGTCATATGGTACAGTAGTAGTGCTAAACATCAAAATAGTAACTGTGATGACAAAAGAACATTTCTTCAAAGTGGGCGGGATTGTTAATAACGGATGAAGGTCTATATAAGAATGGTTTATTCCCTCTTCTTTCACCCCATAGAAAGCATGAACATATATGAAAAAAAGTGCTCACTAATCCAGGTAGTTACGTTGATTTATAAAGTTGGGATTTTTTTGTCGTTGTATATCTATATCTATATCTATCTATATATATATATGTGTGTGTGAGAGAGAGAGTTAAGACCAACAATATTAGTTACAGCCAGTGAAGGATTCAGGATATGATCAAAGGAAGGGCTAAACCATAGTTTGCCGCTTTGTCCAGTGTAAAACACGATTGAAGCACATTTTATCCAGTGTCTACCTGAGCGTAAATGATTCAAGGAAAACTCGGATCTCACAAATATTAAATGATTGAATAAAAACTGAGCGTAAATGATTTTCATCTTAAACAGAAAAGAAGAAAAACTCGAATAGAATTCCGGACTTAAAAACCTTGTCTCTGAAGTGTCATATCTCTGGAACGGTTTAAGATATAAAGGGGCTGTAAACGGTAAAATTAGTTATTTGTGCAATGAAAACCATATAAGTATTTCGATATTGTAATTTTCTGAAGCATCTTTCAAATGTCCAGTCAAAGAAAGTCAAATTTTCAATTCCTTGTAACTTCGTTCCCATTTATTCGAACATGCCATATCCATGGTATCCAACACAAAGGTACATTGTGTCTTAATTATAGTGTTAGTTCGGTAGAGACTTCCAAATTTTGGGTGTTTGTAATATTGTGGCGTCCTTAGTTTTCAATATCAATTTTTTTTTAAATGTGGTGTTTTAAGTTTTCGTTAAGCATGTAGATTTGAAATGTAGGCTATAATAATATGATGCAGTGTCATTTGAAAGTTTATACAGATGTTCTCTTCGTACAAAATTTCAGCCCTTCTTATATATTACTTTAGAAGTTACACCGTTGCCTCAAGTAAAAGAGAAAAAAACACCCTGTATAATCACAGCAACACATAATAGGGTCTCCAGTAAGGGGGGATGATGGCTGAGTGGTAGAGCGCTCATATCTGTTGTGTGGGGTCTGTGGTTCGATTCCAGCTCGAAGTGTCTTTGTGGTGGATAAACACCGCATGTGTGAGTTTTTTCGACTTTGTCGCGTTTCCTCCCATCTTCTCATTGCATCATTTCATTCATTATCATCATCGTCTCTCGTGGCCTTGGAGCATAATCTTGGGACGTAAAAGTAGAAATTTAACCCAATTTATTTATTATTCTTCATTAAATCCACATTAAGTATTTAATAGGCAACCGATCACTGTGCTTGCGCGAATTTTCGGATTTAATTCCCAGTGAAAGCCGTCACCACTGTTACATAATGCATATTTGTGTGAAATAAAAGCTAAAAATGAAACAGCAGTAATATGTTTAGTTTTTAATACAAGGATAAAGCTGAGTTGTACTTAAACTAAAGACACACTAACACACACTCACACACTCGCACACACACACACAGATATATATATATATATATATATATATATATATATATATATATATATATATATATATATATATATATATATATATATATATAAGAATAGTTTCCGATTGCATTATCTTGAATGAATGAATCGACTGTATCGAGTTCTGACAACTTTTATCCATTCCAAAATACAAAGTACACACCGTGAAATTGACTTGGTGTGCATCGGTCGTTGGAACGTCACGTTAAATTTCTAATGTGTTTCAAAGAAGATATCTTCAGGAGCGTGTGCGGGGATCATCAAGCATAGAATATTTGATCCATATTAAATAACTGAAGAAAGAGAACTAGTAGTTTGATGTGTAAATGTTGTGTAAAATATAATTTTAATGTTTGTTTTTATCATGGTTAATTTTATGGTAATTCCTTCGTTTAATTTCTTTCCTTACCGGCATTTAATTGTAGCCACTGCGGTTTAGAGGTAAAGCACATTCCTCCCGTGATCTTAGATCATGCACATCTAAATTTATGATAAACAGCAGTACATTCTTGTGTTGTTTTTTTTCCTGATTTTCTCGTTTTGTGCCACTATCTCAACCTCGATTCTTCGATTACAGGCCATACGTGCGAAACGTTAAACTAAATATTTCATTCCATATCATTTTCCTTTCTTTTCTTCCATATTTATGCCTGCCCTATTTTAAGGACATATTTCTTCTACTATTCCTACAACATTTCTTATGCTTATCTCATCCTATTGCAATTCTTGCTTTCAATTTGTTACGGAATCATTGTATCTCCATAAACAAGGAACGAATATGTTCTCATGTAGCTAAAGCATATTTGCATTTTGTTTGGATAGTTTCTAGTATGAAATGTATAAATCGTTCTTTCTTTCTTGTTTCTTGAATAATGAAGTGAAAACATTCGATACTTTATAACAATTAATGCTATATAGTTGTCCATACATGATTTCATTTCTGTAGTATGTATCCAATTATTCTTTCATTACCCGAATAAAATATTACATTAAAATAAAAGAAAAAATCAAAATCGAACGTATTAATTAAAATTGGTAACTAAACCAGTTACATATGAAATGAATGTATATAGTTAAATTATGTCTTTATATCATGACTGGATAAATTTATTATTTACTTATATAGCCTATGTTAATGAATCACCTAAACTAAAACAATGAATTATTACATTATTAATTTCAGCTATTGACAGTATAGTGTTAACAGTAATATGAATTACTAATTCAGCTACATTAAAAAAATTGTTATCGATTAATTCATAATAGAAGAACTTATCTTCTTGCTTATTTTAAAGAGTAAATTCAAGTCCTGGACCCTGAAGAAAGTTGGAAACCAGAAGAAATAAATGATATACAAATTAAGATTTTGTCAAAAAGCTAAGCCTATAGGTAATGAAACACATACAAAGATTTGAATTTGAAAGTCACAAGAATGTGTTTCGTTCATCATTAAAGAGAAAATGTTGCCAACTCAAGCGAATATAAATAAAATTAAAGTACTTGATCTGGGTCATCCTGTTCCATAATTCAGTGTTATTTCTAGAACTACCTCTGGCTAGATGGGTGATCTAAAGTGTATTTGAATGGTAGGAGAAAGCAAATGCCTCAGATGTGTTCCCTTTCGAGTAATTAAATAGAAGGAAACTACTATCATATTCAATACTTATCTGTTTCTCGTTTGTATTTTCTTGCACTGGAAAATTTATTTTCGAAATTCAATTATTAGGCCCTGTCTATTGTACTCTATCCAAAGTTCTCTTAGTGGGCCTAATGATTTATCTCATTTTTATCTGAGATACAAGTCCATTTAAAATTAGTTAAACATTCAAATTTTCACCTACAAAGTTATTATGTACTGTTCAAGCATTCCTACAAGGTTATTTGCCACAATTATTGAAAGATTTCTGTATGTTCTCTTCTGTTTTTAACATATGTCAAAACAGATTGCTTTACCTAGTCCCTTTTGTCAAGAAAGGCAAAGAAAAGATGGCAAGTATTTATTGAAATGTTATACATCACTTTTATATTAACATTATAATTTTTCACTATTTTAAACAATTCTGGAAAATTAATCACTTTCTGGAACATGGTGCCCTTCAGTTTGTAAACAAAATTAAAATCCATATCATAATGACAGGAAAGTCATAATGACAATGCACTTACAGTAATGCAAATTCGTAAAATTAATGTTTTTTTTATTATTTTTATTTATATATAATAAAAAAAAACAAACATATTAAAAGTTAGAAGGAAGAATTAAAGTTAGTTTGCGGATACAAGTTGAATTACTTCGCTAAATTAATTTCATGAAAAGTCTATCATATTGCCCTCATGAGTATGTTTCGAGAGCTTTTGCCAACATTTTTCGGATATATTAATCTGTGCTCTATAGGTTATCGCACTTATTTTCAAAGATAGTTGGAAAGAATTAAGAAAAATTGACTTACTATTACCAGTAAAAATTTCAATATATCACTTAAAAAATAACCAAAGGAAGAAAAATTAAAACTATATATCTAGTTCATCTTAATCTAACCTTAATATTGCGTTATCTCATTAAGGAGAAAAGAAAAAAATCATAAAATACATAGCTATATTGTGTTTATGAAAGGAACTATTAAAAAATCAAGCGCCATAACCATTAGTACTGTTTCCATACAATGTGTTATGAAAAACGAATAAACTAACTGATCTGCTGGAATTAACTAACTCTTTGTGTAGGGACGGACATATGGCGCTTGTGTGAGTAGGAGACTGCCAATCAGTTCCCTAAGGAACTCGAGGGAAGGGAAATACGCCCTCGTGTCCCCCACACCACTCTATAATAGAACAAGCATCATAGTAGGGTCATGGCGGAGGAGGGGTAAAATTTTGTACGCATTGGTGGCGGTAGTGGTTCTACTTTCCCCCTCTCCATCTACCTTTTGAGTCCCATAGCGGCGCGGAGGGGTCGCGCAATCTCCGCGGAGCCATTTACCAAAACCACAGGAAGCAGTTGCCTAGCAACGAATCTCAGATTCTCAGAAAGAGAGAGGGGGGAACCAAAACACACACATACAAGTATCACGCAGAGGGTTCGGAGATGGAACGGGGAACTTATATCAGCTCAATCATTAATGAAAAAGATCTTGTTTTGAACTAACCATAATAGCATTTGCTCCGCGATCATCTAGAAAACCCTCTACCGACATTACTGCCTTTTGACTTCTTTCTTTTATGATTCTTTCTTTTGACCTTTTTTGTAGTACCACAAGTTAATTTTTTCTCCCTTTTTCGTCTTGTACGTACAAAAGTCAACGGGATTATCTCCCAGTTCAGGAATATCCCTCCTTAACAATAGTTTTGACACTGAACCCTTGTTATAAACAAACATCTGGTAGTTGCATTATAGGCATTTGTGTGCTAAGTCCATTCGCAGTTCCCCTGTAATACTCGTTTCAACTTGCCGCAGTTGGAGTATGCAAATTTCAGAGGTTGTCAATGACATGGAGAATATTGAGCATTGATAACGAAGTCAGTTTCTGAAATTGATAGATTTCTTTATACCAATTCTTAATAGTCTAAATGAAATAGTACTTTATCAAATATACTTGCAAAATCTAATAAGTAACTTCATAGGCATATTACTGTAATATCTAATTATAAAGTACCTTCAGGGGCGTTCCGAAGGCTCATAAGGTAGGGGGGTGTAGTGCGTTAATGTGCCGAATGGATAAGTATGATGTGCCGAATAACGAGAGGCACTCATTAGTTTATCTTGCAATAGAAAGATTCCCAGAACCACCTTTCTGGAGTATTATCTGTTTGCCGTATGGTTACGTAAAGAGTCTTGTACATTATTCGTTTATCAGTACACAGTTTGAGACCACAAAATGAGCTTTCAAATTATATATATATATATACCAAATAATACACACATATACCAAATACATCTCATAAGACCGTATTATTTCACTTCTGCTTTACACATTCTTATCACAATAAATAATCGATAATGCTACTATAAAAAGAAACGTTCTTACAGAACTTGGAATACCGAGAAAGCTAATTAGATTAATTAAGATATGTTTAAATGAATTCCAAAGTAAAGTCCGGGTAGGAAAATTTTTGTCCACGAGCTTTCACGTCGAAAATGGTCTGAAACAAGGAGATGCGTTGTCGCCATTATTATTTAACTTCGTTCTGGAATACGCTACAAGGAAAATCAAAGATAGCAACCAGGACCTACAGTTGAACGGTATTCACCAGGTTATGGCATATGCTGATGATGTAAATTTAATAGGGGATGATAGGAAAACAATAGAAAGAAATGCAGAGATCTTATTAAACGCTTGCAGGGACATGGGTTTAGAAGTAGATGCACAGAAAACTAAATACACGGAAGTGCGTCGGGACCGGAATACAGCAAATTATGGATGCGTTAAAATATTAAATAATACTTTTGATAAAGTGGATAGTTTCAAATATCTTGAATCAATATTAACAGAGGAAAATCATATTCACGGAGAAATTAAATGTCGACTAAAAGCAGGGAATTCGTGTTACTTTTCGGTTCAAAATCTCTTGTCATCGTGAATTCTGTCGAGGAATTCGAAGCTTAAAATATACAAAACGATAATCATGCCTGTTATTCTGTATGGTCGTGAAACATGGTCGGTTACTCTGAGGGAAGAACATAGACTGAAAGTATTTGAGAACAAGATCCTGAGACGAATATTCGGACCTAAGAGGAACGGGAATGGGGAATGGCGGAACCAGGAACTACATAATTTATATGGTTTACCCAACATTGTTAGGGTCGTCAAGTCTAGGAGGCTTAGGTGGGCGGGTCATGTAGCTAGAATGGAAGAAAGTAGAAACGCTTTCAAAGTCTTGACTGGAAGACCAATCGGAAAACGACCATTAGGAAGACCTAGGCGCAGATGGGAGGACAATATTAAGATGGATCTCGCAGAGATTGGAATACAAAGTAGAAACTAGGTGCAGTTAGCTAAGGATAGAAGTCAGTGGAGAGCTTTTGTGAACGCGGCATTGAACCTCCGGGTTCCATAGGCCATAGAGTTAGTTAGTTATAATAAGATACAAACGCAGATGATCATCCAGAAACAATACAAGATATAACATGTGGACACACAATGTTGACACTGACTACGCAAATACAAGCAAAGACACGACAGAATAGTAAAAATCATAGCTCAATTAATAGTAATGAAACAGAAAATAATGCCAGAAGAAGTACTATATTATAAATACCAACGGAAAACCATACTAGCAACAGACAAACAGAAACTACTGAATCAGAGCAATACTAACCGACAAAGAAGTACATCATAATAGGTCGGACATCACAATTGTAAGCAAAGAAAAAGAATAGGTGCCAAATACAACAAACCTGCAGAAAGCATAGTACAGAAGAATATATATATATATATATATATATATATATATATATATATATATATATATATATATATATATATATATAAACAGCTAGCCCAGAAAATGGAACAACGGAAACATGAAAATATAGAATTAGTAATACTGTACCATATATAGGGAACGCACAAGACGTCGAAATTGAGACCATCGAAATTGAAGAAATAAATAAAAGAAGATACAGAGAACCCTAATACTGAATACACACAAGATTCAAAGGAACTTGCTGCAGACCCCAGAATAAAATAAGAAAAACCCATGCAGAATCAGTAATGTACGTAATAGTCTGTATACTACTATATCACCTACTCAGATATAGAAATCATAATAATTATCAAGAAAAGAAAAATAGAAATAATAGTAATATGTACTATATATTAGTGTAATATCTATGTATGGTGAGTTATTAATGCTTTCAAATTCTAAATGAAAACTTTGGTTCACCTTTAATGTGTAAAAAGTCCCTTTGAGAAATTCCCTTCTCTCTAGAACAACTTACTGGAAAAACTTTATACTAAACCTAGCATCTTACAATAGAGTAAAATATAATAAATGAATTCCAGACAGGGCCGTATCTGAGAGAGGAGGCGCTGAGGATTAGTAGAATGCTTAGAGTATTCTCGTTTCCTCCCACACTTCCATTCCATCAATTATCTCATCATGATTCACTTGTCTTTATCATCCTTCTCCTTTAGCCTCTCGGGCATAATCGTTAGACATTAACCCATTAGTGCACAGCGTCCGATAAATCGGACGCGTGCTTTTATTCATTTTTCGAAGAAACTGTATGTTTTCAGTTCTTTAATTCTTTGTAGTTCGTGATTCTAGGAAGAAGAGATAGTAGAATCACGAACTACAAGGAATTAAAGGGCTGAAAACATACAGTTTCTTCGAAAAATGAATAAAAGCACGCGTCCGATTTATCGGACGCTGTGCACTAACGGGTTAAACTGAAAGATTCTGAAAGATTTCATTTCGTATCTTATAATCTTATATTTTTTAACCATTTCGGGATAATTGGTGAAAGGAACAAAAAATATCCTGATGCCTCTTCCGCAGTCAATAAATTTTGAGCTACATAGGTATAGGGGTTATATGAGTGAACCATTTATCATGATACCTCCTTATAACTTTTAAACTAATACATACAAAACGCTTATAGTTTGTACGATATAAATATCGAGAGGGCGAGATTTTGCCAATCTCGTTTAGCATATTCTGTGATACCACCAGGTTTCCAACGTTGCCAACCCAACATAAAGTTATATCTTTCAAGTGGTAATACGTCAGGTTATTATAGATTTCAAATTTATTTCTTAAACGATAACTTAGAAAGGGACTTTTATTATTTAGGCAACAAACTGAGAACACCACAGTGTCACAAATGTCCAAATTTTCTTTGCCTTCATAGCAATAATAACATAAATGAGACGGACAGAGCAATGCACATTCAAAGTACTTTAGTGTCACGATCATGATATGACGGATTTCGAATGAATAAGAATAAAGATACAAGGGATTGAAAATTTGATTATTTTCGAAATTCCTTTATTTCGAAAACTTTCAATTGCATATATGGCTTTCAGTAGATGTGAGGATCATAAAGACTTTTACAGGAATTTCGTACCCCAAACCATTCTGAAAGTTATGATAAATACCTATAAAGTGTGCAATTATGTAACTTCTAGAACTTGTAATTACATCCACCAGTATGTATTGTTGTAATATTATAGAACAAACTAACCAATTAAAAAACCCAAAAAGTACGCAATTTTAAGCAATATATCGAGTTTAACCTTTTCTTTTTCATAGGCTATCTCCAGAATAATTTGAGATATCAAATAGCTGTCAGCGGCTTTATGATCTTCATTTATATTGAAGAAAGGGATTAGGATCAGGAATTAGATTTTTTGGCTTTGGACATGTATGGCCGTGTGAGTGAGGAAAAGCTCACTCAAGATGACTGGCCTGGAAAAGCTTTTACACTGTTTCGACCGAGTATCCCCACCGGGAATCGAACCCAGGACTGCTCGCTCCAAAGATGAGATCGTTAGTGACTACGCGGGGCCACTATTAAAAGACCTCCATGTAACTGGATCTGAAAAAAACTTTTCCGAGATAGTAAAATATCAAAATTTTCAATTCCATGTAACTTAGATTCTATTTATCGAGGTGGGTCACATGATGGTTGTAGTGCTCGAAACTAAGGTACTTCAAATGTGTATTGCATTGTCCGTCTCATTTGCATCATTACTGTTAGTTTGCAATACTGTACAATGAGTGTGTCTTCGGCTCAAAATGTGTAATAACGTGATGTAGTGCCATTTGAAAATATATGAAACTTTATGATCGGCTGGGAACACTATTGATCTGTTTGTATTGCCGGATATATCAGACAATGTCATTCTATCGATGTTTGCAAAGTACAAAATTTCAGTGTTTTGTATGTATTAGTTTAAAACTTACAATGGCATATCTAGATGAATTGTCCACCGTGTATATACGAAGGTCGCCCAGAAAGTAAAGAATGTTTTCGCATGGTTAAATAAAACAAAAGATATCAGCACAAAACTTTATTTGCAAAGCCACAGGACCTTACTCTACTTTTCTATTTAATCGCCATAGTTGTCAAGACACTTGTTATAACGTGGGACCAGATTTTCAATGCTGATGTTATACTTATCTGCCGCCAAAGATTTGAGCCGGGCTGTCACTGCTGGCTTGAGCTCCTCATCCCTTGCGAACTGTTTTCCAACCAAACATTTCTTAAGTTTCGGGTATTAGTGAAAATCACTTGCTGCCAAGTCAGGTCTGTCAGCAGAATGACCAAAGATTCTTCAGTTCTTCCGTAACAAGTGATTGCCTCCCACTCTGATCTTCATCATCCACACTGGCCCTTCCTTGATCAAATATAATGCAACATTTCCTTACTGATGACTCGTTCATTGCACTATCACCATAAACATTCTTGATTTCCCTTTAAATTTCAATAGGCTGAACTTTTCGCGTGTTCAGAAAATGAAGAACACCCCGTACTTCACATTTGGCGGGATTTTCGATTGGCGCTGCCATTTTGAATTGCTGCTAAAACAAGTAGTAAAAACAATCGCTGCAAAAACAGTATTGACACTCGGCTCACACTGAGATGAAAGAAGAACCTAACCGCAGCGCACGTGATTTCAGTGGTGGGGGTCGGTGCAGCGCGAGATGCCCAATCGTTCTTTACTTTCTGGACGGCCCTCGTATATATATATATATATATAAGGTACTGGACATATTATTATGAAACATCTTAGTAGAATGATACCATGCGGTTCGTCAAAGGGATCTCTAAGGCCTTTTAATTCTGTTATTTTAATGGTTTCATCATGTTTGACAAGGTTTAGAAAGTGTGTGATGTTAATTGCCACATGGGAAAGTAGGTCTGAGTGTTTTCCTGGAAAGTGGAATGACACCAATGGAAGTTATTGACCATTAGTGTGGCCACGCACGAGCATAGCCCCCAATAGGCCACATGGATTTCCTATAGCCCCTGAAGAGTGCTCCTACTCTCGACGTTATTAGGACCATGAGTCCCTGGCTTGAGAAGCTCTTATTTATTCGTATTATTTTCAGGGATCGTATGCATAGCATACTCGATGAACAATCTCTGATTGTGATGTAATAAAATTAAAGACCTCGTTGTTGAAATATGTCCCTGTAGCGTGCATAGTCCCTGTATTGCTCAGGATCCCTCCAATGGTTTTGGATCCCTATGGATTTCCTATAGCCCCTGTATTCCTGTGAACCTTTTAAATGGTTGTGAAAAGAGTGCCTCTGCCCCCTCTAAAATATGCCCCTGAACACTCTTATTTGTTTTTCTCGTATTATTTATAATAATACTCGCTGTTAAAAATTTCTATGGAAAGTCGGATTAGAATCATTTTAACCAGCTCATAATTACTTGAACACTCTGTGTGTGTACTAAAAATGGAGATCGAACCCGGGATCCCTTATGTGAAACCCTCGCACACTAATCTTTTATTTGTTTTCTCTTGTATAATTTATAATAATACACGCTGTTCAATGAAATCTCATAAAGAGAGGAGGAGGAGGAACATTTTAATCAGTTCGTAATTTTTAACAGACTGCTTCCATATGAAGCTGAGCTTACGCAGTAGTTCGTATGCCAGAGCATACTCCTTGTTAAAAGGTTCCGAAAATACTTAAAATGTGTGAGTGTACTAAGAAAGTGGAGTAACAATTGTGAGGTGGAATGGATTGGAAGGGAGATGGTTAAAATCTTTATTTATTCTTTTAATCCATCGTAATGATTTTCAATTGCATCCTATCTTTTATTCTCTCGTAATTTACTCGATGAACTTTGATTGTGATTATGTTATAAGCTCGTTGTTAAATTTGAGTGTGAACGTAGTAAAATGCTTGATGCTGGTACATATACAGATCTTGGTCTTCGCACGTCTTTCGCTGGTGATGTCTGGACACTAACTGAGGTTTTCGTGCGCTTTGAAACCCGGATGGATAGGCAGAAGTGAAAGTTCCTGACGTAGGGTATTGACCTTACTGCTACGTGACATCACAGAATGTCGCCGACGCATTAGGAAATAGCTTTGGTACCGCGGTGGATAGACAACAGAAAAGCCGCCGACTAATAGAAAAGAAGTTGGAGCCGTGGTGGGGTAGGTGTGACAAAATATTGGCAAGGAATAAAATCAAATTTAACATCACAGAATATCGACAACATAGTAGAAAAGAACTTTGACGTCACGATGAGTACACATTAAAGAATACTGACCTAGAATAGAAAATACGTTTTATATTGTAAATAACTCATTTGTACTTGAACACCATTAATGTTGGACATACATTTCCTTTTTAAAAATATGCATACCATTCACTTGCAAATGGATGACATCTGAATGATGAGATGAATAACACTATAACATTAGATGAAATGTTGTTATTGAAAATAGATGTGAATGAATAGTATGATTACATGAATTACATTAACGATGGAACACGAATTCCTTTTTGAGGAGATGTGAATGACCAGAACATAACAACGTTATGTTGTTGTTTTAAGAGAATAAGTGATCACGTCAATAACATATGCTAGCATGATTTTCCTTATACCGTATATTTATGAAATTTGTGAAAGTGAAATTTGGCTGTTTTGAAAAAAAAATATTTTAAATATAGTAATAGGGAAACGTTTGAGAAATTTGATTTAAAGTATCACGTGGTGTGACGTCGTTGGTAAAATTTTCTATATATATGGAGTGTGAAGAGAAGATGAGCATAGAATCGTCATGGAGTCGTTTGAAAGTCACGCAAAACGAGAAATTGAGCTTTGCAATGAGCTAGACTGGGCTTCTCCGTTTAATATTATTGAAGTTCCAATGAAGAAGTTTAACGGGATGATCTACCTTTTCTCGGCACAAAAATTTTTATATTGGACCTTATGGGTATAACATGGCTACCGAATTTCCTCAGTTTCTAAGGAACTAGGTATCTCTAATGGGAAAGAAAAATTTTGCAGCATTCTACAGAAGTTTATTAACTGGTTGAGATACTTAAATTGTATATTTGTCTGCTAGTTTAGCAGAAATAAATTATTAAAAAATAAATAAATTAGTTTCTTTTTATACAAATTATAATATGTCTAACTTTGGAACCAATTATGGTAGAAAGATCAACCTTTTTTTGTTTTTTTTCCTTGAGAAGAAACGACTCTAATAGTTTTAATCACAACCATATCTGATACGCCAATTAAAAAATAGTATTTTAATATAAGTATTAAAGTCCACCTGTCAAAGTTTG
The DNA here is from genome assembly GCF_964235325.1 of Thermobia domestica. Taxonomy (NCBI): domain Eukaryota; kingdom Metazoa; phylum Arthropoda; class Insecta; order Zygentoma; family Lepismatidae; genus Thermobia; species Thermobia domestica. The sequence goes on from NC_137464.1 coordinate 149,998,622, forward strand.
ACGAGGGTAAGTCACGCCCCACTCTAAGCTTGGCCGCGGAAAGGGCGATGGTTGGTGAAATGGAGGGGGAAGGGGGTGGATGTCTGAATGAAACAGGTTCTCGACCAGTTTCTGAGATTACCTGTCAGCTGCCAAATACTGTTAGCTTTATAGAGTTTGTCTTCCTCAATGGTTCCATACTAAGAGACTGGACGATGTGGTGTGAAGTATCCTCTTTTCCCCGTTACCTCTGGAAGTTCATCAAGATGTATTCTAGAGTGCGCGGGAAGAACAGTATATATCACAAAACGCTGTTATTTTGTGATTTTTTCCCTTCCGGACAAATATAGCATACAGTAGTGGCGAGGGGAAGGGGGCCAGAGGGGTGCCCCCACAGGATTCCGACAATGTAAAGTCCTGGCCCCCATATATAGGTGTCCGTAAAAAAAAGTCTCCTAAGTGTTTTTTAAAATAATGTCTTGGGAACATATTTCAAATTTGAGGTGTTTTCCTGGTAGCCGTCATTTTCCAATATGGCCGCAGCCCTACGTAAATCTCTCTCTCTTTCTCTCTCTCTCTCTCTCTCTCTTTATATATATAGATATGGTTCGCTAAGACTAAGCACTGTAAGCCAATCTCCAATTATCCTATAGCAGTGTTAATTTCAGATCATTTCCTCCGGAGGCACCACGCACAGGGGGGAAAGCGACTAAAAATTGCGTGCTCCACAGAAATTTCTGCGAAGATCACATGAACCCGAGGGTGAATTTCGTAGCTCTTGGGAGAATTCCCCCCCCCCCCCAGAATCACCCCTGAAATCATCATTGTCCTAGGGAGTTGAAACAAGAAAAAGGATACGCAAAAAAGAACGAACTTTCAAAACATTTAAAGTTTAGCCTCGTTGCGCTAAGCGCCTTCTTAGGACGAGGATATGGGAATTGAAAAATGCATGTTTTCTTTTATTTATTTATTTATTGAAAACCATGTTTGCCCTTTTTTGTTCCCAGACAACCATGCAGACGACACACACCAATTGTCTTATACAAAAATGTTGCCATGATAGCTCCTATAAGACCCATTTGGAACGGTGTCTATATTGTGCATTGTTATATGGGGACAAGGGAGCAAAGCCCTGTTTTCTTTGACTTTTTCTTTTTCCGCGCTTACCCCGCTAAGACTACGCACTGTCAGTTAATCTCGATTTATCCTAAAGAGTTGAAACAAGAAGCAGGATACGCAGAAAAGAACATACTTTCAGAATGATGACGTCCTATGGGTGGGACCTACAGCTTAACGTAGGATCCGAACCACTTGTGTCTTCATCGGGAATCAAACAAGGGACTCCTTGATTATAAGGGGTGAGCGTAACTACTCATCCACGACACACACACACCCATACATACAAACATATACAGCCCACGAAATTGTCCGTTATTAAATTATCCGATAATTATTTCTTGTGAAAATGTCATATATTACCTTTTACAGCCCGTGACGACAGTAAGATTTCTTTGATTCGGCCAATCCCTGTTCCTACTTGCAAATGCCTGATTTATAGCATTTACGCTATTAGTAGGCGCTACTGAGGTCAATAGGAGTTGAATTAGATTTTTGCGAGGGGCGCATTGTTATAGCATGTTTTCTAACGCACAAAGGGATGTTCTGAATGGGGGCAGCTATGTGTATGTTTAGCCAATGGAGCCATTTGTATCTTCGTGGCTTTGCACTCTAACTCCAAATAATAATAATAATAATAATAATAATAATAATAATAATAATAATAATAATAATAATAATAATAATAACCCTTTCCGGCACCTGGTTTTTTTGGCTATTTTTTAGGCTTTCAGTCAAGCAGCTACTGCATCGCCCCTATTTGTCCTAGGATCATGGTTCATACCTCATTCACTTCAGAATGGAGCTGGCTTTCAAATAATACCACTTGCATGCTCATACCATATACCAGGAGCGGGAAAAATGATATCAAAGGGAAAATTTCGGAGGGAAAAATTTTTTCTCGCATTTTTGGGCCCCTCTGGAGCGGCCCTCTTTGAACGTAGCCATATAAAAAATCTGATAAATAGTACTTGGTATACTGAATGTGTGTGCCAAATTTCAGGTTTCTATCTTGAATACCGAGGACGGGAGAAATTTTATCAGGAATTCCCACCATGCCCCAAATTACCGTAAAACACCATGATCTCAGGTAAAAAATTTCCTGAGACATCCCTAATTACCCTAGGGTCATGTTTCGCCCATCATCCTCTTCAGAATAGAACTGCCTTTCAGGCGGTATGACTCACGTGTCTCCATCATGTATCTAAGGCGGGAAAATGAGGAAAAACGGGATTTTTTGAGTCTAAATATCCTTTTTTCAACTTTTAGCCCCCCCTGTTTTAACGCACAGATCTGAAAAAAATCTGGTAAATACTACTCGGTGGGCTGAATGTTTATGCACAATTCCAATTTTCCAGGTGCAAAAGTAAACCCGCCAAAAAAAAAATATACCGACAATGTCCCATATTCCCGTATACAGAGGGAAATTTTTAAACAATCCCTGAGACATCCCTAATTACCCTAGGGTCATGTTTCGCCCATCATTCTCTTCAGAATAGAACTTCCTTTCAGGCAATACCATTCTCTTGTCCCCATCATTTATCTAAGGCGGAAAACTCCAGTGAAAGGGATTTTTTGGTAAAAATTTCCCTTTTTCAACGTTTAGCCCCTCTGTACCCCCCCTGTTTTAACGCAGAAATCTGAAAAAAAATCTGGTAGATACTACTCGGTGGACTGAATGTTTGTGCACAATTTCAATCTTCTACGTGCAAAAATAAGCACGCAAAAAATAATACCGAAAATGTCAAAAATTCCCCTATACAGAAGTATATTTTGGTAAAAATTCCCTGACACTTCCCTAATTACCCTAGGGCATGTGTCGCACATCACTCTCTTCAGAATAGAACTGCCTTTCAGGCGGTACCATTCACTTGTCTCCATCATATATCTAAGGCAGGAAAATGAAAAACGGGATTTTTGGGTAAAAATATCCCTTTTTTCAACTTTTTTACCTTCTGGATCCCCCCCTGTTTTAACGCAGAAATCTGAAAGAAAATCTGGTAAATACTATTCGGTGGACTGCATGTTTGTGCAAAATTTCAATCTTCTACGTGCAAAAATAAGCCCGCCAAAAATACTTTACATAAACCCCCCCAAAAAGTATTACACGAAAATATAAATTTTAGACTTATGACGTCATCACCTCCTATGTCTCGACTCAGGAAGGTGTGAAACCATACGTAATGTCTTCTACAATGCCTCTGGACTTAAAAAAAAAACCGGACGAAAAAGCTCAAATAGGAGAGTTATAACGCAATGTACCATGAAACACCCGTATGGTACAAATTGTACCATGGGATCCCCAAAGGGATAATAATAATAATAATAATAATAATAATAATAATAATAATAATAATAATAATAATAATAATAATAATAATAATAATAATAATAATAATATAACTTTTGCCTCCTGAAAATAACCAGATGGTAAAGTTATGGTCGATACATTTTTGGAATTCGAAGGCATTTTAGAATGCTTGTCTATTATCTGGCTATCAGAAATAATTGATCACCATTTTCTCTACATATCTATAATTTTCTTACAAGGTAGAAACACCTCCTCGGAAGAGAGAGAGAAAAAAAAAAGAGAGAGAGAAAGTGGCCGAACTTGGGCTATTGAACGTGAGGACAGGATGTTTACATTCGCATTGACACCTGCTGTGAAAACGGTCCCTTCATATCTCTCGGGACGAAAACAGAAGAAAAGGGTGGGCGCGGATGCCTTACCCTCGTCAAACTTCTTGACAGGTGGACTTTAATACTTATATTAAAATACTATTTTTTTAATTGGCGTATCAGATATGGTTGTGATTAAAACTATTAGAGTCGTTTCTTCTCAAGGAAAAAAAAAAAAGTTGATCTTTCTACCATAATTGGTTCCAAAGTTAGACATATTATAATTTGTATAAAAAGAAACTAATTTATTTATTTTTTAATAATTTATTTCTGCTAAACTAGCAGACAAATATACAATTTAAGTATCTCAACCCGTTAATAAACTTCTGTAGAATGCTGCAAAATTTTTCTTTCCCATTAGAGATACCTAGTTCCTTAGAAACTGAGGAAATTCGGTAGCCATTTTATCCCCATAAGGTCCAATATAAAAATTTTTGTGCCGAGAAAAGGTAGATCATCCCGTTAAGTCTTCAGAGGATTTAGCTGATATTTTCATAGAAGATACGTATTTTTCTCCTCAATCTCCAGATGTCACTATAGAGGAGGAAATTATTGATTTTATTGAATGAACCAATTTTAATTCCTATATCTCCACTGTGATCTCCATCATTATCGGCAGTAAATCTAACATTACCAGTAGGTCATCACCGGCTTCATTTGATCCAGCATCTTCAGATGGGTCATCAAAGGCTTCACTTGGTCCAGCTTCTTCAGATGGCTTGCCACAGCTTCACTTGGTCCAGTTGTATCATTAGTATTAAAAATTCCTTCAATGAGATGAACCTTAGTAGAAAAAGAAGAAAGACCAGCATCTCCAGACCTATTTTGTGAAGGACAGGAAGGTGAAATTCTTCACTTACTTGAAGAATTGGACGATTGCAAACCAAATACGCCGTCAGGAAGTGTTTCACCAGGAATTTTTATGTTCACCGCAAAAATATCACACTAGATATACATTAGATTTATCAGTGAGGCGCAAAGAAGAAGGAAAGTGCGAGTGCAAGTGTGACTTTATAGATGAAAACTGCATAAAAACAGTGTTATAAATTGGAAAGCAAAGAGTGTTTTACTTTGCCATGGGTGTTATACGATTTATTAAATCAATTCGCGCATCGATGTCTCTTTACAAATAAATTAACACTTGCGGCAGAAGCCTGGTGCATCATGGCAAGTAAAAATGTGAGAAATGATGTGTATGCTGATTATGTGAGATCACATTTTAATAGTAAAACAAATGAACACCTGTTTGATGGAAAATATGATCATTTGATTAAGAAATCCTAAATCTATTGAAGATTTAGTAAATGTACTCCTGGAGAAAGACAGAAACCAAAGTTCTGATGTGTAATTTTTTTCTGTATTATGATTTGCTTGTTTCCTTTCTTCTGTGTATATACATATTATTTTTATAGTTGTTTATGTGTGTGTGTGTATAAGTGTGTGTATGTCATGTATGTATACTTGTATATATATTATTTTTTCTATAGTTACGTGACATACGTATTATTATTATTATTATTATTATTATTATTATTATTATTGTATACTTGCATATATCTTTATATGTAAATAAATATATACAGAAAATTCATTTCTTGATTTTTATTTAATAATAATAATAAAAAGTTTTCCTGAATAAAAAATGTAACATTGGTATTTTACAATCTTAATTATGACGCTTACTATTTCAGCATGTAAGTACAGTTACAGTGTAAGCCAATAAATATATATAGCGCTTCGTTTTAAAAATGTCATATTTGATGAGTGTTTTTACTATTACTACTTTGAACTATTTAAAAGTTTGATGTGTCTCGAAAAATTTTAATTATTGGTTCCACAACTGAAATGAATAAATGCATGAATAAAATTATGAAACTCATTTCATACATAGAGACATTCCAGTTTAGTTTTGTGGCACGAAGTAATTCTTCATAGAACTTTTTTTCAAGATTGATACTGTAAATTGTACTTATACATAAGAAAAAAGTCATGTAAGGAAATAATAATTAAAACATGTAATATACAAAGTAATAAAAATTTTACTTACAAATTATAATATCATATTCCTTTAAATATTGTTTAATGCATTCATTATTTATAATGTTATATGCACAATTACATGTTGGCCTGTTTAATGCCTTAAACATTTTAACACTTTTTTTCGTTAACTTACACATATTGCTTTTTAATTGATTTACAGAAGAGTTTTTATTTTCCTATATTATTATTATTTACAACTTTTAAAAATGCATATTATATTGTAAATCCTTTTGTAAAAATAATTCCGTAATTAATTGAATTATCTCTCTGCTTAATAATATGTTATATAATGCATATGCAAATGTCCAATCATCAATGTCAATATCACAATGTTCTCTTGGAAATTCTTCATATAAGCCATGAAAAGTTTGCACATTAGACAAAACACACCAAGCGTTATAGCATAGCATATCATAGTATAAAGTAATGCATTTGTGTTCATCTAACATACTGTGATTTGCGAAGCAACCATAACATAAAAGTTTATGCTGTGGCTTTCATCTTGGAATACACAGTAACACACATTGTTCATCTACTGAAAAAGTACTACACTGATATTCGCAATCATCATATGCATTAACGGAAACACATTGATACTCACACTGAGGATTGTTGAAACACATCATTATCCTGTTCAAGATAGGCTTTTGGAAATCAGAAATATGATAAACATTAAATGTTATTTCTTAATATGTATAGTTAAATTTGTTTATAAGATATGGTATGTTATGTACATCTATATATTTTACATGCGTTTTAAGATACTGTTTTAATATTTGCTACCTTCTTGATTTTCTAATTAGGAAATTCCACACAGTAGTATTTGATTGTTCACCACTTTCAGTTACACGTTTGTGAACACTTTCCTTTTCATTACGAATGGCACAGGCTTCACAAAGTAGAGGTTCAGAAAGTTTATAATTTTCTAAAACTTGTTTTACATAAAGCTCACTTACTCCATTAGGCGTACATTCACACTTCAGTTCATTGAATATTAGGATGTCATTAGAAATTGTATTTTGAACTACTACCTCCTCTTCAAAGGGTATTTCAAATGAATATCTGAAACTTCGTCTATACAGACCTTACGCATTAATTCTTGTGTAGGATATATAATTTTACATGTCTCATCTTCTTCAGGAATACCAGGATCATTTGGATGTACAAGAAAAATTTTATTTTGTTTTTCTATTACAAAAAGTGAGCTGGGATCGAACCAGGGATCCCAAGCACCAGAGATGAACACTCTACCACTGAGCCACCGCGCCCACAAAGATTGATTTGAATCTCACCTTTCCTTTGCTTATTATGAGAAGATGAAAATGTTCTTATATGTAAAGCGGTATTTATTTATCGTTTTTCGTTCGCTGAAACACCTGGCTTTTGATTGTACATCTTAACACTCTACACACCACTTTATAGCTGTACCACTACCACACTCACATTCTGATTTATAGTCATTAAACTTGCCCAGAAGATTGCGCGTTAAGATATTTAATTCAACACATGAGAATGACATCACTTTTTTCATTGATTACGGTAACTTAAGAGACATATTAACCATATACAGATTTTATGTAAGGAAATAGGCATTTGTTCTGTATTGATAATTTACATGTTATGAATATTGTCTTAGAAAAAAACAATAAGAATAGACAAACTAAGGAACATATTTCAATACTTTACTCAGATATGTACATGTAATAGTAGACTTGTATTTGTGTTATACAGTGAAGCTTTTATTTATCACGTAACATTTGCAGACATTGTAATGTTTTTATATACACGTATTGTACTCATGAGGTACACAGAGCACTAAAGACTGGATATAAAATACACAGAATAAAAGAAATTAGGGAATTCGAACTACTCGGTTCTGAGAAGTGAAAATTCAGATAGTCTTTTCCACGACTATATCAATTCCTTCCTGAAAAATGAAACAGGAGGCGTCTGGTTTTTCTGACAATATGTCAAACTAAAGGAGACGAAAAATAATACATTGAAGAGTATCTTAATCAGGAAGGCATATAGCTAAATGAAAACCATGGCTTAAGGCACATAGCCAAGCTATTCCTCAATTCGCTCTCCGGCAAATAGAGACAAAAGAACGGACAATCGTTAATTGTTGATACACTGGAAAAGCTTTACAACTATTTATGAACGTCACATTACAAAGTACTCCCATGCGCAAAAAAAAATTGCGCGTATACTGTAACTCAAGATTTTTCGCATTTATTCCATTTTCCTTACGTTTATGGGTAAAATTCAGTTATTAGTATGTGGAGATAATAGAAAGCAATCCATCTAAGGAGATATTTTCAAAAAATATAATAAAATAATAAAAATATTAGCAAAAAACAAAATTATGCTCGGTTTTGTGTATACTGGCAACGATGAATTCTAGGGATTTTTTCAGTAGCAGATCACAATTGCGGAGGGAATTCAGTAGGGGAATCGAGGAGTTGGATCAAGGAACTCGATAGTGGACTAAAATGTTGCATTTATTGGTTAAAACCTAGTGTGTAGATTGCCTGCCAAATATAAATTAGCTTCTGTTACTAAGATGTCGTATGAAAATATAGAATTAAACAGAAAAACTCTTATCTTAAGGTTCGAAGCGATACGCACCATGGTTATGAAGATTATTTCTTTTTAAAAAAGAGCCAACACAACGTAGCCTCCGTGGTTAGGTGGGTAGAGTGGCGGAGTCGTAGCTATTTTATTATTTTGACACCACATCGAATCCCATCCCATCCCATCCCATCCCATTTCTTTCTTTCTTTTTCTTTTTTTTCTTTTTTTTTACAAAACATTATAATTTTCATGTTAATAAGAACCGAAGCAATATAATAAGGACAACTTACTGATATTTTGCTGTAATGACGTATTTATCCAGGATTAGAAAACTATTGTTAATAGCTATTGTTTTCTATTCATGCTGTTGTATAGTTTCTCTCATCCTGTTTTCTTGGGGAAAAAACAATTTTATCTCCAACGAAGTGTGAAGGATATATACGGATAGAAAAAGACATCTTAGTACGAAACGTGATTTATCGTGATGAAGTGGACTAGTTTGCCATTATTAAAAAAAAAATGGAGCTGGCTTTTCTTTAGGTTTTAGCTAAAAGAAATATTTTTTTTCTTTATAAGACTATACTTTATGAGGCAAGGTGTGTGATCATACCCACAAATTTAGCTAGGGAGTGAAAGATAATTGTTTATACAAATATTTTACAGGTTTAGTTGCGTGAAACACCAATACACCATGGTCTCGCTTATCCGACCATCCTTTGTTCCACATACCATATGATCCGATATATCATTGCAAATAGCACCAATCGGCAAGAAGATCTCCAAGTTGTGGTCTTAATCTATTTTTCATGCTGTGGAGTCTATCGCCTAGCGCGCCCGTCTACACCTTGACTCATACGTCTATCATCCAGTGCAGACACGTATCCAGGTTTTCTATTCGGAGGGGACCCAACACGAATCCTCGTAAGCACGTAATTCTAATGTTTTTAAATATCAATAACAACAATAATAATAATAATAATAATAATAATAATAATAATAATAATAATAATAATAATAATTATAATGCAACAGTTCTGTACCTCTCTTAAACTTTTTCCTACTTTTCATTTATAAACCGGTTTATTTTGGAAACTGCATTATAGCACAAACAAAATGAAACATATTTTCGAGAGAAATGTAACTAAAGAAAACTGTCTGCTACGTATATCACATAACAAAAATAGCAAGAAGACATGGAGTGTATCGTTCTAATATATTAAAGTTAAAAACAGAACGGAAACGAAATGTTAATCCTATTTAAGACTGTTCTTTAATTCCACCTGGTCAGTGGCGTATTTACGATTTTGTTTCGGGAGGGGCTTTGCCTGGAAATGTGAATATTCTGCAAGATATTTCATTTACTTTACTATACTAAGTAAGATTTCGTGGGGGGCTTAAGCCCGAAAGCCACCCCCCTAAATACGCCACTGCACCTGGCATAATGGCATTATGGTATGTTCTTAGAATTATAACAAGACAACAGCACATTGCCCAAAGTTTGGACACTGACTACTAGTAAACTGATATAAAAGAACCTCAAAAGGGTAAAGGCAAGTTTATTAAAAAGTGCTTGAGTTTCGGAGAGAGACAGCTCTCAGGCCCTCACGCTGGATACGTCCCTGATTCAGTGCAGTGCAGTTATTTGTTATAAAACATTATTATTAGATGCGTAATATGTAAAATTATATCATAAGTTTTACTTTTAATAGGTCTTTTCTTAACACATCCATATTATCCAGCGTTCTGCCTGCCTGTTTATGTCGGATAAGCGAAACTCTACTGTATTTCCAAAGCTAGCATATACATGAACTAGAATTGTATTGTCCTAGAACAGACAATAGTCTGAAATGCTTATATTAAAAGGCTGGAATAAAAAAAGCATAAGTACTGTTTTGGAAGCGTGAGAACAAATTAAGAACAATTCAATAAATTTCCTAGGTATCAGATTATCATCTTATTATGTCGATGTGTATTCTTTTTTAAACATATTTTTAAAAGTTATACCATTCGCAATATTCCTAAGGAAATCTAAAGAAAAACTTCTTGTGCCTCTTATGGCAAAGCGGCTTAAGTGCATGGTCCGAAACCGATTCCCACGTTAAGGTATAGATAAAGTTCCCGTATTTCAAAAATGCAAATCCGGGACGCTACTAAATTACGAGAATCTTTGAAATGCTTAAAACTGAAAGAAGTGTTGAATACTAATTTACTTTCCTCCATTAGATAGAGTTGTTCAAGTATTACGTTATCACATTTTTATTCATTTCACTAGATCTTCCAAGGACGCCAATTTCTCTGTAAATTGGGGGGGGGGGGCATTCAAATGCAGAAGATATATATATATATATATATATATATATATATATATATATATATATATATATATGAAGATTTTAAGACAAATTACACTCAAATAATGCCAAATATTGTATATTCATAAATACAAAGGAGGCCTACATGAGCTTTGAGCGGGCCCGGCCCCCAAGGATCGGCGCCCTTGCCTTCTTCCTAGTTAAGCAAACGTAAGCAGATGATTTACTCCCTCCCCCTGGTAAGCAAAATTGTTTTTTTTTTTCCTCAAGATCTGTTGTGTTTCGTGAAATAACAGCAGGAATTTCCTGATTACTTAACCATCTAAATGAATGTTTTCACTTAGAGCCATACCGTCGATTCGCGTTGCCTAGGACTAAAATAAATTAAGGGTCAATAATGAAGATGAGACTTCCATATCAAACATGAAGAGACATGTGGATCGGAGATCTTTCTTTGTTCCAACTTTGATTTTTTCAAATCCATGATGGGAAATTATATTATGAGTACAATTTTCGAAATTAATAGTATACAATCGTAAAAATATCTTACAAAACGATGGTTTATTGCAAAATACTTTGACTCAAAGAATAAATTACAAGTAATAAACTTGTTACTTTTCCTGAAGAGTCTAAGTCGTGATTGAGACGGAAGCTGTCGAGCGTAGTGCTTGGAACGATTGCCTCACTTGTTCTACCTTCCCGTGGCGAAGCCTTGATTCTACTTGATCCTAAACGGATTATTCAGAAGTCGAAGTCGGAAGATGTTTCCCATTTTTCCAAAACACTCTTGGTCGATTACAATCTGCCTCACTCGTGAGGGGACAATCAGATGCCGTAAGCGTCGGTGGACCACCGATAGGCAACTAGTGACATGTCCCCAAAAATTGGCGGTCCCGCAGCCAAAAATTGGTCCCACTTCCGTTTTGAAAATTATACCACCACCGGCAGAGAAGCGACGGAACGCCAACGAACCACAAAATTATTCCCCTAAAATACGTTAAATCGCCGATATGCGTAATTTCTTTGCATCAAGATGAGTCTAAAAACATTTTTAAAAAAATAAAACGAAAGTGCCCTGAGCTGGGCGTGAACCATCAACCTTAGGGTTACTAATTGCGTGTTCTTCCGAATTCGTCACGGAGGCGATTATGAAGACACAGCTTGTAGAGTGATAAATCGTTGAAGTCTTTTTAATATTTCTAATCAGAGTGCTTTTTTAACCGTGTATATTTGAAGCCAACTGTTCGGAATCAAATCAAATGCACTCGTCATGTAATTTTATAACAAAATGGCAAGCGTCTATTTACTTTTTTCATAGTTCTTTCACATTCACTTGCTAGTGATCGGCGACAGTTGCCAACTAAATTCATACAATTATACGCACCCACCTCAAGATTTTTCATTTCATGATGTAAAGGCAGGAGTTACTCTTGACCCCCGGAGCTCAAATATTGTCCTTATAATAACAATTCGTCAGGGAAAAATATATATAATAATAACTGCATGCACATGACTGGCGATAGTTCATGTTGGTCCCTTTACGATTCTCCGTGACAAATCAAACGAGCGCGGACCAAAATGAAGTCCTCGTTCTTACGTTGTGGTAACTTCAATACCCCCGATTCTAAATATCTGCTTCGACTCGACGAATCCCTGCCACTAGTGGCACGCTAGCGGCAATCCTTCAACGCGTCGCTATATCGACGATCGCCATTTACCGGCAAGTGAGCCACTAGGAGTTGGCGACGTTTACGGCATGGGGAAGCTAATAAACAAACAAAAAAAATAATAAATCTAAAGCCTTATAAAAAAGTTTTCTGAAAAGTTACATCTAGCAAAATCATTTGTTGGTATTCCAGAACTGTGAATTCATCTTTATTCATAATTTACTTCTATCGTAGTTTTGATATGAGAATGATATGTCTGAAACTAACACAGGTCATTAATACTTTTTTTTTTTTTTTTTTTGCTTTACTCGGATTTAGCAGTTTTACTTAACAGTCAGTCAATTTGGATCTGTGATATCAGAGTTTTAGAGATTTCCTTATTTTTTTCATTTCTAAAAAAGTTTGCAAATAACACCATTAACGTATCTCTTTCGATATTTCCATATGTAATGGCTTGGTCACTCCCAGTATACTTCAAACAATAAAATATTTACGGTGTCTTACTCCATTAATCCGAACTACATTTTATATCCAACAACTCTGTGCATTTTCCCTTAAATCTGCAAACTTTCTACTAGGTTAAAACTCAGTATTTTCTATTTTCTTCCTTTCTTGCTAAAACGAAAGTGTTCTTTAGACAACCTGGAGTAATGACTCTATACTACGTTATGTTGCATAGAGCATTTTATGTAGCATATCATTTGACAGTTGGACACTTTCTTTTTATATTGAAAGCAACAGGGATTAAGTCCTTCTACACTTATATGATAAGTAAACACATTCTTTTTAATTCGTGGAATTGTGCCAATGCACTAGGTCCAGAGAGTTTTTAATTTAAGATAATAATAATAATAGTAATTATTATTATTATTATTATTATTATTATTATTATTATTATTATTATTATTATTATTATTATTTTATTGACTTAGGTTTTCCTGAATATTAAGCAATATTTCACAAAAAGCTGGTATTTTTAAACAAATGTGTTCGATATCAAGTTTTCATAGAAGTAGTCACTCTCTCCTATTAATAATTTCAGAGGGGCCGCGGTGGCTCAGTGATAAAGCGTTCACTTTTGGTGCATGGGATCCTTGGTTCGACCCCAGCTCGCACCAAGTGAATTTTGTGGTGGAGAAACACCATGCGCATGGGTTTTCTCGGGGTTCTCCCGTTTTCTCCCACTATTCATTCCACCATTGCATTCATTTCTCATCATCACCGTGTCCTTTAGCCTAGCCGGTATAACCGTGGGTCGTAAAACTTAAAGATTTGATTTCAAATAATTCCAACCCAAACAGTTGCAGGAAGTATGTCATTTCGAATAAAACAAACTACTCTATAAAATTCTGAGTATTATTATTTTTTATATATACAATTCTAGCGGACCTTATTTCTAAATCGAAGGATAAGAAGACTAAATTCACTCTCTTATTATTATAAATTCATTTCAATTGAAGCAGTTAAAATAGTTGGGAAAAATTAGAAAGGAATACCCTATATTCCAGTGTGCCACAACCGGATAACGTAGCACACTGGCGTGCCCAGCAAAATGAACAGTGTGACGCAAACTTTTACCTATTATTTACAAGAATATTTGTCGAGTTTATTTTATTTATTATTATGAACGATTCTTCCACGGATCAGCTCTCTGTATACAATTAAATAAACAAGTATCACATTGAGGGAATGAGTGTAATTATTTACTTTAATAGTAATAGAAATGTATATATATATATATATATATATATATATATATATATATATATATATATATATATATATATATATATATATATATTTGTATTTTATACCGGGAATAACTGCATCCGGTCTAGAAAGCTGGGACTAACAACAAAGGAACCCGATGTGCTAAACATACACCACCTACGCACTTCAATACACCAACGAAGGTGCAGACTATTCATGAATTAAAGTCTCTCACCCAATGTATTCTCCTAACATGTCTCCCAGCGATTACAACATTTTTTGGTATCTCAATCACTTCCTAGTAGGATAGCTTTACCTAGAGACCACTGATTAACCTGGTATTGGATGTTTCACTTTCTTACCTTTGGAGTTGACAGTCATCGGTTGGACAATCTCACACGCAAATATCTAATATTAACAACGCTTCTTCTATAATTTCGTAATATTGTATTATTTCTTTGTATTATTTATTAGGTTGGCTAGGCTTGTTTCAACACTTTTCTCTTTGCACCTACTTATTACCTATACCTTAACGTTGGATAAAATTACACTAGCTCTCACCGGGAATCAAATCCAGAACCAATGGACTTGAACCATTTGGCAACAACAAGGCACATTTAAATAGAAGTTTCGATTTTGTTAGGAAGATTGTGATTAGGTGTAACATTTAAAAATTGAAAGAAAACAAAGTAAACGAAGATAAGGCGCAATGTAGAGGAGTCGCTAAAATTAATTCTCTTTAACGAGGACGATTACGAAAGATCACTTACTGATTGAAATCCAGATTATTTTCCAATAGAGTAACTTCCAATAAACCTTTTGTTATTGTTAATTATTCCATATCGGACTCCCGAAGAAAACTCATCTAAACAACTTATTGACCGTGCCAATAGCGACTACTCTCAATCATGACTCCGTTTTCTTTCATTTAGAAATAGGAAAGAAAGAGAAGAAAGTAGAAGGGTAAAAGAAGGAGGTAGGTAAAGAAGAAAGAAAAGAAATAGGGTATTTTAATAAGAAACAGATTACTGGATAATTCCGGAAATATAGTACAAGGTCGGGAAAGTCGTTGAAAGATGAATCATTCTAAATGTTATTAACAACTAATCAATTTTGGAATGCTTCGGAATAGACACATGTTCCCTCATACCACCCAGACCTAGCTCCAGGCACCACGATCGTGGGGTTGCCCAGACCTAGACCTGGAAACGAGAAAAGTGAAATCATTCTTTGTACTGTTATTCCAACCGGTGATTGATAACCATCCAGCATCTGAACTCTGTTCTCTAGGATCGACCACACATATGAATTAGCCAAGAGGAAAAAAAAAACTTATTAACTCAATATAAATTTATGTATCGTATCAATAAAAGGTTCGACTTCCTAGAAGAAAGATGTCGTATTTAGGCTTATCCTGCTATTTTTGTTTCACTCCTCGAGCCGATTTAAACCGTTAGTGACGGTCCTTCATGACCTAAGTTATTTACCTTAACACATATGTTAAAACATGACACATATATTATAGATGTTAATACAACAGATGATATCACTAAAATTGCTTATATTAAATCTATCATGCATTCACTCGCTCACTCATTCAGGACAGTGTATATATGTTTAAAGGAAACCAACTAACTACAAAGGTACAAATAGTTTATTACATTCATAGTGAAAAAAAAAGGACAAAACAAATAATTATAAGAAAATATTAAAAGCACAAATTCTTGGTTATATATTAATAGAGTACATGAAGTTATACTTTAGTAAATCTTTATATATTCGATTATATTGACAAATGGAAAGGAAAAAATTATTTACATGTATCATATCTTAGGCATGGTAAAGCAAATTATGATTTGCGACATACGCAAATAAGACACTTATTTCACTTTTAAAAAAAATTTGGACAAAGAGGAAAGAAAAAAAAACTTTTGGTGTATTAGAACTTATATGAGTCTCTACCTCACATTGGGTAATAAGATATTAATGATTTTGAGCGTTCAAATCACAAATCACGCACTACTCATAGTGTCCAAAACATTTCGCTCCATTTAACTTCGTTCGTGTTTATATATATCTCTATATGTATATATATATATCTATTGGTTTACAAAACCATTCGTCGTCTATACTTGGTTTATAACTTTTAACAGTTTATATCTGCAATCGCACACTGCGACGCTTTATACCCATCCAGGGATTTCGAAAAATCACTATCGCTAGAGGACGTTTCTCCTCTTAGACGGTCCATTTCCAAACTTATTAATTGAATAGTTTTAAGTTATTTATGCAACACTGGGACATGTCATGAGGCCTTTCCTTAGGATCACTTTCGTATATATGTGTATATAATTCGGATTTTTAAAACGATCTCCCGCAGATGTACGGAGTATGAAGGTTTAAATTGAGGATAAAAAAAAAACTGGTCAAGTCACCGGATACATATGCAGGTGAGAAGGATTCAAGGTACACTTTCCACAATGGTTTTTGGTTGGTAGTTCAGGGATAATATTCGTTATGATGTGGGTTACGTTTAGACCTGCCGTTACTTTCCAATACATGCCATTACAGAATTACATGAGGTATCATTTACATTTATTCAAAAGAAAAGGAAAATTACTTAAGTGCACGGCGGTATTCATGACAAAATCTACATTCTCAAATTCGTCGGAAAACTCACTGGCAAACTATAGCAACCAATACACGTTTAGGGGGGACAGACACGAGCGCTCTTACATATATTCATAATACATTTAATATCATACTTTTACTTTAAAATCATATTCACATATTAAGTACATATACATTTCGACGTATTCATTTCTCTCTCTCTCTCTCTCTCTATATATATATATATATTTATATTCAATAAATGCGCACACATTTAAATTAATCACCCCAATAATAAAATTTTTTACAAGGTTGCAAACATTGTCCCAAAACAAATGACTTCCGACATTACATATGAAAAAGAAAATCGCTTTTCTACCTGATACGGCGCATCTATAAATTTTTTCACTTTTATATATTCAATTCGTGCTTAAATAACGAAAAAAAAACTTTGTGAGGCAGGCACGTAACACAGAGCATTTCTAAAGATATAACTAGATAAACCAAAGTACAATTTCTGGGCCCAGGTTAACTACAAGGTAATTGAAAACCAAAACAGAAAGGAAAGTGACCAACGGATTAAGAAAAAACTTAAGAGGGACGACGGTGAGAGAACGTAATCGAAGTGTCGTCAACTACGAAGTCTTTGTTCATTTCGGCGATAGGTCAAAATGTGATGGAGGACCCAATCACTATCTACTTTATCCATGAATCGTGTCTTGCAACGTCTCAGCTGGTAATTTCAGATCAGAGTTGTACGTTAAATAAATCGTAAGTGACAAGTTCAAAATCGGGGGGGGGAGGTTGAAAATTTGAAAAAAAATCTTGAAGTAATGAAGACAGAGAGAGGGATAGAGAAGAAGGAAGACGAAGAATAGGGGCGCCAAAGACTTAAGTGAGAAATAACTAACGCTACAAAGATAGAAGTCGAATTTCGCTCTCAACAAAATCCATAGCCAAAATATTCTTAACATGCCAAAAAGGGTGGTCTACTCAAATACGTAGACTCAAGGGGCGCCCTGCTGCCAAGGATGCAAGTTCTGTGTCCATCAGATCCCAATCCCACAAGAGTTTGCTTGTAAGATTGAAATCCGATCCCCGTATCCGGCCCAGACCAGCAGGATAAAAGGAGAGGGGGAAAGGGACCAGGTAACTGCGTCCCCAATTTTGAAATCTCTAAGTAAAAAAAAATATTCGACCCCTTAGAAAAACTAAGAAGGTTCGAGGACAGTAATGAAACTAGAATAGAAGTATTATCTAAGATATCCCTAACTAATGATTTGCCGAAATAAAAAAAATTAAATAAACTGAATTTTGGATCGGTGATTTCAATTACCAAAACATCACCGATAGCTACCCTGCGCAGACACGCCACAGTCTGGGATGTCGTTAATTTCCCTCGTCTAATTAAACTAAGAAAAGAAATGAAAATACTTAAAGGGACTAGGGGTCGACATCCGGGTACGCTAAAATTTCAATAATTAATTGTTTTGATTCTGTAACCCTATCAGAACTGTCGCCTCCATGAACATTGTAAGCTAGCCTGAGTAGGTAACGTGGAGGAAAAAAAAATCTCACGGAGCAGGATATTCTATTTTAAAAACCGACCAGAAAATATAATTCACTACAGCCCTGTTGTATAACTGCTACTGTCTTTTCATAATTTATTATTCAATATGTCTAGTCAGCGATTATATGATGCTACCTATTCTATCAGATGGTATTACTATGGTTGATTATTATTATAACACATAAAACAACAAAGTATTACCGTAGTCCGACTATATATCGCCCTCCGGTCCGCGTGATATTATGGTGCAGGGGTCAGAACCTGAGATGTTTGTAGTTACACGTATCTATTCAATATCTATATATATCAACACACGGCGAAGTATTCACTGGGCTACTATATATTTAACTATATGGGTGTCCTATATTCTATATTCATTTACTACAATATTCATATACTTTATATTCATATTCACATTAATATTCATTTGCCACGACGCTATATTCTACAAACACCCTGTTTCCTCTATCTACGCCCAGCCTATTTACACATTTCATCATAATACTTTAAAATCTATAGTCACTACAAACATTTCCCATTCCGATCACCGCACGACAACCTCACTCGAACTCAAGACTCTTTCACACACACACAATACTATGTAATACCTGGTAGCTTTATTAAGAACGGAAAAAAAATCCTACGTATGTTCACTGAAAATAGAATTATCCGCGATAATATTTAATGTTTATAAAATTCTGCAGCAACAATGAGCTTCTGCAGCCACGAAGAAAAAATGGACATTTATTATAATTTCAAAGCGAAGAACTAGCATCATATCGCCCGACTTCTGTTAAAAATTTACGTATTGTTTATTTATTTAAGTATTTCGATTTCTAGACTAGGCAGAGTGTTGAAATTTTCAGAATATATTAATTTTGGGTCACTTGACCTAACTGTACATTCATATGGGCTGTGAATTATACCTTCTAGGTTTTATTTCGGAAAGAAAGGTCAATTTCATGAAATCTAAATCACTAAGCATCTCGACAGAAGAATGGCGGTTAGTACTGACTTTTGACACTAGGGCTAGCGACGATATAATCAACCCTTGAACAACTGAATGTGACCTTGTACACGGAATTATTATACTATATTAAGTTCACTATTAAATATTGTGTATGAGTTCACTTAATGACGGAATAATAAAGAATTTATCGCATAGTAAATACTACACTGTCCATATTTAATTATCTCACACACTCTTTCATCACTTAACTACCACAATTACTACTACTAGAACATGTTTCTACATTACGAACACATACATGCCACATTCATACTACACACTACATTAATACATGTTATACTAATAAATATACACAGAAAACATTCATATTTTACCATGTTAAATCGGCTCTATGAAAAGTAACGAAAGGAAAGAAATGAACAGGGCCAACTGGCCCTTATATTTACTAAATCACATTCTTGAGTGTTTAATTAATGCCCTGAGGGGACATATCGGAGTATTAGCTAGCAATAGGACCCCTGCCCTGAAGGGGCAGGAACCCGGAACAAACTACATGTTCAACTCATCCCGCTGGAAGCCGTACTCCCAATTTGGGAGTCAGATAGGAGCCCTTATTGTAAATTTACAAGTGCATTATTCTACCTATCTTAACTACAACGAAATTAAATACCGCCATGTTACTAATGAATAAATACAAACGAAATCACATCCACTACATAGACGAAAACAAACGGCAGTGGGGCAGGCCTAACGTAACTCTAACAGGAATAGTTTTAAGGATAAAAGTATTTAAAGGGAAAAAACACTACTCTTCCGAAACTGTCTGTGGATATTTAAGAACCACTAGCAAACTGATGCACTTCGTGGAACCTGTCCATCACTCATTATATCTGCTCATCATGGCGTTACTATATTGCACTTCCTATTTCAGCTTTTTAGTTCAGTTTTTAGTATGAAATTTAATAGTTTTTTGGCTCCTAGAGACTTCCAACGATTTTAGGTGTTAATGAAATCCAAATGTTACCTTGTTTGCAGCTTTTCTCGCTCCTTTTCGACGTTTTTTGCTGGGAAGATCTTAGTCCGGCGTCTTCAGTGGAATTCTTGCAGGGAATGGAATAATTGCGCCCTAATATCATAGCGTGGGTTTATCATCCAATCAAAACTAAGCATTTTGGCGGTGGGGCTTTGAAACGAATAAAATTTGGTAAAATCTGGATCAAACTAGATTTTAGAAGGACCTAGGTATCTAAAAGAGAGGTGAAGGGTGGTCCTGAAAATTCTGTCGAATTTTAGATTGGTTATTTGATCTGAGAAGTTCCGTCCAATGATGGACCTATGTTTTCAGATAGCACTGACACCGTAAGAATTGTAATAATCCATTTACATATACATATGCAAGACTTATAACTAATTTAAAATATAAATAAAGATATTGATTCCCAAACTATCATTCCCAATGAAATTTTTTACAGTTTTTCCATGTTAATTTGAAATAGAATAATGAACAATATTACGAATTATATGAACAGCCAGAAATTTTTTGTTAAACGTCAGGTACAGTCGGTGCAAAAAAAATTTCGAGCACCCTCCTATTAAGAACATAATATCATTAGACTGTAATGGCATATTACAAAATATATTTAAGAATGGGTACGGATGAAACGCACTGAATTTTCTCGCTCGAATTTCTTAAACTGACTCGTGTTAGGCTGCAGCTATTACTGAAACATTTATTTGGGAAATGCGAATAAAATAATGTGTTTTTGGAAAACTTTGTTCGAAGCAACTTATGTCCAAAAGTAAAGTACCCATTGGTCATATTTCTGTTAGAAATAACTTATGCCATATATTAGAATTATTAAAGAAATAATTGTATGTGAACTATGAGCAAAAGCGTCTGAGTACTTTCTGAGAAATCGTCAAAAAAGTCATCCCCAAGAATAAAATATCCCTTGTGTATCTTTTCAGGACAAACGAGTTAGGCTATTTATGAAATACGAACAAAATTGCCAGAGTCATTCTCGACAAAATCGTAGGGTAAAAATTGCCCCGAAAAGTAATATACCACTTCTAGCTTTTTAGGATAATGGAATTATACCATATCGTTAGGTTATTTATGTGACATTCATTTATGAAATATGAACAAAATTGCGTCAGGCGTTAATGGGAAAATCGTCGGAGAAGAGTAAACTACCTCTTCTGAATGTTTACAGGACGAACGAGTTGTGTCATATTGTTAGGTTATTAATGATACAATTATTTATGAAATGTGATTGAGAAAATTGCTCGAAAAAACGAATCCCATACAGTAAATTACACCTTATGTATTTTTTTCAGAGCAATGATTCAAACTATATTTGTAAAAAAAAAATAAGCAAAATCTTTACAGCTATTTTTGAAACAATTTAATTATTTTAAATTTTCATCCTTCAGTAAACTACCCTTATTTTTAGGTGTCGGAGAATATAGAATTCGAAACGATAAAGTGTTATAAAAACTTCATGCGTAGACTTAGGTCCAGATACGTCCAACAGTATGGCCTCTATTTGAATGCATGTAAAAGCGTGACGAACCAACAAACGAACAGATGGACAGACATCAAAATCACTTTTTCGATATGTGGGGGCGTGAAACTTGAATTCATTGAAATCTCGAATTCGATTTTTATCACTATTACTACAATTTCTTCTTTGGTCGCTTGAACGTGAAAAAGAATAGGAATACAACGACACGTAAGGTGATAATTTGTAATTCCCAAAATTTAATGAGTTACGTTTAATGTGTTGCCATGCTAGAAAAAAAGCTTATGCCTGTTTGTTATATCATTTTAATATCAGTTTTTCACGCTACTATATAATGTAGAAATAGGGTATGATTATCGTTCATATTCATTCTATATTTGGAAATATTCGTGTTCCGTATACATAGATCTGTATAATTTAGTTACGTTCAACGAAAGCATTCTTGCACTTGTGGATATGAAGAAAAAGAGAGAGAAAGTCAATACTCTAAAAAGGAAAAAACAAGCACACACACACACACACACACACATAAACGATCATTTAACATCAGGTCGATGTAACAAGGGGTAAGACTGCACAGATTTTCAAGGTCGCGTATGTTCTTCCTCACACACAAACCCGAAGTGAGTTGTCTGCTGTTCAAGAACGGGAAGTAACATACAAGACTATAAACTGAAAACAATAACTGCTTCCAATAGTACACGTATTCTAATACTGAATAAAGACGTCGATTAAAGGATACTACCAATAAATTATTTCCTTATTATATTGTTTCGGTTCTTATTAACATCAAAATTATACACTTCCTATAATGTTTTGTAAAAAAAAAAAGGGGGTGGGATGGGATGGGATTCGATGTGGTGTCAAAATAATAAAATAACTACGACTCCGCCACTCTATCCACCTAACCACGGAGGCTACGTTGTGTTGGCTCTTTTTTAAAAAGAAATAATCTTCATAACCATTGTGCGTATCGCTTCGAACCTTAAGATAAGAGTTTTTCTGTTTAATTCTATATTTTCATACGACATCTTAGTAACAGAAGCTAATTTATATTTGGCAGGCAATCTACACACTAGGTTTTAACCAATAAATGCAACATTTTAGTCCACTATCGAGTTCCTTGATCCAACTCCTCGATTCCCCTACTGAATTCCCTCCGCAATTGTGATCTGCTACTGAAAAAATCCCTAGAATTCATCGTTGCCAGTATACACAAAACCGAGCATAATTTTGTTTTTTGCTTATATTTTTATTGTTTTATTATATTTTTTGGAAATATCTCCTTAGATGGATTGCTTTCTATTATCTCCACATACTAATAACTGAATTTTACCCATAAACGTAAGGAAAATGGAATAAATGCGAAAAATCTTGAGTTACAGTATACGCGCAATTTTTTTTGCGCATGGGAGTACATAATGTATTAGTCATTGAGGACAAGCATGCTGTTGTCACATAGAAAAACGTTGAAAACGAGAATAAACCGCTAGTTTCCAATCGTTGTAATTGCTCCGTTCATTACATCGTGGGCGTGGCTAAAGCTTTACGATTTATTGACGACTGTAGAACCAAAAGACGTTCTTTACTCTGACACCAACACTATTATGTATGTGCAGCGACGCAATGAAAAAACTCAAGCTTGCGTTGGGTTCCTACCTGGGAGAGCTAACAGATAAAGTTCCGGAAGGGTGGGAAATTAACGCGTTTAAAGGTTTGAGGCCCAAAAATTATGCGTATAGATTAAAAGAAATTGGCACCGGTCAAGTAGACTATGTATATAAGATACAAAATATCACTCTGGATTACAGAACACGTGTAGAAAATTAATTTTGACCACGTTTATGATTTAGTTCGAAATAAAAATGAAAAGAAGGAGTTAAACATTCCAAGGAAGATTGCACGTAAGAAAGGGTTTATCATTGTGTCCAAACCCGAGAAAAAGACAAATCAAAAGACAGTAAATTGTGAAAAGGTTAAGTACTTGATATCTTTACTTAAGACATTTCAATTACATGATGGTTGTAGCGAAAGTACTAGTTGAACCTAGCATCAACAAGTTTCTAAGACAATGGTTAGCACATTATTTTAAATAGTAGATACAAAATTCTGAGAATATGTATATTATGTGAACAGCTAAAATTCATATAATGTCAACAGCTAAAACTCATATTGTGTGAACAACTAAAACTCATATTGTGTGAACAGCTAAAACTCATATTATGTGAACAGTTGAAATTCATATTATGTGAACAGTTAAAACCCAATACATTAAACGCTGAACACCTATGTTGGTATTACTATCGAGATCAGTGCCTCAACGATAAACAACTCAGTATATATGACATAACCTAAAAAGAAAATATTGAAACCAGAGGTCCTCTTCTTGTGTGACATTAATTGAAACTGAAAAAATATTTTATTTGAAGGTTTCATTATGTTAACCTTTGTTAAAGAAAATGTAAGAATTGAACTGAAGACTTTTTTCAGAACAGTAGAAAATATGGTTAATAGTAATCTTTAAAGTACGTACTGTAAATTCTCGCAATGGAAAAACTATGTGTACTACTACTATTAGTAGTAAGTAAGTAGATTCATCTTACTACTCAATGTGAGCAGAGACTACCATCCCGCTGAACAAAGAGAATACAGCCTTCCCAAGAGCATTATGCTTGGGATAGCAAGGGCCGATCATCAATATGAACAATTGTACAAATTCAAAAATCAGCCGGAACGACTAATCAGTCAAGCGGAAAAAATAACCACTGACGCAGATTGAAGCATCCAAGAGCAGTATGGCTGCACTATTAATAATTACTACAAATTAACTAAGGGTATCACAGTTCTGATGAGTAAACAGAGCTAACGTAAGGATTGTGAGATGGTCACTAAAATACTTGGAATAGGGTTAACAATATAATCATAATATTGACCTTTAATTTTCATACATACACATTTGAAGACAATGTTATTATTCTTATTAATACTATTGATTGCCCACGTCCTTAAATATATATATATATATATATATATATATATATATATATATATATATATATATATATATATATATATATATAACACTTATTTTTGGTTCACTATCATAACTTTGTATTCAAATAGAAAAGCTATGCTTTGTTTGTATTTAAAAAAAAGTTCCATAGGAAGTCTATCTTTTATGTACAATATTTAAACATCTTCTTCCTTATTAAGAGCTGTTTAGTACTTTTACAGTCTACACAAATCATTTTACACACCTTTCCTATTCAGAAGAAGAAGAATTGTTTAATATTATTGCATTGCACTGCACTGCGCACTAAACTTTTTTAAACAGTTATAACAGCGAGAATCACTTGCTAACAATTTTACAATGACAAACACTATAAACATTGAACATAGTTGTATCAATGGTGGATTTTTTCAATGGTAAACACACTTCAAATTTTTAATCACTTTGAGTTCTAATTACATACAATATTTTCAAGTAGAAAAATGTTAAAATCCTTTTTTAAGAATATTTTTATCAGTTCTTTAATAGAATCGTTACTTTCAATCGCCTATTCATAAATATTGAAAAATTGTAGCTTCTTAAATGTCTTACCGGTACCCTTATATCAAAAGCCCATTTCTATTGATTTTTCCCGCAACCAGTAGATTTCATTCTTTTCATGCTCGGTTTTAAATTGTAATCTTACGTTTTGTTTTATGAATTTAGTTTGTTTTCTAAAATCTGCACCACTCACCATTTAAAAATGCTATTCAGTTGTTTAATGATATGTATTCCAGAAATACAAGAATGTTATACCAGATTACCTAAGTTCATATGATAAAATTACAGTAGTGTTCAGTCTTATTTAAGTATTTTCAGAACAATTTGATGAACGAGTTTGTGTAACAAGCGATAGAACACATAAGCAAGAAACGAACGAATATAATATTCACACTTATTAAGTTTATCGTTAAGAAACGAATGAAACAAAATAATCACCCACTTTGTACTTCCCTTTTGTAGTTTTTTGTTTTGTACATTTAAACTAACTAAGTATATTTCTCCTGGAAGTTTAATGATGCATTCACAAAAGATTTACAATGACTTCTATCCTTAGTCAAGTGGATTCCGTTTCTACTTTGTATCACTATTTCTGCAAAATTTGTCTTAATATTATCATCCCATCTGTTCCCAGGTCTTCCAAATGGTCAATCAAGAGTTTTAAAAGCGTTCATACTTTCCTCCATTGTGACTACATGATCTGACCACCTGAGTATTCTAGCTTGGTAATCCTAACGCTGTTTTGCTGAACGATATTATTCCTGCAGTTCATCATTATGAAATGTACGCCCTTCCTCCTGCATCCGTCTTAGAATATTGTTTTCAAATACTTTGAATCTATGTTCTTGTTTCAGAGTAAACAATGAATGTTTTACACGCTTATAGAAACAAGCATCTTTATCATTTTATATATTTTAAGTTTGAAATTTTTGAAAATTTACGACAACAAGAGATTTTAAACTGAATGAAAACATGAATTTAGTGCTTTTGGTCAACATTTAATTTTTCGTGAACCATTCTTAAGTTTTCTAATGGCCATTTTCTTAGTTTGAGCATAGCTATAATTTTTTCCTAGTAATCATTTTTCTAGTTTGACTATCACACATTTTAAGAAATATAATAATAAGGTTTACTGGCATATCTTAGTCGAGCTTTATGCTTTTACTGTATATGGTGATATCGCTTACAGGTTCACACCAAGTATTTATGCCTTTGCTAAAACCATTTTTCAGATTCAAATCATTTAAAATTGATAAATTTTCCAAATATTGTTTAACCTTTATTCATAACTTATTTCACCATTCAATCAGCATGCCTACTATATGCTTAAATGAAACGAATCCAGAATTAATTCCCGATAGGGGCACTTTGTGAAAGAAAAGTGTACTTTTCCCATTTTCTTCTTAATTAATCTATCTTGCTTCTTAGTTTCAATGCTTCTGATTTACACATTACGACTGGTCTAATAACTGTCTTGTACATTTTTTATTTCGGTATTTCTAGATACAGATTTTACCTTTAGTAGGTTTGTTAATGAGTGTTTGCATTTGTTTGTTATTCTTGCTTTTATTCCTGTTTTTATTTCATCATTGATGATTATTGTGCATAAATTTTTCAAATCCTGTACTCTTTTATATGTTTGTGATTCAGATATAAATTGATAAAGTAATTGTACGATCATGATGAAGAAGATCAATTTCCAACCTATAATGGTAAACAAATCGTTACACAATATACTTCAGTAACAAAGATGATTTACATGTTATATTACAATGTTTGCGGACTTCTCATCACCAAAAGGATTTTGATAATGTTCATATGAAATTTAAAAAGAAAAAATCAGAGCATACATTTTCCATATAAATTTAACAATCGACACAAGACGAAAAAACCTCTGATAATCGTGAATATAATAAAATTTCTATAAAGGTTAAAGGGGTACGTTGTCACAGTGGTAGAGGTTTCATCTGTGGTGCATAGGGTCCCGGAATTGATCCCCGACCAAATAATTTTTGTAGTGCACAACATGGTGTCCGTGGGTTTCTCCGGGAGTATTACATTTAACAGTTTTTCTAGCTATTTTAAAACTTCACTTTATTGTCACATCTCTTATATTCTTTATACTAGATTAAATACTGATTTTCAACATAGGAAAAATAGCTTTATGGAAAATAATTGAAAGGTTATCTGAAATGAAAAAACGCTTATCTAAACCGAAATTTTAATTGTATTCAAAATTGCATTTCATACAATGTATCTACTATTTTTGTGAAATTGTAAAATGCAAGTCAACCAAAATGCTATTTTCCGAAGTTTATTTCAAACTGTTCAGTAGTTTTTCCGGTATGTTGTAAAAGATGACGTATCTTATTATTTTAATGAGTCTGGTTTACACAGCCGTGTATTGCCATGGATATAGATGAATCCTATCTCTATTTAAACTAAAGTTTGTTGCATGCTATTCACTTACTTTCAGAGCTGTAACCAAACTCTCTAATGTGATGTACATAAGGTGCTGCTACTTTATATATTTATAATATGTACTAAGTTTTCAAGAACGTTTTAGTATTTTTGTTTGATAGATGATATCTGCAGATTTCTGAGACTATTTATGAATTTGTTCAAACGCATATTAACTCGCTTCTTGTGAACATTTATATGTGTGTTTAGCAAAAGTAGGGATCTTTAGGAGAAAGGAAATAATATTTTCTAGAACTTTCAATAAAGAGTTAAGAAAATTATTCAACGAATATTTCATGTTATGATACGGAAACAGTTATTTACGCAAAAGAGATGAAAAACGACTGGAATTTTTGGAGAATGTGGTTATAAAGAAGAATGGGAAAACAAAGGAGAAGCTGTTGTACATGTGCGGAAAAAGGAACAATTCTACATATTATTATCACGAAGAGGAAGAGAAACTGCTTGGGACATTGGCTATGAAGGAAATGTATTATGAGGGAGGGTCAGGAAAGAAAGGCTGGGGCAAAGGAGCTGTTCAACAGTATTAATACAAAGAAGCTACCTAAAAACCGAGCGCCATACACGTTCTCAATTACCTGTAAATAGTGGCAGAATAGCTCTGCTGATCACTGTATATGTATTGTATGTTTACAACGTTTTATTAATACAAACATATTATCGTGAAGTTGATGATTTTAGGCACCAACATCTTGACCGAATTTTACACAAACCTAGGTATAATCTACTGGAATGTATATATAAAAAGCGCAACGTTCCTCTCTACTATTCTACTGGTTAGCTCGTTTGACTTTAATGCCGGTTGAAAAGCACAAAGATGTTCGGATTGTTAATAAAATTACTATGAACAAAGTCTTGTGAGCTTATGCAAAATACAGCCTCGGTTGTGAAAAGTTTCATACATCCTCGGTTTTGAAAAAGGGATGCTAAATGAACACAATCATTAGCATCAAATTTTTTATCTTAAAAACTAATGTGATATAAAATACCCTAGTCATCATAACCATGCTGCGCAAAACTTACAGATTTCATTTTCATATTTTGAATTCTAAACGAGACATTCTCATTGAATTTTGTCATTATTAGATATGCATCATGATAAATAAAATAAGATTGTTTTTGTCTTTCATGCTTGGAGTTCCAAAGTTGAAAAGATTTACAAATTACACAGCCTATAACTTACATTATTCCTTTCTTTTACACCAATAGTATAATTTTCAAGACCGCTCATGTATATGTTTCAAATAGTTGGTTAAGTATAGTACACGTTTGATGTTGTATTCCTCCACTTAAAAATTTTAAATGGTAAAAGTAGCAAAAGTTTATTTGTATTTGTTCAAGAATAATGCACCTTTGATAGTTAAAGTCATTGGTTTGATTCTTAGTAAAGTAAAGTTAGTTGTGGTGGAAAGCACTGTGTCCATGAATTTTCTCTGGTTCGTCTCACTTTCATCATTACACCATTTTATTTATCACAAAAGGACATCTTACCACAAAGCGGGATAGTGCAAACGTGGATAATCGTGGGTCAAAGTAAAAGAATTCTATTTTAAACTATACATATCTATTTTAAACTATTCCTAAGTAGATGCATGCTGGCTAAGTGGTAAAATGCTTACCTTTGATGCTTGGACTCCTTGGTTCAATCCACGACCAAGTAAATTTGTAAGAAATAACACCGTGCTCGTGGGTTTTTCGGGTATTTCCGTTTCCTCATTTTACCAATTCAATAATAATTCACTTGCCTTAATCAGTGTCGCAGATGGGAGGACAATATTAAGATGGATCTCGCAGAGATTGGAATACTAAGTAGAAACTGGGTGCAATTAGCTAAGGATAAAAGTCAGTGGAGAGCTTTTGTGAACGCGGCATTGAACCTCCGGGTTCCATAGGCCATAGGGTTAGTTACTTTAGTTAGTTAGTAATAAAAATTCCAT
The DNA here is from genome assembly GCF_964235325.1 of Thermobia domestica. Taxonomy (NCBI): domain Eukaryota; kingdom Metazoa; phylum Arthropoda; class Insecta; order Zygentoma; family Lepismatidae; genus Thermobia; species Thermobia domestica. The sequence continues at coordinate 150,028,339 of NC_137464.1, forward strand.
GGAAAGTCGTAAGAACACACTATGAATGTTAACATATTAAAAATTCCTACAAAATTATCAATGTCAATAATAATTTTTTAAATAATAACAATAATAATAAGTAATTAATAAAACTATCATATATTCAACACCGGTACTAGTAGCGCGCCCTAGTATCAACATTTGGAACTATCAGTTACTATGAGCTAGTGTCCAGGGTGGATGTAAACTGTTCTCTCTCTCTTTCTGTTAGGTATGCACAGTAATTTTATATATAAATTTATTATAATAAATAACCATTTTAAATTATTGTACCTAACAACATTTTAAATCAATGATACAATTTTAATAATCAGTAAAGCTTGCGTATTGTGCCACCAGTTCTGGACCCAAAAATTTTAGTTCGCTTACACTTTTATTAAACGGTTCACACAAAGTGTTCGACTAACTATAAAGGAGTAAAGAAGTTTCTATCCGACTTTCCTAAGAAAGGAGACGGTAAATTATTAGAATTTTTGTACACCTTTACAAATATTTTTAAAACGTTCACACAGAGTGTTCTCAATTTTGCAAAAAGAAAATGATCGAATTTAAAATTTTAGTACGTTCACAACATCGTTGTTCTAACGAGCTTCATATCGAAGAGAAATAATACAAAGCTGAGTTTTCTTTAATGAAAACGAAATAATTAGTTTGCTCACACTGAGTGTTCGAGTATGCTTTGGCATGCGATCCAGCAAAAAAATTGAAAGCGATCCATAAAATACACAATCTATTTAAATAATTTAATAGTATTCTCGAAAAACTTTAACTATGAGCTTTTAGTATAATCACCCAGAGTGTTTGAGTAAATTACGAAAAATAAGATACGAACCAAGATATATGCTGAGTTTCCTTCGTCATGCGATCCATAAAAGACACTTTCTGTCAGAAGCATCTATTCACCCGTTTTGTATGGCAAAAAGCATCTATTTAGCACGTCTTTTATAGGAAAAGTTCTAAGTTCAAATCCCGGAGGAGGCACTTATACCGTAAATCGTTCCCTGGCGGCAGTGACACACGTTAAAATAACCCCAGAAATAACATGTATTATATGTACTTCTACCGTATGAAACGCAACTGTTTAATGTACGTGTTTAGCTTAAGAACGCGACTTCAGAACCTAAATTAAGTTCGGTATAGCACCCTGGTTATTTTTTAAAATATATAGCACATAGTTTTTTGTTTCAAGTAATCAGGGCTCACAGCAAAAATTATATTGTCCAAACACGAATGGCTTATGCAGCTCGGATTACACTGCATACGTAAAATCACTACAAACAAAATTTTCTGAGAATGTTTCTTAAGTATGTAACAACTAAAAAAAATAACCAGTACAAAAAAGTGTGGGTTCACGTCGCATGTAGCCATAGTATTAAACAATAAATTAAGTCTTAGTTCTTAAATTCTACTCATTTTCATAGAACTATATTTATAACATCGAAACAATTTTCTCTGACTACCTTCATACCATACAATAAGTGTATGTGTCTATGGGTTTTCTCGGGATTCTATCATTTGCTCCTGATTTTCTTTAGTCTATCATTTTCTCAAGGATTGTAAAATACCCAATCATCTTTTCGCAAAAACTTAACTCAACAGATTAGGTTGTACTGTACAACATGTGGGTTTTCTCAAGGTTCTCTCGGTTCCTTTCACTTTCTTTAATCTATCATTTTATCCCTTTCTTCAAGCACTGTAAAATACCCCATTATCTTTTCACCAACTTAACTCAACAACTCAACAATGTAGATTTCTACCATAAGTTGACTTTGGCCAAGGATTTTCCCAAGGTTCTCCCGTTTTCTCTCCACTTTTCATTCCACTTTTTCGAAGATAGTACCTTATTACCAACTAATCCTATTATTATTTCAAAACAAGTTTCTCTAAATATTCTTTATAATAGAAACAATAACTGTGTCCATGGTTTGTGTCGGTTTCTCCCGTTTCCTTCCACATTGCCACTTCACCATTTTTTCAGCAGTCTAAACTAAGTCTTAATTCTTTTTCCATATATAAAAAGAACACAGTAAATAACAGCATAAAAGGAAAGAAAAGAACTTACATATGTCTTCCAAGACGATGATAAAGTTCGAAAAATAATCGCAAAAAATCACCAGACATAGAAACTGTATGCACGCCTTAATATCAGTGTATATAAGGATGAAGGATATGGGTCAGAGGTATTTTATATGTATACTTTATTACAGACAATGGGAGGGCATCAAACTTTTAACGACAATTGGGACATTGAATTTTTAGATCTTGTCTGCAAAAATTTACAAGATGTGATCTTCATAATTGGAAACTTGTATTTTATATTCCTATAGTGATATGTATCAGGGCTTTCTGTATAGTCATTAAATTGTATTCTCAATCTTGGATTTCATCTGGCATTGCTTAAAAATTTTCCCTGCATAGACAATTTCAAATATTACAAAATGAGTTTTTTAATTGCATATATGAATTGGAATTTCGTTTTCCATGTATAGTACATGTACAGTTTGTGTGATAAAATTTCATCCTACTGTACGGCTGTTAAAATTCTGTTGATAGTATCATTTTCTTCCTAATGTGTTCTCAGATCATTAGTTTTCATCTGCTTTTTCAAGTAATCACTCTCTCGCTGTGGCAATATGAAAGTTAATCACATAGTTCAATCACTCACGCCCTGAATTGTGAGTATTTCTTCAGGGTCTCATATACTTCAACTCATTCATACAGAGGGGAAGGGTAAGGTTGTCTACATGTACAGTATGCAATACGAAGAGGAAGGAAGGAATCTTAGTTGCAACAGCAAAAAGTATGTCATCGTCCTTCTCCACAGGTCAATCACATGTAATCAACGTAAGCATTAAGAAAGCATGGGGAAGGCGCCACCAATGCAAGCGCGAGGATTGAAGCATCAGAGTTCAATGTCTCTGTAACGGCTCGCATGGATGTGACGTCATGTGCACAGTACCGCAAGCTTCTTGATGCAGGTATAGTTACTAGCCAGACTTCAGCGAGAAAGGATCTATCTGAAGACTAGTTCACATCATGCTATACCTCTGTGTTCTGAATTAGCAAAGAGCAAATGAACCAATAAAATTTTGTACGTTCACAACATCGTTGCTTCGAGCTTCATATCAAAGTAATAAATGAAGAAATAAAGATTTTAACCCTCTCCCTTTCAATCCACTTTACCTCACAATATATTCCTCCACTCCTGCTCACAATATGTTCCTCCTCTCTTTATGATATTTCATTGAACAGCGTATATTATTGTAAATAATACAAGAGAAAACAAAAAAAATGTTAGTGAGCAGGTGTTTCACATAAGGGATCCCGAGTTCGATCTCCATTTTTAGTACACTTACATAGAGTATTCGAGTAATTATTACGATCTGGTTAAAATGTTTCTAATCCGACTTTCCATAGATCTTCTTTAACAGCGAGTATTATTGTAAATAATACGAGAAAAACAAATAAGTGTTCAGCGGTATATTTTTGAGGGGAGCACTCTTTTAACAACCATTTTAAAGGTTCTCAGCAATACAGGGGCTATAGGAAATCCATAGGGACCCAAAACTATTGAAGGGGTCCTGACAATACAGGGGCTATGCACGCTACAGGGACATATTTCAACAACGAAGTTCTTAATTTATTACATCACAATCAGAGATTGTTCATCGAGTATGCTATTCATACGACCCCTAAAAATAATACGAATAAATAAGAGCTTCTCAAGCCAGGGGCCCATGGTCCTAATAACATCAAGAGCAGGTGCACTCTTCAGGGGCTATAGGACATCCATGAGAGCTATTGGAGGTCATGCTCGTGCATGGCCACACCAAAGGTCAATAACTTCTCACATGTGTCATTCCACTTTCCAGGAAAACACTCAGACCTACTTTCCCAAGTGGCAATTAACATCACACACTTTCTAAATCTTGACAAACATCTCAAAACCCATTAGAAACACACAATTTACAGTTATTTCGGCAAGTCCTTAACCACCGAGCGAAGTCATACTACTCACCTTTGTAACTTTTAAACTAATTGATGAAAATTAATAAAAATTTTAACAAGCGAGTATCGATAAGAAGGCTTTGTGTGACATACTGCGCAATATCGCAAGGCTAACAGTGTTGCCAAGCCAACATGAAATTACATTTTTAAATGACACTACATCAGTTAGTTACATATTTCAAATATACACTTGAAAATGAAGCTTATAGTATCAAATCTATTATTCAGTGTTCCAAAGTAAATACGTTCAGTATCATAAATATCCAAATTCTGGAGACGTCTACAACCATAAAGGCGAGTGAGATCCAAGCGTCAATGCACATCGTTTGTGCCTTAGTGTCGAATCCTATGACTATGATATGACGTATTTCTGGCAAGTAGGAACATTGAAAATTTTCCTTTCTTTAAAATACTTTATTTCGGAAATGTGCTTAGATAAGCATAACATTCAATCACAGAAATGGCTTCCAATAAACGTAAATGACCACAATGCCTTTACAGCAATTTGGCATCTCATCTCGTTTAGGATAAATGGAAAACATAAGTTAAGGTTGTATACTACTTAAAAAATAAGTAGTTGTGTGAAATTGTTTCAAAAATGTTGCTTCATCTACCTCTATAACCTTACAGCAATAGTTTTAGATAGTGATTACAAGCTCTTCTGATTAAAAATTATAAGTAACGTTGCAAGTTCTCAAAACTACATAATTTTATGCAATGTTGCGAACTATAACAATGTTAATGCAGCGAACTACTACAGCATCCTTAGTACTCCAGAAAAGATAAGCAAAATATAGAGGTCGTATCGGACTAATTAAATGAAAGCTGAATTTCTCAGTATCGGTACTTCAAACTGAACCTTAAAACATACTAAAAGTCACCATCGATCCCACGTCACTTTCATAATGGGGTCTAAAAATGGATGCACAAAAATTCGTTACTCTCTCACATTTGTTCCTATATCTTGAACAAATATACTTGGATTTTCATCTTCTAAACGCCTAATTAAGCAAAGTAAATTGGGTTATTTGATGTTAAATATTAAATTAAGGTAAATCTTCAAAAGAAAATTTATCGAGTAAAATTCTTTTATTTTTCCTCTTTTTTGTTTGTAAATATAAATGTCATTTCAAAATTGTAAATAAATTGTAATTTCAAGTAATTTTTTTTATTTTTTTTAAAGAGTTTGATGTACTTATTATGAGGTCATTCCACTGCAGTTTCTGCACAATTTAGTGCAGGACAGTCCATTTTTCGACATTCACATCTTCTGGAACAATCAATACGAAGATATATTTTACATTGACGACTAATTTCATTCAAGAGCTCATCAGCGATCGCTGGAAAAGTTGTTAATACTGGAAACAATTTTTCATTTTTCGCGTACCAATCCAACTCTATGGTTTCGAGCTTATTTCCTAACCAAAACTGGACTTGAAGGTATGCTGTTAGTGAATATTGTCTGCCAGCTGTAGATATTGGAGGTAGGTTCGCAAGATCAAAAGTGGATATAACGACAGTCACCCAAGAGTTTTTTTTTCTTTGTATATCTGTATCGAAGGGAATCATGATCTTCATCTTCCTTACAGCCGTACAGTCTCACCAAGAATTTCAGTGTCTTGATTTTTACCATTAAAATGAGTTAGAGTGTGAGCTAATTGATTATCTGTTTGAATCAGTTTGAGAGCAGACTTTTTGGACTTCTTGAAAAAGAAATTATGCTGAGTCACAGCCTGTTAATGCATGTAATCCAGGTATCAAAGCAGAAAGAGGCTTCATTTTCTTACTAATCATCCAAAATCGTAACACTTAATTTCCCTTATGGTAGATTTTGCTTTTACGAAGTACAGCTGATTTTCTGGTTTTGAGCGTCCTATCATAATTACCCACAAATCAGTGTCTGTACCAACAATAGCAACTGACTGCTGTGTAGCACATATATCAATAGCTGTCGACACGATCATTTCATCAGCATGTTCTTCCGCTTACGAAACCTTAATGTTCTGAGACAGCAACAAAGGAATAAGTGTTTCAATGAATGAGACGGCTCATATTCAGTGAATTGCAGAGAGTTTGCTGCCAAGATGTGCATAAAACAACTCTATAGAGGGGTTGGAGACAGTCGTTCTTTCCGAAAAAATTTTCCGGGGGGGCACACTTAGTATTCCGGGGAGGCACTGCTGGTTCTATTCTATTTATTATTATACTATAGACGGATTATTTTGATCTCCTCCGGGGGCACTCTAAGAGCTTCGGGGAGCAGTTACTTCCTCAAAAACATGTCTGGAAGAAACATAGGTTGGAGACAATTAAGAAATGAATGAGTAACCATATATTATCAAGAAACTCTTGCTTTTTAACATCAAGTTTGTCATATGTCCCTGCTAACATCCTTCACTATCAAACTCTTCATTCCCACATTAACTCAGTTGGCCTTTTGTAGACTTTGATTGTTTCTTTACAAAGACTAACAACATGATAAGTTTTGGGAACTTCAGTGACTGGAAATTTCAGTTCTTTCAACTACTTCTTTAGGTGTGCATATATTTGTTCTTCCCATACCATGAAACGTATTGTGACAGTCAAGTTTCCTTGTATTAAAATCAGCATTGTCAAATACGAACTGGATAAATTAACTTACTTTTTGTTGACTCCTGTGCACTTGTTCTTGAATATTCGTATCGTCTTATCTCTTGGTAATATTATTATTAAGTATTCTGCCTTTAGGCAAGTCCTGGAACTAGTGAGGGTTTTTTCTTTCTTCTTCTTTTTTCTTATTTCTTTTCTTCTTAATTTTCAGTTTGGACCTGGAAATGTTTCTTCCATGTTTTTCCATTTTCAGCTTCCTCAATCATCTATCAGCTGTGTTCTTCTTCTTCCTAGTCCTCGCTTTCCTTCCATCCTTCCTTCTATGTAGGGTGGACGGTTCCTGAAAACGTAAACAGATTTGGAACGTTTAACCGAAACCGAACCGAATCATACCGTTCAGAACTGTCCTTAGAACTTTGACAAACTAAACTGTCCAAAGAGTTTGAAACGTGGTTTCGTTTACTATTGGCTAACCAAAACTTAAGCGAACTCCGTCAAAGCGAATTCAGCTGTGTCCAAATGGAGCTGAATTAAATCCTTAAATCACGCGTAACATATGACCAATTAGCAGATTTGTGTATAATAAAAGAATAAAATAGCAATGAGCCTGAAAGTATTCATTGCAAAAATGAAATGAAATCTTTAAGTCGTCCCACGGTTATGCCTGTTAGGTTAAAGGAGACGATGATAATGAGAAATGAGTGAAATGGTAGAATGAAGAAAGTGGGAGGAAACGGGAGAACCCCTAGAAAACCCACGAGCACTCATTGCAGTATATATATATATATATATATATATATATATATATATATATATATATATATATATATATATAATGTTTGTATATCTTTTGCATGTATGTAGATAGATAAAAATATCACACTAGATACCACACATGCAAAAAAAAAAAATCCTGGCAATACAAGTATTTGATGGAGAAATGATCCCAATAAATTCCTTCTGATTAGAAGCATTTCATATGTCAACGGAATAAAAAAAATCACTGCTAGTAATCAGTTCAGACCTGCTAAGCCACTATTCTACAACTGCTTCAAATTCAAAAATGTTATTATTCCCCTTGTTTACCTTCACTTTTAATATTCCCGTTCAAATAGCACCTTGCATGCGTGTCTTCATTTCTCTCATTTTTCATACTTTCATTCTCACCGTCGCGTCGACACGCGTCGTCATTAATATTATAAGAAAAGCGTGATTAACTAAATTTGCTTTACTTCAATACCTTACACTTTCAAACGTGTTTTTCTGTTTTGTTATTATTGCAACTTAACGGATAGACTTAGAAGCGTGGCCATACATTTTCTGATGTAGGTTGTATTGACATTTTGACCAATTGCCCGTTTGCACAGAGTTATCGCAGAGAGTTGAGATTTGTTCTATCTTCTTTTATTTAACAATAACTTTCATACAATATGCTACTTGATCCCCGGTTCCATTTGCAAATTTTGAGTTGGGCCCCGCCTGGGACCCTGCGAGTGCCCCGAGGATACAAATTTTTCATTCAAAAGGTGCTGTGCTCCCCACACTAATTTGATATGTATTCACTGAGTTTCCTTACCTGACCGTTTCTGAAAAATCTGACTTTGTAATGTATAGTATGGAGCTAAATTTGTAACTTTTCACGCTTATATCTCCGCAACGGTTGCGATCGAGGATGTATCCCTTTTCGTGTTATGTTCTTTTGGGACAAGGTATCCAACGGCCATAGTCTCGACTCGAAGTCAGACTTACACTTGGATAGGTTCCCTCGTAAGTAGCAATCTCGCTATCTTCGATTCTGGACAGCGAACACAATGGCGAGGAAACATCTACCATATCCCACTTTAATTTTGCTTTATTTCATCACCTTACGGTCAACGACTGTGATTACAGAGGTAATGGAGGAGTACACACGTGACGAATTGACAGACATTGATCTGGCGTACGGGAAAGCGGACGGTAATGGCCGTGTGGCACAACGGCTTTACAGACAACAGTTTCCTAATCTTAGAACTCCATACCACGCAACATTTTCCAGTGTAGATCGAAGATTACAAGAAACAGGATTGCTGGAAGCACACAGGCTCAATACTGGACGAAACAGAACCGTATGGACTGTGGCTTTTGAGGAGAATATTCTTGCTGGAGATCAGAGGAAACTGTCCACCAGCACACAGATAGTAGCTTCTGAAATCAACACCCATCATCGGCAGGTTTGGAACATACTTCACGAAAATCAGATGTATTCTTTCCATGTCCAAAGGGTGCATGCATTACACGCCACCCACGTAGACGTGAGTTTGTCCAGTGGCTACGCGAACCATGCTAATATATCCCGCTTCATGTCTCGTATTCTCTTCAACGATAAAGCTATGTTTTCCCATGATGGACTGATGAACACTCACACTCAACATTTGTGCTCTGAGGCAAACACATATAGAATGTCAACTCGTGCCCATCAGGAACGGTGTTCTGTGACGTGGGCATGAATCGTTGGTAATTCTCATCAAACTGTACCTACTACCACAATGCCTGACCAGGTGGGAGTATCGGATATTTTTGAAAGAGATTTTGCCTGAACTACTAGAGACTGCGCCACTGGCTATTAATTGAATTATGTGATTTATACATAACGGTGTTCCAGCACATTTGCTGTGGAGGTGGGAAATTGTCGCAACGCATCCTTTCCGAATAAATGGACGGCAGAGAAGGACCGATATCTTGGCCGCCTCGCTCATCCGACCTTAACCACTTAGATTTCTTTTTCTGGGGCCATATGAAGCAACTAATCTACGCGACGCCTGTGCAATCAGAGGAGGATTTGGTTGCTCGAATTGTTGCTGCAGCGCGGAGCATTCAGGAAACGCCAGGAATGTTTCAACGCGTTCGCAGCGTCTTTCCCTTCGGCGCCGCTGTAACCTTTGCATTGAAGTGGCGGGTCGAAACTTTGAACACCTTTTGCAGTGTCCGTTCTGACATCCATCCTCTTTCCATGTAAACAGAGACTCTCCTCTGTGCCTTGCTCCCTACAACTATCTTCTGTATGCAGTCCCGTTATACCATTTGGAACCAGAAATATCGGCCCCTGTTACAGTACGTACAAATATCATGAATGGAAGGAATATTTTGTTTCACATCCGTCAGTTTAGAACATTGATTGAGAAAAAACGTAGTGTAGTCGCATTTGTTTGATGTACTTAATCGAAATGAATGTACTAATACAGTTATGTGTATTATTATTATTATTATTATTATTATTATTATTATTATTATTATTATTATTATTATTATTATGCGTTCTTTATTTGTCTATAGTTCTTGTTCAATTACTGTAATTGTAAAGGTAGATGCGTTCTCAAAAGCGTTGCGATATCATTAATATGAGCAGATCAGCAATCAGAATTTCTTTATTTTCTGTTACTTATCGGCTTGTGCCGTACGAATTTTTACGTTCTAGCGAGGTAAATTTTCCAGTGAATTCTTCTACAACGACTTTACTAGTACTTTTTGAGGAGGTATGCAACCACACACAGTAATTTTTACTTCATCCGTTATCTTTTATCTTCGTGTATGAGTATTGGCCTGCCACGTAGTATTATTTCCAGGCAGTGAAATGTCCTTTACATGTTGTTGTCCACTGAATTTACGTCATAAAATGTCAGGGAATACGTAACGTCCTTTGGGGAATCCCCTGCACCGCCATTGCACAAATCTGAAAACTGCAAATTTGGATAGAGCAGGTTAGGGTCCTTTGTCGATATCATGCCGCATCACGTCTATGCTCATTAGTTTCTGCAATATTTAACTGTAAAGTTTGTTTTCCCGCGCTTTCGGCAGCCTATAACACGTAAACGACACGCTTTTCGTCCTATATGTACTGGAACTTTTTTTCTTTGTTTTGCTCTCAGGAATCACCCCTCGGGTTTTGTATATACATCAAATACCTAAGGAATCGAACTTTTTGATCGAACTTTTTCAATTCGGTGATGCTACTTTTGTTGAGAGGGGTTTCAAATCACAACAGCATATTCCAACTTGGTGCGTACATATGAATAATACATTTTCAAGAGCGTTGCAATATTTCTGAATTCCTTACCATTTCTAATTATGAATCCTAATAATTTAAACGCCTCATGAGTAACATTTTCGATATGTTTAATGAATATAAATTTAGGGTCAAATGTAACGCCTACTAAGCTTGTAATCATATTCAAGGGTACTTTTGTTTCTGTTCAATGATAATACGTTAAATTTGTGTATGTTTACTTCAAGTTTATTTACTGAACACCGTAATACTCTCTAAGTCGTGTTGTAAATCAAGATAATCATACACAGATTTTTAACTTGGCGTATATTTTAAGATCACCAGAAAATCATTATTTTAAGATCATTTAAGATCAGCGAAAAATAACTTTTTATTGTTGGGTATATGATCTGGAAGATCCTTGTCTAATAATAGAAATAGTAAAGAGCCTAAATTGGAGCCTTTTGGAACTCATGATAATGCGAAATATACGGGTTTTAGGAGATAATGTCGTCTTTACTAACTTTTATTCGTGAAATTGAAAGATCTAACGTATTCTGACGTTTCTTATTAGTTTTTTTTATGTCACCTGTAATAAATATTAAAAACTAACTAACAACTCTATGGCCTATGGAACCCGGAGGTTCAATGCGGCGTTCACGAAAGCTCTCCACTGACTTCTATCCTTAGCTAACTGTATTGTTTCTACTTTGTATTCCAATCTCTACGAGATCCATCTTAATATTGTCCTCCAATCTGCGCCTAGGTCTTCCTAATGGTCGTTTTCCGATTGGTCTTCCAGTCAAGACTTTGAAAGTGTTTCTACTTTTTTCCATTCTAGCTACATGACCCGCCCACCTAAGCCTCCTAGACTTGACGGATCTTGTTCTCAAATATTTTCAGTCTATGTTCTTCCCTCAGAGTAAGTGACCATGTTTCGCAACCATGCAGAACAACAGGCATGATTATCGTTTTGTATATTTTAAGCTTCAGATTCCTCGATAGAATTCGCAACGACAAGAGATTTTGAACCGAATAATAACACGAATTCCCTGCTTTTAGTCGATATTTAATTTCTTCGTGAATATGATTTTCCTCTGTTAATACTGCTCTTAGATATTTGAAACTATCTACTTTATCAAAAGTATTATTTAATATTTTAACGCATCCATAATTTTCCGTATTACAGTCCCGACGCACTTCCATGTATTTAGTTTTCTCTGCATTTACTAATAAACCCATTTCCCTGTATACGTTTAATAAGATCTCTGCATTTCTTTCTATTCTTCTCCTATCATTCCCTATTAAATTTACATCATCAGCATATGCCATAACCTGGTGAATAGCGTTCAACTCTAGGCCCTGGTTGCTATCTTTGATTTTCCTTATAGCGTATTTCAGAACAAAGTTAAATAATAGTGACGACAACGCATCTCCTTGTTTGAGGCCGTTATCGACGTGAAAGCTTGTGGACAAAAATTTTCCTACCCGGACTTTACTTTGGGATTCATTTAAACATATCTTAATTAATCTAATTAGCTTTCTCGGTATTCCAAGTTCTGTAAGAACGTTGTATAATGTTTCTCTCCTAACCGAGTCATACGCCTTTCTAAAATCAATAAATAGTTGATGTACCGGGGTATTGTATTCCCACTTTTTTTCGAGTATTTGTCGAATGGTAAATATTTGGTCGATAGTTGATCGATTTCTTCTAAATCCGCACTGATAATCTCAAATAATTTCATCTGCGTATGGGGTCAATCTTGCTAATAAAATATTTGAAAGGATTTTATAAGATGTTGACAAACGAGAAATGCCTCGATAATTATTACAGTCAGTTTTGTTGCCTTTCTTGTGAATTGCAACAATGATGAATCTTTTCCACTCTTGTGACAATTCTTCCTTGTTCCAGATAAGGTGAATGAGTTTGTGTATCTTGTTTCACAATTTTTCGCCTCCAGCTAAAATTAACTCAACCGGAATTTCATCTACACCCGGAGATCTGTGTTTCTTTAATTTATTTATAGCGGTTTCTACTTCTATTTGGTTCGGTTCTGGAATATACGGTTCTGCGGTGTGTATCTCCTTTTCTGCACGCACACTTGTTTTTGGTTGCGTGTTAAACAAATCGTCAAAGAAATCTTTCCATCCATCAACCTCGTGCTTATATATTAAAGAAATCTGACGGTACAGTTCTCACTGATACGGATAGCATCTATTTAAGATGCTATCCGTATCAGTGAGAACTGTACCGTCAGATTTCTTTAATATAGAAGCACGAGGTTGATAGCCATTTTTAAATTCGCTGATCCCCTTATAAGTGTCCCGGATTTTTTATTTTTACTATTATCATCAATTTCCTTAATTTTAGCTTTCAAAAAATCGCGTTTCTTTGTTCTAAAAGTTTTGGAAGTTTCCCGCCTGATATCTGCGAAATTTTTGTAGTTATTTCATTCGAATTTTGTAGCCTCCGTAATTTTGCCTGTTTTCTCTTCTCTGTTAGTTTGATGCATTCCTGGTCGAACAATGGTTTGTTTCTACGTATTTTTGCGTGTCCCAATGTTTCTTTTGCTGAAATTTTAATGCTATCTTTAATTTCAATCCAGATATCCTCAACACTAGTGCACTCCGAATCTTCTAAAGCCGAGAATCTATTCGAAACTTCAATCTGATATTCCTCTCTTACCTGGCTCTCTTCTAATTTCTTTAAATTAAATCTCTCCGTTTTCGGACATTGAATATTACCTTTATTCAACAATAATCTCTCTCGTATTAAGGCTGCTACCAGGTAGTGATCAATGTCACAATTAGCCCCTCTAAACTACCGGACATCAATTATGCTAGATTGCCTTCTTCTATCTACCAAAACGTGATCAGTTTGATTATGTGTTTTTCCGTCTGGTGAGGTCCAAATGTATTTATGAACGTCGCAATGTGGGAATTTTGTACTCTTCACGATTAGGTTTTTGGATGTTGCAAAGTTCACGAGTCCAACACCGTTGTTATTACTTTCCTTATGCAGACTTTCGTTTTCTATAATCGGTTTGAAAATATCCTCTCGTCCTACCTTCGCATTGCAATCCCCTAATACAATTTTCATGTGGTATCGCGAGATTGGTCAAATATCCGTTCCACTTCTTTGTAGAAACTGTCTTTTATATCGTTATCCTTATCTTCAGTTGGGGCATGTACATTTAAAACAATAATATCACACCACCGTCCCTTAAGAGTAATAAAAGAAAGTCTATCAGTAACAAATTTAACCCGTTTAATTGCTGGTAATACTAGTTTGTGAACGAAAAACCCTTTTCCTAACTGGTGATTTTTATTTTCTTCCCCGTAAAAGAACGTAAAATTTCAGGAATTCACAGTTCCATTTCCTTCCCACCTAACTTCCTGAACTCCTCCTATCCTGTATTTTCTCTAACTCACTCGTTACGGATTTTAACGCGCCTGCCCTATAAAGACTTCTAATATTCCATGTTCATTTTCTTTTGCTGATGTCGTGCCAAGTTATCAGTCCTTGTCCGAGGCTTTTGTGAGTATTTCTGAACAAGTGCTTTTTTTTTTTTTTTTTTTTTTTTTTTTTTTTTTTACAGGATGAGGTTGTTAGCCTTAGCCAAACACCCAAGCTGGAGAACCACCCCTAGTCGGCTGCCCGCGACTGCTTATTCAGTATATTCGCAGCTAACCTCTATATCTAGAGGCGTTCTCCTCGATCCGCAACCTGAGGACGCGCTATGCCGTGGTGACAGGAACCCACGTTACACGGTCTGTAGTAAATATTGCTTTTCTAAAAGTTATTTTCTGGTATACATCTTGTGTTTTATTCTTTTAATTATTTTACGACGTCTGTTTGAGTTCTTATAGTTTCTGTGTCTTAAAATCTGACTTTGTAGCACTTTAACTTGAAGTACACTTATTTCAGAAGTTTTATTTTGGATTTTTAATATACATTACATGTCAGCTATTGACCTTACAAATAGTCTTGCTACTTACGCTCTGACTAAACCATAATTAATCATTAGTACATTATGTGCGTACAACAAAGAAAAAAGCCATATGAGACATATACCAATCGGTATATCTTATTCAGCTGAACAATCTACCTTATTGAGTGTAAACTCTGGAAGTAATTTCGAGAAAAACTGGGATTTTGTAAATATGTAACATGATCCTGTACGAGTCATCTATTACGATGTAATTATTACTCACGTATACTCCATTCAAGCTTTTCATTGTGTTACCAAGAAGACACATACACTGATACAGTTTAAATAATATATAGCTTAAAATTATAAATTTGCTCCTAAACTTCGTTTTTCTTATACTAATATATATATATATATATATATATATATATATATATATATATATATATATATATATATATATTTGGTCTAGGAATTAATTCGTGCGGTTTTACAAAAGATGGCGTAACTAGCTTATTGTCCCATAGTTTCGTTGATCCAAACATGCGTTGAAAACTACTGTCATTGAGCATCTTGTTTAGTATATGTCAGTTGCTTGAAGCGGAAACAACAACATTTTTTCTTCAACTGAAAATGGCGCATTTTGTGCCTGATAAAGTGTTTTTGCGGGGAGTTATTCTTCATTGCTTTAACATGAAGAAAAGTGCTACCGCAAGTCATCATATTTTAGTGGAAGTGTTTGGTGACCATGCTCTAGCTGAGCGAACGTGTCAGAAGTGGTTTGCACGGTTTAAAGGTGGTGATTTCAGCTTGGAAGACCAAAAGCAATTTGGACAGCCAAAAGAATTTGAAGATGAAAAATTGAGAGCATTGCTTGATCAGGATTCGTGTCAAACGCAGGACGAACTTGCAGAAGCATTTGGAGTTGAGCAAACAACAGTTTCCAAACGTCTCAAAGCCATAGGAATGATTCAAAAGATGTCTTATTGGGTTTCACATGAATTGAAAAGAAAGACGTTGAAAGAAGAAAAACCGTTTGCGAATTGCTGCTTCAAAGACAGAAAAGGAAGGGATTTTTGCATCGAATTGTAACTGGTGATGAGAAGTGGATTCATTACGAGAATCCTAAACGAAAAAAGGCCTGGGTGAAGCAAGGTGAACCAGGTCCTTCACAACCGAAACGAGATATGCATTGTGCAAAGGTTATGCTGTATATATGGTGGGATTTGAAACGTGTGGTGTACTATGAACTTCTGAAACTTGGTGAAACTATTAATGGACACCGCTATCGACAACAATTAATGCGTTTGAAGCAAGCTCTGGCCTGAAAACGACCAGAATGGAATAACAGGCATAATAAACTTATTTATCAAGATGATAACGCTCGACCACATGTCGCAAAACCGGTCAAAACCTATTTAGAAAATGTCGGATGGAAAGTGTTACTCCACCCGCGATATTCACCAGACACTGCTCCGTCTGACTACTCTTGATCGATTGCATGAATAACGATTTGATTGGACAGCGGTTCACTTCTTCAGAAAATATCGAAAAATGGATCTTTGATTAGATTGCGTCAAAAGATGAGGAATTCTTTCGACACGGAATCCGTAAATTGCCTGAAAGATGGGAGAAAGTAGTGGCTAGCGATGGACAATATTTTTGTTAACGTATTCATTTACTTTGTTTTTGAAATAAAGCTTCAATTTTTATTAAAAACCGCACGAATTAATTCCTAGACCAAATATATATATATATATATATATATATATATATATATATATATATATATATATATATATATAGGTAGATAGATAGATAGATAAATACTCGTAGATAGATAGATATAGCAACATTAAACGTATATCAATGGATAAATGACATGAAGCTATAAAGAATGACATTCTCGATAGTAAATTCTAATGACATTGTCGAAAGTAAATCAATTTTTATGGTTCTAAATACGTTATGTTCATTGTCAATAATAATTGATAATATTTATTTTGCTGGGAAGGATCATTTATTTATTTATGTACTATATACTATATTTATAAAATACATTGTTAACTAGCAGATTATATCTATCTGTTGTTGTTTGTCCTCTCGTAACGGGAAAACACATATTATTAACAGCGACACACACACACACACCTTTCAATAGTGCAAAAACTCTTTGTAAATTACTCGTATATCGAGATGGAGCAACTAAAATGTCGACTGACGTGTAACTTTCAAAGGGAAAACATTTCAATACATGGCTAGTCAGAGTACTGTCCAACTGAAATCACACTCTCTTGCCGATTATAATAAGTCACGTATTTGATTACATAACGAAAATAGGCCAGAGTCTCCAATTCAAAGTTCTCAAATGCATGTTGCAAGAGCAGTTCCTCAGTGCTAAGAAATGACCGAGATGCCGAAAGAGGTGGTAGTCAATGGAGGAGATATCAGAAGAATATGGTAGTGAGGAAGGGCTTTATACTGCAACTCATGGCGATTTAACATTTTCCCTCGGACAAAGCGTAGGGGCTCAATGTCAGGACATAATGTTTGTTGACTATTGTTGGATGCTTGTAGACAAATTTGCGGTGCATTGCACGGAGTCTAGCACTGTAATGGTCTTCAGTGAAGTTTCAGCTCGACGAACAAAGACATGACGGATTACCTCCATACCAGTAGCGACATTTTCTGTGGGTTTCGAAAAGCATTCTGAACTTAAATCACGATTCAATCATGTCATGACCGTTTACACTTTTCATATAGATTCATTTTTCGTCAAAAGTGAGAATCCAATGCAGTAAACCTTAGGTTGTTCAGTACAATGAGAGAACTTCACATCTCCAGGTGGCGATTCTTGTTGACCGATGTCATATCATATGGTACCCGTTAGTCCAACTTTTTCAGCTTATAGATTGCGCAAAGACGCCGAACAACACTGGTAGGGTATTTACTACCTAATTCGTCTGCAGTTGCATGAGCTTCTCTCAGAGTTCGATTCTCCATGGTGCACTTTCCCACTGCGCGGTTGAACAACGCACTGACTCCTTTCAGACTGGGCATCTCAGCATGTTTTTGTAACATTTACGGAAATTGTGAGCCACGACCAGCCATTAGTTGCGTTACAGAGAAAGTTCCCACTAGATGCAAAATCGGATATATCAATAAAATCAATTTAATAGCAATTTCCAAGGTTAAGCTCAAAAGGCTAAATAAACAAATTCAATTTTACATTTTTAAAATATTTTCAGCAATATAAACTCACAGTCATGTTTCAGTAAATAATAAACGCTTGCATATTACTGCTTTTAACAATAATGTCTACCCATGTAGATAATAATAATTCCTAATCGAAACAAATTTTGAATAAACATTTCTGTATAGTTATTTTCAAATTGTAAAATACAAGAAATGCAAATACTCCACTTGACTATTTGTCTTTTACCAACTCCCTGCCTTCCCTTAGTGCTCGTTTTGAACAGGCTGGCAGGGGAAAAAATCCTGTCTTGTCACTGTACTATTTTCAAATGTCATTTTCACAATAGGCACTAACAAATCTTGTAATGCAAGTCTGAAACAAACTTTTATTCTTTTCTTTTCCTCTTTTACGGTTGTCTACATCATAAAATGACTATAGCATGACAAACTAAACGTAACATCACTAACATTCGCAAGTGATTTTGTATTTGTTTTATTATTTTCCGTTTCATAATATTATGAGCTACTACGCAATATAATATGAAGACTCGCGTAAGTTGGAGATATGACATTCAGTACACAAATCCTTAATTAAAAATAAGGAAATAAAACTTACTAGCAATCTTTTGAGCGCTATTCTGCAATAGTAATGTTTTGTATTTTTACGATGACATTTGTTATCATGAGTTTGTACGTATTTGAATTGAGAACAGCTAATGCAATTTAGTTTTTATTGGTTTATTTGCAGGAGTAATATTCCATGTGAAACAGGAGCATTGTTATACTGTTTCCTTGCATTGTACAGTCAATCACAAAATATATATTTAATGAATCACCACTTTCCGAGAAGTATTTGACCATATTCATTTCGAACAATCATGCTACGTTACGATTTACGACGGGTTTGCCACTAGGCAGATTCATCACTAGAACTAAAAATATTTTGTGTCCGTAAGGTAAATGAAAGTATCATTTTAAAAAAGTATCGCATAGCCTACTTTTGTATTACTTAATTGAATGATAGATAGCAGGAGTGATTTTTATGACAAAAATATTATGCATAAATGTTGAAGGAAAAGAAAATATTTTCGCGTCCAGACTGTAGTGAGAAAAGATATGGGATATAGGTTGGAAAGAAAATCCTGCAAATAACACATACACCCCTAACCTTATTAATTTACTGATATATAAATGAACGTTTTTCTTAAGTATAATAATAGACGGCATGTACCAACGTGCGAACAGAAATAAATTTATTAACTTACGTGTCTCGACTGGATTCAAACAACTTTCAAAGTAATAGTTTGAAAGAATGTGTGTAATTTAAACAAAGTATCATTGAATGGAAATCATAAGATTCTTTCCCCGAAACGCATTCTTACCGAAATTAATCCTATTATAAATGTCTTTCTGCAAAAATAATAGCACTAGTTTTATTATTATTTATCAATACAGACGGTTGTTGGTTAAAACATAAGCTACAAAACGGTAGCTAATGTAAGGAAAGAACTAAACGAAAATAAATTACTTAATATTTTTGCATACTTTGCTTGACATTATACACTATCGTTAGCTCCCTAGATACCAAAAACGTGATAACTGGAAGCCTGCAAGCAGTATTCGAAGTGGGGGGAAAAAGCAGAGGCTGTATGTTTTATTACGATTTTGAATCGACATACCGGCTATCTAAATGTTGAAATACAGTGAAGGTATGTTGCCTAAAAAATTACATTTCTGTTTACATAATGACTGAAGACCGTTCGAGAGCTTCCCTGTAGTTAAGGGAGGAAGGAACATGGAAAGATTTTGATTCCCCGCCAATTGTTAACTGAAAAATAAAAACATCCCCTTATGCTGTATTATATACAGTAGAATTATACACGAAAATGTTCAAAAACCGAATGAGGATATTAACAATTTTCTTTGAGACAAGTCCTGGACCCCACTTGGCTTTGGGTTATTCCAAACCCCGGGAAGGTCTGTTTACACAACAGGCAACCCCAAAATCCGCCCATGCTCAAAACATGGCATTTATACGC
Source organism: Thermobia domestica (assembly GCF_964235325.1). NCBI lineage: Eukaryota > Metazoa > Arthropoda > Insecta > Zygentoma > Lepismatidae > Thermobia > Thermobia domestica. The sequence goes on from NC_137464.1 coordinate 150,048,144, forward strand.
ATTAAGGCAGGAAGACACATACATACATAAGGGAGAAACGATTCAATAGGCACATCAAAATATAAACTAGGTAAACTTCTTTGAAGACACCTGATTTTAAAAACAAAGGAAAAGATAACAAAAATATCAGTGTTGTCAACTTAAAAAAGTATTTCTTCATAAGAAATATAATCTTTTTATGCACAAAGCTTTCATCAATTACTGTGTATAAAAATGAATTTATTAAAGATACCTACTTTCCAGTAACGGTATGTCCTGATCACTGAAAAACCAGAGGCGGTATGCCTTCATCACTGAAAAACCACAGAGGGTATGGCATATCACCGCATACCGTCTCACTTCGACCCTGCCTACAAGAGTCAGGAGAAATATACTTTTCAGTAGCGAAAGAATGGTCCAAATCAGTTTTGAAACGAAATGAGTTTCTAATTTTCTGTCCCAAATTATGCCTTTTAGGCTAAAGGAGACAGATGATTAATGAAAGTAATTTTTTATGAAAGAATTGGTGGAATGAGTATGTTGGAGAAACGGGAGAACTCTCAGAAAATCCACATATATGATGTTCTCCACAGCAAATCACATGGCTTGGGATCGAAATAGGGACTCGAGTGCTCTACTACTGCGCAAAGGTGCTCTCCCCTCCAAATTTCTAAGAAAAAATTAAGCGTGACTACTATACTATTATTTCGTTTATTTGATTAAAGATGGATATTATTTTCTCGTTTTAACGTTCCAGATGTTGCAGTGCTCACAGCGTAAGCATGAACTCAAATTATGCTGAAACGTTGAACAATGCTCGCACTCGTACGTATGTAAATGCAGCCTAAATTCACAATATGCGTGAATTTTCTTTCTATGTAACGAATCAATATTGTATAGGGTTACAATCGATCCTTCCTTGGGAGATTACTTTTATGTTGCTTCTGTCTTAGGAAGCAAATTGTCACACTTTTAAAAAATAATGTTACACTATCAAATTATAGACTCAATAATAGAATTCTGCTTTTCATTGATATGTTCCTTTTCAACACTGAAACTATATTAATCTAGTCCTACTGTTTCGAGTGGAATCCGAATTTCTACTAGGATTATATCCCAAGAAAATACATCTATCGGGAATCGAACCCAATACTACGCGCAGAACACACGGAAATTAGTTGCTTGGCTCATCACCGGTTTTTATATTGCCGCTGTAGAAAACCTATTCATACTAATTTATAGCAGGAAGAAACTGTTACATAATTTCAAGTGTTCTTAGTTCCTATTTTGCTTAATTACCTATTTGGCAGATTATTATCATATTTTAACGTAAAGCAAACAATGATCTACTACTTTTAGTGGTGAATAAACACTTGATAAACAGGCTAGTGATTGACGTAAGAAAATTGAAAATTATAACTTGGGGGTAATTTAAAATGAATGATGTAATATATGAACAATTTTGTAATTTCCTTGTGAAATGTGTTTTGTTGCCTTTTAAGCAACAAATTGAAGGAAGTATTAAAATTCGAGGAATATAGCTAAATAAAAAGAAAAACACAGTGATAAGAGTTCTTAGCGTGTGTATTTCAGCTTAAAGAAACTATATATGAAAATGAAATCGATATTTTGTGGCCCCTTTTCACAACAAAACGAATGTACCGTTTGAAATGATTTTTTTGAACATAGTTATTATTTGGTTTAAGCTTTTCAGTTTGTTTTATCACTCTTTGACAATTAACTATCCACAGTGATAATTCACCATCAGTGTCCAGTGAATAGGAGGATGAAATACGTAAACCCCTTGAATGTTAGTTAACCCACATGACATGATTGTAATAAAGGTTGCGGACTGTATGGAATATTCACTTCATATTCAGCCTACTTTTTCTTTCTATTTATCCTCTCTATCACTGTCTCTACCCACTTATCTTTATATTACCAGACATATTTATTCCCAAATAATATTTCAAACTTACTTCCTTTAGCAGATCCCTGTGTAAACAACAACTTCTAAACTCAAATAAACTTATAATGAATAACTGTTCACTTTCAATATTTTAATGATTTTTAGATATTCTTAATTCCTTTTTCTTTTTGCAAATTCTGTTTCTTCTTTTTATTTATCTGAGATAATCCTAACTTTACTTCATGAATTTTACGTTAATCACTAAGCTTTCTCTTAAATTAGCCTACTTCCAGAAACTCCACTGTGTATCACACATCACTAAACAGTATTCAACCGAAAGGTATTGAGTGGAAATCTCCAATGGAAATTTTCACATTTCTAGTATCAGTAATATGGAAAATTCTCTCTATCTTATGTAATAAGTTTACGTAAGATTTATACAATATTAAGATAGTTCATTTTACGAAATATTGTACAAAACTCACAGGATTATTCTTTTTTTATAAATGCAAACAAAAAGTGATATTCCCGTAAGCTTTGTAGATAATAATTCACTCTTATTTTACAATCAGTAAATCTTCGCGTTTGGAAGCAAACATGAGTGGTGCGCAGTATTTTAACGTAGAGAACAGAGTTAACTAGATCATATATCATGGACGAATCCCGCACTGTGGTTCAGATTTTGGTCGCCAGATTGCAGAATAATCGTCAAGGGCCTCGTTACGCTTTGCACGATGCGATTAAAATTTCGTATGTGTGTGTTTATTTGTGGTAGTAGTTGTGTGATGTGATGCGATGCACATGATGTCTGTAGCTCCCACACATGGCGACCGTCCTTTGGCTCTAAGTGGGATAAGGAGTGCTTGCTCTCCCGCTCTGATTTATTACCGCAGATTATCGTCCCTCCGAGCCACAACTAGATACCCCAGTTCTGTGTGTCAAGAATTCAGGGGTTAGGGTTAGTGGCTAGAAGAGAGAGAGAAGCAACACAGTGGGCTGACAATAGATAGAAATTATTAGATTTTTTGCTTATAACCACTATTATGACAAACCGTTTAAAAAAGTTTCATTTAAATATATCTTGCAACAATGATAGGAATACACATTTAACTGGGTTCATGTCTTGATAGACGTGTAAATGGCAATATATATATATATATATATATATATATATATATATATATATATATATATATATATATATATATATATATATATATATATATATTTGTGTGTGTGTGTGTGTGTGTGTGTTTGTGTGTGTGTGTGTGTGTGTGTGTGTGTAGCGAGAGAGACTGTTCTTGATGTTGATTATAAGAAAATTAATCTTTTTTTCAGTTTAATGTTAATTTTAGTTGCAAAGTCTTCAGAAAATTATTCTGGAGAATATCTCTCAAATCAGAAAGTCAGTTTCAACTGAAAAATAAAGTAATAGTACCATATATTACGTAGTAAGTGAAAAGGAGGACAAATGGGTTCGCAAAATAGGACAGATTTAAGGAACTATCAAAAGCAGATTCATTCAAAAAATTGACAAAATAATGTTATACTACCATTTTTTTTTAACTACAGTACAGTACTATGTGCTACATTCAGTTTTCGCATGTGCACTCTGTTACACTATCTTGCTCAACGTGCTACCCGATTTTCTATTGACGTAGATACTATTAGCCAGTTCTAGTGTAGAAAATATAAATCTGGGCACAAATGAAAATATCCCGAAGTAATGTTGAAGTATAAGATCATATTAATATCATTTCTACATAAAAAATATGGTCATTTTACAAGTTTTCAGAAATAAGTACGGACGATAGGACAAGCCTCATAAATACGGACTTCTCCTGCCAAACACAGTTTCTGGTGACCCTAAGAGAGAAATTTCGAAGAAGGTGATTCCTATATCTCAAATTAGTTTTGTGCTTCTTTTTAATATATAAAGACATTTCCGTTATTGCTATTATAGGTTTAATTACGACAGCTCTCTGTTTACAATGCTTTGTTGTGAGTTTATATATATATAATTAGAAGGTGATAATCAACGGTAATATTGGGGTGAAATGCCTCCTTTTTTCGAAATGTTAACTTTAAATACGAGTGAAAATGCATTTTTAGAAGTTATTTCGAAGTATCTCTAATAAAGGATCTTACTTTGAGACACACCCTCTACCAGTTTTTCAATGTAGGATTAGGACAGTAATCAATATCTGATTTGTTGTGGATGTAAGGTTTGGATTTTAAGTGATAGACCTGGGATTCGGCCTTCATGTTAAATTATAAGTCCATGTTTCACGTAGCATCTTAGATCCTCAAACCAACAAGAATTTTAATAATGTGATTGAAACAAGTAATAACCACCCAACATTTGACTAAAAAAATCTCAGTTCACATATTATGAAGTATATCAATTCAGTTGTAAAACGATACACGGTATATTATGATACCGATATAAAGTTGACATTTACACTAGGCTCAGAAAACTGCGAAGCATAGATAGTAATGATTTCATTAAGTATCTCGGTAACTATTACGTATCTGTAGGAAATTAATGTTTATTTATATATATTTATAGAATGCGTTTGATTTAAAAATGGCCCCGATATTGCACGTTTCTGAACCTTGGGGCTAGTTTTAAATTGAACGCACTGTATATGTAGCATAATATGCAGAATTAACTAGCTTCCAGAAACTAAGATTAAAATGTCATACGTTGCGTCACGGGAGTAGTGGTAATTCGTAAAAGTGGCAATGACTTTTGATTGTTATGCTAATTAGGGTGGATCTTTTCAATGGGTCTTTGTCGTCAGAGAAGTAGTTTGTCCTTGAGTGGTCACGTACGCATGCACGTGTACGCGTATATGTGCACGTGTACTTGTTGGAACAATGGTTGGATTTTAGCACAGATGTTTGTATGTGTAATAAATTAGGGTCATTGACATGGCGGTTTTCTTTATTCTTTGTATTCCAGAAAGTGATTGAAGAATATTGTGGGTGGAGGTGAGATAAGTGTGCATTGTTTTGATTATATTCAAGAAACTAGTTCGACCTTGAATGGACATGTACGCATGCACGTGAACACGTTGGAACAATGGTTGGAATTTTAGCACAGATCTTTTATGTATAATAAATTAGGGTCATTGACATAGCGGTTTTCTTTATTCTTTGTATTCCAGAAAGTGGTTGAAGAATGTGGTGGGTGGGGGTGAGAGAAGTGTGCATTGTTTTGATTATATTCAAGAAAGTGGTTTGACCTTGAACGGTCATGTACGCATGGAAAAATTCTATGAATTGTTTCTATTGTTGACAGGAATTATGTTGGAATGTTCACGTGATTGTATATGTAAGTGAATAGGGGGACTTGTATGAACTTGTTGTTGTTAGAACGCCATTTTGTTGTGACGTAAACGGTTAAATACCGAGTTTCAGGAGACTGTTTTATTTATTCCGCTATGGCTCCCGTACGAAAGTTAGTTTTCAGCGAACTTGACGGCGAGGAGACGCTATCATCTCCTCCTGCGGGAAGGAAGAAGTTAAAGTCCGACAACAGGCCGGACTCCATTGAGGTAGTTTACATATCATCTTCGGATGATGAAATTTATTCATCATCGTCAGATGAAGAAGACGTATTGGAAAAACCAGAGACACCACCTCGAACGGTATCGCCATCGTCGCCTGCATCACCATCGCTATTAAGACGAACAAGTTCAAGATTCTGGAGTTTAAATTTTTTATGTAGTAGTCGAAAAGTGGACCGTGAATGTATAATTGACGCCATTACGAATTAGGACACTGACAAAATATTAATTTACGGTGGATGTGCAGAATCATTGGAAAATCGAATGGGACATGAGTGCTTGTTTATGAGTCCAGAGGAACTAGAAGAACATGCGCTGAAATACCTGCTGGACGTCGAAGTGGAAGATTTATTTTAGGTATATGCAAGAACACATATTATTGGCATATTTACCCAGGAAGTCTTTATCAATCATTCTTTGATTTAATTGAAGGAAGGGACTCTAATTTTATGAGTGAATTAGTTAGAATTTTTGAAAGTAAAGACAAAAGGAAAGGGTATACAAAGTGACTTGTGTTCATGTAAATAATTTTCTTATTAGTGAAACATCGTGTGCAAATTGATTGATTGAACTGACTGTGTTCGAATAAAGATGTATTCTCATATTGGTGGTGGTGGTGTTTATATGTGTATCTTGTACTGATAATAGTAATAGTGAACTGTGTGTTTCAAAAGCTATAAATGTATACTTACGTTTAAATATTATTTCCTGTGAACAATGGACGTTGAATCTTCTACACCAGTGTTTACTTCTTCGTGATATTGGAATTTTTACTGTAGAGCACTTATCCAACAAAATAACTCTTATTGACTTGTTTGAAGTGTCTGAACAACATCATAGTGAAATCTCAGGTATAAACTTTATACGAAAAACGCGAGAATGTTTAAACTACATGGAATTTGACAGACAAATAATTCCGTTTTTGTTGAATCGTAAGCATGAAATTTCACCATGTGTTAATGAATACACTATCGATATACAAAGTTTTAAGATTTCAAATAATGAATTTATTATACGTGAATTTTGTTTAAATGCGTGTGGTAATACCGTAAATTTCCATTGTTTAGTGAAATCTCCAATTGAAATCAATCAGTTATCTATAGAGTGTCAGAAACAAATTGATTGATTAACATAAATCTTACATGCACTAACTTGGAGTAATAAAACGGATATACTGTATCACATATACGTAACCTTGTATATCAATTATGTTTGCAAGATGCAACCTTTTATTGTAAAGCTGCAGAGAAATCCATTTGGATTAAGAAAATATTTTTGTTAGATAATATTGTTGATCTTGAATCAAAACAATGTCCACCGTTAAATGAATTATGTGCTAAAGTTATGAATGAATATTGTTCTTTTCATGAACAAAATATACAATTTGAGAAAAATCAGGTTGTGCATATCCAAATGCACAACAACTTAATTATTTGTGGAAGTTTCAACGAACAACAGCATTAACTAACACGTTTTAATGTTGTAACTTTACTTTTCTTTATTTTCATGTTTGCGAAATGAAACACATGAAGTAAAAGTTTAAAACTTTTATTTTAAAAAAAATCATTTTTTGACATGTTTATGTAATAATATATATAAACAATAAACTTATTATTTCAGATAAATATTTTGTTTTCTTTTTAAAAATTTATTTACATGCTTATATACTATTTTATCATTATTTTTTAATTTTGTCTTATGAAACAAAGTTTTTTCAAATGAATTATTGCGTACTATTAGATACATGATAAAAAATACAAAATATTCGCACAACACTGATTCTTTGTGTTGGTAAGTTTGACTATTTACATAATAAATTTTGTATTTTTACATAAGAATGAACGAATTTCTTTTAGCACTGGCATTCGTAAAGTATCAAAATAAAATCCTTCATGATTTTTGTTTATGTATAATCCAACCCATTGACTTCCTGCCAAATTTGACGTATCAGGATTAGTGACAAGTCCAACAGGAGTTTGCACTGTTTGTGGAATTGTACCAATAGAATAGATTCTATTCACAAATGATCCAGTTTTTTATCACTGAGAAGAACTTTTAAAATTTCATCTGTATACATGTTTTTATTTCTTTATCGGACTAGGAACATATACAGGGTGTCCGAGAAGTCCTTCCCTGATTACAGAAATTGATAACTCAGGCTAGAAATAAGATAGAAATATGAAACTGGTGTTGAATTGTTTACAAACTATAAAAGTTTTGGTCACATCAGTACACTTCCACATGAGCACCCTTGGTAGCACGTAGCACATCTAGGCGATATTCGATCGTGCAATAACGCGCACCAAACATTCACCTTTGGACTGCCTCTGGTGAACTCCCTGACCTCCCTGAGGGGTTCTGAACCCCAAATGCGTACATTATGGCGATTCACTACTCCACTGACAAAGAATGTCGCTTCATCGGAAAAGGCAATTCGTCTGAGATAACCATTATCGTCCTCAATACGTGATAGCATTTCGACCGCAAAGTCATATCGACGTGTACCGTCGTCGGGCAACAAGGCCTGAACGAGTTGCACTTTGTAAGCACGAAACAATAAACGTTTTTGTAAAATGTCATGGATAGAGCTTTTTGGCATCTGTAATTCACGTGAGGCCCTGCGCACCGATTTCTTAGGACTTCTCAGAAAAGACTGCCGTATAGCCTCCACCGTGTCTGCTGAGGTTCTTGGTCGACCAGACCTCGGAAGGTCAGCAACCGACCCTGTGTTCTTGAACTTCTCATACCAGGCTTTAATGCTCTTGACATCAGGTGGAGTCCTCCCAAATGTTGTCTGGAACTGTCTCTGCACCGTGGTTGGTGATCGTGTCTCATGGTACCACAGGACACATTGTGCCTTCTCCTGGTTGGTTGGCATGGCTTCTTGGGCTTCTTACTTACGTACTACAAACCTAAAACAAAAAAATGAGACTTGGTAAAACAGAACAAACCTAACACAGACAAAAACTTTTATAGTTTGTAAACAATTCAACACCAGTTTCATATTTCTATCTTATTTTTAGTCTGAGTTATCAATTTCTGTAATCAGGGAAGGACTTCTCGGTATTACTGGTATTACTGGTATTGTTCACAAACAAAACATAGTCATACACTTTTACATACTCATTGTATAATAAGGCTTCATGTACACTACACTTGTAATGTCCAAAGCGATGATTATAATGCGCACACTTTGACACATGAAATTCTAGAGATGTGAACCGTGGACAGCCTAAATCCTCGAGATTGATAATATCACGTTGAAGAATATCCTGCAGAAAGTCCTGGCGAGCTTTGCCGAAATTATAAACAGATGAAATATTTGTACAATATTTGCGAACAATTTCTTTAAGGTGCGAGTATTCGACATCTCCGTCGTGCCGTTGGATTCCATAAAAATTATCACACAAGTATTTGTTGCCTCTATTATTGTTTCACACAGTTCAGTAGTAGCGCACGGAGGTTTAAATATACAGCTTTCTATGAATTGTATATCTGGATTAGCTATTGCTAAATCTTTAATAATAAGTTCGTCGGCGTCTTCACCACTGTAAGCGGAGAAGTGAACAACAACTCTCATGCTACTCAACTGATTAAAAAGAATTATCACAATATATATTTCTATCTTTATCTATGTGTATGAGAGAATCAAATTGTGCATATACAATACAAGTGATTGGTTGTGCTAATGATTCTTTAAATTATACTTTTAAATTAACGGGAGCATCACGTACAACAATGCATGTAGTATCATCCAACGTAGCAGTAGGAAATAAAATAAATGCATAAACAGTGTATCCATGTGGGTAAATGAAATGAAATTTTTTAAGTTTTACTTCTCACGTTTATGCCGGTTAGGCTAAAGTAGTGCCCTTCGGTTATAATTTTAAACAAAAGAACACTTTCCATCTCATCTTCCTGCTCTTCCAAAAAAAGCAAGTGGCACTACGGACATATCTGTTTCTCTGTATGTTTGTGACTGTCGGTCACTGACATACGTAGTTCATGCTCGATTGTTTCATTCTGATAAATTCACTTAAAGGAAAGAAACATTTGTTTCCAAACGAGTAAATAGTAACTAGGTACGTTATTTAAAAATTTGTAACGCGTTATCCTTACAGTTACTTTAAAAAAATTTAACAAGTTACTTGCGTTACGTTACTTCCCAAGACTGGTCACAAGCTTACTTGCCTTGGGAACGAACCAGAAACCCACCCATCAGATAGTTCTGTAGGCGCTGTCTCAGTTTCGATCCTCGATGGAAGAGCCTTTGAAATATTAAATGTCCTCGATGTATCTGTGCTCGTGTCCCTGTCGTTCAAGGTTCCTGGAAATAACTGTACACACCTGTTCACAAAAAGCTGAAAACTCGTTCAAAAACTAAGCCTACATCCGTCACAATTTCCGCAGATCTATACACAGGGAATTGCATGTTCCCGCCGTTCTTTATATAGGTACTAGCTGCAAATCGCACTGTCATCCGAGCGATGTGAAAATGTAAAAACAAAATTAAACTACTTTTTTTAGATTAATATTGATTGCATACATCATGGACAGTCAAATATGCAAAATCAACTATTATCTTAAGCAGAAATTGCTGAAAATGACAGAAAATGGATATTTAAACATCCAAGTAGAAACCTGTGCTGGAGCGATTCTATTATCAATATTATAATACAAGCTCTTGTAAGTTGTGTCTGTGGTCAAGCGGATTTAGGACTGCTACTGACATTTCTGAAACGAAGAGTGACGGTTCGAGCCTCCGTGCGGAAAGTTAAACTTTTTCTTCCTTTTTTTTAAATATATGAGAACTTTTATATAAATATAAATTTCTACTGTGAAGTGATTGGAAATATTATCCGACAAACTGTCACTTTTCAAATCCCTGTTCCACTAACTAGCCGTTCATGTCCACAATACATATACGAAAACGCTAAAAATGAGAAATGTGAACACAGTTGAATACTTAAACCCACACATCCAAAATGAAAATTATTCATATATATATTTCGGGAGGCTTTCTAACTTCATTCTTGGAAATGTGAACATTCTACAAGATATTTCATTCAGTTTACAATATTTTATTTGAATAAACAGAAATAAACACACACACACACACACACACATATATATATATATATATATATATATATATATATATATGCAAAATCAATTTTTGCATTACATTTGCAATGCTTGAATTTTTTGCATTACAAAACCTTAGGGTACCTCATAATCTGGATTTTAAAAAGCAATTTTAACAATTATTTAGAAAATAATATGTACTGCTTAAAATCGGATTAGATCGCAATGCCAGTAATCTGTAATATCTTACATTTTTATTTATTTACATTGGATTTGTACTTGTTTTATACTGTATAGCATGAATATTAGCTGCTACATAAGAAACAATTATCTATAATTGAATTTTAGAAAATCGATATAGTTATTATAAGAAGAAGCTTGTGAAAATGAAGTGTATAATAATGGTTGTATCTGAAATAGATGTTGCGTAATGGTGTTATTGGTTACCTCGCAGGTTTTGGAATACTAGGCTCTTCAAACTGTCCATCCTTAAATATGCGCAGTCAAGTCGAGACAGAATTTTCGTGACAAAATACTAGTCGAGACACAGCTCTTACAATAGAAAAATATACATTTCCCGAGTCGAGACATCAATTTTACAGCATATTGTCGAGACGAGACGACCTCAAATCTTGTCTCCGCGAATCCCTATCCATCCTACCTACATTCAATATTCAATTTCTTTAAAGGATAAATGTAATCTACGATACAGATTGAAGTAAGATATTAGCTTAAACTGCTTTATTACCCACTTAACCTTTTTATACTGCAATTATATCTAAGTTTGGCGTAAATATTTATTATTACTGGAATGTAAACACTGACTCGTTTAACACACAATGATTAAGAACTCAATGCTCGTAGTAATTAACAAATTGGTTGCATGTTTATTTAAAATAACTCTCTTGAAATCGAAATAATCATTAATAGAAAGAAAGCAAGAGAACCGTTTTGTTAATTTGGACATATTATAAGAGATTGAGGAATGAGTATGTAATCGAACAGAATATATGAAAGTGAATGGAATGGCATGTGGAACTGAACTTGAAAGAGGATAGGATGTGCAAATGAAAAATTAAAGAAAGCAATAGTTAACAGCAGTAGTCACTACTTACAGCAGATGATTGAAATCTCCCCTCCCACCCCCCAAAAAAAAGTTCAACAATTCTGAAACATAAAGGCGTCACATTTTCTTCGTTTCCTGACAAAATTGAAAAATGAATCTTGCATATTGTTCGTCTATACCCCTTCAATATAGTTAGCTAATAAACCAAGTACGATCGACTGACTAGACGTTACGTGAGTGAAATTTACATAGGAAGTTTCGATAGAGCGTTCACCGAAGTGACGCAGACGTGGTGTTGAAGCTTCTGGTAGGCCCTATTTCGTAATGAATTTTAGGTCAGTGAGATTTCTTTATACGTATCAGAAAGCTCTTTAACTCCATACTAAAGGCGTGTCGGATGATTTATTCAAACCATCAGGTATTCGGACAACCATGAGCCCAATTCGTTTTGCTTCACTGCTCACAAGCTTCACTTGAAATAAATTCTTACTTTTCCACGGAAATATCAACTGTTTGAATGCTCATTTTATTATGGGTGAAATGTATAATTCTTTAGGTAATAAAAATTTTCATGTCCTTCTCCGAGATTCGGTCCCTCGTCCTTTGCCTCAGCAGTTCGACACGTAGACAACTAGACTAATTGTCGTTGTGTAACAGCTTGGAAGAAAATCGGTTTCAACAGCACGAGGAAATTGAGTGCATTGGTTATAGCTGGATGTAGGCAAATACCATGTGCTCCCAAGTTCGTAGTGCCACTTGCTGTTTTTGGAAGATGAAGACAGCCTTAGGGAAATCACGTGTACTGATTGCAAGCACCTGGAAGATTTTGTCGTAGATTTGGCAGCTCCAAATCAATACATTCAGTGAGTGAGCTAGGAGTGCAATGATACCGGTACTCTATTTTACTTTGATTGGTGTTGTTTTTATAATGATGGAGAACGAAAATATTTTAATGATCGCACATATGAAAGAATACTTTTTTCTTAAGAGCTGAGGATGATGGTGGACAAAATTTAAAAGTAAACAGTCTGAATTTTCCCGGCGGAAAATATTTATCAACAACTAAGGTGCCATAATTAACGATTTATAGTAAGGGGTTAATATGAATAAACTATGTTCTGATAAGCAGGCCTATTTTATTACTAGAAAATAGTTTGCTGATGGTATGTAATATTGAAGTTCTTTCAGATCAGTTTGCTTATCCTAGAGTCTGGTTGATTATAGAGTTTGAAACTAGCTTTAAAAAGCATGTATCGATTTTAGAGTTACTGGCAAGTTTTGATTCACTCCCAGTTCATGTTTTCTCATTTTATTAGTTGTAATGTAATGTTTCTCTATATTCTGTATTTTTAATTTTACATAGCAACATTGTTATTATTATATAATTAGTTTAGCAGAATAATAATAAGCAACAATTTTTTCTAACGCATAGGGATGAGCACGAGTCAAGCTAAAACTCTACTCGACTCGAATTCAAATTGAGTTTCGAGTCAAGTCAAAGGTAATAACCTCGAGTCGAGTTCCGAGCCTATTCAGTTTTTCGCGTGCAGTTCAGTCGAGTTTTATAAATGGTTCGTTCGTTTTAACTCATCTTGAAATCATGGTCTGATTACACTCCAAAACGAAAGCCATGCGTAATGTAAACTAAACAGTAATATGGAATACTTTTAGTGTTGCTCACGAGATGGGACACTGCTCGCATCTCGTCTCGTCTCGAAAGCGAAACCACAAGAGATTTTTTATAACAAGCTCAGCTCGGCTCGGCTCAACTGAGAGGATGGCTCGAGCCGGCTCACTTGGGGTGAACCATCGGCTCGAGCTGGCTTGGTACGGATGAGCCATCTGCTCGGTTCGGCTCAACTGAGCCGAGGGCTCTAGCCGAGTCGTTGGGTGAGCTGTTGTGTAGGGTGAGCTATATTTTTATTATAATATTTTTACTATTCAATATCGTATACACTTCATTTCCCAAAGCAAAACCTCGCAAATGTATAGTGGGCTAGTGAATATTATCAAATAAATTATCATTTAGTTTACGTAAATACTGCATCGCCTGATTTGAAACTTCGTACTTCAACTAATAATAATAATAATAAAATCATAGCCATATCTTATAAGAATTTCAGGCTTACTCAATAAATGAATTCAACGTGGTATATCTATTAGAAGTTCTATTTATTCGAATCCGATAGAAATACAAAGAGAAACTTCGAGAACAGGTAAAAGAAAAATGTTACTTTGGTGGGACTGGAACTAACCTTGAAGAGTTCCTTTCAGGTTACAAATGCCTTAGACACTTTGTTTCTTGTCTTGAAGTTAACTGATTCACTTAACGTAACTGAGTAGTTTGTGTTTATTTTCTACTCGGTTATACATGTTTTACAATAATTTCTTGTAAGCTTGAACGACAGGAACACCAATGCAAAAACATTTACGTCAATTATAATTCCCCCACCGGGAATCGAACCGGGGACCCCGTACACCAAAGGCACACGTGCTACCAACTAGATCAACGATAATAACGCATGAAATCTGTTTTGAAATGTCTGAAACTTATGCCTATTTCGCCCTGATGTAATATGTCTACTGATGTTTTTATGTTTACCGTATTTATTACTTTGAGGAACGATATATATTATTTATATAGGTTCTATTACGTGTTCGTCCATAAATACTATATAAACTATCAGAATTATTCATGATCTTTTATGGAAATACACTCGTGCATGCACAGTAGACGGACAGTGTAATTGGAATGTGAGTTCAACAGAGATTATGTATTTCGCCGACATTATTTAATAGCTATATAGAAGAGATAGCTAAAACGAGTCTGCCTAATGAAGATGGAATTTCGGTAGGAGATGAAATGATGAGATGTATACGGTTTGCGGTTGATATAGTTGTTGTTGCAGAATCTAAAAAGAAAATTAATAAGATGTACAAATCTTGAGAAAGGCTTCTGAAGAATATGGGGTGAAAATAAATGTTAGAAAAACAAAATCCATGGTGATTGAAACGAAGTGATCGGTGTCAAATATAGAAGTAGGAGCGAGAGGAAAGAACAAATGACTAGTTTTCGATATCTAAGTAGTATTATTATTGATGATATGATATGCGAACCTGAAATAAAAGCAAGGATAGAAATGGCGAAAGAAGTCTTTAGGATGAAGAAAATACTATTTTGTGGGACCTTGAATAGAGTAGAAAAAAGACTCATAAATTGTTTCGTGCACTGTATTTTACTGTATTTATAGGCAGAATCATGAACATTATGCAAAAATGATGAGAAACAATTTAAGGGTTTCGAAATATGTGCGTCGAGAAGAATGGAGAGAAATAGCTGGGTCGAGAGGAAAACGAATGAGAGGGCGTTAGAAATGGAAGGAGAAAAATATTATTAAGAAGAGGAAGAGAAACTGGTTGGGATATTGGTTAAGAAGGAACTGTATCATGAGGGATGTGCTAAACGGTATGGTGGCAGGAAAGAGAGGGAGGGGATTAATTGGACTATATAGAAACAGAATTAGGATATTGGCGATATCAAAACAGAAAAATCGTATGTGAAGATGGAAAGGTTAATAGAAGATCGTGGAGCCTAGCAATTTTTCAGTCGCGGTAAGTGACCCGCTGGTAATCGCGGAATACTTCTGATGTAATGATGCCGATGATGCACAGTAGAAACAGAATAATCCACTTTACTTTCATTACTAATACGAATCACAATGCAAATTTCTACAGGTTGTCAAACGGAAGTAGTGGTTCCCAACCTGAGGACGCGTAGCTTCCTCCTGGTTAAGCATGAAGAGGGAGTAAGAGGGCGAAAGCTACTGGCAGAAATGAATTGTGAAATAAATAAAGCACCACTTGTAATGATTCTTTAAAATTTAGCTTGACAATTTTATAATGACCGTTTAAAAAATAATACTGTACTACGAGGGTATGCTAAAGACTTGGTTTAAATAAATATAAATACCTGACATTATTATTATTATTATTATTATTATTATTATTATTATTATTATTATTATTATTATTATTATTATTATTATTATTATTATTATTATTATTATTATTGGTCTCCCACTTCATGGCCGAGATGTGAAATATTCACCACCTTCTTCATATCACGACATCAATTTCTTCACTGTTTTCTTGTCACAGCCCATACCCTTAGCTATGTGAATGGCAGTTTGTCCAATAGTTACTCGATCTATGATTTCCCGTCTCATAGTAACAGATAGTTCTCTACAGCCTTTAGAGCAAGGCATTTTGACAGCCTGTAGAAATTTGGATTGTGATTCGTATTAGTAATGACAGTAAAGTGGATTTTTCTGTTTCTACTGTGCATCATCGGCATCATTATATCAGAAGTATTCCGCCATTACCAGCGGGTCACTTACCGCGACTGAGAAACTGCCATGCTCCACGATCTTCTATTAACCTTTCCATCTTCACATACGATTTTTCTGTTTTGATATCGCCAATAGGCTAATTAGTCTAATTAATCCCCTCCCTCTCTTTCCTGATACAATACCCTCTACACATCCCTCATGATACAGTTCCTTCTTAACCAATATCCCAACCAATTTTTCTTCCTCTTCTTAATAATATTTTTCTCCTTCCATTTCTAACGCCCTCTCATTCGTTTTCCTCTCGACCCAGCTATTTCTCTTAATTCTTCTCCACGCACATATTTCGAAAGCCATCAATTGTTTCTCATCATTTTTGCATAATATCCATGATTCTGTCTTATAAATACAGTAAAATACAGTACAAGAAGCATTTTATGAGTCTTTTTCAACTCTATTCAAAGTCCCACAAAATAGTATTTTCTTAATCCTAAAGGCTTCTTTCGCCATTTCTATCCTTGTTTTTATTTCAGGTTCGCATATCATATCATCACTAATAATACTACTCAGATATCGAAAACTAGTCATTTGTTCTTTCCTCCTGCTCCTACTTCTATATTTGATCCCGATCGCTTCGTTTCAATCACCATGGATTTTGTCTTTCTAACTTTTATTTTCATCCCATATTCTTCAGAAGCCTTTATCAAATTTTCTACATCTTATTAATTTCCTTTTTAGATTCTGCAATAACAACTATATCAACCCCAAACCGTATACATCTCATCATTTCATCAATAGACATAATACATTAGGGCGAAGTAGGCATAAATTTCAGACACTTCAAAACAGATTTCCTTCGTTCTTACCGCTGGTCTAGTGGTTAGCACGTGTGCCTTTGGTGTACGGGGTCCCCGGTTCGATTCCCGGTGGGGGAATTATAATTGACCTAAATGTTCTCGCATTCGTGTTCCTGTCGTTCAAGCTTACAAGAAATTATTGTAAAACTTGTATAACCGAGTAGAAAATAAAAACAACTTACTCAGATACGTTCAGTTAATCAGTTAATTTAAAGACAAGAAATAAAGTGTCTAAGGCATTTGTAACTTGAAAGGAACTCTTCAAAGTTAGTTCCAGTCCCACCAAAGTAACATTTTTCTTTTACCTGTTCTCGAAGTTTCTCTTTGTATTTCTATCGGATTCGAATAAATAGCACTTCTAATAGAGACCACGTTGAATTCATTTATTGAGTAAGCCTGGAATTCTTATAAGATATGGCTATGATTTTATTATTATTATTATTAGTTAAAGTACGAAGTTTCAAATCAGGCGATGCAGTATTTACGTAAACTAAATGATAATTTATTTGATAATATTCACTAGCCCACTATACATTTGCGAGGTTTTGCTTTGGGAAATGAACTGTATACGATATTGAATAGTAAAAATATTAAAATAAAAATATATGATTAAATATATTGATTAAGTAATTGGAGTTAAACATGCTTTCCAGTAAGAATTATATAGAGAGAGGATTTACTTTAAAAAGCGATACAGACGAATATTCTAGTTTTAATCCGATTAGAAACCGATAACTTACACAATACTATTCCTTCATTAGTTATCCTTTATGCTTATCGTATTATAATTATCTTTAAAATTATGATTTTGTCATTTCAAAACGTACAACGAGAAATAAATGTAATATTCTACTTAGGTATTTGTTAAGGAAACCTTTGAACCAGTGATTATTTTAGGGCATGGCCTGTGGGAGAATTTGAGATCCTGTCGAAATAAATTTGTGGCCATATCTTCGATCATGCTCAAAGTGGACTAATAATGTTCTATCAATTTCCTCTCATTCATATATTGAACATTACACGGAGAGAATCTTCTGAAATCATCAATGCTTATAATTAGTTTTTCATTACAAATCAAAAGATAATAATAAAATATTGAACATACTTAAGATTTTGTTTTCAGTTTTGGATTTTAAATTTGCAATTCGTATAATGTTCCCTTCTAATCGAATTTGAGAGAAAAGTAGTTGCCAAAGATTTATTCAAAGAAATGTTTTCCGTCCTCTGATGAAAATAAGGTACACACTTTTAAGGAAAAAAACGAAACGAATACTTCCTACAGGATTTGAACACATAAACTTATGATCGATAAACTATTGACCCAAACCGCTCGACCAGTTTGTACGTCTTCATTGAGTTTCTTTAGACTTTTGTGTAAAATAGTTTCCTGCTCCACACTTTTTTTGTTTATGTCTATACCACTATAAGTTTGTGGTGAATATTTGAGCGTTACAGGTTGAATCTGTAAAATGATTGGGGGAGTGATCGTAAATGTTTCCATAGTTAGAAGCATGGATATGGAAACCCGCTTAACGTGGGTATTTACTATTGTGAAATTTGGTATATTCTTCAAGTATATTACATAGACAATATAATTATTATCAATGACACTACTACTACTACAACTCCTATTATTATTATTATTATTATTATTATTATTATTATTATTATTATTATTATTATTATTATTATTATTATTATTATTATTATTATTATTATTATTAATTGTAACAACTCTGTATGTAAACGTGAAAGATAGGCGGTTTGTATTTGAATACTAAAAAACTAGTTTAATGAGAACCTCGGTAGTCGTGAACTCTAGGAGTCAAGGGTATTGTTCACTAGCTTCTGAATTTGGGTTGAGGGTCTAGGTTGAGTATTCGGGATCGAGCTAAACACTGTTAAAAGTTATAGGGCACTTTCCAAATATCTTCAAAACTGTTTGGTCCGGGTTTAGAATTGTCAACGACTCGAGCAGCTCAACTCACAGCTCATTCACTATCGACCCGAACCGAGAACTGAGCCTAGACAACAGCTCACCCAACGACTCGGCTAGAGCCCTCGGCTCAGTTGAGCCGAACCGAGCAGAAGGCTCATCCGTACCAAGCCAGCTCGAGCCCATGGTTCACCCCAAGTGAGCCGGCTCGAGCCATCCTCTCAGTTGAGCCGAGCCGAGCTGAGCTTGTTATGAAAAATCTTTTGTTGTTTCGCTTTCGAGACGAGACGAGATGCGAGCAGTGTCCCATCTCGTGAGCAACACTAAAAGTATTCCATATTACTGTTTAGCTTACATTAGCATATTACATAAAGCATTCCATATTACATTTAGCAAATGGCTTTCGTTTTGGAGTGTAATCAGGCGATGGTTTCAAGTCGTGTTAAAACGAACGAACCATTTATCAAACTCGACTGAACTGCACGCGAAAAACTGAATAGGCTCGGAACTCGACTCGAGGTTATTACCTTTGACTTGACTCGAAACTCAATTTGAATTCGAGTCGAGTAGAGTTTTAGCTTGACTCGTGCTCATCCCTATGCGTTAGAAAAAATTGTTGCTTATTATTATTCTGCTAAACTAATTATATAATAATAACAATGTTGCTATGTAAAATTAAAAATACAGAATATAGAGAAACATTACACTACAACTAATAAAATAAGAAAACATGAACTGGGAGTGAATCAAAACTTGCCAGTAACTCTAAAATCGATACATACTTTTTAAAGCTAGTTTCAAACTCTATAATCAACCAGACTCTAGGATAAGCAAACTGATCTGAAAGAACTTCAATATTACATACCATCAGCAAACTATTTTCTAGTAATAAAGTAGGCCTGCTTAACAGAACATAGTTTATTCATATTAACCCCTTACTTTAAATCGTTAATTATGGCACCTTAGTTGTTGATAAATATTTCCGCCGGAAAATTCAGACTGTTTACTTTTAAATTTTGTCCACCATCATCCTCAGCTCTTAAGAAAAAAGTATTCTTTCATATGTGCGATCATTAAAATATTTTCGTTCTCCATCTTTATAAAAACAACACCAATCAAAGTAAAATAGAGTACTGGTATCATTGCACTCCTAGTTCACTCACTGAATGTATTGACTTGGAGCTGCCAAATCTACGACAAAATCTTCCAGGTGCTTGCAATCAGTACACGTGATTTCCCTAAGGCTGTCTTCGTCTTCCAAAAACAGCAAGTGGCACTACGAACTTGGGAGCACATGGTATTTGCCTACATCCAGCTATAACCAATGCACTCAATTTCCTCGTGCTGTTGAAACCGATTTTCTTCCAAACTGTTACACAACGACAATTAGTCTAGTTGTCTACGTGTCGAACTGCTGAGGCAAAGGACGAGGGATCGAATCTCGGAGAAGGACATGAAAATTTTTATTACCTAAAGAATTATACATTTCACCCATAATAAAATGAGCATTCAAACAGTTTGTGTTTCCGTGGAAAAGTAAGAATTTATTTCAAGTGAAGCTTGTGAGCAGTGAAGCAAAACGAATTGGGCTCATGGTTGTCCGAATACCTGATGGTTTGAATAAATCATCCGACACGCCTTTAGTATGGAGTTAAAGAGCTTTCTGATACGTATAAAGAAATCTCACTGACCTAAAATTCATTACGAAATAGGGCCTACCAGAAGCTTCAACACCACGTCTGCGTCACTTCGGTGAACGCTGTATCGAAACTTTCTATATAAATTACACTCACGTGACGTCTAGTCAGTTGATCCTACTTGGTTTGTTAGCTAACTATATTGAAGGGGTATAGACGAACAATATGCAAGATCCATTTTTCAATTTTGTCAGGAAACGAAGAAAATGTGACGCCTTTATGTTTCAGAATTGTTGAACTTTTTTTGGGGGGGGGAGGGGAGATTTCAATCATCTGCTGTAAGTAGTGACTACTGCTGTTAACTATTGCTTTCTTTAATTTTTCATTTACGCATCCTATCCTCTTTTAAATTCAGTTCCACATGCCATTCCATTTAGTTTCATATATTCTGTTCGATTACATACACATTCCTCAATCTCTTATAATATGTCCAAATTAACAAAACGGTTCTCTTGCTTTCTTTCTATTAATGATTATTTCGATTTCAAGAGAGTTATTTTAAATAAACATGCAACCAATTTGTTAATTACTACGAGCATTGATTTCTTCCTCGTTGTGTGTTAATATATATTCTTCAGTGTTTACATTCTAATAATAATAAATCTTTATTCCAAACTTAGATAAAATTGAATATTCGTATCCAAAATTGATTTTATGTAGGTAGGATGGATAAGGATGCGCGAGACAAGATTTGAGGTCGTCTTGTCTCGACAATATGCTGTAAAAGTGATGTCTCGACTCGAGAAATGTATATTTTTCTATTGGAAGAGCTGTGTCTCGACTTGAATTTTGTCAGAAAAATTCTGTCTCGACTCGACTCTGCGCATCCCTAAGGGTGGACAGTTTGAAGAGTCCAGTATTCCAAAGCTGTCGGGGTAGCCAAATACACCATTACGCAACATTATAACGATACGACCATATTTAACGATACGACCATAATGATGAATATGATCAGAGGCGCAATAAGTGAGCAGGAATGTATATAACGATACGACCATGATGAATATGATCAGAGGCGCAATAAGTGAGCAGGAATGTATATTGAAAAAGAAAAAAAGGTTTGTTGATTAGTTATTGATAGGATTATCATG
Source organism: Thermobia domestica (assembly GCF_964235325.1). NCBI lineage: Eukaryota > Metazoa > Arthropoda > Insecta > Zygentoma > Lepismatidae > Thermobia > Thermobia domestica. The sequence goes on from NC_137464.1 coordinate 150,069,682, forward strand.
AAGATGTAGTTGAATTCACTAAGAAGGATATTTGAAATGTATTTGTGATATAGTGAAGGATTGTCATCATCTTACAGAATAAAAGAAGTGTAAGCTGTTAATATTATATAAAAGTGCTGCTTGCTAATAATAATATAGAAATATAAATAGATACGTAAATATTCTCGTTGTAACATCTATTTCAGATACAACCATTATTATATACTTCATTCACACAAGCTTCTTCTTATAATAACTACTTAAATAATATGTTCTTATAATATCTACTTAAATTCAATTATAGATAATTGTTTCCTATCTAGCAGCTAATATTCATGCTATACAGTATAAAACAAGTACAAATTCAATGTAAATAAATAAAAATGTAAGATATTATAGATTACTGGCATTGCGATTTAATCCGATTTTAAGCAGTACATATTTTCTAAATAATTGTTCAAATTGCTTTTTAAGAATCCAGATTATGAGGTACCCTAATATATATATATATATATATATATATATATATATATATATATATATATGTAGGTGTAGTTTAGGGGACTTCCGGGCTTGATCCCACCCCAAATTTTCTGTTTATTCAAATAAAATATTGAAAAGTGAATGAAATATCTTGTAGAATGTTCACATTTCCAAGAATGAAGTTAGCAAAGCCTCCCGAAATATATATATATATATATATATATATATATATATATATATATATATATATATATATATATATATATATATATATATATATATGAATAATTTTCATTTTGGATGTGTGGGTTTAGGTATTCAACTGTGTTCACATTTCTCATTTTTAGCGTTTTCGTATATGAATTATGGACATGGCGGGCTAGTAAATGGGACAGGGATTTGAAAAGTGACAATTTGTCGGATAATGTTTCCAATCACTTCACAGTACAAAATTTATATTTATATAAAAGTTCTCATATATTTAAAAAAGGAAGAAAAAGTTTAACTTTCCGCACGGAGGCTCGAACCGTCGCTCTTCGTTTCAGAAATGTCAGTAGCAGTCCTAAACCCGCTTGACCACAGACGCAACTTACAAGAGCTTGTATTATAATATTGATAATAGAATCGCTCCAGCACAGGTTTCTACTTGGATGTTTAAATATCCATTTTCTGTCGTTTTCAGCAATTTCTGCTTAAGATAATAGTTGATTTTGCATATTGGAACTGTCCATGAGGTGTGCAATCAATATTAATCTTAAAAAAGTAGTTTCATTTTGTTTTTACATTTTCACGTCGCTCGGATGACAGTACGATTTGTAGCTAGTGTCTATATAAAGAACGGCGGGAACATGCAATTCCCTGTGTATAGATCTGCGGAAATTGTGACGGATGTAGGCACGACAGGGACACGAACACAGATACATCGAGGACATTTAATATTTCAAATTCTCTCCCACCGAGAATCGAAACTGAGACCCCACCTACTGAACTATCTGACGGGTGGGTTACCAGGCAAGTAAGCTTGTGATCAGTCTTGGGAAGTAACGTAACGCAAGTAAATTGTTACATTTTTCCAAAGTAACTATAAGGGTAACGCGTTACACATTTTTAAGTAACTTACCTAGTTTGCGTTACTATTTCCGCGTTTGGAAACAAATGTTTCTTTCCTTTAAGTGAATTTATCAGAATGAAACAATCGAGCATGAACTACGTATGTCAGTGACCGACAGTCACAAACACACAGAGAAACAGATAAGTCCGTAGTGCCACTTGCTTTTTTTGGAAGAGCAGGAAGATGAGATTGAAAGTGTTCCTTTGTTTAAAATTATAACCGAAGGGCACTATTATGTGCAGGACTAATTCTCTCTCTTTCTCTCTCTCTCTCTTATGTTTCACAAATATTACATGTTTTGGGCATTTTTGAATATTAGCTATGTTTTATGTCTGATTATTTGGTAGTAGTTTTTAGCAGACGTTTCTTCCAAATAAATCTTAACTAACACAGTAATAACCAATGTTTTGTTTACTGATTTTCTGGAGGGGAAAGAACTTAGACTCTTGACTAGCTTTTGGCAACTTAAAAATTGCGGCTCCCCTCCTGGGACAGGGGTTGCCATTCCTCCAGGCGTTTGAAAAAAGCAGATATGTCTTCAGGTTTCGGTTTGGAAGCGGTATTAAATGTAGCAAATGAAGTTTCGTCACTGCAATTCCACTATACGACATTTTCTCCGTATGGATATGTGCCTGTCTTTACAGGTATTTCTTTACCTTATATCAGTAACGAATTTACAAGAAACCCTTTTTTTATTAATCTCCTAATTGGGGGAAAGAAGTGGAGTTTTTAAGCATATATATAATTAACAGTAGCTTGTTTTTTCTAATAATCTACGGAGTAATTCTCAAATAAATATGAATAACTTTCCCGACATTCACATTTCAGTTGCTATTTTCTTCCATTCTCTATTTAAAATGTGTCTATTATGATGTTTTTGTGTTTCTTATCCCATATTGCTGGAACATTCCTCACTAGTTCTATTAATATGTCTTTCATAATCACTTTTAACAGTGCAGCAAAACCTCTCGAGTATAGACATAGAGAATCCTCTGCAGACGAAATTTTAAACAAATGAAGACTTTATTCCTTGCAGCGCTTCAAGGAGAACCAAAGAGAACACACACACGAACAAATGAAAATCCGTATTTTGATAATTGTGTTAAAACATAAAGACGACAAATCTAAAAGCATATTATGTTATTTCAGTGATCATACTTGTTAAATAAATCACTCCATCAATACTTTTAATGGAGGGATCAGATTCGATTTTCTTCGTTTGTTCTCTCAGTCTGTTGTTTCTTTCTGTGTGTGAGATCAAATTTAACTCCGTCTTTCTCAATTACTAACATAGAAATCGCTTTTCTACTAATGTCATAAGTTTTGTATTCTCGAAAATAAAATAATAACTTGCATGAGATTAAAAATCTGATTATTATTTTATAAAATTGCAAACTAGACTTTTTTTTTTTTAGAAAACAAGATTTGAAGAACGATAATGGAAATATGACACCCACTAACTTGGATATCACTTATAAAACAAAAAACCGAGGCATGTTCTCATCCCAAAACTACTATTTTTGTCAGTTACCTCTGTTCCACTTAATTAAATTCAGATACTAGTACTAATAACATTAATAATATAAACCGACAGAATAAAAGACCACACCATTTATCTTAAGCAAAAAAGTATTCTTCTGGACTATTTGTATCCGTTTACTCGGAAACACTTGATTTTGACATGTCACCCCACTTGTTAACAGGACACTTTTCTTATTAACGTATGTTAATTAACACTAAAAGACATTGATTGTAGTTCTTGCTGGTTAATTGTTGTTACTAGATATTCAGTTTAAAATGACTTCTGAGCTGTATCTGGTGATTGTTAAATAAATAAATAAAAAGTTAAAAACTTGAAGAAAGTAGTTTGAAGATAAAATTCTTTACTTAGTGCATTTGCATGTCTACTCGAAACTACCCCGAAGTGCCTCTTTCAATGCATCGCCAGTCTTGTTAGAATGAAAATAATAACTAAACTAACACTGTTAAATATCTAAAAAGGAATGTAGACTATGAAATAACTTTAGTTTGGGTACCACATTGTTTTTCGTGAACAATATATTCTTATTCTAGGGCTATCGCACTTACTCACTTAAAAACACTCCGAAAAACCACTTTTCATACGACACCACACTTTCACTGGGACATTTTACTCGTATATAAACTTGAACTAGTGTCATTTGTAGTTCGAGGTTAAGCCAAGGTTTTACACACACACACACACACACATATATATATATATATATATATATATATATATATATATATATATATATATATATATATATAGGCTATCTGGAGCACGAACTAATCATTGATACAGTTCAATTCAATTGATGAACATAAGACTGGAGACGTAGAAAATCAGCCAGTGACAATGACAATTTTAAGTTAGTAATTCATAAAGCAGCTTAAACTGCTGGAACATGGCAATATAATAATTGTTTTAATCACCGGTTGATTTATTGACTAATTAAAATTTAATGGGGATAGCAGTGAGGCTACTTGTCATGACAAGGGTAATAGGACATTGCAGCTCATTAAAGAAGTTGAAGGCATGTACTAATGACCAAGACTAAGTATAAGTATACGACGTATACCACTACAACCTTCTATTAAAACCCGTCTATAACCGAATCTACGACAACGACATGGTATATTTGTAACACTTCCATTTTCTTGTAATCTTAATTATTGCGGGCTATATATATATATATATATATATATATATATATATATATATATGATATTTAACCGCTGTTATTGTAATACCAGATTCATTGTTTTTCGGGGTTGCTATGACAACCAGTAGTTGTTGATTGATTGGGATACTAAGAGAGAATATAAATAATGAAATTTAATGTTTTCTAAAATTACTGTGTATTATTTCAAAATAGCAAGTGATTGATGATGTGTGATCTCATAGTACGTGATATCATATAGTCATTATATTAGCGAACTGGGAAAAGTAACGATTATATTTAAGTAATTATCGTCACACTACTTCGTATCAATATAAGCTAAACGAATACACAAGACAAAAATGATGACAATACTTAGTTTATAGATGTCATGAAAAACGTCTTTGTGACATAAAGATTGAATTTCCTCAAATCATTTCCTAGATCTTGATGTATAATGATGTATTGAGAATTTTGATATACAATATCTTTACAAAATTACAGAGCTACTATATATTGTCCCTATTACTACTTAATTAACTTACGTTTAAAGATACACAGATAAATAAAAGTAGTATCAACGGAAAGAGAAAGTAAAAAGAAGATAAAGAAACAAGAAAAGGAAAAGAGAAAAAATGTTTCGTGACATCAAAATTGTTTTCCACATCAGAGATATTAAATGTGAGTTGCCTTTGTTCCTCGACAGACATTGAACCAGAAATCAAGATCCTGTCACTCACATAGCATGTGTAGTTTTTTGCTAATGAACATAACTTTTGTTGAGTTTTTACGGATAATTTCTTTCCATTTGACATAAAACAGCCTACACAAGAATATAAAGATCGAATGTTTCATCTTCGTCAGATGAAGAAGACGTATTGGAAAAACCAGAGACACCACCTCGAACGGTATCGCCATCGTCGCCTGCATCACCATCGCTATTAAGACGAACAAGTTCAAGATTCTGGAGTTTAAATTTTTTATGTAGTAGTCGAAAAGTGGACCGTGAATGTATAATTGACGCCATTACGAATTAGGACACTGACAAAATATTAATTTACGGTGGATGTGCAGAATCATTGGAAAATCGAATGGGACATGAGTGCTTGTTTATGAGTCCAGAGGAACTAGAAGAACATGCGCTGAAATACCTGCTGGACGTCGAAGTGGAAGATTTATTTTAGGTATATGCAAGAACACATATTATTGGCATATTTACCCAGGAAGTCTTTATCAATCATTCTTTGATTTAATTGAAGGAAGGGACTCTAATTTTATGAGTGAATTAGTTAGAATTTTTGAAAGTAAAGACAAAAGGAAAGGGTATACAAAGTGACTTGTGTTCATGTAAATAATTTTCTTATTAGTGAAACATCGTGTGCAAATTGATTGATTGAACTGACTGTGTTCGAATAAAGATGTATTCTCATATTGGTGGTGGTGGTGTTTATATGTGTATCTTGTACTGATAATAGTAATAGTGAACTGTGTGTTTCAAAAGCTATAAATGTATACTTACGTTTAAATATTATTTCCTGTGAACAATGGACGTTGAATCTTCTACACCAGTGTTTACTTCTTCGTGATATTGGAATTTTTACTGTAGAGCACTTATCCAACAAAATAACTCTTATTGACTTGTTTGAAGTGTCTGAACAACATCATAGTGAAATCTCAGGTATAAACTTTATACGAAAAACGCGAGAATGTTTAAACTACATGGAATTTGACAGACAAATAATTCCGTTTTTGTTGAATCGTAAGCATGAAATTTCACCATGTGTTAATGAATACACTATCGATATACAAAGTTTTAAGATTTCAAATAATGAATTTATTATACGTGAATTTTGTTTAAATGCGTGTGGTAATACCGTAAATTTCCATTGTTTAGTGAAATCTCCAATTGAAATCAATCAGTTATCTATAGAGTGTCAGAAACAAATTGATTGATTAACATAAATCTTACATGCACTAACTTGGAGTAATAAAACGGATATACTGTATCACATATACGTAACCTTGTATATCAATTATGTTTGCAAGATGCAACCTTTTATTGTAAAGCTGCAGAGAAATCCATTTGGATTAAGAAAATATTTTTGTTAGATAATATTGTTGATCTTGAATCAAAACAATGTCCACCGTTAAATGAATTATGTGCTAAAGTTATGAATGAATATTGTTCTTTTCATGAACAAAATATACAATTTGAGAAAAATCAGGTTGTGCATATCCAAATGCACAACAACTTAATTATTTGTGGAAGTTTCAACGAACAACAGCATTAACTAACACGTTTTAATGTTGTAACTTTACTTTTCTTTATTTTCATGTTTGCGAAATGAAACACATGAAGTAAAAGTTTAAAACTTTTATTTTAAAAAAAATCATTTTTTGACATGTTTATGTAATAATATATATAAACAATAAACTTATTATTTCAGATAAATATTTTGTTTTCTTTTTAAAAATTTATTTACATGCTTATATACTATTTTATCATTATTTTTTAATTTTGTCTTATGAAACAAAGTTTTTTCAAATGAATTATTGCGTACTATTAGATACATGATAAAAAATACAAAATATTCGCACAACACTGATTCTTTGTGTTGGTAAGTTTGACTATTTACATAATAAATTTTGTATTTTTACATAAGAATGAACGAATTTCTTTTAGCACTGGCATTCGTAAAGTATCAAAATAAAATCCTTCATGATTTTTGTTTATGTATAATCCAACCCATTGACTTCCTGCCAAATTTGACGTATCAGGATTAGTGACAAGTCCAACAGGAGTTTGCACTGTTTGTGGAATTGTACCAATAGAATAGATTCTATTCACAAATGATCCAGTTTTTTATCACTGAGAAGAACTTTTAAAATTTCATCTGTATACATGTTTTTATTTCTTTATCGGACTAGGAACATATACAGGGTGTCCGAGAAGTCCTTCCCTGATTACAGAAATTGATAACTCAGGCTAGAAATAAGATAGAAATATGAAACTGGTGTTGAATTGTTTACAAACTATAAAAGTTTTGGTCACATCAGTACACTTCCACATGAGCACCCTTGGTAGCACGTAGCACATCTAGGCGATATTCGATCGTGCAATAACGCGCACCAAACATTCACCTTTGGACTGCCTCTGGTGAACTCCCTGACCTCCCTGAGGGGTTCTGAACCCCAAATGCGTACATTATGGCGATTCACTACTCCACTGACAAAGAATGTCGCTTCATCGGAAAAGGCAATTCGTCTGAGATAACCATTATCGTCCTCAATACGTGATAGCATTTCGACCGCAAAGTCATATCGACGTGTACCGTCGTCGGGCAACAAGGCCTGAACGAGTTGCACTTTGTAAGCACGAAACAATAAACGTTTTTGTAAAATGTCATGGATAGAGCTTTTTGGCATCTGTAATTCACGTGAGGCCCTGCGCACCGATTTCTTAGGACTTCTCAGAAAAGACTGCCGTATAGCCTCCACCGTGTCTGCTGAGGTTCTTGGTCGACCAGACCTCGGAAGGTCAGCAACCGACCCTGTGTTCTTGAACTTCTCATACCAGGCTTTAATGCTCTTGACATCAGGTGGAGTCCTCCCAAATGTTGTCTGGAACTGTCTCTGCACCGTGGTTGGTGATCGTGTCTCATGGTACCACAGGACACATTGTGCCTTCTCCTGGTTGGTTGGCATGGCTTCTTGGGCTTCTTACTTACGTACTACAAACCTAAAACAAAAAAATGAGACTTGGTAAAACAGAACAAACCTAACACAGACAAAAACTTTTATAGTTTGTAAACAATTCAACACCAGTTTCATATTTCTATCTTATTTTTAGTCTGAGTTATCAATTTCTGTAATCAGGGAAGGACTTCTCGGTATTACTGGTATTACTGGTATTGTTCACAAACAAAACATAGTCATACACTTTTACATACTCATTGTATAATAAGGCTTCATGTACACTACACTTGTAATGTCCAAAGCGATGATTATAATGCGCACACTTTGACACATGAAATTCTAGAGATGTGAACCGTGGACAGCCTAAATCCTCGAGATTGATAATATCACGTTGAAGAATATCCTGCAGAAAGTCCTGGCGAGCTTTGCCGAAATTATAAACAGATGAAATATTTGTACAATATTTGCGAACAATTTCTTTAAGGTGCGAGTATTCGACATCTCCGTCGTGCCGTTGGATTCCATAAAAATTATCACACAAGTATTTGTTGCCTCTATTATTGTTTCACACAGTTCAGTAGTAGCGCACGGAGGTTTAAATATACAGCTTTCTATGAATTGTATATCTGGATTAGCTATTGCTAAATCTTTAATAATAAGTTCGTCGGCGTCTTCACCACTGTAAGCGGAGAAGTGAACAACAACTCTCATGCTACTCAACTGATTAAAAAGAATTATCACAATATATATTTCTATCTTTATCTATGTGTATGAGAGAATCAAATTGTGCATATACAATACAAGTGATTGGTTGTGCTAATGATTCTTTAAATTATACTTTTAAATTAACGGGAGCATCACGTACAACAATGCATGTAGTATCATCCAACGTAGCAGTAGGAAATAAAATAAATGCATAAACAGTGTATCCATGTGGGTAAATGAAATGAAATTTTTTAAGTTTTACTTCTCACGTTTATGCCGGTTAGGCTAAAGTAGTGCCCTTCGGTTATAATTTTAAACAAAAGAACACTTTCCATCTCATCTTCCTGCTCTTCCAAAAAAAGCAAGTGGCACTACGGACATATCTGTTTCTCTGTATGTTTGTGACTGTCGGTCACTGACATACGTAGTTCATGCTCGATTGTTTCATTCTGATAAATTCACTTAAAGGAAAGAAACATTTGTTTCCAAACGAGTAAATAGTAACTAGGTACGTTATTTAAAAATTTGTAACGCGTTATCCTTACAGTTACTTTAAAAAAATTTAACAAGTTACTTGCGTTACGTTACTTCCCAAGACTGGTCACAAGCTTACTTGCCTTGGGAACGAACCAGAAACCCACCCATCAGATAGTTCTGTAGGCGCTGTCTCAGTTTCGATCCTCGATGGAAGAGCCTTTGAAATATTAAATGTCCTCGATGTATCTGTGCTCGTGTCCCTGTCGTTCAAGGTTCCTGGAAATAACTGTACACACCTGTTCACAAAAAGCTGAAAACTCGTTCAAAAACTAAGCCTACATCCGTCACAATTTCCGCAGATCTATACACAGGGAATTGCATGTTCCCGCCGTTCTTTATATAGGTACTAGCTGCAAATCGCACTGTCATCCGAGCGATGTGAAAATGTAAAACCAAAATTAAACTACTTTTTTTAGATTAATATTGATTGCATACATCATGGACAGTCAAATATGCAAAATCAACTATTATCTTAAGCAGAAATTGCTGAAAATGACAGAAAATGGATATTTAAACATCCAAGTAGAAACCTGTGCTGGAGCGATTCTATTATCAATATTATAATACAAGCTCTTGTAAGTTGTGTCTGTGGTCAAGCGGATTTAGGACTGCTACTGACATTTCTGAAACGAAGAGTGACGGTTCGAGCCTCCGTGCGGAAAGTTAAACTTTTTCTTCCTTTTTTTTAAATATATGAGAACTTTTATATAAATATAAATTTCTACTGTGAAGTGATTGGAAATATTATCCGACAAACTGTCACTTTTCAAATCCCTGTTCCACTAACTAGCCGTTCATGTCCACAATACATATACGAAAACGCTAAAAATGAGAAATGTGAACACAGTTGAATACTTAAACCCACACATCCAAAATGAAAATTATTCATATATATATTTCGGGAGGCTTTCTAACTTCATTCTTGGAAATGTGAACATTCTACAAGATATTTCATTCAGTTTACAATATTTTATTTGAATAAACAGAAATAAACACACACACACACACACACACATATATATATATATATATATATATATATATATATATATATGCAAAATCAATTTTTGCATTACATTTGCAATGCTTGAATTTTTTGCATTACAAAACCTTAGGGTACCTCATAATCTGGATTTTAAAAAGCAATTTTAACAATTATTTAGAAAATAATATGTACTGCTTAAAATCGGATTAGATCGCAATGCCAGTAATCTGTAATATCTTACATTTTTATTTATTTACATTGGATTTGTACTTGTTTTATACTGTATAGCATGAATATTAGCTGCTACATAAGAAACAATTATCTATAATTGAATTTTAGAAAATCGATATAGTTATTATAAGAAGAAGCTTGTGAAAATGAAGTGTATAATAATGGTTGTATCTGAAATAGATGTTGCGTAATGGTGTTATTGGTTACCTCGCAGGTTTTGGAATACTAGGCTCTTCAAACTGTCCATCCTTAAATATGCGCAGTCAAGTCGAGACAGAATTTTCGTGACAAAATACTAGTCGAGACACAGCTCTTACAATAGAAAAATATACATTTCCCGAGTCGAGACATCAATTTTACAGCATATTGTCGAGACGAGACGACCTCAAATCTTGTCTCCGCGAATCCCTATCCATCCTACCTACATTCAATATTCAATTTCTTTAAAGGATAAATGTAATCTACGATACAGATTGAAGTAAGATATTAGCTTAAACTGCTTTATTACCCACTTAACCTTTTTATACTGCAATTATATCTAAGTTTGGCGTAAATATTTATTATTACTGGAATGTAAACACTGACTCGTTTAACACACAATGATTAAGAACTCAATGCTCGTAGTAATTAACAAATTGGTTGCATGTTTATTTAAAATAACTCTCTTGAAATCGAAATAATCATTAATAGAAAGAAAGCAAGAGAACCGTTTTGTTAATTTGGACATATTATAAGAGATTGAGGAATGAGTATGTAATCGAACAGAATATATGAAAGTGAATGGAATGGCATGTGGAACTGAACTTGAAAGAGGATAGGATGTGCAAATGAAAAATTAAAGAAAGCAATAGTTAACAGCAGTAGTCACTACTTACAGCAGATGATTGAAATCTCCCCTCCCACCCCCCAAAAAAAAGTTCAACAATTCTGAAACATAAAGGCGTCACATTTTCTTCGTTTCCTGACAAAATTGAAAAATGAATCTTGCATATTGTTCGTCTATACCCCTTCAATATAGTTAGCTAATAAACCAAGTACGATCGACTGACTAGACGTTACGTGAGTGAAATTTACATAGGAAGTTTCGATAGAGCGTTCACCGAAGTGACGCAGACGTGGTGTTGAAGCTTCTGGTAGGCCCTATTTCGTAATGAATTTTAGGTCAGTGAGATTTCTTTATACGTATCAGAAAGCTCTTTAACTCCATACTAAAGGCGTGTCGGATGATTTATTCAAACCATCAGGTATTCGGACAACCATGAGCCCAATTCGTTTTGCTTCACTGCTCACAAGCTTCACTTGAAATAAATTCTTACTTTTCCACGGAAATATCAACTGTTTGAATGCTCATTTTATTATGGGTGAAATGTATAATTCTTTAGGTAATAAAAATTTTCATGTCCTTCTCCGAGATTCGGTCCCTCGTCCTTTGCCTCAGCAGTTCGACACGTAGACAACTAGACTAATTGTCGTTGTGTAACAGCTTGGAAGAAAATCGGTTTCAACAGCACGAGGAAATTGAGTGCATTGGTTATAGCTGGATGTAGGCAAATACCATGTGCTCCCAAGTTCGTAGTGCCACTTGCTGTTTTTGGAAGATGAAGACAGCCTTAGGGAAATCACGTGTACTGATTGCAAGCACCTGGAAGATTTTGTCGTAGATTTGGCAGCTCCAAATCAATACATTCAGTGAGTGAGCTAGGAGTGCAATGATACCGGTACTCTATTTTACTTTGATTGGTGTTGTTTTTATAATGATGGTGAACGAAACTGCCTACTGCTAGTTAGTGACTGCTAAACTAGTGACTACTGCTGTTAACTATTGCTTTCTTTAATTTTTCATTTACGCATCCTATCCTCTTTTAAATTCAGTTCCACATGCCATTCCATTTAGTTTCATATATTCTGTTCGATTACATACACATTCCTCAATCTCTTATAATATGTCCAAATTAACAAAACGGTTCTCTTGCTTTCTTTCTATTAATGATTATTTCGATTTCAAGAGAGTTATTTTAAATAAACATGCAACCAATTTGTTAATTACTACGAGCATTGATTTCTTCCTCGTTGTGTGTTAATATATATTCTTCAGTGTTTACATTCTAATAATAATAAATCTTTATTCCAAACTTAGATAAAATTGAATATTCGTATCCAAAATTGATTTTATGTAGGTAGGATGGATAAGGATGCGCGAGACAAGATTTGAGGTCGTCTTGTCTCGACAATATGCTGTAAAAGTGATGTCTCGACTCGAGAAATGTATATTTTTCTATTGGAAGAGCTGTGTCTCGACTTGAATTTTGTCAGAAAAATTCTGTCTCGACTCGACTCTGCGCATCCCTAAGGGTGGACAGTTTGAAGAGTCCAGTATTCCAAAGCTGTCGGGGTAGCCAAATACACCATTACGCAACATTATAACGATACGACCATATTTAACGATACGACCATAATGATGAATATGATCAGAGGCGCAATAAGTGAGCAGGAATGTATATAACGATACGACCATGATGAATATGATCAGAGGCGCAATAAGTGAGCAGGAATGTATATTGAAAAAGAAAAAAAGGTTTGTTGATTAGTTATTGATAGGATTATCATGAAGATGTAGTTGAATTCACTAAGAAGGATATTTGAAATGTATTTGTGATATAGTGAAGGATTGTCATCATCTTACAGAATAAAAGAAGTGTAAGCTGTTAATATTATATAAAAGTGCTGCTTGCTAATAATAATATAGAAATATAAATAGATACGTAAATATTCTCGTTGTAACATCTATTTCAGATACAACCATTATTATATACTTCATTCACACAAGCTTCTTCTTATAATAACTACTTAAATAATATGTTCTTATAATATCTACTTAAATTCAATTATAGATAATTGTTTCCTATCTAGCAGCTAATATTCATGCTATACAGTATAAAACAAGTACAAATTCAATGTAAATAAATAAAAATGTAAGATATTATAGATTACTGGCATTGCGATTTAATCCGATTTTAAGCAGTACATATTTTCTAAATAATTGTTCAAATTGCTTTTTAAGAATCCAGATTATGAGGTACCCTAATATATATATATATATATATATATATATATATATATATATATATATATGTAGGTGTAGTTTAGGGGACTTCCGGGCTTGATCCCACCCCAAATTTTCTGTTTATTCAAATAAAATATTGAAAAGTGAATGAAATATCTTGTAGAATGTTCACATTTCCAAGAATGAAGTTAGCAAAGCCTCCCGAATATATATATATATATATATATATATATATATATATATATATATATATATATATATATATATATATATATATATGAATAATTTTCATTTTGGATGTGTGGGTTTAGGTATTCAACTGTGTTCACATTTCTCATTTTTAGCGTTTTCGTATATGAATTATGGACATGGCGGGCTAGTAAATGGGACAGGGATTTGAAAAGTGACAATTTGTCGGATAATGTTTCCAATCACTTCACAGTACAAAATTTATATTTATATAAAAGTTCTCATATATTTAAAAAAGGAAGAAAAAGTTTAACTTTCCGCACGGAGGCTCGAACCGTCGCTCTTCGTTTCAGAAATGTCAGTAGCAGTCCTAAACCCGCTTGACCACAGACGCAACTTACAAGAGCTTGTATTATAATATTGATAATAGAATCGCTCCAGCACAGGTTTCTACTTGGATGTTTAAATATCCATTTTCTGTCGTTTTCAGCAATTTCTGCTTAAGATAATAGTTGATTTTGCATATTGGAACTGTCCATGAGGTGTGCAATCAATATTAATCTTAAAAAAGTAGTTTCATTTTGTTTTTACATTTTCACGTCGCTCGGATGACAGTACGATTTGTAGCTAGTGTCTATATAAAGAACGGCGGGAACATGCAATTCCCTGTGTATAGATCTGCGGAAATTGTGACGGATGTAGGCACGACAGGGACACGAACACAGATACATCGAGGACATTTAATATTTCAAATTCTCTCCCACCGAGAATCGAAACTGAGACCCCACCTACTGAACTATCTGACGGGTGGGTTACCAGGCAAGTAAGCTTGTGATCAGTCTTGGGAAGTAACGTAACGCAAGTAAATTGTTACATTTTTCCAAAGTAACTATAAGGGTAACGCGTTACACATTTTTAAGTAACTTACCTAGTTTGCGTTACTATTTCCGCGTTTGGAAACAAATGTTTCTTTCCTTTAAGTGAATTTATCAGAATGAAACAATCGAGCATGAACTACGTATGTCAGTGACCGACAGTCACAAACACACAGAGAAACAGATAAGTCCGTAGTGCCACTTGCTTTTTTTGGAAGAGCAGGAAGATGAGATTGAAAGTGTTCCTTTGTTTAAAATTATAACCGAAGGGCACTATTATGTGCAGGACTAATTCTCTCTCTTTCTCTCTCTCTCTCTTATGTTTCACAAATATTACATGTTTTGGGCATTTTTGAATATTAGCTATGTTTTATGTCTGATTATTTGGTAGTAGTTTTTAGCAGACGTTTCTTCCAAATAAATCTTAACTAACACAGTAATAACCAATGTTTTGTTTACTGATTTTCTGGAGGGGAAAGAACTTAGACTCTTGACTAGCTTTTGGCAACTTAAAAATTGCGGCTCCCCTCCTGGGACAGGGGTTGCCATTCCTCCAGGCGTTTGAAAAAAGCAGATATGTCTTCAGGTTTCGGTTTGGAAGCGGTATTAAATGTAGCAAATGAAGTTTCGTCACTGCAATTCCACTATACGACATTTTCTCCGTATGGATATGTGCCTGTCTTTACAGGTATTTCTTTACCTTATATCAGTAACGAATTTACAAGAAACCCTTTTTTTATTAATCTCCTAATTGGGGGAAAGAAGTGGAGTTTTTAAGCATATATATAATTAACAGTAGCTTGTTTTTTCTAATAATCTACGGAGTAATTCTCAAATAAATATGAATAACTTTCCCGACATTCACATTTCAGTTGCTATTTTCTTCCATTCTCTATTTAAAATGTGTCTATTATGATGTTTTTGTGTTTCTTATCCCATATTGCTGGAACATTCCTCACTAGTTCTATTAATATGTCTTTCATAATCACTTTTAACAGTGCAGCAAAACCTCTCGAGTATAGACATAGAGAATCCTCTGCAGACGAAATTTTAAACAAATGAAGACTTTATTCCTTGCAGCGCTTCAAGGAGAACCAAAGAGAACACACACACGAACAAATGAAAATCCGTATTTTGATAATTGTGTTAAAACATAAAGACGACAAATCTAAAAGCATATTATGTTATTTCAGTGATCATACTTGTTAAATAAATCACTCCATCAATACTTTTAATGGAGGGATCAGATTCGATTTTCTTCGTTTGTTCTCTCAGTCTGTTGTTTCTTTCTGTGTGTGAGATCAAATTTAACTCCGTCTTTCTCAATTACTAACATAGAAATCGCTTTTCTACTAATGTCATAAGTTTTGTATTCTCGAAAATAAAATAATAACTTGCATGAGATTAAAAATCTGATTATTATTTTATAAAATTGCAAACTAGACTTTTTTTTTTTTAGAAAACAAGATTTGAAGAACGATAATGGAAATATGACACCCACTAACTTGGATATCACTTATAAAACAAAAAACCGAGGCATGTTCTCATCCCAAAACTACTATTTTTGTCAGTTACCTCTGTTCCACTTAATTAAATTCAGATACTAGTACTAATAACATTAATAATATAAACCGACAGAATAAAAGACCACACCATTTATCTTAAGCAAAAAAGTATTCTTCTGGACTATTTGTATCCGTTTACTCGGAAACACTTGATTTTGACATGTCACCCCACTTGTTAACAGGACACTTTTCTTATTAACGTATGTTAATTAACACTAAAAGACATTGATTGTAGTTCTTGCTGGTTAATTGTTGTTACTAGATATTCAGTTTAAAATGACTTCTGAGCTGTATCTGGTGATTGTTAAATAAATAAATAAAAAGTTAAAAACTTGAAGAAAGTAGTTTGAAGATAAAATTCTTTACTTAGTGCATTTGCATGTCTACTCGAAACTACCCCGAAGTGCCTCTTTCAATGCATCGCCAGTCTTGTTAGAATGAAAATAATAACTAAACTAACACTGTTAAATATCTAAAAAGGAATGTAGACTATGAAATAACTTTAGTTTGGGTACCACATTGTTTTTCGTGAACAATATATTCTTATTCTAGGGCTATCGCACTTACTCACTTAAAAACACTCCGAAAAACCACTTTTCATACGACACCACACTTTCACTGGGACATTTTACTCGTATATAAACTTGAACTAGTGTCATTTGTAGTTCGAGGTTAAGCCAAGGTTTTACACACACACACACACACACACATATATATATATATATATATATATATATATATATATATATATATATATATATATATATATATATAGGCTATCTGGAGCACGAACTAATCATTGATACAGTTCAATTCAATTGATGAACATAAGACTGGAGACGTAGAAAATCAGCCAGTGACAATGACAATTTTAAGTTAGTAATTCATAAAGCAGCTTAAACTGCTGGAACATGGCAATATAATAATTGTTTTAATCACCGGTTGATTTATTGACTAATTAAAATTTAATGGGGATAGCAGTGAGGCTACTTGTCATGACAAGGGTAATAGGACATTGCAGCTCATTAAAGAAGTTGAAGGCATGTACTAATGACCAAGACTAAGTATAAGTATACGACGTATACCACTACAACCTTCTATTAAAACCCGTCTATAACCGAATCTACGACAACGACATGGTATATTTGTAACACTTCCATTTTCTTGTAATCTTAATTATTGCGGGCTATATATATATATATATATATATATATATATATATATATATATGATATTTAACCGCTGTTATTGTAATACCAGATTCATTGTTTTTCGGGGTTGCTATGACAACCAGTAGTTGTTGATTGATTGGGATACTAAGAGAGAATATAAATAATGAAATTTAATGTTTTCTAAAATTACTGTGTATTATTTCAAAATAGCAAGTGATTGATGATGTGTGATCTCATAGTACGTGATATCATATAGTCATTATATTAGCGAACTGGGAAAAGTAACGATTATATTTAAGTAATTATCGTCACACTACTTCGTATCAATATAAGCTAAACGAATACACAAGACAAAAATGATGACAATACTTAGTTTATAGATGTCATGAAAAACGTCTTTGTGACATAAAGATTGAATTTCCTCAAATCATTTCCTAGATCTTGATGTATAATGATGTATTGAGAATTTTGATATACAATATCTTTACAAAATTACAGAGCTACTATATATTGTCCCTATTACTACTTAATTAACTTACGTTTAAAGATACACAGATAAATAAAAGTAGTATCAACGGAAAGAGAAAGTAAAAAGAAGATAAAGAAACAAGAAAAGGAAAAGAGAAAAAATGTTTCGTGACATCAAAATTGTTTTCCACATCAGAGATATTAAATGTGAGTTGCCTTTGTTCCTCGACAGACATTGAACCAGAAATCAAGATCCTGTCACTCACATAGCATGTGTAGTTTTTTGCTAATGAACATAACTTTTGTTGAGTTTTTACGGATAATTTCTTTCCATTTGACATAAAACAGCCTACACAAGAATATAAAGATCGAATGTTTCACACACCCTATTTAAAACACACAGAACACAAGTTACTTGTATCATTTTCGGTTATCTGACAAAAAGACACCCGGAACTTTTTTCATGTATCACGCTCAGCTGTACAAATAGCAATACCTTATCAAGTTTCGTACCTTTTGACCACAATAAATGCATATTGCCATTGAACATCCTAGCAGATGGGATTCGCTACTGACATACCTTTGCATGACAATAAATATGATCGCTGGGAATGTATTCGTCACTTTGGAGTACACCGACAACTAAATTTTTCATATTTCTTCCTGTTTAGTACATGGTTATATATAATAACTCCTACATTTCCACATTTTCGCACACAGCTTCTTTTGTTTTTTAAATATGCATTCAAAAGACTAAATGAAAGGGTTCAAGATCAAAGGAAAAATGAAATTGGCACAGCTAGGGACACTTCTGGATGGTACAGCCATATGGAGGTTTACGGCTAAAGTGCTCCCCAGTTGAGTCCGAAGCATTTGCCGGGAAGTATTGCAACCGAATTAACTTTAAAAGGAGGCGGGTGGCATAATCGCCAGGCACTGAAAATTCCCGTACACTTGGACGAAATTCCCACTATCTTCTACAGCATCATTTCTCCATATGATATTAATCTTAGACATATACTTCTTATGGAAAACATATTACTTGATATTTGTCCTATTTGTGGAGATAAATTGAAAATAAAATTAAATTCCAACCCTGTTGCTGTTGAAATGAACACTCTTTCTGTCGTTTGATCTGAAATGACTTTGCAGAGTACGAATAAATATTCTGTCACTTCAGGAGGGTAGGAAGAGCGGATACCCCCTCCTTCAGTGTGAAAAGACACGGCACTTTTATGATTTCAAGTTTTGCTCCCAAGCCATCTCATGCCATAGCTGATGACATTGGAGAATGAGAGATGCAAATATGATGAAAGAGAGATACAGTCACATGCACAAATTTAGAATTTGAGACAAAATGATCGGATAGCATTCATATTTTGTCGAAAATTTTGATTTGGTATGTAGACATGTAAAAGCTCACCCAAACCTGAGAGCATCCCACTACCAATTGTTGAATTCAAGTGAAGAACTCAGTTGAGAACATCAGATGATTACGGAGGGGGAGAAACATCTTCAGATATGGGAAACAAATAATGAAAAAAATTAAACTGCTCTAAGAAGGACTCGAACCATGGAACTTATCATTACTAAGCAAGACCCTACTCACTTAATATTTTTTATACTCTGTCACTAATATTACATAGCAAAATTACATGGATACAATATAGGTGTCATCTAGGACCGACCACTGGGAAGAATGTCCAAGATGTGGTTCTGAGCGAACCTACTCGTCTGTACGATGATGATGGTTATGCATCACAACAAGGAAAATGTTCACAAGCACAACTCATTGCCTCCCGGTCCCTCCCGACAGGTGGAACAGAGCTCCTTGCAGAAAGGCACTGAAAGACTGTCTTTCTAGATCGACTGAAAAACTCACTTATCCACGGAGCCACACTGAACGCTAGGCATTCATACGTCAGACTCAGAACGTTTGTTACTTACAAAACGTTTTTGTAAGGGGGAAAGCTAAGGAAATTCCCCGTCTCTAGTTTTTCTTTCCCTGGCACTAACTTAATTACTGTTGTCCCAGCCTGGGAAGAATATTTTCCACCCTCTAGAAACTTTCCTAACAATTTTCATACATTTATATATAGCAGCACAAAACATTTATCCATGGCTGTTCTGCAAAATTATACATACACAAAACAATTACTTCCAATTTTATTAATTCCAGTACCAAGTAAACAGAAATACTGGATATGAAATTCTATATTTTGGCAATAGTCTTGCAGAAAATATAGAAAAAAATCAATTTTTCTATTTGGAACAGGGGGACCATACACGCAAGTTGCGCCCATGAGATTTGTTTTGCGGAGGAGGGGACAGAAATTTACATTGAAAATGGCAAAATCGCACGTTTAATTATAACATAATTTTATTTTTAAGAATGCCAAATGCGAAGGAGAACGAATGTATTCTCTTTGGCTTGAAAGAATAAAATTATGGCTGAAGGTAGAAGTGAACAGAGAAATGCATGCTACCAATCAGTGGCGGAGCCAGGAGGTCTGGAACTTCCGGACATTTGCACAAGTTGTTAAAATAAGGCCCAAGGGTAGAAAGGTACTGAAGGGACCTCGCAATCGAGGTCGAGGTGTCACTCTCGATACTGGCACAAACACATGGATTCAAATTGGTATGCACATGCGGGTACGCTACATTGCGACCTAGAGGTCGACCGCGAGGGTGAATCAGTGGTCGCGATCATAAACAACCGAGTTTGTTTTTACATCGATGTTCAGCGGAAGCACCGCTGTGGCTCAAACACCGCACCACCCGCAAGCACTTACATAAACAAGACCCTCACCTAACTTCCCCCTCTCTCTCTCTCTCTCTCTCTCTTTTCTTAAGTAAGAATTTGCTTTCCTTAATACCACTGTCAATTATAATCTTCCTCCTTTCCTTGTTTAGCTCTGCTACTTGATCATGTCCGCGCAAACTGATAAATATTAAACAGCATTGTATTATAGATTGCTATACCCTCTCTCGACGTGTTTATCTTATTTTTGGTAGAAGTTAAACGACATTCGTCTGTATGATTTATACTTGTACGTAATAAGTACCGGTATGTTAACAGAAATTAGCGTTTAACTTATGAATATTTTGGATATTCATCAATAGTTATACATATATTAGAAATTAACATCTTCATGCAAGATACTTAACATGCAATTTTTACAATGCGTAACTTTTGCTTGTATATGCATTATGATATATTCCTATTATGACATTTTGTGTGCCTTCACATTGTAACAAAGGTTGATATTTTACACACTCTCACCTTCATGTACAGCACACAAGACGATCACAATTTAGATTCCGAAATTCATTTATTTGCAACAGTACTGCGAGAGTCTCCCACAACAGTCCCTAACAGTTTTTGTGATAAAGCTAAAGCAGGCGTTGATTCTTAAATACTGCTTAATAATTAACTAAGTATCTTATAATTTTCTATAGTATTTGTGTCTTTTTTTCAACTAATACAATAGTGCATTTGTATGTAGCTGTTCCTGTGTCCAAGACATATAAACTTGAAGCTTCCAGAGCAAAGAATCCAGATTTTAATAAGTACGAGAGACTACGAACGTTCTGTCTCCCAAGCGTTAGATTGATTTACGTGTTACAGGTGCCAAGAAAAAACTGTATACGTTAAAAAATAAGAACACCTAAACAAGGTGTTTGCAATGCATGCAATGGTTAGCACAAGGAGGCGGAGGTAGAGGGTAGATACATGTCTTCATTAAAAACAAGAAAAAAATCTTGTTTCGCTCGAAAAAAGTGTAAGTGAAGGAGAATGGGAAATGGACGGGAAGGATCATTAGATACACGCACATTTTGAAGGACAAAAAAGCGTTGCTGGTTTCTTTCCTGAAAAACAATGATCTTATATAAAAGAAAGAAAATTAAAGAGGTGGAAAAGAGAACATTTTCAGATAAACAATTTATCAAAATTATATTTTTAAAAGAATCTGACCTATAATTATTTATCAAATGATTTTACTGCACTTCTAACTTAGCAAAATTAAATTTAGTTAGACGACATATGTTATATTTTATATAGACGTAGTTGAATTACAAGTACCTACTATGCGGTTATCATTCTAATAAAATATATCTTATATTAAGTTATAATTGTGTGTGTAGTATAATTGTATACTATTGATGTTGTTTGTTTTCAGGTTAGTTGAAGCTTAGCATCCTTTTTCAACACCGAGGCTTTCCAAAACGTGGACTTATAGTTTAAGGTGAAATCCGGACCACTTCAATGTGTTTATATTTCAATGGTCTCCAATCAGGAATCGAACTCAGAACCAGTACAGTAAAGACGGGCGCGCTAGCCACTAGACCAGCGGAAAGTTATTACTGTTATTAATGAAAAAGTTTTAAAACCAATAATGAAAAGTTTCGCTGAATGAAACTTTTTCTCTGTTTTTGCGTTTCATATTGACAGCTTTCGTGGCTCCCAATCGAGATTTTCATGTCATCTCTCCATGAATAATTGTTCCCCAGAAGTAGATTAATGATTTATCAAATTATAACCAATAATAATAATAATAATAAAACTCGAATAAACAATTCCAAACATTAAGTAGTAAATTCCACACTACATCAGAAAGTTTACAAATAACTTTAAAAAAATACTGAAATTTTTCACAATAGAAAGAACATATCTAATGCAGAAGAAAGAACAGAAAAGAAATGACAAAACATCCAGAAGCTATTGACTAACAATGTGGTTGAACACAGTACATATAAAGTAACAACAGCGTGTGTTCCTAACACAATATAGAAACACTACGAAGAGAACAATATAATAGCAAAAGGGAACAAAAATTGCAGAAAATATTCACAGGCATGTAAGAGCAGATTAATAATAATTGACGCAGTAATGACAAACTTAACTTATGATAGAAGTAGGAACATATACACAACACAGGTAGATTATCACAAAGCATATGACTCGATAACGCACTCTTGGATCTTGCACTCATTGAAAGTGTGTGAAATAAACTAGAATTGCTAATTTTGTACAGAACAACATAAGCAGATGAAGTACAACACTATATCCAAAAGATAACCAGAAAGAACTATGATATTTTGCTTAGGATTCAACACATTATCAGATTTACTGAACAACATAAATTAAGGCTTCAATATAAAACTAAACAAACAAACAGAACTATTAATGACACATCCAATGTATATGGATCTAAGTTGGATAAGAATTATACCAAATTGAGTATGTACATGGAAGATATCAAAATTGTACTCAAGCACGGAAAAGCGACTAAGTAACCTACGAAGATCACCGAAACGTTTCTGATAGATATAAAAATAAAGTATATTATTTTTACAGAAATGATAATGAAAGATATGAGACCGAAAGAAAGTACGTAAGTATCTAAGTTTCATCCAAATGAGGATAAGAGAACACAAAAGTATGGAAGAAGAAATAACATTAAATCACTAACAGAGACGTAAGATGGAAAGCAAACACCAAGAGTGAGAACTACAGTGAAACTATACGTTTGCAATAATTGTTCTAATATATTCATTCGGAGTAATACAATGTACAGAGAGCGAACTAGGAGAAGAGAAGAAGTTGAAAGAAAAATCAGAACAATATTGACAGCGATTAGAATACTACACCCACGTGGCCTATAGAGAGGATGGCCTATCTCATTACCAAGTAAATGAAGGAGGATGAGGACAATTTAATATCTGAAATTTACACTTCCAACTACCAAGCAACTATTTTTAAGAAAAGCAATAAACTTCAAAACTACACAGACAAATAGTATTAGCGGACCATGAACAATTAATTCTCCACCTAAGCCAGATAGAGGAAACGAAAGTAATATAAGCATTACAAACAACAGGGGATATAAGAATGCAATGAAGAAGAAAGAAATACTACATGGTCGATTCCCGGAACAAACCAACCAAGAAATCAAAGACTTTTGGGGCAAAAACCCGTCAAGTCCAAAAAGTGAGAGTGCAAACGAGATAGCTTCACAAGGGTTTCTCATCATCCGATTTTCATCCGATCCAACTTGACACGTATATACTAGACCGAAAATAAATCGACATTTATTTTTTTTTTTTGTTTATTTCGGAAAATAGGTTAAAGGGGGCGAAGGGTCCATTTCAAAAAAGCCCCCTTGACTAAAAGGGCCACTTTAAAGAAACGAAACTCTGCCAATGCAAAGATTATTTCAATGTAGGAAATACGTGTTATTTCGTTTTTGTGAGAGGAGGGTTGCAGGGGGTAATGGCTCCCTTCGAAATGATAACGGACTCCGCACAATCATTACGGAAATTGGACTTCGGTGCAATTGCTTGAAACCGTTATATGTTAAAGATATTATGTTTCTAAGAAAAAGTCTCAATGGACACAACCACAAATCACTGACCGTTTGGCCACTACAGGGACATTTTTTTGGAAACAGCCGAAGATAACGACATTCTGGATTTCGGTAAAAATGACTGAAACCATGATATGTTCTAGATGTTGTGATCCTGAGAAAAAGCCTTAATGGGCATAATCACCAATCACTGATCGTTTGGTCACTACGAGGCCACTTTTTTGAAAACAGCCGAAGATAGTGATATTCTGGGTTTAGATGAAAATGACTGAAACTGGATATGTTGTAGATGTTGTGATCCTGAGAAAAAGTCTCAATAAGCACACCACCAATCACTGACCGTTTGGCCATTACAAGGCCACATTTTTTAAAACAGCCGAAGAAAGTGATATTGTGGGTTTAGATGAAAATGACTGAAACTGTGAACTGAAAAAGTCTTACCTAATGGACACAGCCTTCGAATTATGACCGTTTGGCCAATACAAGTCCAGATTTTTAAAACAGCCGGGTATAACCATATGTTTGATTTCTGGGTAAATGAATGAAATTGTGATATGTTGTAGATGTCGTGATCTTGAGAAAAAATGTCTAGGACTTTCCAGGGTTTTCCTTTGTGCCGCAAGATGAACATCTGAATGTTACCTATGCTTCAATATTGTTGGCCGCTACTCTCCCCATCCCTTTTTCGGGTTGTGGAATAGGGCTATCCAGCGTTTCACACAATTCCACCAAAATTCTAGAGTATCCTTACCTTCTGCTGTTAGTGTGGTCCCATATTGCCAAGTGGTCAGTGATTGTTGGCTGTGTCCATTGAGACCTTTTCTCAGGATCACAATATCTACAACATATCACAGTTTCAAGCAATTACAGCGAAATCCAGAATACCATTACCTTCTACTCGTTTTAAAAAAGGGGCCCTATAGTGATCAAACGGTAAGTGATGGGTGGTTGTGCCTCTTGAGACCATTTCTCAGGATCACAACATTTTACGGTTTCATGCAATTCCACCGAAGTCCAGAATGCCGTTACCTCCAGCTCCTTTTTTCTTTCAAAAAAGTGGCAATGTAGTGGCCAAACGATCATTGATTGGTGGCTGCTCCTGTTGAGACTTTTTTCTTCATGATTACAATATCCACAACATATCACAATTTCAAACAATTTCACCGAAATCCAGAATACCGTTACGATCAGCTCTTTTTTAAAAAGTGGCCCTATAGTGTCCAAACGGTCAGTGATTGGTGGTTGTGCTTATTGAGACTTTTTCTCAGGATCACATATACAACATACCACAGTTTCAGTCATTTTCATCGAAACCCAGAATATCACTTTCTTAGGCTGTTTTAAAAAATGTGGCCCTGTAGTGGCCAAATGGTCAGTGATTGGTGGTTGTGCTTATTGAGACTTTTTCTCAGGATCACAATATCTACAACATATCACAGTTTCAGTCATTTTCATCTAAACCTAGAATATCACTATCGTCGACTGTTTTCAAAAAAGTGTCCCTGTAGTGGCCAAACGTTTAGAGATTTGTGGTTATGCCCATTGAGACTTTTTCTTAGGAACACAATATCTTCAACATATCACCGTTTCAAGCAATTGCACCGAAATGCAATTTCGGTAAGAATTGTGCGGGGTCCTTTGTCATTTCAAAGGGAAACATTACCCCCTGCAACCCTTTCCTCGCAAAAACAAAAACAAAAAAACACATATTTTCTAGTTTGAAGTCATCTTTGCATTGACAGAGTTTCGTTTCTTTAAAGTGGCCCTTTTAGTCAAGGGCACTCTTTTTTGAAATGGGCCCTTTGCCCCCCTTAGCCTATTTTCTGAAAGAAACAGAAAAATACGTGTCGATTTATTTTCGATCTAGTATATATGTGCTAAGTTTGAAGAAAATCGGATGAAGAGAAACCCTTGGGAAGCTATGCCCTTAACACTTTCACTTTTTGGACTTGACGGGTTTTTGCCCCAAAGTCTTCAATCGTAGACAGAGATACGACTCCCAGTGGATCAAAAACTGAAACTTACATCCATAGATACAATGCTATAAGGAATACAAGATTAGGTAATAAATGCAAAAAAGGAAAAAAAAAAGAAAAACAAATACCCTGCAAACATCACAAGACAAAATGGCAAATGGGGCAGAAGATTTAAAATATATCGAGAAACATTATATCACATCACAAGTGAATGCACAATGATGATACAAACTGAATACAAAGAAGAAGACAAATGCCAAAAATCATACATCAAGAAATAGCAAAGAAACGGAAAATGATATCAGAAGAAGTAGCATATTAAAGATAGCAACCAGAAACTACTACTGTGACGAACACAGACTTGAGTGAGACAGAAGAATACTAACCGATAATAATAAGACGGATGATTCAACATGTAAAGAAGTGGTTCCCGTATTCGTAATATAAACATAATTGACTCCATTAATTACATTTACTTGTCAGGATAATTACTGTAGTTATTTATTGCAACAAAAATTCAAAATTCACGTTCATTCAAGAGTTACCATGTAGTCTAATGCACTTAAATAAGTCAAATTGACTCCATTAATGAAATGAAAGTGGAAGGAACACAATGGCCAAGCGTCGTAGGGCTTTTGTAGATGAGGTTACTCTCTTTGACCAGGCGTCGTGACAGGGGATGAGTTTGTGTGATTATGTGTCTCTCGGTGACCGGGCGTCGTGAGAGCGAAAGGGAAAACAACGACCAAGCATCGTAGGGCTTTTAGTAAGCGTATTTCTCAATTGACCAAGCGTCGTGAGACTGTAAGGTGTTCCTAATGGCCATACGCCTTAGGACTTTGGTGGTTTGATCAATCTGGATAGACTGATGCTTCTTGAGGCGTGCTGCTGACTTTTATCCTAAAATATCGGCTACCTTAGGTGATCTCCATTTTGTCGACTGGTGGCGATTGTGGGCGACTCCTCTTCGGTACTGTCGTCTGCGTTCTATTTGTTTACTGCCAACACGTGTAGTACACACATGGTTACAGCATGATGTGAAGACATGCGGAACCTTACACCTCCGTGGCGTAGAAAAAAAATGAGCCACAGGATTATTTTTTGCCATTATTGGGTATCTGCATATTGGTCGCAGTATACACTGGAAATGCACTGAAACAATTGAACACAAAATTAAAGTTAAAAGCACTGGTCACTTATAGAACACTGTATACAACCCTATCACACAAACACTTACAGCGCTGTCACATTTCTTTGTAAAAAGTAATATTAATGAACTATAAGATCTAGATTAAAAGTAAAAAAGTTAACATGTAGTATTGGGGTAGGTTAACATCTGGAGAAATTTTGAACTGTATAAGACAAATAGTTTTCATAATACTTTGGGAAGAAGTTCACCATGTTATTATATAGAGATCGATGATTGCAGCTGAAAACGTTAGACACGGCCTTAACTGAAGAAACTTTAGAAAACCGTGTTGAGTTAAGTAGTCAGAAATTGGGTGGCAAATTTTGTTTTTCCAGAACAATTTCTCCAAATTTTGCAGAAAATGGGTATGAAATATTTCAAACATCAAAAGCACCCAAGAACACACAGAAACAACTCGCTAGGTAGGCAAGTGTAGAAAACTTCGTCGCCATATCTTGTATCTTGAAACAATGATCTTTGTAGACGATTAAAAAATTTACTTACCGCAGATGAAATGCCAGAAAACGGCTGATATTATACGTCCGATATTATGGGGACTTCAGGTGCCGTACGCAAGGAAAAACAAGGAAAACTTTCAAAGGGAAGGACTGGTATGGGTGACCATTTCACCAAAGGGTGTCACCCAACCATTCATCAATACAGTTAATGGTCCAGCAATCACAGCTGACATGTACCAAGAAATGTCTACCGAAGCTGCTTAAATTCTTTAGCATACATCATCATGGTGATAACTCTATTATAGCCAGACCTCGCAAATAGCTATTATGCCAGGAAAACAGCTGACTGGTTGACGGCACACTCAGTTCCATTCGTACCTCGGTATGCCAATCCACCAAATGTCCCACAGACTCGCTCTATAGAGCATTTATGGTTTCTGCTGGCTGCGGACTTCTATGATGGAGGCGGGAAGTCAGAACTGCGCCATAGCTCGTCCGTCGCATTAAGACCAAGTTACGAAACTTGCACTTCAGACCCCTCCGAAGTATGCAAAAGAGAGTATGCCACATGTTGGGACAAGTTGAAAACCACGGACCTCAATCAATATTGTAACAAATGAGATCACTTATCAACAATGTCTCCATCACTGAGTTGGTATTTGCAATAAATAAGCGTGGTAGTAGCGTCTTTTTTCTTTATGTGTTAATATTCGTCTATGCACTTAATTACCTAGGTATATGTTTTTTAAAAAAAAAAAAAAAAGTATTTAACGTTTTATGTTTTGAAATAGTACTTTCCAAAAGCTCTATATTGAAGCCTTCATAAGACCTCAACAAACTATTTATGTGCTATATTCTTAATCTTTTAAAATCTTTTCTGAAGAATATGCATGAAAATATATCATCGGCGGGTGTAAATAGAAAACATTAAAACATAAGTTTTTCCTCTTTTTTTGAAACGTTTTAAACAATATTCTGTTTAGCTTATATACTAAACAACACTAATATGCAGTGTATGCAAATCACGAAATTTTAGGTCTTTTCGCCACTTCTGCACAAATGTAATCTATGAAACGCATATTGCTAAACTTAAGTATTTGGTCGCCATATATATATATCCATATCTATATATATATCCATATCCATATCTCTCTCTCTCTCTCTCTCTCTCTATATATATATATATATATATATATATTCATATCTATCTATCTATCTTATATATATATATATATATATATATATATATATATATATATATATATATATATATATATATATATATATATATATATATATATATATATATATATATATATATATAAGTGGTCCAAAAAATATCATATCAATTTTCAGATCGGGCTGGTCTCACCCCCTAAAATGGTTCCATATGAGACTAAATTAAGCCAGGAGAAAAATTAGCTTCATTGAATAATATTAAATGGTGCCCCAAACGACCAAAAATTTTGAATACGATTACAGCACATAGTATATGGGAAAAATCTGGAATAAACTCATGTAATTTAAAAACGGCTAAAGGTAATGCAAAGATATCCTGGATAATAGAAATAGAGAAAGAAACCTATCTAATTTTGTACAGTACTGCCATTGCGGCCATCTTAAAATCCGCCATCTTGGATTCAGGTCAAAATTTTTAAATAGAAAGAGGGTCATGTGACATATCGTTTTGAGGTATCAATTTGCCAGAAGCACAGATCTGGCACTATTTTAAAGATAGCTTTAGTCATGTAAGAATTACTACCTGTGAAAAGATTTCTCCTTTTCAGATTAATAATTCTTACACGACTAAAAGTAAAGGCATGAGTTTGGCGTGAAAAGAACGAAAGGGATATGCACGGCTTCAAACGAAAGAGGAACGCGAAAGAAAATGCACCTCTGAAAATGATTTGTTTGAACTTTATACGCCAAAAGACATGGAGCAGTTCAAGCAATGAAGAGGAAAACCCAGTTGAAAATGTTAGAGAAAATGTAAATACGAATGCGTGTGTGCCCGGACCATCCAAGAGATGTAAAAGGGGGTAAAACTAATTTTATTACTCAAAGATTAGTGTTGCTCTTAATCGATAAAATATTACTCATAGAGCAGCAATACATTAGGCCATAATATAGAGGGACTAGCAATAAATGTGTCTTCCATTCACCGATGCTGAGAGAAAATCTGTAGTGAAGTTGCACAGAACTACAAGAAACAATTTCAGAGTGCATCAAGTGCGTTAGTTGTGCATTGGAACGGAAAACTACTGCTGAATGTGACTAGCAAAGAGACTGCTGGCAGGTTATCAATAATTATTACAGAAGATGATCATGAGAAGTTAATTGGTGTTCCCATTTTGTCGTCATCAAGAGAAGAACATATTGATTCTACTATAGTACATTCGCTTGAAGAACGGAACTTGGTAAAGTTCGTGCAGGCAGTTTATTGTGACACTACTCATTGCAATATGGATCTTGTCAACGGTGCTTGCATTCTGCTAGAGCAGTAGCTCCAAAATAACCTTCTACACCTTCCTTGTAGACACCACATTTATGAATTAGTTTTAAATGTGTATTTGATAACTGTTGTATTTCGTTTGCATCTGAACCGGACGTTCTCCTATTGAAGTGTTTTCAGAACGAGTGGTCTAGAATATATTGCACTAACTTTATTCCAGGAATTGATGATGATGATGTAACAAACAATATTTCCGATGCAAGAAATGAAATGTTGAAATTTGCTATCAAACTTGTAGAAGCAGGACACTGCAGAGAAGATTACAGGGAATTTTTAGAACTGACCATCATATTCTTGGGTGGAATATCTCCTTGAGGAGTTTTCTTTCGTTTGCCTGGAGCAATTCACCATGTAAGGTGGATGGGAAAAGCAAGCTACTATTTAAAATATGTCTCTTTCGCCAACAATTTCGTTTAACGAAGCAAAAAGAAACAGGTCTTCGGAGAGTATGCACTTTCTGATCCGACTATATGTTCACAGTTGGCTTAAATGTGATCAAACATCCCATTCACCATTACAAGATCTACAATTTTTGAAAGATTCGTACAGTTAAAGACAAATAGATGCTGAATTATCTGAAGTGACTCTTCCTAAATTTTCACGCCGACTCTGGTACTTGACGGAGGAATACGTAGCATTGGGTTTTTTGATGATGGAGTTACCATAATGGAAAAGCAAAAAAATGGTTGAAAGAATTAAAACTATAAGGGGAAATCGTGAAGCAGCAAAGAGGCCTGATGCAAGAGATCATACCATAAAAATTCTTGTGAAAAGAGAAATCAGTGATTTTGTTACAACAAACAAATTCCTCGAGAAATTTAAAATACCCAAAGGGTTTCTTGAGTGTGATCCGACTTCATGGCCAAATAACAATGACAATCTTCAAGGAAAGACAATAGTTTAATTCATCCACGTAACAAACGGTGCAGCAGAAAGGGGAGTGTGACTAATAGAAGATTACAACAACGTTCTTACGAAAAATGAGGAGCACAAACAGTTTCTTTTGTAGATAATGAAGGCCCACAGAGAATCTTTTCCTATATGCGACAAAGTGAACTATGTAGCAAATAAGATTCATAACTTACCAAAAAGATACTACATAAATAAGGGATATTTCAATTTCTTCTAAGTTATAATTT
The DNA here is from genome assembly GCF_964235325.1 of Thermobia domestica. Classification (NCBI taxonomy): domain Eukaryota; kingdom Metazoa; phylum Arthropoda; class Insecta; order Zygentoma; family Lepismatidae; genus Thermobia; species Thermobia domestica. The sequence continues at coordinate 150,101,065 of NC_137464.1, forward strand.
TTCTTTTTCATCATAATGGTCTATGAATCATCTTGATGAAAAGAAAAAAAAACAACAACTTTTGTAGTTCAAAGCGAAGCAAGCAGTTTGTTTCAGTTTATGTAAAAGACTTCCAAAATTCTTACAAATATGTGTTTCATAACTGCAATAAAATAACATTACATGAAGCTTCTGTTTTTCATACGTAATAACTCTTACATGAATATAGGTAACTTGAAAATAATACCAAATTTGTGCATCTGGTGAAATGCTACCTCAAAAAGATATGTCACATGTCCCTCTTCCTATTTAAAAATTTTGACCTGAATTCAAGATGGCGGACTTCAAGACGGCTGCCATGATAACGTATACAAGATTAGGTTGGTCTTTTCCTCTAGTTCCATTATCCAAGACATCTTTTCATTCCCTTGAGCCGTTTCTAAATTATGAGAGTTTATTCCAGCTTTTCCCCATACACTATGTATTGTAAACGCATTCAAAATTTTAGGTCGTTTGGGGCACCATTTAAAATTATTCAATGGATCTAATTTTTCTCCTGGCTTAATTTGGTTCCATATGGAACCATTTTAGGGGGTGAGTCCAAAGAAATTCCTAAATTTATTTTTCCCCATATAAATTTGGACCACCCTAATATATATATATATATATATATATATATATATATATATATATATATATAAAGTCCTTTCACTAATGGATTACTTTCAGTTTTACTTACTTATCAATTAGAGTTGAATGCCTCTTTTCACCAATACGGTCTCTAGTTAAAGGCCTCCGAATTATATTTTGTTTATTTTATCCGAACTAAGTATCGAATCGAAGATCGAATCCGGAGTCACACATGGAGAAAAAAAGAGCATTAACAACTTGGGCATGAATGGACCCAACACCCTCCTACTATGATATGAACTGTCCTTGACAACGAAAAATGAGGAGCACAAACAGTTTCTTTTGTAGATAATGAAGGCCCACAGAGAATCTTTCCCTATATGCGACAAAGTGAACTATGTAGCAATCTTGTAATGTCTTAATGCGCATTTACAAGAAAGATATGCATAAGGCCAGGAGGTGATCTTTGTACTTGGTCAGAGTTGTAAAATCCGCACAGTTACTACATCTGATTAAAGTTTGGTAGGTCTAGAAATAATGTAAATTTCTCAACAGATAGATTTACTAAAGTCGTAATTAGCTGTTATGATTAGGTCTAATACACTAGATCAATTTATCAGACCAGCTTCCAACTCATACATTTTTATTAATTTTCTACAGCAAAGACAATTTCACAAAATCACAATGCAGTTTTCTTGGTTCTTATATAAATTCTTCTCGATCTAATATTATGGTGACTAGACAATACTCTGAATCAACATCAATATATGTCGCCTACCTTCTTCCACTCTGATCCCACACAACTAACTAACAAAAAAAAAAAAAAAATGTTCTGGCCACTAACGTTAAAATCCCGTATATCCTTTCCTTCTAACGCTAACATTGCCATAGCCCCTTCTCATAAAATCAATTTCATAATCGTTTCGTATCTACATAACCTCCCGACAAGCTCCTTGTAGAAACAGCTCGCTTTCCCATCTCCTCGTAAAAAAAAAAAAAAAAAAAAAAAAAAAAAAGTTATGCCAATGAATTGTACTGCATAAGACTGTGTCACTATATATGTAACATGCGTATTTCTCCGTCACGGTGCTTAGAAGAGTAATCACTCCGATGAAAAGCACCTCGTTGTGTCCCAGACCACGTGAACTTGTAATAGATAGTATCTAAGTGTCATTTTCTGTTTCGTTTAATAAGATATTCTTCTCAAATGAATATTAGTTATTACATAACAATAATTATCAACATAATTAAATATATCGTTCTTTTTTCAGCAAGGTTACACTTACCATCAAGACAAATACCATGTAATTTTACTAAGTTTAAACTAAAGTTATGCTAAATTGTATCTGTAAGATAAATAAACATGACCATAATGCATTAATTAAAATTGAAAGTAATCAAAATGTTAATAGAGAAGAGAAATCTAAATTCGATGTAGTTGCTGTTGCAGATAATAAGACAAATTTTAAATTGAGTTGGCCTTATTCTTCAAAATGCTGTTACATCTACCTGTGTGAAGTACGCGGGAAATATTACAAGTTCATATCCCGAGAAAATAACCAATAAATCATTCGAGACGAAAAAGAGATAATTCCTGTTTTGAATACGTTTAGGCTAACACAAATCAAAGGAAAAAGTCATTTCTGAAGGCTTCCAAATATGGCATAATCATTGAAGAAACAGCTCAACATAAATTCATGGAATAAAAGGTCAGATGCTTCATTCGAAAACTTGCAATAAAACTTAAAAAAAGAAAAAGAGAGAGAGAGAAGAAAATAATATACGTGATTGAGGATAAATTATTATTCATGCATGTTCTCAATTTAATGCAATGGATTGGCAAAGAAAGTGACTTATACAAAAAAAAAAAAAAAAAAATCTTCAGTTACACATAACCATATAATCTCCCGATATGTTTGAAAGCAAATAGTGTCCTTCCCTTCTCCTAAAGGAAAAGAAAAATATAAATAGCTAAGAGTAATAGTAGTGTTAAAGGTGAAACGCAGTAAAAATTAAAACGAAATTATTTACCTAATGAACAAATTTCGTAAATAGTATGGGGTCTGTTTTGACAAAATCAGCGCTAAATTTTAATATAATAGTAACACTTTTTCATTATAAATTATTTACTCCCTTAGAAAATTCCCAGGTAAGGTAATTTTCTAAGAAATATCCAACGCACACATTTCCAGTAAGGTGAGTACTACCATGTTCCAAAAGTCATTCAAACGGATAAGCTGTTTTCATGACCACAATAGCTATAAATTCGAAACCAGTCTCAGTCATTTGGAACATTTCATTCTTTACACCTTTTCACCCCATATAAGTTGCGATTAACTTGTACTTCAACGGTACCGGGATATATCTCTATTTATCTCAGCGACCCCAAAAGCTATGGATTCGATACTAATATCGGTCATTTCGATTATTTTTACGAAGTCACTCTTCCACCCCTACGGCTGATGGGAATGTCTTACCCCTACAGTGCTTTTTTTTTCAGATTGTGAGTCATGTGTATAATAAGTTTGGTTGAAATTGCTTCAGATTCAGATGTTCCACAGTTATGCTGGAAAATACATACAAATACACACATACTCATGTATATATATATATATATATATATATATATATATATATATATATATATATATATATAGACTAGCCTCTTTCCATCTGGGAGCTACACCCCTATACTCAAGCGTTTACATCAGTCTTTGTTTTGCCATCTACAAAGTATTGACTTATTGTATGATATTGATGTTGGGTTCTTATTTTGCATGCTTTCTGTTTATTTGCAACTTTCATTTTTCGGAAAAGAAATTCGAAATTTTTGTTCTATCCAACACCTTGCCTATTGCCAAGAGAAAGTTTGATTATTTTACTCATAACTTTGTAGAATTTCTACACCATCCCTGAAGGTATTGAGCGATCGATTTTATAAATACTAAATACAGGTATTCCCTCTCTATAAGGGTAGTCCTCTGCATGCTGCTATGATAAAGTACGATGTGATATTTGTTTGGAAACTCTAACTGGAAACGGGATTGTTGTTGGGCAGGCACAAAGCGTACTGTCAAATTAAAGTTCGACAGGATGTTTGTTTGGGCTGGCCCCTATCATACAGCAAAGTAGAAGTTAAATGAGATATTTATTTGGGCAGGCCCCCTAGCATACTGCTGTTCACAAGAAGCAACCAACAAATAAGTTGCGTGTACACAATATTCTTTGCAAAAGCGGTTCCTTCAATTATTCTTTCAGGTTGAACGAGTAGCACGTCAGAATGTCCCGATCGGATACCACCAATTCCGGCGTACAGTTGACCATGAGTGAATATGTCACTACTTAAACTATCCCAACGAAGTCTGTTGTTTGAGCCTGGCTCTTGTTGATGTGAAGTGTAAGCAAGCCAAAGGGAAAACTGCATGCGACACATCATCAAAAGAATGTTGGACTTAACTGAAGTTTGTCAAGTAATCTACTGTATTGAATATACCACAGAATTAAAAGATTCTTTGACTGCCGGATCCTCGGAGATATTTTAACAACGATAACTATAATCCCGATTAGGAATGCACCATCAAAGTGCAAATTTCCCGTTGTCACCTAGATTGTATCTATTTAAAGTTCCATTTTGTGGAATGGAACTCCTTTGGCATGGATATTAGCTGGCGCTCCTGGAGTAAGAAAAGATCATCGACGTGGCCATCTTTTACCTAATTGAGCTCAGCAAGTGAGATAAATTTCCAGGTGAGTTCTTTAAGGAGTGACATTTACTGTGTGTACCACGTTTTCATTGTTTACGCGAAGAACTGTTCTCTTTTTCGCAAACATCAAGAACGGACAATATATTTTGGGGAAAAACTTTTGGTGAAAAGAGAAACGTCAGTGAAGTATTGTATATTCGGCAATGATATGAGTTCATCTGCATCCCGATCTTCACCGACACTAACTGGAGGTTGCAACAGTCACCAACATCCAACAGAAGCTAGTTAAAAGAAGAATCGCTCCTTATTCTGATATTTTCTTTAACACTAAACTGAACACTAGCTTTACCAACGGCCACAGCAGAGGGCACAGAACAGAAGCATGAACCACTTCAAGATTGATACGAACATTGGTAACAGCTGGAGAAATCTGTCGATACTGCAAAAATCATCAGTTCTCTACCAAGTGGCAAGTTCGTTCGTCATGATCTTACTTATATACGTATTAACACTTTATGTGCTATTGGCGCCTCATCGTAGATTATAACAGATGTCTCTCATATCAATTCTGCTTACTATCTCCCCCCTGTGATTTCTCAAAATGCCGTATCGTACTTAAGTCTAAGGGCAGGTTAAACAAGTTATGTACGTTGTACAGTCACAGTGAAATGATAAAAGCCAAGGCCGGACCGGATCCAAGACTTTCTGAGGGAGTGCACCACTAACTACCAAAATGAACAATCACACTGAAACTCTTCAAAGTGACACGTGACAACATTCTTTACTCCCGACAACGCTGATGCATAGAACGGAGGGAAGTATTTTAAAGAGGGTCGCAAGTGTTATGCTGGAAAAAAATCTCTCCTCTTGGCTACTGTTTTCTTCCCTACTTGACAAATGTTACATTATTTTGCTTGGTGATATATTTTTCCTTCAACCTCCAGAAAATCGTCTTAAACTATTTATTTGTAAAGTTCTGCTTTCTTATAAGCCCCAAACGGAAACATGATGGCAGAAAACTTCGGCAAGTGTTGCTATTTTCACTGTTAGCTTCACACTTTAGATAGTGTATATTTACAACGAAGGTTGGGAAGGGTGTTTCAAAACAACACCGACAACGTTTGGGAGGTGATTCCTAACACCAAGATAAGACAAAAAGTATACAACTCCTGGATGCACAAATGCTTCCTCTCGGAGTTACAGGCTGCTGAAAACATGAAAAATTAATTTTAAAGGTCCATAGCTCCAAAACTATGGGACCTACCGTAGTCGGGTCAAGATTTCACTTAGGAACTAGTATGTGCCCTATCCAAAAATCTAAGTGTCAGAGTTCTGTGATATTTCCGCAACAATTTTTATAGAGGTAATTAGTGAGTACTTCAAATGATGTGCCCGTAGCCAAACTTCCTCTATAAAAATTGTTGGGTGAGTACCTTAGGATTATGAAACATGGATTTTTGGATAGGGCACATATTAGTTCCTAGGTAAAGTCTTGACCCGACTATGGTAGGTCCCATAGTTTTGGAACTATGGACCTTTAATGTTCATTTTTTCATGTTTTCTGCAGCCTATAACTCCGAAAGGAAGCATTTGTGGACTCAGGTTAGTCTATACTTTTTGTGTTACCTTGGTGTCAAGAATCACCTTTCAAACATTGTTGGTGTTGTTTTGAAACACCCTATATATGTGTGTGGGTTTTGTATGTGTGTGTGTTGCACTAACAAAAACAAATGAAAATTTCAATTTAGTGTCCTACAACTATGCCCTTGAGGATGATTTATGTTAAGTGAAATGAGAATGTAAACACTCTAGCACTGAGCCACCATGTCCCCCAAGCATCGAGCCCAAGATTAGTGAGTCTTTCACTTTTAATGTGAGTATCGTAGCCATTTATTTACGACCGAGGAAGATCGTCTCCCTGAAAAATACAGCGGAAGCTACTAAGGGTCGGTCTATCTTCTCTGTGTGTGTGTTTACTTGAAACGAAATTTTTCAATGAAATGAAATCTTTCAGTTTAACGATTATGTCCTTTAGGCTAAGGGAAATGGATGATTAAAGAAAGTGAATTATAATGCAAGAATTAGAGGAATGAAATGTGGGAGGAAGCAGGAGGAATCAAGAACTTACTTGGCTGGGAATCAAATCAGGGACCCCACGCACCAGGGGTAAGTACTCTGCATTGAGTAATCGTACCCCCCCACACACAGTGAAAAGGAAATAACATACATTCCGGTTGATTAACTAATGGTCAATTAACTAACTTTGGTTAATATCATTGTTCGCCTTAATAAGAAAGAGAGGCAATTTAGGGAAAAGCAAACCCAAGTTTTCAACGAGGATTGCATCTAGAATTATCAAAATACAAAGCTCGAACGCATCCACCTCTTCTATCATACAAGAAAAGAGCAGCTTTATTCTTTCATATTATTCATTAACTAGATATAATTTCTCATGTTAACATATTTTATAACCACTTGAAACTTTTTTTTTTTTTTTTGATAATTCAATATGAAAAATCCAATGCATAACATGGAAAGCAAGCAACATTTTCGCAACCACAGCCAGGGACAGAGAGGAAGGGATACAAAGGGCAATCACATTTCGTTTATATATCCTAGCTGGAAGACAAATACAGCCACATTCAAGTAATACGTCACCTCTCTTTCAATATCTTCTGAAGTTCTTACCCTTTGGTGCATGCAATATTGCCAAACATATTTTTGGATGGAAACTATATATATTTCTTCCGTGTACAGTAAACTAGTCTTTTCTTAACTTCTCTACAAGCATACTACCATAAGTCGTACTAATCACCCAGCAGCGGTTCGGATATAGCAAGGATGTATTGATAGAATGATCCCATACAGAGATGAAATTATTGGAGATTATCAGTGAGGATTTAGTCGAAATCGATCAACTATCGACCAGTTATTTATAATTCGGCAAATATTCGAAAAGAAATGGGAATACAATACCCCGCTACATACATTATTTACTGATTTTGGGACTTGCATGGACATGCAAATTATGGATGCGTTAAAATATCAGATAATACTTTCAACAAAGTGGATACTTTCAAATATCTAGAATAAGCATGAACAGCCTAAAATCATATCCGAAAAAATTAAATGACGACTGAAAGCAGAGATTTCATGTTATTATTCAGTACAAAATCTTTTGTCTTCGCGAATTCTCTCGAAGAATTTGAAGCTTAAAAATATTTAAAATTGTAATCATGCCTGTTATGCTGTATAGTTGCGAAACATTGTCACTTACTCTGAGGGAAGAAGACAGTCTGAAAGTATTTGAGAATAAAATCCTGAGACGAATATTCGGACCCAAGAGGAATGATAATGGGGAATGACGGAAACTTCATAAGGAGGAACTGCGTAATATATACCCTTTACCAAACGTTGTTAAAGTCATCAAGTCTAGGGGTTCAGGTGGGCAGATCATGTACCCAGAATAGAAGAAAGAGGAACACTTTCGAAGTTTTGACTGGAAATCCATTAGTAAGACTCGAAAACGGCCATTAGTAAGATCAACTAGCAGATGGGAGGACAATAATAAATATCACAGAAATATGTGTAAAAGTTGAAACTGGATCCAGGTGGCTAAGGACAAAAGTTAATGAAGAGCTTTTGTGAAAGAGGCATTGAACCTCCCGGTTCCATAGGTCATAGAATTAGTTGGTAGATTCAAATCGTATGTTTCTCATAGGCTTCTTTTGTAAACTCAACTGTTAACCTTGGCATCTTTAACATACACAAATATTACATTGATTGAGTAATTGATTGATTGAGGTTTAATGGGGATGTCAGCAGCGTGGCAAATTTGTCCCCGTACAAACATTACAGTATAAAAAGAGGAAGGGGTCCAATATTACAATACAAAATGAAATGAAATCTTTGAGTTTTACTTCCCACGGTTATGCCGGTTAGGCTAAAGGAGACGGTGATGATGAGTAATGAATGAAATGGTGGAATGAAGAAAGTGGGAAGAAACGGGACAACCCCGAGAAAACCCACGCACACGGTGTTTGTCCACCACAAAGTTCACTTGGCGGGGGTTGGGATCGAACCCGGAACCCCAAGCACCAGAGGTAAACGCTCTACCACTGAGCCACCGCGGCCCCTAATATTACAATACACTACCTTTATGTAGTATTGAACTGGCATTATTCTAAACCTGAGAAAACTATGAGTTATTTTCAGTACTTCTACTTACAGTTAGTTTTCATAAGAAAAAAAGAGTGCAGTTATAGAATAACATCAAATCTTTCTCTGCTAAAACAAGTATAATTTAATTAAGAAAGCATGCAAATGTCTGTCGAATTACTAAGGTTTAATGGGGTATACCAGGGTAGATATTCCGTTAGAGCGCCCTGGTTCAGATAAATCACAAATATTAAAAAGGTTACATATAATGTTTCCGAAGGTTCGGACCCTGTGGAACCCTAAGTGGGTACTCCCCGCCCCGTTTAAGAAGGATGGCAATACGTACTTTGTAAAGGAGGACAGAAATCAGTGATTAAGGGGTAGTAGTCGATCATAAGTTAACTGTCGTCTTTCGGAACACATATTGAAAAAAATATTTTAGTAACAACTCGTATCATATTCTATGATTTATCCTAACAAATATAAAAGAAATTAACAATATGCAGATGTTAATAGTTTCGTTCAAGGGTCATTTCTACTAGTGCTGTATACACAAACTACAATTCAAAAACGTTCATATGTTAATTATACTGTATTATTAAACTTGTAGAAAAAACGTCTTATAAGAATATATTCTACTTATAATGTGTCTAGGAAAAGACAAAACAGTATGTCATTATCTAGTAGAAGAGATTTTTTTTTTTTACACAAACTGTAAGTGAATCATGGGAAAATCAAGAACTTTTTAAATTACTGAAATTTAATATATGAAAAAATAGGTGACTCACTTACACAAATAGGTTTGTTTTTGTACTTCCTTTGTTTTCGCAATAAATTGCACATTAGTCAATCCATTTGGAAAGGTCGTATATGAGAGACGAAGTGAAAATGTGTAATTAATTTGCATTCTATTTAAATACAGGGACACTGTTTTACTTGTCGTACACCTTGTTCACCAACCCTAAAATCACCGGCATATTGGAGAATTGAAAAAAAAAATACTATTTATTTCAGCAAGTAACGTGTAGTGTATTCAGTCATACTAGGGAGGAGAATCTCAGTGTACGTACGTACCTAACAAGCAAACATCTGCGTAAATCTACGTGTACGTACCTAGAGCCACTCCATATATTTTGCAATACGCAAGTGCTATAAAAGATAAAGTAATGATTTTTTTTCTCGTTACAGGTGAGACATCTGGAGTATTGAAAACATATGGAACTTCATTGACCAATCTATGAGTTTTGTGTAACTGACATTTGTGATGAAAAGTGTGGTATGAACGGAGCTCTCACGCAGCATTTCGAGCCATGATTTACTATGATTTTTGCGTTGGCCTAAACGAGAAAGACTGTCACCAAGATTGAGATCCGCGTTTGGGGATACCGCTCCATCATACAAAACAGTGTTTAGATATGTACAAGGACTTTCAAAGGGGTTGGAGGTCTTTGCAAGAGGAAGCTCGTGAAGGAAGGCCATCGTGTTCAACAACGCCAGATTTAGTGGCTATACAAGACATAGTCTGTAAAGATCCAAAGTTTACCTATGCGATGATAGAGGAGACACTTGGCATCAGATCCTTGTCAGTGCACACAAGTTTACACGAGTATATCAAACTGAAACAGGTAGTTTCTCGGTGGGTACGCATTCAATTGTCTTCAAGAAAACAGAGAGCTCAGAATTGCTAGTGAAACCCTGGATATTTAGACCAAAGTGGACACAACTGATTTCTAAAATTGTAACGGATGATGAAACCTACATCCCATTTTATGACTGCCCCACTTGTCAGAATAGACGTGTATGGATCCATGAAGATAACCCGATGCCAACTACTGTTTAAAAAAAAAAGCGAGCGATGAAGAAAGTAACGTACTTTGAACACATGTAAAAGGGTTATTTCATAGGACGTATAGTTATCTTGTATTGCAAAACTTTTGGAGTGACCCTCGTGTGTATATATATATTGTTCATTAGATATCCGCGTTAACATAGGTTCCTGTTCATTATTATTATTATTATTATTATTATTATTATTATTATTATTATTATTATTATTATTATTATTATTATTATTATTACAATGAAGAATGAATGTATAGTTAAGGTACTATTTTCTTATTGCATGTAAGAAGCAAATAGAGTGGGCTTTGAACAACTAAGGGGAAGGAACAAAATAATTATTTCCTTCATGCGGAAAAAGACAGAGAGTTTAAAAAGTTCGTAAAACAAAGCAAAACGTGTACGGCTATAAAAAAACGCAAGGAAAATAATTGCTTTTGTTGTCAAAAGATATGAATAAAAAAAATAAAGTAGTGAATTCTGTAAAGAAGTAGATGTAGAAGACTTGACTTCCAACTTTAACTGAAAAAACAGCTATCTACGCTCCAACTCTGCTTGTAGAGCTATTAATGTATATGTGTGTGTGAGAGAGTGAAAAGTTTTCAAATGAAGTCAGCAACCACTGTGTGGTAGTGGTAGTTCTGTTAGCTATACAGCTCCCAGACCGAGTCTAATTTCCGGTCTGGGAGCCCGGGGTCTCTAATTCAATGTCTTTTCAATCAAAAGCTGCCCTTCTGATAGCGCATGATGGATGACCCTAAGAACAGAGATCTGCCAAAGGAGGAAAAATATGGATGGAGGAGGAGGTTGTTATATCTCCAATTCAAGAGGAGAGGGGAAGATTGAGGTAACCGAGCGGAGAACACGGCAATAGGAAAGAGAGAAAGAGATTATAGCAGTTAATAGTTGAACTCTGTTTTTCAGCTGTACTAAACAATAGCTCAATTTTTTTGTTAATATCTCTGAACGTCCGAGAAGTCAAACGACATAAAAACTAAAAAGAAAATAATGGAAGCTAGAACGACATCATACAACAGATGTATAATATAGATATAAATCGTTTTGACAACTTGTTTCTTTATTTTTATTATCTAAAAGTACTATATAACTACAATGCAAGGACGGCGCCATTAAGAATTGAGAAATTTACTGTATATTAAACTCCAGGCTAGGACTAACTTAGAGTGTGACTAAGAGAATGAAATTCTAAAATCCAACACACAATGTAACAAAATAAGCACTTTAAGGATAAAATTATAAAACAAATAAATTTAGGCTAAAAATAATTAGTTTTACAAGACAAAAATCTTAATAATTTCTTCTCTTGTAAAATTTAGATCTGTACTTAATTTTGATAATTAGTTATAATACATTGAAAGTTAACTTATGTAACTAATGTAACTAATGTAAGAAAACAACCCTGCCCTAATTAAATAGTACATTTATGAAGTAGTGTAACATTCTATCTGAAGGAGTTATTTCCTGTTCCAATACACCTGCGAATATTAACGTTTCTTCTACATTTACTGCGAAATATATGGCATTGTTACAAAGTCAATTTATCAATCTTACTGAGAACTCTCTCTAGTTTACACTCCACACAAATAATAATGCACAGAAAGGAAATAGCCCAAATAAGAATTTCTGTTTCGCCTACATCTAAGATGAAATAAATATATTACCGACACGGTTGAAGGCGAAGAAATAGTGATAAACATATCTCGGTTCGTATTGAGCATAAGATGTGCGAAAATGAAAGAGAGAGATACCAAATGCTGAATTTAATGAACATAATGTTAGTATTTTGATATTCTAAAACTAACCATAACTAGTTATTATTATTATTATTATTATTATTCTTATTATTATTATTATTATTATTATTATTATTATTGTTGTTATTATTATTATTATTATTATTATTATTATTATTATTATTATGATTATTATAATGGAGAACAGTAACTTTTATCTAGATTTCAAATGTAGCAAAAAATTAAGAAACTTAACTTTAAAAACTTTAAAACAGAAAAAAGACTTTTCTTTCTTAAAAAAATTAACCTCACAACATTGTGATTATGCACCGAGGCTAAGGAAGATGGTGATCATGAAATGGATGGTAATAGTAGAATGATAGAACTGGAAGAACACGAGGGAAACCCACGAAAACCCACACACAGTGTTTGTCCACTACAATGTTCACTTTGCCTAGGCTGGGATCAAACCAGAAACCCCATGTACCATTCCTCTTTCTTGTAAAAGACATTAAAAATGTAATGGAATAATAAGCTTTGCTCATAGGATATCAGTTGTTTCACACATTCACCCCTTCTTAAGTTGGGGAATTGTCAAAATATTGTATACTGCGATAACTAAATCCAGAACACTATATTAAATGTGTGACATGTTAAGCTACCATAGCAAAATAAAAGTGGCATATTGGGATCAAAAATCGAAAATTTTGAAAACTTTGTTATTTCTTTATTATTACTAGGGGAAGGCGTTGTACCTTTGAAACAATCTACCTTTTAACATCTGTGCTTTTCTCGAATTCAGAGCTATCTAGGTGCAGTGATTAAAATTCTTTTGGAAGAGTAAATGAAAAAGGGCACTACAAACGCAATTGGCTGTTGTTTACTGAGTGTTGTGCCGAGTAATGTTCCTTTTAATTTTTTCACCCCAAAAACAAAGATTTTTTGTAGTTACCTTTTGAGTTTTGTGCTATTCGGTTTTCGCAACTTGTGATATTTATTTTTCCAAACTTGGAATAGTATCATTGGTGAGTACAGTAGTATTTTTAGTTTTAACTTCAGTACATTATTTAAGCTAATGGAGAACTGTTTTTCTTGTATCTATGAACATTAATGCATCGTGTCCCTTTGAACGTTAAATAATGGAGAACGTCCCTGTTTAAAGGTACACGATGTAAGTAGTTAAAACAATTTGAAATATTTTATATGGGTTAGGTTAGATTATGAAGTTATTAATTATAATTTTAAGTAGTTTCTAAGTATTCGCTTGTTTTTATATGTGTGTCAGATAAGATGCCGAGAAATGACTCGGGGTAAAACAGAGCCCATTGATCCTGAAGCTATTAATACAACTGTTGCTGCCGTAACTGCGTCTCCAAAAAGACGAATCTCGTTTCGTGAAACGTGCAGGATCTACAAAGTAAGGTTAGTTGCACTTCATAAACATGTGACAATGTACTTAAAGTCTGGTTCTTGGAAACTTTTTTCATACAGTGATAGATACGACACAAAGAGGATGTTTTCTGAGAGTGAAGAGAGAGAACTTGCAGAGTACCTGCTTTAAGAGGGGTTCATCGTAGTTACGCACCAATCTCAACATATCGGATATATAATGTAGACCGAAACAGGCTTATCAACAGTTCAGGAATCCAGAAGTACTGTAGCTCCTAAAGGAATGAAGGAAGTCTGTGCAGCAACTTCAGCTGAACATGGAAAAACAGTGACAATGATAGCGGGAGTAAATGCCTTCGGTAACCACGTACCACTTACGTTGATTTTTCCCAGGGTAAATCTCAAACATTTTAAGCTAAAGAGTCCAAGTGAGACGATTAGAGCGGCAAATTCTAGTGGTTGGACAAATGAAAATTGTTTTCCTCAGCTTTTAGAACATTTTATCAGTCATACAAAGCCAACAAAATATCAACGAATTCTGGATGTCCTTCAACTACGAATATCATCTTAGTTTGCAAGCAATTGAAAGAGCATGAGAAGTTCGGATAATAATGGTGACACTGTCTGCACATACTTCAAGTTACAGCCATTAGTCAAAACTGTGTTTGGACCATACCAAGCGGTAGATACATGGCATCTAAACAACCCTGGAAGGACATTCGACATTTATGGAATTGCTAAGATTGTAGGATAAGGCTATGTTAAGAATTGTTTATGCTTAACTTTATTGTTCACAAGTTTTTGGTAGAACTTCTCTTCCATTTTGAATTAAATTAATACATTTCAATTCTATGGAACTTTTTAGCTAAACTTTTTATTGCAATTTATAACTATTAAAATTTATGGCTTCTTTTTATATTATTGCCGAAGAAACGTTGTAATTATTACTTTGTTCAAAGGTACACGACCATAATGTATGTGTGAACGAAACGGATATTTTCTTATTATATCTTTCAAGAGGTACTGTAATTATGTAACACGTTTAAAAATCACCCTATCTGATAGCAAAGAGATGGCACTTCAAATATACGATAAAAATGGGGGGGGGGAGTGCTGAATATTAGCACCAAAATTTCGAAAACTCTAAAAGTGTTCACAGGTACAACGCCTTCCCCTACCATTTTTCATTGCATGTGTGATTTGATTGGCTTATGTGTGAAAGTTACGTAGTAGGATCCTACGCTGAATTTGATAAGTTAATTTTTAATTAGGATTCGTATCGTAAGCATGAAAATAAAAAGACTTATTTTCAAATATTTTCCCGAAAGTGTTCTCGGAGTTTGAAAAGCTTCGAAAGTATGGCGAGAACTATTTCACATAAAGAAATAACTTACAATGTCATACTAAAGACAAAGGAAAAAATATGGATTTTTAAAGACACTAGTATCTTATATTGTTTCGTAATTTTAAATCTGAAGAAAGAAATTACCGTATTCTATTTAAAAATTTGACTTCTTGTCTGACCATAACCACTCACATGATTGATTCTTCGAACGTAACCCTACTGCAGTTTTTAACTATGGATCAACTAGAATGCCGTAGAACAATCCAATACTTCAAATGTCACCAGTTAGAAAACTTGTTAATAACACTTACAAGATGTTGGAAGAAAGTCATGAAAGAGCCCTATCTTCTAACTTACGTACTAAAGACATAAAAATATATTCCACGTCGGTTTCCTATTCTTTTACGACTGCTAACACTGAACAAAATATTGAAGGAAAATGTTATTTCTTCCCTCGTCCCAGGGAAATGTAGTAGAGATTAAAACATTCTAACATACTAATATTTTCTGGACAGCTTAATTCATTATATTCCTTCAATGATTATCCCTTCGGAAATAGGGAATATTTAATTAATTGAATCAATATTAGATTTATTGAATTCATATTTTGAATGCAAATATACGTGCAGTAATACTGTATATATTTTTCGGTATTTATAATCAAGTGGTTAACACACTGGTTTCTCTATAGACAGTCTTGAATTTGTTTAATCATGTGAATACTTGCCTCCTATTGAACCCTTAGTAATACTTCAAATAGTAGCTGCCGTTTCATATGATAATATTGTTCGTGATAATGGGCATAAGCTTTAATCAAACTTGTTTATTATTACTACCATTTTTCATTGCATGTTTAATTTGACTGGCTTATGTGTGGAAGTTACGTAGTAAAATCCTACGCTGAAGATAGTTGCCATTATACGAATATTAATTTTATTTGTAATCATTTACAAAGATCAAAATGGCTAATTCTGCGTGGGCTATAAAGACATGTGAGGTACAATGCAACCACAGATATTTTCACCTTCACGAGCTATTTGGTTTCATTTGTAAAATTCAAGGGAAGCATACAGTAATTCTGCCTAAGTTATAGACAGGAATATTCTTGATCCCATTGGCAGAATATTTGCCTTCATTTATGAAATTCGAAGAGACAAAGGTTTAATTGTGCGAGTTTTACCTGCTTGCTAGGTTATTTGGTTTTGTTTATATGAAATTCAAGTAGTAATTCTATATGAGGGTAAGATACTACGTAGTGTCAAAACAGGAATTTAGCAATAATTTCAAGAAGTTACTAGTCTTAAAGAAAGAATCATGTGTTATGACTTGTATTATCACTTGACTGTCTAAATGGATATCCTTCTTAGCCAACTGAATATGTAGGATTGAATTTAATACATTCCTATATCTCTCTCCATTTGAGGAGTCTCAGCATTTGTTTTACGAACAGCAGTTGCTTAATTTGAAATGAAATGAAATGAAATTTTGAGTTTTACGTCCCACGGTTATGCCGGTTAGGCTAAAGGAGACGGTGATAATGAGTAATGAATGAAATGGTGGAATGAAGAAAGTGGGAGGAAACGGGAGAACCCCGAGAAAACGGGTTTGTCACACGGTGTTTGTCCACCACAAAGTTCACTTGGCGGGAGCAGGGTTTGAACCCGAGACCCCTAGCACCAGAGGTGAACGCTCTACCACTGAGCCACCGCGGCCCCTTGCTTAATTTGATTGATTGATTGAAGTTTAATGGGAACGTCAGCGTCGAGGCTATTTGTCCGCGTCACGATTAACACGACTTATACACGGACTACTATAAATAAAATTTAAAAAATGAAAATATAAAATGTAAAATGTAAGAAACAAAGAAAAAACTGCTTCAAAATAGAAATAAAAACCTAGCAGAAGAAATAAAATAATAAATATTCAGTATGCACCAAAATATACAGTACTGAAATGAAAAGATGAACAAAATTACATTATTATCATCTGTGAGTTTATTTCTCCTCAAAAGAAATTAACATACACACACTATTAGCGTGATGATTTACCATGGTATGCGTAATGTGAGTGTTCAAAGTGTGCATCACCTCGCTGTAGACAGTGTTCACATCGTTCAGGCAGATTCTTAACCATATCCTGAAACAAAGGTTACTGCAAACTCCTGTAAAAGGAGATGATTTGCACACGTAATGCAGACACAGTTCTTGGTGGATCTTCACAGTTTAACATACTCTCCTTTAACATTCCCAAGTAGTCATCAGGTGGTGTAAGATCAGGGAATGGGTTTACCCCGATCGGTCCACCTTCACGACCTCTTCCGTATGAGCGGAAATAATGCTGAACTATGAATACTTTTTTTTTTCGTCAACAGACCCATTTCCAACAACAAGTGCACAACACAACTTCCTTTTCACTACTGCGAACACGTTCTGCTGGAGCTATGTCCCGTCAACAAACGAAATTACATATTCAAGATGCGCGGGTGCATACATTATAAGAATAACAATATATAACAATAACAATAAATAGTAACAATAGAGAACACATATTAAAATAATAATAAATAGTTAAAAAGCAATAACAATTCAGTATAGAAGATAATTGGTGAGATTAACGTTTGAGGAGAACCTGTTCGCCTAGACCAAGTACTGTCCACTCAGTATTCATCAGGTCGTCTTCCACCGTGTCAGATTTCAAAGAAACTAAAGGTGGCTTAGGAACAGATGTGGATTTTGTTCTTTTCAGGGAAAGAACCATATCGTGAAGCTGGCTGTTAAGTTTTAGGCCAGTGAGGTAAGCGGAGATGAACTGGAGTTCCCCGAAGACCAACATTAAAGGAAACACGTGCGGTTTGACGGGTTTGCTAGTCGATGTGACTGGAGTATGAATTTCTGAACTTTTGTCGGAGACATCAGACATTCGAGTCGCCACAGATTTACAAGAAGTAGCTGCGACAGTAACAAAGGGCACAGAAAGCGAGAAAAGGATGCTTTCATTTAAGTGTCGCTTAGCATCGGCGGCAGAGATATTTTCAACAATCATTAGCTCTCCGATGCTTTCTCACGTTGAAGTTTTTTTTTTTTTTTTTTTTTGTTACTTTTCTGTATTTTGATATATTTTTTTCAGTTTTTGATATTTTCAAAGACCGGAACACCAGACAACCCAAATACTAGGAGGCTGGTATGAGTACACGTCCATCCCAGATGTGGGAAGACGTCCATGGACCATCCACTTTCCTAGACTCCCACCAACCACCCGCGAGTCCGGTAGCGGTATTCGCGGCTGAGGAGGCATGCAAGAACATGAGGATAAGAAGTGTTGCATGCATGAGAAATTAAGTTGCCTCTCAGCTTCACTCCTCCCACACGATGACAGTCCGCTACATGAAGGGGAGCAGTTGCTTAATAAATAATAAATCAGGGTGGAATTTATGCGAAGTCTAGCTCCGCCACTGATCATTTCATCAGTGTATTTCTTATTCAACACTGCGAAATGTTCTGCAGGTTTTGGCAAAACCAAGAATTGGCATAGCAAAGATAATTATCCATCTAATGTATGAACTCTTGTAATACATACAACCATCTGACACTGATGTCACTAATGATAGTTATAGTGACCAAAGAACAAAACATCTGGATATTTACAGATCAGTTACAAGCATAAAGAGAAAAAAATATGATTTTGTGGTGGAAGAATTACTGACTATCTTAAAAGAAAAGAAAAAATGAAATAAAATAGGACCCTACGGAATCACACCCACTTTACTCCTTGTTAAAGTTTACATTAAACAAGATAGCCTCTGCTCTTTCTTTTATCCGATTCTCGCAAGAACGCGGTCCCATCCTATCAACCGCCAATTATCAGTTATTTGCAGCGGAAATACAAGGATCATCATGAAGATTCAATGATGGCTTAATCAAACACAATAACTGTTTTTGCGTCATTTGAGAGGTAGACATTATAACAAAATCAAAAAGAACGTAACCAGCCTTTCGTGAATCCTCTCATTGCAACTACCTTGATTGAGACATTAACTCCCTCTCTACCTCTCCCCCCGACAGAGGAGCAGCACCTGGCGAACGCCAATGATCAAGACAACAGCAGGTGGAAGGAGGATGTAAACCGCGGGGCTGGCTAGTGAGAAGAGGGAGAGAGAGAGGATAGCTCACAGGAAACTAAATTGAGTCATTTACGACAAAACAGGATGAGCACCCAAACACTTCGCTGTCGCCTCGAATTTCACTCCTGGTTAAACGCCTACGTTATTGTACTTCATCGATGAAACGAGAGTTGCCAGGCACATTCAAATTATCATGCGTATGCAGTATACTTTGTTTTGAATTTAGGATTGAATTCTTATTTGTGCCTTTAGTAAGTAGAAAACAATTTTAAGTTCCATGCAATACGCCCAAAAAAGTGGAAAGCAAAATGCAATGCATCTTTAATCCTAATATAGACCCTATTACAGAAGTGACTTATGATAGTAACAAAAATAACTAATATCATTATCTTTTCTCTCATGATTCAACGGTTCTCTTTTGATCTCACATATAGGCCTAGCTGAAGATTAATGATAAATGCTCCCTCGAAAATCCGATGTTATCCTTTATATGCCGTTTAGGTTCTCAATAACACAAACCAATCTATTACAATTCATCATATTACTGGAGACTTGCCATAGAATTGTCGACAAACAGACTATGTGCACTTGAACATTTTATGGCTTCTAGAAAAAAAAAAAAAAAAACACCTCAATGACCTTTTGAAACTCAAGACCCAAGCTAACTTTCCGGAAAGGGTTCAGTAGAAAAGATAGGAGATCTTAGAACTATCCCCATCTCTACCTTTGTTTCATTTCATTTTTGTTTCAAACTCTGGCAAATAGGTAATGAATTTTCTAGTTGATTCATATCATTGGATCACAAATATTCATTTTGTACGCCAATTTTTCTCAATGAAATGGCTAGAGAAAAGTAAGTTCGATTTACATTTTAAAAAGTGGAAAAGCGATCTAAATTTGAGAAGCATTTCGTTACAATAGTCTCGAATTAGAAAATAGACATTTGAGTTAAATCAATTTATAGTACATCAGTACATATAAAACAAATTAATTTATTTTAATCATGAAAATAAAGTTTTATTTCGTGGACTGCGTAGTTCCGATTCCCAATTCTTGACGGTATTTTGGATTTAGGACAGTAAAAAACTCCATATAGTTCAGTATAATTAGTCAAAAAGAAAAGTAGGATCTAAACCTTATTCGGACACTTCTAAAAACAAGCTGAAATATGGTGGAAATATCCGGATAAGTGTTCTAAATTATACATCTTGGAGAAAAGCCGCCACGTTGAAAAATATACACTATCTTGAACTTTTCTTTTCTTTTCTTTTTTTTTTCTTTTTTTTTTTTTTAATGTACCACCAAAGATTCTATAAATCTTGCTTTTGATCCAAAATTTTCTTTTTAAGCTGTCTTTATTTAGAAAATTACTAAAAACTAACTAACTAACTAACTCTATGGCCTATGAAACCCGGAGGTTCAATGCCGCGTTCACAAAAGCTCTCCACTGACTTCTATCCTTAGCTAACTGCATTTAGAAAATTACTTCAAAACGTAAATGTGTTTTATATGTAAGGACAGTAAAAGGATTGTAGTAGTTAGATAATGCATTTTTCTTCTCATTGTAGGGTGAGAAGAACTCCAACAACTTCCACAAAGTTGGTGGAGAAAGTTTATTTTATGCAATGGCAGTAAAACTGGCATAATGGTGCTCGTTAATAGAGGAATTTTTCTATATGAGGGTTCAATGAGGTACGAAAGGATGACGGTAAGGACAGTATTCATGTCCATGTTAGCTGTCACAAGAATTATACACGTCGAATTGTCAAGCAAACCGCGAAAGAGAAGAAAAAAGGTCCGAAACAGCGTGTATCCCTGTGTATTAAATGACAATGCATATTTTGCAAAAATGAAATTGATAACACTGGAGTTACAAATATCCGGACCGATAGCCACCTTATAGTGTCGTTACAACGCTGCGTGTGACTGACTCGGTACGTTCTATATCATCGAAACAAACATATGTAATTATTCTATTATACATAAAAGGAAGTCATTGCACCTGCATACTACAGAAAAGCAGTCACAATTGTCTCTTCAATAGTTTCAGCCGCCTATTCGCATTTGCTTTTGTACCCTTGCAACTTTTCATAAGTGTAAACCTTCATCGCAAATCCGAGTCACGGCAAATGCTGGACATGCTATCAAAGCGGAAGTATGCGCGTCCCACACAGTCAGAGTCAGTTTCGAGTCTTCTGTCGCTCAAAACGCTTGAACTTCAATCGACGGAGAGATTTATGTGCAATTATTTTTGACAGTGCAGATTATAATATGAAAACTTGAGATACATATAGGATATTGCATGCAATGGGAGAGATAAAGTACATCATATCAGCAGATGCCGTCAGTGCAAGCGCTAATATTTCACGGATGAAAAGTTCTCTTACACGTGCCGATTTGTCATTTTTAGGAATACTGATGCCCGGTTGCACCAACCGAAGATTAAGATCGGATAAGATAATCCATTGATTATTTTTATCTTTGGATAAGAATCTTACATCGTTGCACCAACAGTTTGTGAGAAAGGATTAACTTATCCACGAGTAATCGGAAGCTGTATAAAACTATGACGTTTATGGCATGACGTCATGCGATATCATGCATTTGATTGGCTAAAACAGTGCAGCAACAACTGAAAACTGATTCGCGTAGCATGTGGTAACTTTTGTACTAGATATGGGGAAAAAGCGGGTAAAGTTTACTGCTCGGGAAGGCGAATATGTTTTAATGCTTTTGGACAAACATATCCTTTAACAAATAATAATAATAATAAAGTCATATCAAATACTAAAAAGAAGCTGTCTCTGATATTCCAAAATATATCGCTTTTTTTTGGATAAGCGGAATGACGTGGAAGATCAACCGGCGAGAGCTCATGTAGTTCGGATCTTACATTAAGCTGTAGGACCGCATCTTATATAGCTTCGCTGCTGAAAGGGATGCTAAACTCCAAACCAAATCCAATATAGATATCTAAGGTCCAAATATTAAATTGAAAAAAAATAGAAGAATAGCTTTTTTCTAGCAGATCAAACTCCTTTATCCGGCTGTTAAGAGACATTTTCAAGTAAGGGTGGTTAGTCCATTTTTCTTAAATAATTTTTGACTACAAACTACGCTAAGCTTCACACAAATACCGTCTTGTTTAAAATCCAACGTTCGGTATTTGCACTGAAGTATAGGATAGGATAGGATAGGGAGAAGTAGAGAATATTAGGATAGAATACGGTAGCGTAGGGTAAGTTAGATTACGTTAGCTCAATGCTTTGCCAATTTTTTCAAATGTAGGGTAGGGTAGAGTAGGTTAGGTTACGTTAGCTCAATGTTTAACCACTATTTTAAAATTTAGGGCAGAAAAATGAAATGAAATCTTTAACGTCCCACGTTTATGCCACTTAGGCTAAGGAAGACAAGTGAATGATAGAAAAATTGGTGGAATGAGAATTGGAAGAAATAGGAGTACCCTGAGAAAACCTACGGACACGATCTTGTCCAAAACAAATTTACTTAGCCTGCAATCGAACAAGGGACCCCACGCACCAGAGGTAAGCGCTCGAAATGTAGAGTAGAGTAAGTTATGTTCATAACGTTAGGTTACCTTACAATCAATATTTAGGCCATTATTTTGAAGTGTAGAGAAGAGTAGGAAAGGTTAGGTTAGGTTAACTCATCATATTGTCGTGTCTCACCATCACACTGTATTTAACAGTTATATGAGTATGAGTGGGGGAATAATAGGGACATCAACAATGAGGTTATGTGTCCCCGTCTCGCCCCCCACGACTCTGTTCGAACCACCTTTTTAAAATCCAAATTTTGATATAGATTTACATCTACATCGCCTCGCCAGTTCCGCTAAAAAAAAAAAAAAGTTTAAGTTTACATTTGCGTCGCCAGTTGGTTATACTTCATTCCAGAAAGTAGCACTGGTGTACGTAAATATCGTCATCTTTATAAAGTAAAGTTTATTTTAGTAATTGACTGTCGGGTTTGCATAATGTTACCAATTCGCGATGCAGTGCTGATTTACGTATGGATCCAGCACTAATTTCTTGCATATATTTACTTCTTTTTCAGTAAATCGACTTTTTGTATCTTAAATAATCATTCTTGGGTGAGGCATTCCCTTGTACAGATTCATTTTAGCGGAACTTCAGTGTATGTATACGATAAGAACTATTGCGCAAAAGACATTAACCAACTCTTGCTAGATGGTCACTAAAAGCATGAATGCTATTTAAGCAAGTTACGGTAGGAGCGCAGAGGAGTGACCCGATCGGTAACGAGGGTGTGCGTTAGCGAAGGTGGGTATAGATATAAACGAGGATAGTGCAAACACTATATATGGCATCAAATTACCTTACATGTTGAATAATGTATTTGTTCGTTAGTAAAAACGTTATAGGTAATATCCCGATTTTTTATTGCTTGTATATTTGTGTTCCAAATTAAGGGTTAAGTGCTGTATCGCCGGACCAGTTTTAGGAAATTTACCGGGTAAATTGGTTAATTTATTTTGATTTCTGATGAAGAATTATTGAAAGTCATGCGATGGGAAAAGTTGAAGTTAAGGAAGTGTTTGTTGTTGGTTGTTTTCGATGTAACCGGCGTTACATATGTAGGCGGAAGGGACTATTTGGCGGATAGGTACACTTGCTATGATTTATGGCGCGTATGTGTCAAAATTCAGACACTCATATTTGAGTTTTATCGAATTATATCTTAACTAAATGTAAGTTAACCAACCTAACCTGCCAGGTGGCCACTACGACAATGTGTTTCTGCAAACAGTGCAGATAGTTATTAGTATGAACCCATGACAAGTGCTATTGAAACTCGTATCATTACCAAAATTCACATGTTTTCACTCCCTCACTTGCGCGCGTACACGCCGCTCCGCGCCCGTTCCTTTCGGATACACTTCTTCGCTATCGTGTGAGTCCACTAGCTTCGCCCTGCCCCGACTGGGTTGGTAGCATTTCTGCTTTATAGTGGCCACCTAGTACAAGTTGTTTTGTTTTTTGCACTGTAGTTTTTATGCCATACCTATATCCGGACTCCATATTTATACGAATATACTGATTTTTTATTCCAAGCTGTAAAAGTTTATACGTATCTGTTTTTCGAGATAATTGACTTGTAACTCAACCTAACCTAACCTAAGGCTTAAGTTTAGAGTTGCTCCTCCAGTTTCATACCTACAAAAAAGCAGTAAAAACATCAAAACGTGCAATTTTACTATCCGGATCCACAGTATAAGCAGTAGTAGTAGTGAGAGTAGGAGTAGGAACGGGTTAGAAGGGTTCTGCTCTTGACATAAAATGGGCACGCTGCTGAATCATCGAACCTTCCGCGTCTTGCAAATAGTATCCACTTCCACATATCTTTTCTCGTATTAAACATAACTTTACTGCCAAAGTTACATACCTAAACAACGCATAAAAACTTCAAATCATCATTTCTTACTGCATTTCTCCTGTAAATTTTCCTAATTTTTATATAAAAAAACGGAGGGGTAAGTCTAAACTTAACACTAACCTAATATAATGTAATCTAATCTAATCTAACGAAATGTATTTTTTTGCTTCGATTTTCGTGTAGTCCGGCGATACAGCACAAATGCTCAAATTAACAGAACACATTACTAACGTAAATTTCACAATTATGTGAACCTCTTAAGCTCAGACATTTGTCGTTGCGCAGTATGAATTAGCACATTGTCTTCAGATACTTTACTTCATATACTGTGATTAATAGCTACCTTATAGGAAAGTCCACGGGGAAGGTTCTAGATTACTGGTCCCCCATGTAGGTTAGTAGCTCGGTTGATTTCTTTCTGTACTAAAGTATATACATTTAATTTACACAGTACAGCCGAGCGAGCGTTAGCGAGTGAAGGCGGGTTAGAGCCCCGCACGGCACGTTGATTTCTGTCTTTATTACTGATCAATGGGAAGGGGGACCAGTAATCTAGAATCTTGCCAAGTCCGCGAATAACAGGTTCGACTTTCACTAAAATATTTTTACGTAGCTATGTATTTGGGATGTCTTCAGGTAAGAAGGAAACATATTTCGATTAGTAACACATTAGTCTGTTAAAATATTATTACAAATTTGTTCTGTAAATTTTACAAATCTATGGATCCGTGCAGTAAAGGTGCACCGGAAATTATAATGAAAATTTGCTTATATTTTTTAAAAATATATATACACATCAAGTATAGGGGCACGATTATTGGTAGAAGCACGATGGCAGCAATCAATAGTTTTTATTGTAAAATTTGCAGAACATGCTAGCAGATTTAATGTAAGGATGAGAGCAATTCTAGTGTATGACATACAAAGTTAATGTTCCAATTTTCTGCTTCGGTTTATTACTTTTCTTTTCACACTTATTTCTGCAGTATTTAATATACAAGGGCATATTCAGCCCAAATAAACCAAAATTGTAAAGATTTAAAATGCCAACAGACCTGTTAAATGAACGAATGTTGCAGTGTATACCATAAAATATAATTGAACCCAAGAGAGCGTCTTGCAGCAAGGTCGAATCTTATAAATATAATTACCTTAAATGTTAGGTAAATTTAACCTACATTGCCCAACTCTACTAGGTAGCCACTAAAAACTACACTTCTTCAGTTCACAAACTATAATAAATAAGTCAATGAATATAATGAATTAGTGCAAGTATGCTACTTTAATCGGTCCATTGTAGTAATGACAGATATTTATTGATACAAATATCACTTTCTTGCTTTAGGAACAATTGAAATAAGCACAGTAACACCATTTATAGCCACATAACCACATAAATAGCCAAATTATTGATATCTTCTGCAAGCAATCCTGCAACAAAACAGAGTACTTCGACGGGAGAAAACAATTACAAAATGCATCATCGTTGAAGTATTCAAAAGGATTTTCCTTGTCTCATTATTCTTCTAGGTCGGATAGCATATTCTATCTGTTCGAGCACTTCAGATTCACCTAAAATATCCAAATCTTTTGCAAGCATATTCACTCTACTCACAGCTGATCCATTCCATTCGGCATCTGTAAAATGCCGTGTAGTTTGGCCCAAACATATATTCAAATGGCCTGTTCCCTATAAATGTCCAAAATAGGATTGTATTAATAGTACTGTATCACATTTGAATGCTAGAGGAAAAAACTGGGAGTAACACAGCTGATCACGACGTTATCAAGGATTAAACTCCCGTTTTCGATGGCTAATCTTAATTCGACGATCTGGCAATATAATCTTCAGATCAGTGTTGGTGCAACACATTATCCTCACTGCGATGATTAACTTTAGTTTAATCCCTATCCACGGATGAATCCTCGGTTGGTGCAACCGGGCATGAGTGTAACGTCCTACCCGTGGACAACTAGACTTATAACATCATTCATCCTAGTAGAAGAAATAAGCGGAATTCTACTGGAACTTAAAATTGTCCTAAACGCTTGTCTTGTACCATGTACATGTACGGTTACGAAATCGATATTTATTTTTAATCTCAGTACTCGTAAGATACGAGTATCTTTGCTCAGAATATAAAAGTGGAGATCATGATCCGTCAGAAAGAAGACTAAAACCATCTCAAGCAAATTTTGCATAAAACTGCATTAGCAATTCATAATTCCTATAAGATTTGAACATAAAAAAGAAGAAAGAAAAATCCAAAGAAACAATTGCTCTGGTGATTACTTGCTTCCAAAGGGTAATCACATTTTAATACAAGAAATTAATGAAAATACGATAGACTTCCAAACTATGGGAAATCAATATTCAAACTTGAAGCAGTACATCTATAACTACTGACTGCAATAGATAAATAAGATCAAAGATAGAACCTGTTTCTCGGACGCTGAATCCATATCAGAAAGTTATTACTCGCTATGCCTTGCTGTTTTTGCTCTGTGACGATAAAGATTGAAACCAGAAATCGTTGATTTGAGCCACTTCCGGTTTGAATAGATGGTTAAAGAAGACGATATAACCTACTGTTCGGAAGCTGAATCGATTGAAAGAACTGCATTTGATATATCTTACCGTTTTCGCTCTATGGAAATCAGTTTTGAAACCGGAAGCAGTACTAAATTTCAACCATTTCCGGTTTTCATAGTGTTGTAGGTTGTGATGGTATGTTCTCTTGATACTCTGAATAAATTGCAGGAAACAGCTTGTCGCTATCTACGAGGCGTGTTACTGTTAAATAAGTTCCGTTTTGAAATAAATAAAACAAAAATGTTAGGAATGATTTAAAAAATGGATCAAAAGATTGCGATCTTGGTCAAAAATTATAGGAATGATCCGTCTATGCATCAAAAGATTGCGATCTTGGTCAAGAATTAGTTTTTGGATCAGGGACCACAATATTTTTGAACGGCCCCTAAATCGAGTTTTCTTATCTTTTAGGGAATAAGCACATCAAACTGAGTTAAGTGATAGTTTGGGTTTGGCTACACTATGTATAGTTCTGCAGATATAGGGCCTACACGAAAATTTTTGTCTGAAATATACTGGATCTTTTGATCCAAAAAGTATACTTTTCGCAACAATTTTATTGTTACATGAAAGTCTGTAACCTTGCCTTAACCTACTTTTTTACATAGTTTTCCCCAAAATTAAGGAACTTTTTGTATCGTACAAAAAGTTTTCGAATATCATCCTTATAGAAATCTGTCGCTTCATTTGACAATCAACTGCAACACGGCCATTTCATCGTATTCGTGATGCTGACCAACCACATCCTTCATAAATGCTGGAATGTGGTACTCTGGGCACTAGATCTGGACTGTACGGAGGGTAATCAAGTTATTCCCTTCCAAATAATACAATGAGATTTTAAGTTTGAGATTGCCGTGTATGGATGGGCATTATCATGAAGCAAACAATCTTCTTATTCAGCATGCCACGACTTTTCTTTTCTTTTCTTTTTTTCTTTTCTTTTCTTTTCTTTTCTTTTCTTTTCTTTCTTTCTTTTTTTAAAGTTTTGATTGCAGTTTTTGTAAGGTCATAGAATGTATTGTGTCACCACGAGGCAAAAGAAGAAATCCACAAGCAACATCCCTTCCTGTCTGAAGAGAGAGTACATGCTATTTTTCGGGCTGAATTGGATTGCTTGAACTTCACTTTCTTCGGTGATGTTTAACGCCACTATTCCATGGATTGCTGCTTCGAATCCAGTGTAACGTAAGCTGCCTATGTTTCGTCGCCTGTGACAATTATGGATAAAAATTATTATCTTCCTGATTATATCGCTCAAAAAAAGTCAATGCACTGGCTAAACGTTTCGTTTTTATGTATCTCAGTCAACATTTTCAGTACACAGCTTGAATCTAACTTTCGATCATTTATCGTTGAGTTGCAAATTCATCGAGAACGCTTCTTGAAACTTAAGGAAACTTATCATATAACTACGAAATCGTAAAGCGTCTGTTCTCTTTCACTTTCTCGGCAACTTTCTGCACGTAGTCTTCAGTGATTATGACAGGTCGCCCACTTCGTTCCTTATTATTAACATTCATGCAGCCATCTTTAAACGCTCTAACCCATTTCCGTACCATTCCATCGCTCATAATGTTCTCTCCATACAGTTCACTAATCTTGCAATGAATTTCAGACGCTTTTAGCACTAAGAAAATGAATTACAGCTCGTATTTCACAGTCGGCGAGATTACCCAGTGGCAAAGGCATTTTAATTACTCATACACAAATATAAATACGGTGGAATGTCTCCGTAAAGTGTATGTGGCTTTCCTATAGATGAAGGTACACAGCGCGCATGCAGGATGCCCACCGCAGCGCTGTAGCGGCCGAATTTCAAAACGTTACTTACTTTAAAATCTCGCCTCGTATTATGCCATTTTTATTCTATGGCGATAAATATTGAAACAGGAAATGATTCCTTTAAACCAGTTCCAGTTTGAAAATAGGGTTAATGGAGGAGATTGAACCTATTCTTGGGACCCTGAGTCAATTCTAAAAACCCGAATCCCAATATCTCTTACAACTTTTGCTATATGGAAATCAGTATTGAAACCGGAACTAGTAGTAAATTTCAACCACTTTTGGTTCTGGTAGAGTGTTTGGGATTGTCATGATACAATGGTTTGAGACGCTAAATTGTTTTCAAAAAGCCGCTTCTTGCTTTCTGTTGCGTTTCCGTTTTATGGCGCTAAATTTTGAAACCAGAATTGACTAATTTGAATCATTGCGAGTTTACGCTGAATCGATTGCAAAAAGCAGCATCTCGATATCTCTTACCGTTTTTGCCCTGATACATGCCGACAGACAGATAGACGGACATACAAAGCCGTTCCATGACTTCCCACATTTATACATAGCATAATTTGTAGGTTTAATAAAGGTAGAATTGGTTATTTAACGTAAGCTAAATCATTGTTTATCGGCAACCCTGGTATATGATGTGTAAGAAAGAGAGAAATAATTGCTTGCGCATGTGTTGTCGCAACATCACGTATACGAGCGTATGCTATGATAAAAGAAACAAAAAATCTAAATTGCTGTAGACCAGTTGGATACATGCACACCACCCAACATTTTCTTTCCTGAAATGCTCATTGACTGACTTTTAGAACGAGAAGAAGAAAGAAATTCATTGGTTGCGGTTTACCACAAATTGTTTATGGGAAGAAAATAATTGCTAAGAAATATCCCAGTGTATTATTGCATTGGGGAAGTATCGGTGTATGTGTGTGTCTAACATTTATTTTCAATGAATTCATAAATATCTCGAAGATTGAATTTGATATTCAAGATTGAATAAGGGTCACGTTGTCTCAATAACATTTCCGGTCCTTAGAGTTATAAATTCGATCCCAGGTCATGTGAGTTAGTTCGTGAAACTTTTCTGAGTTTCACTGTTTCCTCTTTTTTCTAATTCCAATTTCTTCATCATCGTTTACTTGCATTTTTAATTTATCTCCTTTAATCTACAGTAGATGACCATAGAACATTAACCTAATGGTATTACTTCAATTCATTCTATATTTGTTAGTAAAAGTAAAATTTTGATTTGATTTTGACTTTAGCGTCCCTTTCAGTACCATGGCTATACAAGACGTGGACCAACAATTTAACGTGGGATCCGAACCACATGAACTCCCGCTGGGAACTGAACTCAAGTCTCTTACGTCAAAGACACATACGCTAAGTTCTTAACCATGAGAGAGCTCAACAGTAAAATTAAATTGAGACCTCACATTCATTTGGTACTGGCACATAGAGTTTTGAACAAACAATTTGATGTGTAGGAATGCCATTCAATATAATAAACTATGATACCAAATGGAATGAAATGATATATTTGAATTTTACGTCCTACGGTTATGCCGGCTAGCTAAAGGAGACAGTGATGATGAGAAATTAATGAAATGGTGAAATGAAGAAAGTGGGAGGACACAGGAGAACCCCGAGAAAACCCACGTACAAAGTGTTTGTCCACTACAAAGTTCACTTGGCGCGAGCTGGGATCGAACCAGGAAAACCATGCACCAGAGGTGAACGCTCTTCCACTGAGCCACCACGGCCCTACTATGATACCAATTACTGTAGTTTGTTTCTGGAAACTGCTGACAAAGAAAAAGAAAAAGGTAAAAGCTTCGTCTGCAAGTCAGAATACTGTATATATACATGTATCTGCACTGGAGAAACAGTCACAGGAAAGTATGCTGTACTTGTATGCTGTACATATTTTATATATTTGACATGTTAAAAATGTGATGCTTGTCTTATTTCAAGTGCAAATGAACACATGGTTTCCAAATACACACTATAAGTTCTAAAATTAGATATACACTAAACATCATTTTTATCTTTTACAAGTGCAGACTAGGGATGGCCATTTCCGGAAAAAGAGTTTTCCGGTTTCCGGAAATCACATTTTCCGTTTTCCGTTTTTCCGGAAAATTTTCCGTCTTCCGATTTTCCGGAAAATTTTCCGTTTTCCGATTTTCCGGAAAATTTTCCGTTTCCCGATTTTCCGGAAAATTTTCCGTTTCCGTTTTTCCGGAAAATTTTTCGTTTTCCGATTTTCCGGAAAATTTTCCGTTTCCGTTTTTCCGGAAAATTTTCCGTCTTCCGTTTTCCGGAAAATTTTCCATTTTTCCGGAAAATTTTCCGTTTCCGATTTTCCGAAAAATTTTCCGTCTTCCGATTTTCCGGAAAATTTTCCGTTTCGTTTTTCCGGAAAATTTTCCGTCTTTCTAATTTTCCAGTTTCCGGAAGAATTATATTCCGTTTTCCGTTTTCCCTGAAAATGTAGTCATCCTAGTCTGTAGGAAGTTTAACCTTTTAAAGAGTTCTGGTATATTTATATACCATGGCGTACTATCGTCTTTGACCGCTTATTTAGGTTCTATAACAGGTATTTAAGCCGGGATTTTTTTTATTTTTGTCAAGGATGGACCAAAGAACACCGCAGATGCGTTTTGGAACCGGATAGCCAACTTGGTTCTGTGTAGACCTATCTTTGGGTATTTATCAATTTTTTTAGATCCCTACGTGAAACCGGGGACGGGCCCGAGGGGCACAAGTGTTACGAAGGGGTGATTTTTTCAGAAAAATTCCGTTTTTTTTTTCGATTTTCCGGTTAAGGTTTATGATACCGACACGTGGTACCGTTGGTAAGTATGCTCTATCGTGAGAAAAACGAGGTATGAACCATGATCCTACGATAAATAGTAAGGAAGCAGTAGCTGTTTGAGTGAAAGTCTAAAATTTTGGACATCCTTAAAGGGTTAAATTTTTTGCAATCTGACGTCTTTGTTACATTTCTATCTGATAATTCATTGTTAAAAGCTCTTCTTTGTTCTATCAATCTCTCAAGCATTTCATGTAGCTATGCTGTTCCACCGAGTTTTAACTTGCTGTATAAGGAAATGTACTTCCAATCCTAATAACCTTTACTGTTTTTCCAGTTCTGACGTTGCCAACGTACTATATTAAAAGTGGGGAAACAATCCGACTAACAACACTTAACATTTTCTCGATTTTCTCTATTGCAAGTCCCTTAATTATAGAGAGTTTAGGGTCTGAGCAAAACAACATATGCTTGCATACGGAAGTTCTCGTACCGCACTTGTGATATTACTAGCATTGTCATAGACAATTGCATGTATTTTATCTAAAATATTCCACTACTCTGCAACATGGGCTAAGTTCTGAGTTAGGTTTACCCTTGTGTGCCTCACTTCTATTTCAATTATTTGAAGGACTGAACTTATTGAACTTAGATGGAAGCATATAGTGGGTTGTATTGTAATATAACTTTCCGTAGCCTGCGAAGCCCAGCTATCTGTTGTCAAATCAATCGATTCCGTAGCCACACTTCTCCTTAGAAAACAAGGCCTCAATACGGCGAGTTACAGTTTGCCTGGATGGTGAGTAGTAACTTGGTTCTACTTCATTCATAAATTCAAGAAACCGAATTGCTTCAACGAAAGACAAAGGAAGAAGAATCCTTTGGTACCGTATTACTTATTTTACTATCAAGCACCTCTGCTCTTGCGGAAGAACAAGGTTTAGGGTCTCTGAGATCAGACAGAATTCTTTTCTGTTTCTTACGTACTACTATGTTCCCTTATTTGTAAAACATTTTTTCTGGGATCTTGCTGTCTTACTTTAGATGCATTTGAGCGTGCGCCAGGTGAAGCGATAATCTGAGATATAGAAGTAGCAGCACCTAGATTATCATCTACGTTTATGAAATAATAATAATAATAATAATAATAATAATAATAATAATAATAATAATAATAATAATAATAATAATAATAATAATAATAATAATAATAATAATAAAACACTTTGATTGCATTAGGAGTTCACAATTTAGTAACAAAACATGAATGTAGAATAATAAGTAGAGCAACCCACATTATGCTTTATTTTTTTCCAAATTATGCTTTAATATGCTTTATTATTAATTTCAATCATTGTTTTACATCAATCGTGTATAACGTATAATATTTACTATACATTAAATATTCTAAATATCTTGATCTATTTATTAATATTTTATGCAACCAGTTTCTTTCATATTTAATGAACTTTCTACCTAATGCACTGTAAAGAGAGGCTTTACTCGAGTCAGTTTTTTTTAATCACTTGTGTGCGCCTTAGAGGTGCATATATACAGAAAGGGAAAGTAAAAGATGCCACCAATAAGTACAGAAAGTGCTCAACTTCAAGAGGTACACATAACATTATAGTGTGGAGTTCTTGTGTACTATTCATTGTTGGTGGAAGTTTTCTTCTTTTTGTCCTTTATTCTTTTCTCCACGTCAACAGATTAGACCAAAAAGTTAACAAAAATAAAAATAAGCTTTTCATTGTTGCATTGTTATGTTCTCAATGATTTTGCACTGTTATGTTAAACTTGAAGTTAAAGAGATTTTTTAAAGAATTGTGTTATATCTTTTAAATTATGTTTTATGCTTTATTTTCTAAAATTATGCTTTTAAAATTAGTTTCTTCTGGACCCTTAGACAGCCACAACCATGTTCAAGGTACCAACCATATGTGTAAATAGCTATTATCCTTTTATGCTTTTGGGTTGCTCTAATAATAAGTAAAACTTTCAAATGCATACAGAATCATAGATAATAAGTCAGCATTGAGAACTGAATTGATGTATCGATAACTAGGTGGAATCGTCCTTCAGTTTAAGAGAAAGTAGCGGAAAAAGTTACGAAGAGAATTATGTGGAATAGATCATTATATGAATAGCTGGCGCTAGTTTCAAGTAGTGCTACATACTATGGTATTTATCTCAATAGTACCGGTATTTGGAATTTGTGACGCTTATAGTTGCAAGATGGTAACACTAGGGTAAAGTGTAAAATTTAATTACATCAGTGGAATTGAATTTATCTTAGGGTTAAAAAGTCTATGGCACAGGTCGGATGTAACTGAGTAATAAACTTACAGAAAAAAAAAAAAACATCGGGACGATAGGGTGCTCGAATCGAACATCGGCCTTCTGAATGTTAATCCGATGTTCTAACGCCTGAGCTCAGTTGGAATACGTAGTGTACTCCCGCCAATACTACTGCGTGTGGATTCTATAGAATCAATCTAGGGCGCCAATTTCTCTGTAACTTTGGGGATCCATTCAGATGCAGAAGGTATATATGAGGGTTTTAAGACAAACTGAATTCAAATTGTGCAAAATATTGTATATTTATAAATAGAATGCGGGGTCCACATGAACTTTGAGGGGGCTGCCCCCGGCCCCCCAGGATCTGTGACCTTGACAGATCACCGTGATCACGATAAGCAATGAAGAAATGGTTGGAATATAAACATACCAGTTGTATTAATAACACACTGCCAGCTCTACTGCCAGAGTTCTGCCCTCAGGTACACGCATAATCGGGGATTCCTCGAAACACACGCATGATGGGAATTTCCCGGTGCAAACGAATGATCTGCAAGCCCTCACGCAAACAAAAAAAAGTACATGATTAAGCAAGTGTACAAATAGATGTAGGAGGAAGGAATGTTTCGTCGCTGATTTACTCGACCTTTTCTCTCCTGTCCAATGTTGTTTGAGTTGCGTTTCTTTAGCACTAGATGGTGAAGAGCATTGCCTCATTTACAAATTGTTTTCGCGTAGCATTTTTCGTTATATTTCTTAATGTAAGACGACCAATGTCACTATTCCAAGTGAACATTTTCATTTTCCGGAAAATTTTCCGTCTTCCGTTTTCCGGAAAATTTCCGTTTCCGTTTTTCCGAAAAAAATTCCGTTTCCGTTTTTCCGGAAAATTTTCCGCCTTCCGATTTTCCGGAAAATTTTCCGTTTCCGATTTTCCGGAAAATTTTCCGTTTCCGTTTTTCCGGAAAATTTTCCGTATCCGCTTTTCCGGAAAATTTTCCGCCTTCCGATTTTTCGGAAAATTTTCCGTTTCCGATTTTTCGGAAAATTTTCCGTTTCCGATTTTCCGGAAAATTTTCCGCCTTCCGATTTTCCGGAAAATTTTCCGTTTCCGATTTTCCGGAAAATTTTCCGCCTTCCGATTTTCCGGAAAATTTTCCGTTTCCGATTTTCCGGAAAATTTTCCGTTTTCCGATTTTCCGGAAAATTTTTCCGTTTTCAATTTTCCGGTTTCCGGAAAAAATATTTTCCGTTTTCCGTTTTTCCGGAAAATTTTTCCGTTTTCCGTTTTCAATTTTCCGGTTTCCGGAAAAAATATTTTCCGTTTTCCGTTTTTCCGGAAAATGTGGCCATCCCTAGTGCAGACCTATAACTACAGACAACCCATGCCGTTTTGTGTTATAACATTTGCGTTTCTTATATTCAGACCCATTAGAGCTTTGTGAAAACTAACTGTGCGAATATATGTTACCAGTTGGCTTTTGCGTATTCATAATTCATCTTTCAGATATAGAATCACATCCAGCTCCTTCCTTGTTAGAACATTTAGGAAAGTACTTTTATCTTTATTAAATTGGGGCTTCATTAATTGGACTTATTATTTGAAGATTTTTGTTTCTGTTATTAGACCCTATTTATAAAAGAAAAAGAGAATCGTTTTATTTTCTATTTTTTCATCCATAAAAATAAAGCTATGAAACACGCATACCTTTATAATCCCATTATAATGATTATAAGAACTGTCTTTAATCATTATCTGACACAACTTTATGCTGTATTTAATCTTGTGTTGAATTCCGCTATATGTTCAAACTCAAAACAAAATTAAATACTCCGGAAAGTTGTTGAATGTATTTAGCTTTTATTTCATTGTTTTTCCTATATATAAGAACTAACCAAAGTTTTTTTGTGGGGGCGCGGTGGCTCCGTGGTAGTGCATTCACCTCCGGTGCTTGGGGTCCCTGGTTCGATCCCAAGTGTTGATACAATAGCTATTACACTATAAGTCTACGATTTTCTTTATACTAACGGGGTTAATGGACCCCAGGGACTTACTTCGTTGTTCATGGCACCTAATTTTTTGTGCATGAACATATCTTTGTTATGTTTATCGAATGCACTAAGGTTGATTCGGATGTCCGGATGACAGGTTCATGTCCGTTCCTTGTAAGATACACGTATATCCTACGAGTTCAACCAATCTCATTCGATCGGGACCAAACTTGATAGCTATAGCGGTAAACCTTAACTTGCCATATAAGCGTGTGCAATATTATGTTGTGTAGGCTTTCGGTTCGCAAGTCAAATTTTGAAGCAGGTTTTTGAAGAAAGATAAAAAAGAAAATAAAAAAAAACATAAACCAAACTAGTCCGATCAGGATTAAACTTAGCATGATGGTAGATCTTGTACCTCTATATAAGTGCTTGAAACATACTGTGCAGACTTTTGATTCCCAAGTTCTAACGGTCAAATTCTGAGTCACATTTTCGGAAAGAAGAAAACATCAAGGAACTAATTCCATCGTATCCGATCGTAACCAAACTTGGAGTGATGGTATACCCTGCCTTGCTAAGCATGTAAAACATTTTGGTGTAAAGTAGTTCTGACCAAATCGATTTCTAGGAAAATCGAAAACAGTTTTGTAAAGTTGAAATTTCAGAAAATCGCTTTTCGGGTTTCAAAATTGATTTTCGGTTTCCAAAATGGATTTTTAAGTTCGTGTTTCAAAACTGAAGTTCGGTTTTCAGTTTTCAAAATTGATTTTCGGTTTCCAAAATGGATTTATAAGTTTGTGTTTCAAAACCGAAGTTCGGTTTTCGGTTTTCAAATTTGATTTTTGGTTTGCTTTCTTCACTGTGCAAATGTTAGTTTAACCTAAAAGTGAACGGTGCAGAAACAGAAATAGAACACTCACATCTCTGAATGTGTTTAGTCATATGGTAATAATGTTCCACAACACACTATGGTATGTGTGTTTCTTATTTGAAAGGCGGCTAGTAGGTTCATTTGCATTGCACACGAGTCCTGGTTCGAACCCCGAGGTTAATACACTAGGACATGCGACTGCAGATGCCAAACAGTATCTACAAATGACACGTGAGATTGTACTTGCATAAAAGACACTGTGAGAATACGACAAAAGAAATGCTCAAAAATTTGGCTCGAATACGGATCGCCTGGTGAACACGATGTTTCATCACATTCTTACTTCTACTTCACACCAAGTAATGTCAATCCCTTGGTATTAGACACGTGCTTTGCCCATTGTCATGTGATGTTGCCACATCGTCATTTTTTTTTTTTTTTTTTTTTTTTTTTTTTTTTTTTTTTTTTTTACTGGAATCTACCACCAAAACAAACCCCGGAGTTTAAATGTCATATGATATATTTTCGTCTTCTCTTTACCTCTAGCATATCACACTACGTTCAACACAGGCGCGAGTTTTAGAATACCCGGTGTAGATATACCTAGGTCAGGCACATAGTCAGGATTTCGTAAAGGGAGAGGGTCCGAGACATGAAATACTGTGGTTATGACACCAGGGGGCTCGATCTTCTAAACTATGTTACTGGCAACATATATTGGTTTGATACGACAATAAAATGAGAATATGTTAGTAAGTAATAACAAACTATGAAGAAATCTCAAGTAAAAGAATATTTAAAAAAAAAGGTATTGAGAAATTTTTTACAATTCCTACGTTCCTTCCTCTGTTCATTCAAATATAAAACGTTCCTTTCATTATGACCTCAACTATTATAAAAAGTACATATCCACTATTATAAAAAGTAGGGGTATACATATTCAATTATGTCTTGAAACATATTTTACAATTCCTGCTTTCCTTTCTCTGTTGAATCAAATGTTAACAGAACTTTCTTTCCACATAGTTTTTTGTTTTCATTATTCCGTCAACTACTATCTGTTCCAAATGACAAGTTAAAAGAGCAGTAGAAAACAAAAAGTTATGTGGAAAGTTTTCTGAAATAACATGTTTAATATTGCAGAGAAACGAGGACGAAAACGTATGATAAAAAAATGTCCACTCTATTACAGAACGGCACTATGTTTTCGAAAGCTTGAATTCCATAACTTTACTAGAAATTTCAAATTCCTTGACTTGTCCAAGATATCCCACTCATTCGCCACCATGTATTGCAAGTAATACAAAGCTCCTCATAAGAAATAGTAGCCAAACATTTACTGTAGCTTTTTATTTTTAACTTTGATTCCTCTTTTTCTTGTTTCTTTTGATTTCATCCTTTCTTAATTTTTTTTTTATTTCTGATTTCTAAGGAGGTATCCGGATCCCCCGGAGCACCTCCCTGGTTACGTGCCTGCCTAGGTATATAGTAGAACTCCGTTACTGTACTTGAATCTAACGTTAAGTCAAAGTGAACCACGCCTACTCAATATACAGGACAACTCAATAAAACCTTCAACATTTTAAAGGCTGATTAAACAAAAAGTATTGGAGATAGAAACTTGTTTATTTGAAAATATAAAATGATGTATTGATAATAGTTTGTAATTATTTGTCCTGATTTGAATTACTCAGTTCTCTTGTTCGTTAAAATGACACATCAATTGATAATACAGTTATTGTCAATAATACCCAATAAAACCCCTCACTTCTTTATCTGGTGTAGCACTGTCAGTGGATGGGCGAGAGGAGGAGTATGCAGTCCAAATGTTTTTTCATAAACAGCAGTTCTGTGATTGCTGTACAAACAATACCCCCTTAAAGTTGGCTATTCCACGTCTAACTAGCAGTAGATCAAGCAGTTCCAAACAACGGGCTCAGCGTTGAAATAATTTAGCCGACCTAAAAGTGCTCGTACATCTGAGAATATTGAACAATTAGAAACTGTATTCTTTAGAAATCGTCTTCAAATTGTATTGTCAACTGTTTCATTTCAAATTCGAACAAAGCGATTACAGTTTTCAATATCCTTTTATATTTGTGAATAAACAATTTGTACCTGCATTACTTTTGTTTTAAAATGTGGGAGGTCACATTCTACCACCCTGTATAATTAGTATGTTTATGTTATTTTATTCATCAAGGCGTATTAAGAACGAACGATCCCTCAATATTTTAATATCCTCCATACTCCCCCATGGAAATAACCTTAGCTACACTACTGTTTGTAAGATGGTTATGTTCTAATTGTAAAATATATTGAGAACAAATATAGATATCTTCTGTAAATCTTCCAGCACTGGTCTATAAATTAAAAAAAAATGGATAAATTAATTTTAGAAAATGCCAGCTATAATTTAAGTAAACAGTTCGCCGTTTCATGTTTTAACATGAACTAGGTTACACGAATATAGAAGAAAGAAACCAGAAACCAGTTTTTAGAAA
The DNA here is from genome assembly GCF_964235325.1 of Thermobia domestica. NCBI lineage: Eukaryota > Metazoa > Arthropoda > Insecta > Zygentoma > Lepismatidae > Thermobia > Thermobia domestica. The sequence goes on from NC_137464.1 coordinate 150,140,262, forward strand.
ATATCTATGTAGTTATTGTATTATAATTAAGTATTCTGTCTTTTGGGCAGGTCCTGGGACTAATGAGGATTTTTTTTTTTTAATTTTACATTTGGGCCTGGAAATGTTTCTTCCAGTTTTGTCGATCTTCAGCTTCCTCTTTTAACTCCCAATATTTTCTCCTATCTTTCAAATCATCGATCAGGTGTGTCCATCTTCTTCTTATCCCTCGCTTCCCTTGCATCTTTCGTTCTATGGCGGTGTGAAGAATATAATTTCTTCGCAAAATGTGTTGAATCCAATTGGCCTTTCTACAAAGGATGTGTCCTCTTCTCTCCTATCCATTTTAAAACATCTTCGTTTGTTGCTTTCTCTGTCCATTTTATCTTCTCCTTCTTCCAACACCACATTTCGAAGCTCTCCAAATATTTCTTCTCTAACTTCCGTATCCAAGTCTCTGAACCATACAGTCCAATGCTCCATATATAGCACTTGACCAACTTCTTCTTAAGTCCAATATTGAGCCTGCTAGTTAAGAGTGATCTTTTGTTGTTGAATGCTTCTTTAGCTAAGGCAATTCTTGACCTGATATCTTTGGTGCAGTAAGGGCCTCGTCAAAATATTCCCAGATACTTGAAATTATCGACCTCCTCAAGTTCTTGTTCCACACTGATCCGTAAGGGCGTGTTTCCACCGGCTATTCTCATGACTTTTGACTTTTCGATGTTAATTTTCATTCCATAAAGTTTTCCAGTGTCAACTATTTTGTCAATCATCTCCTGTAGTCCTCCTTCGGTTTTAGCTATTATACCGTATCATCTGAATACCTGATCTCGTTAATGATCTGCCCTCCAATCTTGATCTCCAATTCCCATTAATGCTTCCTTCATTAAACATTCACTGTAAATATTGAATAATTGGGGCGACAAACTACATCCATGTCTGACTCCTCTTCCAATCTCCACACTATTGGTTTCTCCGTCATTCAAGCGCACCTTCACTCGTTGTCCTGTGTACAGGTTTTGAATGAGTCGTCGATCTCTCCAGTTGACTCCGATTTCTTTAAGTATTTTCAGAAGTTTCGTCTAATTGACTCGCCAGTCGATGAAGCACAAACACAACTCTTCCTTTACATCAAGAATTCTTTCTGATATAATTCCCATCAATTAATAGCATCTCTGGTGCCTTTTCCTTTCCGGAATTCAGATTGATCTTCTAACCTCTCATCTATCTTACTTTCCAGCCGCCTGTTCAGTATGCGTGCAATGATCTTTCTAGTGTGGGAAATCAGGCTAATGGTTCTGTAATCGCTGCACTTCTTTGCTTGCTCTTTCTTCGGCAATGCAATCATTGTAACATCAAGAAAATCCTTTGGCCATTCTCCACTCAAATAGATGTTGTTAATAAGTGAAGTCAGTATTTTCATTGCGTTATCTCCTAATCTCTTGAGTAAATCCACTGGTATGTCGTCATCTCCGGTGGCCTTTCTCCTTCGTATGCCTTTGATTGCTTGTACTACTTCACTTTTCAATATACTGGGTCCCTTTTCATCACCATCCACCCCTTCCTCTGCTTTGATCGCAACATCTTTGGGGTGGTTCTTCTGATTATACAGACCTTTTATCTATTCCTCCCAAATTTTAATGATTCTTTGATGGTCAGTGGTTACATTACCTTGTTGATCTTCGATGCCAAACGTTCGTATACTTTTGTTAGCTTTTCCTCCTAATTCCTGTGCTTTCTGGTACATCAGATCATATCTGCCGCGCCGATGAAGTTCCATTATTTCTTCACATATCTGTTCCATGTACTTTTCTTCGGCTTTGTCCGTCTCTCTTCTCAATTCATTATTCAGCCTTCTGTATTCATTAATGTCCGTGTTTTTCGCACTTCTGCGTTCCTTCATCTTCTTAAGCATTGCTTCAGTTATCCATGGTTTTCTCGGTGCTCTTTCCGTCCTGCCAATGTTATTGTGGAGTGTGTCAAGTAGAATCTGTTTAACTTTTCCCCAACTATTCTTTATATTGCCAACTACATCGCCCACTGCAAAGATTTTTTCTTCAATTTCTTCTTTCACATCATTGTCGATATTTCTTAGTCGCTCTAAGTTCCATTTTCGATTTCTTCTCCCATTTTTCTTGATCGACTTTAACCATGTTTGCACTTCCGACACCAGGAGATTGTGACCCGAATCAATGTCCGCTCTTGGTAGTGTCTTCACGTCTCGTACACTATTCCTGAAACGTTGCTTCCCAAGAATCTAATCGATTTGGTAGCATTTCTTATCTCCTGGACACGTGTACAGCTTGGTTTTTCTTTTCTTAAACCACGTGTTCAAATCATGTTGCCTACAGAAATCGATAAACATTTGTCCTCGTTAATTTCTTCTACCTACTCTAAACGGTCCCACTACCTTATTCGCAGCTCCTTCTCCTACTATGCTGTTGAAGTTTCCCATTACTATGGCGTTGACATTTCCTCTTCCTTCGTGATGCAATATGTCACTAATCTGATCATACACTACTTCTACTTCATTATCATCATGGTCGGTTGTTGGCATATACACTTGTATTATCACAATATCCTCTGGTTTTGCATGTAGTTTTACAAACATCAAGCGATCACTGCAGAATTGCACTTTGGTTATACTTCTTGCTACTTCGTTCTTCATTGCTATCGCGGCACCATTCTTGGCCTTATCGCCACCTGAATAGTATATCCTGAAATTTCTCGATACAATCTCATCTTTCCCTGGCCATATCACTTCACTCAAGCCCACTATGTCCACTTTACATTTGTTCATTTCCACTTTTAGATTTTCAAGTTTTCCTTCACGTCGTAGAGTCCGTACGTTCCAGGTTCCTATGCTGAAATGAAAATTATTATTGTTTTCTCCTTTGATGATTCTTCCCGGAGTAGTCCCCATCCGGAGATCCGAACGGGGGACTATTTTACCTCCGGAATTTCTTACATCAGGAAGAACCATTATATTTATGTATCCTTCTCCTTCGTTCCTTCTGGGAAAAAGATATTGTGGTAGTATTCCCATTTCCTTTCCACATCTCCATGCTGTTAACCATCTAGTGGTTCATCCGCCTTTTAGGACAGTTTCCCCTCCTAAGGACAAGAAAGTGCCCTAACCTCCACCCGTTCATCAGCGCTCCGAAAAGGCCGTTGGCACTTGGTAGAAGCTGACTCCTTATCCCGGGAGTCGGTCGGTCCCCACCTACCTTAGCGCCAAAGATGTTGCCCGCTTTCTCCCACGAGGAGGTGTAGGTTGGGATTTTCCCTCCGATTAGTATGAGACCCGAAGGCTTTTCTCAAACCTCTCCAGTACTTTACATAGTCGCAAGTATCAATTAGATGTAACAAGCATCTAAAAGTGTAGGTAGTTGAAGAACATACTTAGCACATGAATATAATATGTACCAAATCTCGGTACGTAAAAAGTAGCTGGGACACCTAAATGGCACATTCCTAGCACATGTTATGCTGTTAGGGAATCTATCTCCCTTAGGCTAAAGGACATAATCGTGGAACGCTAAACTGAAAGTTTTCTTTTTCATTTGCTATGTAACTAGTGTCAGTTACCCGCTTCGCTAGGTTAAAATAAGAAAAGTTAGTAATATGTTCCGTTAGTCAGTCACTTTTTATTATTACTGAAGCGCCCTCAAATCGATTAAAACAAAGAAAATATAATGAAAAATCAGAAAATAAATAATCTATATAAATAAAACTTAAATATTACTATTGTGGGCTGAATTTAGATTTAAACGGCATCGGAAGTGTCACTGTTCGTCTCAGTGACTCCGAAAACTATGGATTCGACACTAATGTCACATCGACTATAGATCTCTGCACATTTTAGATTATTTTTAAATATCTTCCCTCTCCTAAGTTGCACCATCAAACTGAAACGAGTGGCTCAGTGGCTCAGTGGTAGAGCGTTCACCTCTGGTGCTTGGGGTCCCGGGTTCGATCCCAGCCCCCGCCAAGTGAACTTTGTGGTGGACAAACACCGTGTGCGTGGGTTTTCTCGGGGTTCTCCCGTTTCCTCCCACTTTCTTCATTCCACCATTTCATTCATTACTCATCATCACCGTCTCCTTTAGCCTAACCGGCATAACCGTGGGACGTCGAACTCAAAGATTTCATTTTCATTATTTTATTACTTCAAAACCGAAATTAAATTTAGATTTTTGTAATAGATGTTTCATTTCAGAAATCGAAAAATCGGATTCGGTTTTTGAAACCGAATTGTTACTCAATTTTTGAAACCAAATCTGGAAATTCATTTTCAGATATTCGATTTTTCAAAACCCCAAAACCCGAAAAGTCATGAAATATGAAGACCATTGATGTAAAGGCTTTTAGTTTCCGAGTTATGGGCGTTCAAAAATTGTCATATTTTTGAAAACCAAAAACAGCAAGAAATCGGGTTAAAAAAAAAAAAAAACTTGACATGGTTCTAGGCCTTAATCTACTATAGCCTATAAGCATGTCCGTGTGAAATATTATGTTGTGCAGACTTTTAGTTCTCGAGTTATGGGAGGTTAAATTTTCAAGAAGACATTCGAAAACAAAAGAACATAGACCAAACTCATCCGATTGGGATCAAATCTAGAGTGATGGGAATCTTGATCTGTTACATAAACATGTAAAATATTATGTTGCGAAGATTTTTTGGTTCCTGAGTGCTTGGTTTTCAAATTTTAAGACACGTTTTCAAGAATAAAAAAATATATAAACTGAATTCAACCAATCTAAATCATTTAGCATGGTGATAGGCCTCGACCTGTTATACAAAGAGTGTTAAATATTATGATGTGCAGGCTTCAAGTTTGCACAATCAAAGTTCTAAGTCAATTCATTGACATAATTAAAATATAATATTTTTTACTACTACGCGTATTTTCAACTCTATTAAATAGAAAAATTAACAACAATTTTAATCAGTTTTGAAAGTGTATTTACACGTAGTTAATAAATTCCTTACATTGAGTTAACCGTAAATTAGTAGCACTAAATATGGTATACGAAGGAACACACAAAAGCAGTAAAAAATGAAGATAAAAAATAAAGGAAAAGTACACCGCTAAACGATATGGATAGAGTTGTCACACAACGAACGTTTATTATACCAAACGTTGGTAGACTCCATTGCAATTTACTCTTCAAGCTCTTATGATAGTGTTTATAGAAGTAACTATCGGGTGGGACACTGCCATTTAGAGTTTGTGGGAGGGAACCGCGTAATTTTCTATCCGTGACCTCGAACACTGCTTGCTTGAGAACAACAGGGTTTGAGCAATTTTCTTCTCAGTGTTGGATCATGTCACCTCATACCCCTTTCCTAAGGAGGAACAACTCGGCAATCCTCTTCCCTAACTCGCTCTTATCCGATAAGAGACGTGGGCTTTTATTCTCAAACGAAATTTACTACTTCATTCTATTGCGATGATGGATGCATCATACTTAACACGTATCTCTTCCGCTTAATGCCAGGTCGAATAGCAAAAGAACAAGATATACTTCCCTCTCTCTCCTCATCTTCTAGATATACAAGTGAGTAGTGGCGGAAAACATTCCTTGGGAAACAATAGACTTGGAACACATATCAAAAATCTTTACCAACAAGACCTTAGACGTCAAGACTTCTTTTAGTTCATACTGCAGTTTGGTTGTTATGTTTGGCTTGCTAATGAAGACTTATTTTCAATAAGTTATATGTTAAAACTTACGAACTCAATTAGACGAAAATACATAGACAAAGATGTGCTATCATCTGGTAATTTGTATTCCTCCAATTTAACATAAAAGAAATAGTTAAAAATATTTATTCATTTTGTATATATTTTAAAATAATTTGTAAAATATTATTATTTTAAATTTAATAATGTATTGTAATCATATACTAATGTTACAAGTTAAGTACTCAACTTTTAAGAAAAAATTGCAAGGGTACTAAATAATGCTTGGAAAAAAGTTTTTATTACGTTACATTATGGTTCTCTTTTCTACAAAGAGTTGATGGCATCCGCATTAACTGGCATGCAGTCTATTTATTTTTAGGAATGACAATGTTAATCTGTAAAAGCATCTATCTTTTATCTAAGGAGGAGCCTATAGCGCTGCATTTCCTGGAACCAAACTTGTGGAAGGTCGTGTCAAATTTACAACTTATCTATAATTTTTAAACTTCGATTCTAATTAGGGCGATCATACATCCCGTTTTGACTGGGACAGTCCCGTTTGAGGGACGTATACCGACCGTCCCGTCAGTAGATTGAAAAGAAAAAGTAGTATTTGTTCCGTTTTATGCAAATGAAAGAAGTAAATAACAAACCCAGTACCTTTACTCCTTGTAAAGGTATTAATAATATTAATCATAACAAACAGGCAAGAATTGAACTGAAATTCTCTTCATTAAAGATTATCTATAGTTCGCAGTAGTGCTCTAAAAGCAGCAGAGGTATTAGCAGTTGCTTGTTTGTTAGACAAATTTCAACGTCTTTCCTTTTTCGTAAGTATTACTTGACCCCATCCTGTAAAAAAGAGAGAGGGGAGGAGAGGACTGATATCAGGGCGTTGATAAGAACAAAGGTCTGCCTTAAAGTCCATGGTTGCTAAATTAGCACCAGTAGCAATCCTAGCCACATTCTTTTCACTTCTAGCCTTTTTATGGCCAATTTACATATTCATTCTTACGTCTCTAAAAATATAGTCATAAGTAAAATGTATGTAGGTAGAGGAAATTTACACGTGAAATTTTTTTAACGCCAAATTTCATGTTGCAGCATCATGTTATACTATATTTTAAGTTAAATGTTTTGGTGCAGTTTGACTATACGGATCCAGAGATTCTAAAATGTACGGAAAAATTTGGTGAAGTCTTTAATTTGCCCATTTATGTCGAGAACAGAACTCAACAAACCCCTGCGGGGCTTCTATCCCGTTCCTACTATTACTCCTCCTGTTACTACTCCTACTCCTACCCCTACTACTACTTATAATATGGATCCGTATAGTAAAACTGCAAGAATACTTTTTTATATTTTATAGCTTATATATATATATATATATATATATATATATATATATATATATATATATATATTTCAATCTAAATGTATTAGGTATTACTTAAGTAAACAGGAACTAATTTACGTACTGACCTGTCCTGCGTATTTCTTATGATTTTTAAAAAGCCGGAACCTGCCCTGTTTTCAGCTGAAAATTTTATGGTCACCCTAATTCTAATCTCTCTCTCATTATTTACACTATTTCCATTATATACACTTTTTACATTAGTATCTGCTGTGTGTTAAAGCCATTATGCTACGACTATCTATTTGCATAATCTTCACATTTATTTATTTAGTTTTTTAGTCCATGTCAAGTTGCAATAGATTTCCAAATTAATTCATTTTCGTAAGAAATATTTATTTTTTTTTAGATTATACGGTAAATTAAATTTCGACTAGAATTTTCTATTTTGAAACTGCGTAGCTGAATAAGTCGCTTATTTTTAGCAACTTCGTTTCACTTACGTGGATGCAATTGGAGTATTTCCTCAATACTTCCACTCTATTAAAGATAACTCGTCAGTCAAGTCCCTATGTAGTTCAATGTTGAATAGGCTTGCATTTTATGATTCTACGTCATTAACTAAGTCGTGACAATAGTGGTCGGTTAATATGGTTCCAATTGTCCGAAGTGCTAATGTTTCAGTCCAGTCTTGGGAAGTAACGTAACGCAAGTAACGCGTTACTTTTTAAGTAACGTTTCCTAGTAACGCGTTACATTTTTTCCAAAATAACTGTAACGGTAACGCGTTAGAAATTTTTAAGTAACGAACCTAGTTTGCGTTACTTTTTTCGCGTTACATTTCGGATGAGTAACTACAATATATGTTTTTTTTTTTTTCGGAAACAAATGTTTCTTTCCCGTAAGTGAATTTCTCAGAATTAAACACTCGAGCATGAACTACGTATGTCAGTGACCGACAGTCACCGACACACAGAGAAACAGATAAGTTCGTACTGCCACTTGCTGCTTTTGGAAGATGAGGACAGCCTTAGGGAAATCACATGTACTGATTGCAAGCACCTGGAAGATTTTGTCGTAGATTTTGACAGCTCCAAATGAATACATTCAGTAAGTGAACTAGGAGTGCAATGATACCGGTAGTCTATTTTACTTTGAGTGGCGTTGTTTTTATAAAGATGGAGAACGAAAATATTTTACCGTTCGAACATTTGAAAGAATATTTTTTTCTTAAGAGCTGAGGATGATGGTGGACAGAATTTAAAAGTAAAGTGTCTGAAGTACCCCGGCAGGAAATATTTATCAACAACTAGGGTGCCACAATTAACGATATACAGTAAGGGGTTAATATGAATAAACTGTTCTGATGAGCAGGCCTACATTATTACTAGAAAATAGTTTGTTGATGGTATGTAATATTGGAGTTCTTTCAGATCAGTTTGCTTATCCTAGAGTCCGGTTGATTATAGAGTTTGAAACTAGCTTTAAAAGCATGTATCGATTTTAGAGTTACTGGCAAGTTTTGATTCATCCCCAGTTATGTGTTCTCATTTTATTGGTTGTAGTGTAATGTTTCTCTATATTCTGTATTTTTAATCGTTATTATATAATTAGTTTAGGAGAATAATGATAAGCAACTATTTTTCTAACGCATAGGGATGAGCACGAGTCAAGCTAAAACTCGGCCCGACTCGAATTCAAGTCGAGTTTCGAGACCAGTCGAGTTTGATAAATGGCTCGTTCGTTTTAACTCGTCTTGAAATCATGGCCTGATTACACTGGAAAGCGAAAGTAAGAAATGTAAGCTAAACAGTAATATGGAATATTTTTAGTGTTGCTCACGAGAGGAGACACTGCTCGCATCTCGTCTCGTCTCGATAGCGAGACCACAAGATATTTTTTATAACAAGCTCAGCTCGGCTCGGCTCAACTGAGAAGATGGCTCGAGCCGGCTCGCTTGGGAGTGAACCATCGGCTCAAGCTTGCTTGGTAGGGATGAACCATCTGCTCGATTCAGCTCAACTGAGCCGAGGGCTCTAGCCGAGTCGGTTGGGTGAGCTGTTGGCTCGGCTCACTTCTTGGTTCGGGTCGATAGTGAAAGAGCTGTGAGCCGAGCTGCTCGAGTCGTTGACAATTCTAAACAAGGGCCGAGCAGTTTTGAAGATATTTGGCCAGTGCCCTATAACTTTTAACAGTGTTTGGCTCGAGCCCGAATACTCAACCTAAACCCTCAATCCAAATGCAGAAGCTCGTGAACAATGTCCTTGACTCCTAGACTTCACGACTCCCGAGGTTGACAATCAACTAGTTTTTTAGTATTCAAGTACAAACCACCTATCTTTCATGTTTATATACAGTGTTGTTACAATGAATAATAATAATAATAATAATAATAATAATAATAATAATAATAATAATAATAATAATAATAATAATAATAATAATAATAAAAGTTGTAATAGTAGTGTCGTTGATAATAATTATATTGTCTATGTAATATACTTGAAGAATGTACTCGAAACTACACATCGGATTTGGCTTGACTCGACTCGAAATTCGACCCCAATTCGAGTCGAGTTGGAGGAAATTTTTAGAGCCGAGTTCTCGGATCGACCTCAAAGATGTCTGTTTCTAGTCGAATCGAGTTTCAAAGAAAACTCGCTCGAACTCCCTCGTGCTCATCCCTACGAGTAACCCAGTATGGCATTTTATCAATATTACATTATATGAAAATGTTTATATATCAAGTAAAAATTTGTCCTTGCATTTATATAAAGCGATTCAGAACGTCCAATAATAATAATAATAATAATAATAATAATAATAATAATAGCGGGAGTAATAGTAATACGGAAAATTAAAGTAATATTTTTTTTCACATATTTAAAGTTTCGGACCTAAAGTAACGCATTAGTAACGCGCTACTTTCGAAGTAAAGTAACAGTTACTTTTTTGGGGCAAGTAACGCGTTACTAACACGTTACATTTTAAGAGAAAGTAAAGTAACTTGTAACGCATTACATTTTTACAAGTAACTTACCCAACACTGTTTCAGTCATGTATTCAAATCTACTCTAGGTCCCAACACATTTTATCATATCACATAAAGCGAGAATACAAACAGCGACAAAGTAAGTTCATTCAGATTACTAAAACTAGTATCAAAGATTTTATAGGAAATTCTTGTGCAACGTTTTTTTTAATTTTCAAGGCAAGGTAGAATAGAAAAGAATTATTTCTTAAATACAACTGCAACGGTAACAGATATTTTGATTTCCTGCTTCTCAAATTTCAATTTAAAACATTATAAAATAAATTTTAGTCTTCCATTGTAAATAACGAAGTTGAAACTGAAGCTCTATATGCAACTTCCACTGTAAACAATGAACATATAATTTAGTTCCTTCGTTTGTACATTATTGTTAAATACATACGTATTACAGATCGCAAGATCGCTAAATACATTAGGAATCCAGAAGCCGAAGAGTGGATCCGTTATTGAGTCTAATTTTTATGGCCGTTATATTAAAGGAAATAACAATTTTTTCATCTTATGTTGACTGTGTTTAGTAAGTAATAACAAATTGCCCTAAAATTAATGATTCCACCTAAATAGCTCCTACTGCTTTTACCTGATTGTAATGAAACTTCATACATACAAGTTTCTACTCGAAGTGATTGATTAAATAGCATGAATGATAAAGAAAACAGCTATTCTGATAGAGTTCCTGCAAAAAGATAGTTACCACGTTCCACAGTTCCACAGATTTCTGGCCTATGGAGATATCAGAGTTGATACTAGCAATATGAGTAGATGAATGATAAAGTGTCATGAGGGAAAATAATTTGTGTCCACAAACATCGATGTGGGACACCATGACAGCAGTGAGACTGTAATAGCAATGACTGATGTAGATAGTAAATTCATTAGAGGTGATTGTTGTGTGATTATCCAAAAGTTGCAAATGTTAATTCGTGACTCGGCTATAGAAATATTGGTGAAATAATTTTAAAAAGCAGATTGCCGAAATACCTAATCCGTTAACAACGTTAGCAAAAAGTAAGCATGTGTAGAAGCCTTTTGAAATACTTTGAGAGTGAGAGTGATGCTTTTCCAGACATACGATGATAGCGGAAAAAACCCGAGCCATTTTCTATGTCCTAGAACGAAAAACAGGATTCAATGAAATGACGCCGAATCTTTTTCAACTAAACACACACACACACAAAATTTGACATATTATATTCTCATTTCCATGAACATACGAAAACAATAGATTATACTCGCTATAAGCACATTTCTAAGAAGTTAAAGTATCTTATTCAAAGGAAAATGAAGCTACTGGAATAGACAGTGTTGTGTTGCTCCATAATAACGCACTCCTTACAAGTCTATAGAAATATAACAAGCCATTACCAAAATGTAATGGCCAAAATGACCCAATCTTCTTACAGTCCTTAATTAGCTCTCTCAAAGTTTTAACTTTTTACATTGTAAACAGAAACCAATCATTTTAAACAATATTTCGAGCATGTAGAAGATGTTTTTATTGTGAATAAATGATTAACAAAGCAGATTCCAATGTGATTTCATAGGATTTCAAAAATAGGTTGAAAGATGGCAAAAGTGTGTATAAAGCAAAAGGCAATTATTTGAATAGTCTTGGATTTTTTATTCTTTCCTATTCTATTCTTCTCAGAGTAGTCTATTTCGACTTTTAATCATAGGCGGAGTTTGCCATAGCATATTGGAAGGGGGGGGGCTCCCAAGGGGTCTAGGTAAAGGATATTTAATGACTTCAACGGCTTTACTGTCATGCTAATAGTTGGTATGATATGTAAAAGATGTAGTGGAAAAGGGTAAAATAAATCAAGAATTGCATTAATTTTAAATCTTTAATAGTTAAAAAAAGTATTAAACGAGTATTAAGTTAAAAGCATTAAGTTAAGGATTTAACTTCTTTATTAGTTAAAACGTATTAAACGATAAACAAAAACATTAAGTCATGACATTGAAAATGATAGGTCTAACTATTGCATTGAGAACTTCGAGAAAAACACATTTTTAATTATTGAGTAAATGATCAATACTTTGAGGGTTTAGGCCTATTTTTACATAAGGGTTATCTTTCTTTTTTCCTTTTTTGAGCTGTAGATATCAACCAAACTCTCTATATCCAATTTTCTTACAACATCTGATTCTGTGTATAGGACCATTAAGTTGTTCATCCTTTCTTGGTCCATAGTGCACAGCAACCAGTTGTGAATCCGCCTCATTGCTGAAAAGGATCTCTCACAGGTGGCACTATTTGATGGCAAAACGAGAGCAATCTTCAAAAGGGTGCCAAAACTTGTGTATGTCTCTGAGCCGGTCGTTAATACAACTTCCATTAATTTTGCAACAATTTCTTTTAGCGGGTTTCTTTGCAGATCTATACCAGAACTTTCCATAACTCTTCTTAAAACTACCATTTCTGCCTTTAGTAGGCCTATATTTCTATCAACTTCAGGTATAGAAAACATTTTGATGAATGGTTCTGCTCCAGCTTCATCTACTCGGATAAACCGTTCGCTGGCATCAGCTATTTCCAAAGCTTCGCCGCTGAACCTTCTTTTAAGCTCTTCTGTTAAAATGTCTAGCAAAGGGTAATAAAAGTCATTTTTGTACTTATTTTTGACAAATTCATCCCTTTTCTGCAAATTAGTGGTTTCAGGATACATATCATCTCTATCTCTCTGGCTTACTGAACTACAAATTACAAAATCATCTAGGGTTTTCGATATCACTCGAGGTCGTTTAGGCTTGGAGCTATTATCTGTAGCTATACCACTCTCATCTTTGTTTTGAAAAATCCTTAGGTCAAACTCGTTATTAAAAGCCTAGCATGACCCATTTCTTGTCCCATGAGACTTGGTTTCGATTGTTAGTTACCTCTTCGATCACACCCCTAGCAACATTCGAATTTTGTGCAATTGATGAGTCACCTTTTTCTAGAGCTTGGCTAAGTACATTGATTAATAGCAAGCACTGAGAAAACACTGACAAACATACGATAAAATCCAGTGAGGTTACAGACGAAAGCAGACCCTTTGCTTCAGGGGTTTTGGGATTCCTTATGTCAGAAGCTGTAGCTGTGAGTGCAGCGATAACTGCGGAGTAGTTTCTTTTTACAGATAAAACTGAATTGGCTCTGCAAGGCCATCGAGTATCGCTTAGTTTGTGAATTTCATGAGGTCCCGGGCTGGTAATGTTTAGCTCTCTCTGAACTATATGAAACTCAGCGTGTGTGTCAGGATAGCTGAAGTATTGGTACAGACATTGCATAATGTTAAAGAAATTGCAGCTTAAATCGTTGTTCTTGCAAGCTGCAACTAGAACTAGGTTTACTTTGTGGGCCAAGCAGTGGACATAGATTGCGTAGGGGTTTTGTTTTTTGACGATAGCTTGTAAACCATTGTTTATTCCAGACATTACACTCGCTCCATCATATGCCTGGCCAACCATCAATGCACTTAATCCAATATCTCCTAATTTTTTTAAAATATAACATCAGCTAATGAAATAGCAGACCTTGAAATTGACACATCTTCAATGGCTATTACTCTTTCTTTGATCTCTTGTCCTACTAAATACCTGACGCAAATGCAAAGCTGCTGAGTTCTATGGGATTTTGCTTCATCTACCATTAGTGCAAAAAATTCAGAGCTATTTATTTCGTCTACAATCACTCTTAAAACTTCTGTTTTTATGATGCACAACAACTCGTTTTGGATATCAGGGCTAGTCATGTTAAAATACTTATTGTATTTTTCTTTGAAATTTTCATCGTACTTAGAAAAAAAGTCACATAATTCCAAGAAATTTCCTTTGTTGCCTGACATATCAGACTCATCATGACCCCTTAGAGATAGACCCTGCTTTAACAGATATAGCAATATATCTATTAACTTTTTCATATAGTCTCTGTTTTCTAGTACTAGTTCTTTGTGGTTGTCGGACAATACCGAAAAGAGGGGGTACTTTGACATGTTTTGGAAAGTTTATTGAACATAACTCTCTTATTTATTTTCGATATAATATTGCATGTGTGCAGTTACACCAAATGGATCTTCGGTTACAAACCCCTACTAATAACGTTTCCTTACACTAAGTCTTACATCAAAATATTCTTATTTAAATTGGTGACTATGTAGCCCCACGATTTGGGGTTAGTTTGACACGTTACTTCTTTTCATTTTAGGTCAAATTTGGGTGCCTTTTGGGGCTTGTTTAAAACTTGATTTTATTTTTTAAAAACATTTTTTGTTAATGGATGATAAAGGCAGATTTTGGGGTATTTTTGTACTTTTATTTACCCTTTCTACATTTGACAACACTTTTAACAAATTCTGAAGCTAAAACTTGGCTATCAAACAAAGTGAAACAATAAAAAAATAATAAAAAGAATGAAATCGAAACTACACAATGTTTTGTAATAAGAACTGGTACAGTAATGAGTTCTATTACATATCATCTTGGCAACTTTTGCATTCATAGAACGGATCCCTGGATCCTTTGTTACATATCCCGCAGACCCACAACTTGCATGGCACACAACAAATCCAATCTCTTCCTCGGTAATGGGCGAAATCGCACTTACAAATTGAACAAAAATTGTCGTCTATTTTCCTTTTCTTGGCCACATTGGAACACGTTGGCTCATCCAGTGGGAAGTCATCACTTTGCACTTCAAGTTCTGGAAGTTCTTCAGATTCGAGTTGATTGTTGTTCTTGTTGCTTTTCAAAGTAACTGGTGCTCCAGGTGCTACGTTCACTTTCTTTCCTCTTCTGTGGCGGATTCTTTCTTGGTTGAAACCTCGTTCTTCCTTCGGAAATTCCAAAAGGCTTTCATCCAAGATCCTTTCAGATGTACCACTGTCACCGCCAGGAAGATTCTTGAGCACAGCCTGCTTATCGAAGGGATAAAGTCCAGTTGTTCTAAAAGCACTTTGGAGATTGCTTGGAACTTTAGCAGCCAAAACATGTTTGAGTCTTTTCAATATAACTTGAACTTGCTCCTTAGGTATGATTCCCTTCCGACGCGATTTCTTCCACCATTTTTCCAAGATCTGTCTCCAGTGTTTTTTGAGGGGGGCAAATACTCCGACATCTAAAGGTTGCAGAAGAAGCGTTGAGTTAGGCGGCAAACAAGTGAAATAGATTCCTTCTTTCACTGCAGCTTTTACAACATTTGGGGAGAAATGAGATCCCAAGTTGTCTCCTATTATAACAACCTTTTCTTTTCCATCTCGGTGTGCTTGAATGTGAGTTAACAATATCTTGAAGAACATTGTGTCAAAGTATCACCGAAAATGTCAAAGTTTCCTCCAAAGTTTAAGTAGCCCCCCTCTACGGTAATGTTTGCACGAACTGACAGGGTTTTCTGTATTCAACCCATTTTGTCATAGAAAAAGAATGTGCTATACTAATGGCATGGTTATCTAATTTCTCACCAGCCTTTTTCCAATTTTTCAGACCCTTTTCAACAAATAACTCTCCTCTGTTGCTTGAGGGAAATTGCCTACAGGCAAAGCAATAAACTGCATCGTTTTTAATGCTGTATTCTACCAATTCATGCTTTTTGTAGTACAAAACAGAAAAGTTGCGCTTTCTACTACCTGGAAAGTCTGTCAAAGGAAAATGCTGCAAGATTGGACGAGCTGGTCTGCTACAAAGATCACCTAGGTCATTTGCTGAAATTCCAAGTGAAGGCGCAAGTTCAGTCTTTCTTCCTTCATTACGAGATGGCAGCGTTTGCAGGTTAGGAGTCTGTTTACAAGCATCACTTTGCACTGCTGGAGTGTTATCCATAGTTGAAATACTATTATTTGCAATAGGTTTTTGTTCTCTTTGTTTAAAAAACGAACGAATGTCAGGCTTAGGTTTTTTGCTAATTGTTTATACACACATAACACACCACACTGTCTAAAACTCACGAGATGACGGCTTACACTGAACTACTGAACTGACAAAAATGGCGGGGTTGGCGGCGCGGGATATACTCAGTCTCTGTGTTTGACAGTCAGTGTTGCCAACGGTAATGTTGCATTTCCCTGCAGCGACCAAAAAAAATATCCCTATACATTGGGTAGCCTCAAAGATGTGTTTAATCAATTTATGATAATGAACGAATTATATTTTTCAGTAATAATCGTGAAAAATGGTTAGGAAGCAATGCAAATAAAGATGTTATTACTTTTTAAAGTAACAGATATAAGTTGATCAGTTGATTAAATAATGATATTAAGCACCTAAAAACGTTTAAATGGTTTTAGCTTAGATTTTTTGGGGGGCCTGGCCCCTCCAAGCCCCCCCATAACTCCGCCCATGTTTTTAATCTTATTCTGATAAATTTGAACGATCCCAATTTAATTTTGAACGGTCATCAGGACCATCGAAAGTAGTTTAAAAAACGTAAATAGCATGTGCCAGTAGAGATGTAGGGACTCAAAAGATGGCTCTTCTTTTTCCTGAAAAATTTTGGGCTTCTTAAAATATTTCAGCTTTAGTAAAGAAATATTTATCAGTATTTTTACCAGTACTTTCTACTTTTATTTTCAGACAAAACTGGTTGTAATAATTACGAGTCATCTCTCTTTTGACAACATCATACAAAACCCGCTCAACTATTCTGTTAACAAGATTTACCTCGTACGCAGATGAAATCATTGGAATTTATCAGTGCAGATTTAAATTAAATCGATCAACTACCGACAAGATATTTTATCATTCGCCAAATACTCGAAAAGAAATAAGGATACAACACCGTAGTACATCAATTATTTATTGTTTTTAAACAAGCCTACGATTCGGTTAGAAGGAAAACATTGTACAATATTCTTACCGAATTTGGTATTCCAAAAAAGATAGTTCGATTAATAAAGATACGTTTAAATGAGATACAAAGAAAAGTCCTATTAGGGAAATACTTATTCACGAGCTTTTACGTCGAGAATGACTTGAAAGTAGATGTGTTGTCGCCGTTATTATTCAACTTTGTTCTAGAACAAGGGTAAAAGTTGATCTGAAAAGGTAGGGGGACGCATAACGACACGCCGTCCCCCTTGCCTATCTTTACCCATTGTAATTTTCTTAGAAAGTGGGGGGATGCCATAGATATTTTTTGGAAGTGGGCGGACGACGCGCCCCTGCGTTCCCCCTCACTTTTACCCCTGTTCTAGAATACGCTGTAAGGAAAATTTATAGCAGCAAAGGCCTAGAGCTGAGTGGCACTCACAATGTATGGCTTATGCTGATTGTATCAACATGATAGGGGATAATATAAGGACAACCAAAAGAAAGACAGTTAAAAAAAAAAAAAAATCTGCAGGGACATGGGTTTAGAAGTAAATGCGGAGAAAACCAAATATAAGGATTTGCGCCGTAATCGTAATACTGCAAACTGTGGAGAGACTTTCAAATAACTGAGTTCAACATTACCACACCAAAACCACATCCACGAAGAAATTGAATGTCGACTGAAAGCAGGGAATTCGTGTTATTATTCAGTTCAAAGTCTTTTGTCTTAGGGAATTTTGCTGAAGAATTTGAAACTTAAATATACAAAATGATTATTATGTCTGTTGTGCTCTATGGTTGCGAAACATGGAAGTTTAGTTTGAGGGAAGAACGCAGACTAAAAGTATTTGGAAACAAATTCTGAGAAGAATATTCAGACCGAAGAGGGAAGACAATGGAAATGACGGAAACTTCATAACAAGAAACCAAATTTTTACGGTTTCCCAAACATCAGGATCATTAAGTGTAGGAGGCTCAGGTAGGCAGGTCGTGTAGCTAGAATGGAAGAAAGTAAAAATGCTTTACAAATTTTAACTGGAAACCTAATTGGAAAAACACCATTAGGAAGACAAAGGGCCAGGCGGGAGAACAATATTAAGATGTATCTCACAGAAAAAAGAAAACAAATAGAAACTGGATCCAGTTGACTAAGAACAGAAGTCAATGGAAAACTTTCTGTAAGCGCGGCATTGAACCTCCGGGTTCCATAGCCCACAGAGTCAGTTATGGTTTAATGGGGGCGTCAATAGCGAGGTTATTTGTCCCTGTTTCGATTAGGCCAATGACCGACACAAACTGTACAAAAAATATTCATATAAAAATCTTTTTAAAAATATTTCGAGTCAAAATACTATAAATGAGACATAAAACACAAAATAACTATAAAAATGAAAACAGAGGTTACAAAAATAAATAAAATAAGAAGCAAAGAAAATCGATTATTCAGAGAAAGCATATCAGGTGACGCAATGAGTTTTTAGATTCAACGAATTAATTATAGCGGTATTAAAATAGTGTTCAAGAATATTCTATAAAAAATATTTTATTAAAAGAATAATAGTCCTACTAATAACTGTTCTAAAAATACAATATTTAAGCTTTGCTTCATGAAATTGTTATTTATCATTCATACATAAACTGAAACTTAAGAAGAAATTCTGTGAATAATGAACTCTTACTAACGTTTTACGGTAATTCCATATGGAAAACGGCCTTTTATAATTTTACTTTCGTAAACGGCTCATGTTAGCTCTAATGAATTATTTGAAACTACCAGTAAAGTATTTTGCAAACGAAGGAGATATAAATTAAATTTTGTAGCAAAACGAAAATAATTTTGCATTTGTTTCTTGGTTTATGTTACTTTTTTCTTGCCTATCAGTTTGAATTACTACAACCTGCAAAACACATATGGCAAAGTGTATAGCTTACAGACATTGATACAGTGATTAGGCAACCAAAATAACATCCGTGATATGTCGGACTAAATAACTTACGTTTGCTAGCAACTAATGAAATTCCAGCTTGAAAACCAACAAGACATCTGGCTGAAGATAGATAGTTAAGTAATCAATGACGCTTGTCATTTTAGTGCACTATTCACTAGCTGACCACCCGAAACGAAACAATATTTTGAACTTGTGACTAGCTCAGACCGTCAGTCACATTACTTAACTGACCATTTTGAGGGATTTACTATTTCTTAACCTACTAAGGTACAGAGTCTTCCTAGCAGAGACTTTCAACAGACAGGAAAGTAACTACTGGTCACTGGTTTCCTAAAACCAGCTCAAATAGAGGGTAAATTAGGATACCAAAACTCCTGAGCGCTATGGCTCGTTTCTAGTTGACATAAAATTCTACACTTCTTCAACCTACTGCCTCTGGCTTGTACTAACAGAGCCGTGGATTGCCTACTGTAAAGGAATATATAGAACCAGTGTCACTGCCATCTGAAATCAATTAACCCCCACTACGCTGTCTGAAGATGTTAATTGTCTTGCACAGTAAGATGTAGGGGCAAGCAAATCAACTGCATTCACTCTATATACGCTTAGTTACAAAGGCACGTTTTTCTGCCACTGGGCATCCTTGACTTTTCTGTCTTGACAGAATAATATCAACTGGATCTGGATTCATACAACACGGAGTAGTTTGTAATTCAGTACAAGAAATGGTCAAGGCCAAGAATTCAAATTATTGACAATTTATTAAAATCAATAAACACAACAAGTTTTATAGCGTAGTAGCATTTCAAAACATAATCTCAATGGACCTTGATGAAGTAAGTCAACAAATGTTTTTAACATCATTCAAACATGGAACTGAAGCTTGGGAGATAATGCCCAATCAAAAACTGCTAGCTTCTTACAGCTCTTTCGTAGGCTATCATTACCCATTTGCAAAATCACTGCTAATGTATTAGAACTAGAAATCTACTAATTGGTGACAGTCGAGAAAATTACTAAAAATACAAGTTCCAAGAAATAATCCAAATCTAAATATAAAAGTTGGTTGAAGGAATTAACTAAAGCTAAGATAGCGAAAGCTATACTGCAGTAGCTGTCAAGCTACCTGGTAGTCCGACCTTGGTTGTCGAAAATAATCTAAGTCCGAAAACCACCATGATATGAACTGTCTACAATCATTCTGAGTTCCTATTATGTCCTAGACTATCCCGTCCTATCTATTCTGCTGTACGGCAGTAGTTTTTTTGCATATCTATTATTTTCAAAGAGGTGTAGATCCTATTAGTCCTTCAGCATCGAAGTTTGGAGCGCGAATCAATCAATTCAACTGAAAACAGCACTTTTATAATTTCAATACTTCCGAAGAATGAATGAAGAAATGGCTAATGTGTAAGTAATTTATCATATTTTCGTCACTTGTGGAAGCGAGCCGCATTGCGATGCAGGGAGTGAAGAAAAGGACATTGTCTTTTTCATTCATATTTAGCTAAGTTATTTTATACTGTTGAACGTTATTTATATAACGCACTGCCAGAATATTTCTGTAGCCGTCGCCATGATTGAAGTCCCTCACTTGCACACCTATGTGCTCAAATTACATTATTAAAAAGTTATTTTGGATAATTCGTTTCAAGCTTACAGGATAGTGATAAGTTCTTAAGACTGCTGGCTATTCTCATCACAGAGCTCCTAGAGAGATTTATTTCATTGACGGATTTAAGTCTCACACAATCAAAAGAAGGTCTTTACTGATCTTTCGACCTACCAGAGAAACCTTCAAGTGTTTCCTACACACTAGGGATGTTTGAGAAAATGTTTTTATTTTATTCAGTGGGTTAATGATCTACCTAACAAGTCCCATTCATATTTCGTCCTGTCTAGCGATTTATCATCCTGAATAAGGCTGGACTTGCATATCTCAATTTCCTCGACCGGAAGGTGTCCTACATAACATTTTAATATCTTCAGCCGTGCAGGAACAAGAGTACTTTTCTCTCTGTTTTAGATATCTACATTTTGTGAATAAACATACCTATAATTTTTGTAGTTGAGAAGACTCGGTTGCTTCCTTGGTTTGTCTCTTCATTTATAATATGACATCTGGTTGCCATGTGCCTGATTTAATTTTAATTAATCATACTTGGAGAATCTTGAATCAAAGTATAGCTACTAGTAGAGTATGAGCAGGTTCGTTCCTAGAAACTCAACGAATTCATGTTCACTATAGCTTGGGAATACAAGGTTAAACAATAATACGAAAGCTTCTCAAGTTTGAATGTACTTGAATATCATAGATCATAGAAATCATGTATATCATAGAAAAAATAAAACCGTTAGTGAAAATTATTACTCAAAAGAGGGCTAACATTTAAAAAAAATATCTCTTTACCCCCCCCCCCCCCCGCCTAAAAAAACTGGCTTTTATTAATTTCTACGTACCACAGGAACAATAACCGAAAAAAATATTTAGAGCGTAACTGTAATACACTTTCCAAATATATCCTTTGTAAGATGTAGTTTGTTTATGACTATACTGCTTATATAATGTAAGTAATATAAACTGCAGATGTATTATTTTTATCAACTTAACAAAATGGCTAAGGGAAAGGTTAATGACACAGTATACATTTTTTTTTTATTTGAAGAATAAAAGAATTTTCTGTAGTCATTTACATGTTTATTTAAATACAGAGTTTATTTGGACCTTTCACTAATCTATTCCTAGGAAATTAGCAAAATATGTAAGTATAACGCAAAAACTTTCAAACATTTGTAGAGATACGAATAATAATTCTATGAGTAAATCATACTACTCGACTAAACCAATATTATTATAATTATTCCTATCCATCCACATTTATCAAGTACCACTGTCATGAAACTAATTGCAATCATTAAATATACTGAAGTAAATTTTGCATTTCCAAGATTAAAAAATTACACGCTTAAATACAAATGTATGGGAGGATCAAATTAAAACAACTCGTAGCTAATATCTCCATTATCAGTAGGTATGTTGTAACAAAAGTGTACAGATTAAACAAGCATACATAGTCCCCTGTGTCATTGTATTTTCAGATCAGAAGTCCCCTAGCCGTTCAGTCACTTGCCCCACTGTACCCAGTGATGCCAATTTAGCCTTTTTTGGGGGCTAAGTCTAGCCTATTTGGAGAGGCATTTGACCATAGAAATCTACCAAATGCTTATACCCTTAAATATAGCATATTTTATGAAACTTTTTTGTTACTTTTGGCTTTTTTATTAGCCGTTAAATTAATTCTAAAAGTACTTTTCTTTTGAAAATAAAGTGTTTTCTAAAAATTAGCCTATTTTTCATTATGTAATATTGTATTAATTGATTTCTCTGGGCAGATGGCGTTTTATTAGGCAGCAAACACTTCGTTTTCATTCTCCTCTCTCCCCACCCATTCACTGAATTTTAATGTTGCTCCCGTAACGTTCCCGTCTGCTACTTTTTAATTATTTGAAGTTTCACATTTCATTACAAGAATGAAAGTTTTCTAATACAAATTTAGTAAACTGTTCAGTTCTTCAAGCCACAGAGATTGTTTTTGTTTATTATAGGAAACAAATAGGATATCTAATTAGCTTGAAAACTCTCAATGCAATCATGATGATTGATGTGGGTGTACGGAAAAATAAGAAGTGTTTGTAAGGACTATGACCTGCTGAAAGAAGTACTACTAAAAATTGAGACAATGCCAGTCTGCAATCCAACAATGGAGCATCGAGTTCCAGATGACTTTCACAAGTCAGATGAGTAGTTAATGGATTTTATTGTAATTTAAAGTTATTATATGTTGCTTGTTAGCCTTCAGCGAATAAAATTCAAGATTCAAATTTTACTATAGTTCACCTCCTACACATACAAAAAAAAGGGGGGGGGTTAAACCTACAATGTGTATTAAGACCTATACTGCCGTGTCTACACTAAACCTTAGATTGAAAAAACCTCAAAGTTTTTGCTCTTGACGCTTGAAGTATGCAATGCAATTCTCTATTTTAAAAAATCATGCAACACTCTATTAAAAAATATATCGAAAATCTTCTGACATAAGATTTTCAATACATTTTTTTAGTAGAGTGCTAAAAGAGTTTTGCATACTTGAAGCGTCAAAAGCAAGAACTTTGGACGTTTCCCCAATTTCTGGTTTAGTGTATATATGGCACTCTTGCTTAGCACAGCAATATAGGTTAGCAGTTCGAAATCTAGCAATTTTTTTTACGTAAAAAAGCTTATTTCTGAAGGTCATCTAGCTTATTTTCTTCAGAGGTTATTGGCAACACTGACTGTACCGCTAGCCGACAAATTTCATTTAGGTAGAAATCAGTCGGTTGGGCGAATCACTTAATGACTGCATAGAACAAGTGAAAATCGTAGGGTGACAGATCCAGGCTATACAATGGGTAATCAGAATTAGTTATTTGAACCGTTGGAACAATTTCTGACCTGAGCGATAACATGAGGACGGATGTTGTCGTGTAACAAGATTACAACTGTCATTAGCATTCCAGGACGTTTGCGTTAGATGGCCTCCCTAAGACGAGTCAACATAGCCCAGAAGTATGCGGTATTGATGGACTCTCATAGTGGCTTGAAATGGAACATTCATGGTTCTCTGAGGTCAAAAAACACGCACATCATGGCTTTGCTAACTGATACTTGGCCTTGAACTTCTTGGGGCGTGGCGACGATGGGTAATTTCATTGTATACTGGTAGATTTGGAACTCGGTTCAAAATGGTGGCATAATTTTTCAAAAGGAAGTCACTCCTTTCTGTATGGTACTCAACGATTGTTGGAGAGATGCCCTCATACAATTGTGCTTTTGTATCTTCGTAAGCATCTGTGTTACCTACCGTTCACATACTTTGTGGTACCCTAGGTTGTTAACTATTGTTTTTGTTATGTCGTATCTCATGTGCAGTGCCATAGCTATTGCTCAAATACTCACAGTTTATTATTGAGAACACACTTAACCACAGCAGTGAAGTTGTGATATTGACAATATGCGCCTGGCCGGGATATGGGTGATCACCTGTTATTGTTCTACCTGAGCTATACATTCGTGCACAACTCACTACGGTCGTCTTCCGTACACATGCAATTTCATAGAAATCTTACATCCAAATCAGCACTTCAGCTGATTGATATCTTTCTGCACTCAGAAACTGGATGACCGCTCCCTGATTCGCCTTAGACGAATTTGGGATGGTAAAAGTAAGGTTCGAATCTTTTAAGGTTCGAATCCCGCAAAGACAAGAAACGTTTTACAAAGATTACTACACTAACGCCACAAGTATACATGCCAACCACTAGTACAATACAATCCCATGTCATTAACTGTTCTTACCACGGATGACGAACAGGTTTCATTTGATCACTCGCTAACGACATACTCTGGAAATCGCGGATACTGTCTGCTAAGCTACTTTCTTATCCAATAGACTGAAACAGTGATATCATTATTTTCTCTTCTGTGATCGCCATTCTTTCCTAAGCAAACGCGTGAAACGAAAGGTGTATTGTGAAATATAGTAGAAAAAACAAGAATTAAGGCTATAAATTTGTAATATGCCATTACAGTCTAATGATATTATGTTCTTAATAGGAGGGTGCCCGAAATTTTTTGCACCGACTGTACCTGACGTTTAACAAAAAATTTCTGGCCGTTCATATAATTCGTAATATTGTTCATTATTCTATTTCAAATTAACATGGAAAAACTGTAAAAAATTTCATTGGGAATGATAGTTTTGGGAATCAATACCTTTATTTATATTTTAAATTAGTTATAAGTCTTGTATATGGATATGTAAATGGATTATTACAATTCTTACGGTGTCAGTGCTATCTGAAAATATAGATCCACTATTGGACGGAACTTTCCAGATCAAATAACCAATCTAAAATTCGACAGAATTTTCAGGACCACCCTTCACCTCTCTTTTAGATACCTAGGTCCTTCTAAAATCTAGTTTAATCCAGATTTTACCAAATTTTATTCGTTTCAAAGCCCCATCGCCAAAATGCTTAGTTTTGATTGGATGATAAACCCACGCTATGATATTAGGGCGCAATTATTCCATTCCAAGCCGGAAAATCTTGCTGACAACAGCCAGATTTCGATCGTCGAGCTTAAAAGGTCGCAACGGAGTGAGAAAGCTGCAAACAAGGTAACATTTGGATTTCATTAAAACCTAAAATCGTTGGAAGTCTCTAGGAGCCAAAAAACTATTAAATTTCATACTAAAACTGGACTAAAAAAAGCTGAAATAGTAAGTGCAACAGTGACGCCATGTTTTCATCTGCGGATCGCTATGGACAGGATTCAACAGTAGTGTGATTTCCGTCTTTCTTTTCCCAAAACCGGTTCAGAAGATCAGTGTTTCCCATCATATTTCTACCTCCCAATTTTCCTACTAATTGAGGGTTACAAGACCTGTCCATTATAGATTTGTTTATGTAGTTAGTGAGTGATTTTTTTTTTTAATTACATACATGGCGGTATTTAATTTTGTGGTAGTCAGTCCAGTAATCACAATGCACGTGTAAATTTCAGTAAGGGCTCCTATCTGACTCCCAAATTGGGAGTACGGCTTCCAGCGGGATGAGTTGAACATGTAGTTTGTTCCGGGTTCCTGCCCCTTCAGGGCAGGGGTCCTATTGCTAGCTAATACTCCGATATGTCCCCTCAGGGCATCGATTAAACAGGTTGATTTCAAGAATATGATTTAGTAAATATAAGGGCCAGTTGGCCCTGTTCATTTCTTTCCTTTCGTTACCTTTCATAGAGCCGATTTAACATGGTAAAATCTGAATGATTTCTGTGTATATTTATTAGTATAACATGTATTAATGTAGTGTGTAGTATGAATGTGGCATGATGTGTCTTGTAGTTCGAGTAGTATGTGTATATTTGTAATGTAGTATCAGTGATAGTGATAATTAAGTGATGAAAGAGTGTGTTGGACAGTGTAGTATTTACTATGCGATAAATTTTTATTACTCCGTCATTAAGTGAACGTAATATAGTATAATAATTCCGTGTACAAGGTCACATTCAGTTGTTCAAGGGTTCATTATATCGTCGCTAGCCCTAGTGTCAAAAGTCAGTACTAACCGCCATTCTTCTGTCGAGGTGCTTAGTGATTTAGTTTTCGTGAAATTGACCTTTCTTTTCAAAATAAAACCTGGAAGGTATAATTCACAGCCTATATGGATGTACAGTTAGGTCAAGTGACCCAAAATTAATATATTCTAAAAAATTTCAACATTCTGCCTAGTCTAGAAATCTAAATATTTAAATAAATAAACAATACGTAAATTTTTAACAGAAGTCGGGCGATATGATGCTAGTTCTTCGCTTTGAAATTATATTAGATGTTCATTTTTCTTCGTGGCTGCAGAAGCTTATTGTTGCTGCAGAATTTCATAAACATTAAACATTATCGCAGATAATTCTATTTTCAGTGAACATACATAGGATTTTTTTTTCTTTCTTCTTAATAAAGCTACCAGGTATTACATAGTATTGTGTGTGGGATGAAAGAGTCTTGGGTTCGAGTGAGGTTGTCGTGCGGTGATCGGAGCGGGAAATGTTTGTAGTGATTATAGATTTTAAAGTATTATGATGAAATGTGTAAATAGGCTGGGCGTAGATAGAGGAAACAGGGTGTTTGTAGAATATAGCGTCGTGGCAAATGAATATTAATGTGAATATGAATATTAATAAGTATATGAATATTGTAGTAGATGAATATAGAATATAGGACACCCATATAGTTAAATATATAGTAGCCCAGTGAATACTTCGCCGTGTGTTGATATATATAGATATTGAATAGATATGTGTGGCTACAAACATCTCAAGTTCTGACCCCTGCACCATAATATCACGCGGACCGGAGGGCGATATATAGGCGGACTACGGTAATACTTTGTAGTTTTATGTGTTATAATAATAATCAACCATAGTAATACCATCTGATAGAATAGGTAGCATCATATAATCGCAGACTAGACATATTGAATAATAAATTATGAAAAGACAGTAGTAGTTATACAACAGGGCTGTAGTGAATTATATTTTCTGGTCGGTTTTAAAATAGAATACCCTGCTCCGTGAGATTTTTTTTTTCCTCCACGTTACCTACTCGAGCTAGCTTACAATGTTCATGGAGGCGACAGCTCTGTATCAAAACAATTAGTTATTGAAATTTATTTTAGCGTACCCGGACGTCGACCCCTAGTCCCCTTAAGTATTTTCATGTCTTTTCTTAATTTAATTAGATGAGGGAAATTAACGACGTCCCAGACTGTGGCATGTCTGCGCGGGGTAGCCATCGGTGAAGTTTGGCAATAGAAATCACCGATCCAAAATTCAGTTTATTTAATTTTTTTTTTTATTTTGGCAAATCACTAATTAGGGATATCTTAGCTATTACTCTAATTTCATTACTATCCTGGAATCTTCTAGTTTCCAAGAGGTCGGATGATTTTTTTTTTCTTTTGAAATCCTAAATTAACGCCGTCTCTAACCTTCCGGAGGATTTCGGGGTCTGCAAGGGTGTTGACCGGATACGGTGAGTGGTGGGATTTCCCTAAAGCCTTTGTCTTTCCGAAAATCCCATTGTGGACACAGACTTGTCTCATCTTCGCAGACAGTTTTATCGGCTATTTATTTGGTAAGCCGAACCCCTTTTGGCATGTTAAGAATATTTTGGCTATGGATTTTGTTGAGAGCGAAATTCGACTTCTAACTTTGTAGCGTTAGTTATTTCTCACTTAAGTCTTTGGCGCCCCTATTCTTCGTCTTCCTTCTTCTCTATCTCTCTCTCTCTCTCTTCATTTCTTCAAGTTTTTTCAAATTTTTCAACCTTCCCCCCCCCAAGATTTTGAACTTGTTACTTACGATTTATTTAACGTACAACTCTGATCTGAAATTACCAGCTGAGACGTTGCAAGACACGATTCATGAATGGAGTAGATAATGATTGGGTCCTCCATCACATTTTGACCTACCGCTGAAATGAACAAAGACTTAGTATTTGACGATACTTCGATTACGTTCTTTCACCGTCGTTCCTCTTAAGTTTTTTTTTAATCCGTTGGTCACTTTCCTTTCTGTTTTGTTTTCAATTACCTTGTAGTTAACCTGGGCCCAGAAATTGTATTTTGATTTACCTAGTTATATCTAGAAATGCTCTGTGTTACGTGCCTGCCTCACAAAGTTTTTTTTTCCCTTCATGATTTAAACACGAATTGATTATATAAAAGTTAAAAATTTATAGACGCGCGGTATCAGATAAAATTTAAATTTGTTTCCAAATGTAATGTTGGAAGTAATTTGTTTTCTTGGACAATGTTGCAACCTTCTTAGAATTTATTGTAGGGGTGATTAATTTAAATGTGTGCGCATTTATTATAAATATATATATAGAGAGAGAGAAATAAATACTTCGAAATGTATGTGTAATTAGTATGTGAATATGATGTTAAAGTAAAAGTTTGATATTAAATGTATTATGAATATATGTAAGAGCGCTCGTGTCTGTCCCCCTAGACGTGTATTGGTTGCTATAGTTTACCAGAAGTCTTCCGACGAATTTAAGAATGTAGATTTTGTTAAGAATACCGCCGTGCACTTAAGTAATTTTCCTTTTCTTCTGAATCAATGTAAGTGATAACCTCTGTAATTATATAATGGCATGCATTGAAAAAAATATCGGCAGGTCTAAACGTAACCCACATCATAACAAATATTATCCCTGAACAATTAACCTAAAACCATTGTGGAAAGTGTACCTTGAATCCGTCTCACCTTCATATGTATCCTGTGACTTGACCAGTTTTCTTTTTATCCTCAATTTGAACCATCATACTCCGTACACCTGTGGAAGATCATTTTTTTTTTAATCCGAACCATGTATAAACATATACGAAAGTGATCCTAATGAAAGGTCTCGTGAAGTGTCCCAGTGTTGGATAAATAACTTGAAATTATTCGATTAATAAATTTGGAAATAGACCGTCTAAGAGGAGAAACTTCCTCTAGTGAAAGTTATTTTCTCGAAATCCCTAGATGGGTATAGACGTAGCAGTGTGCGATTGCAGATATAAACTGTTACCAGCTACAAACCAAATATAGACGACGAATGGTTTTGTAAACCAATAGATATATATATATACATATAGAGATATATATAAATGACCACAAACTAAGTTAAATGGAGCGAAACGTTTTGGACACTACGACTAGTGCGTGAGTTGTGATTTGGACGCTCGAAATTATTAATATTTTATTACCCGATGTGAGGTAGAGACTCATATAAGTTCTAATACACCAAAAAGTTTTTTTTTCTTTCCTCTTTGTCCAATTTTTTTTACAGTGAAATAAGTGTCGTATTTGCGTATGTCGCAAATCATAATTTGTTTTAGCATGCCTAAGATATGATACATGTATTTTTTTTTTCCCAGTTGTCAATATGATTGAATATATAAAAACTTACTAAAATTTAATACTATGTACTCTATTAATATATAACCAAGAACTTGTGCTTTTAATATTTTCTTCATAATTATATGTTTGTCTTTCTTTTTCACTATGAATGTAATAAACTATTTGTACCCTTGTAGTTAGTTGGTTTCCTTTAACCATATATACACTGTCCTGAGTGAGTGAGCGAGTGAATGCATGATAGATTTAATATAAGCAATTCTAGTGATATCATTTGTCATATTAACATCTGTAATATATGTGTCATGTTTTAATATATGTGTTAAGGTAAATAACCTAGGTCATGAAGGACCGTCACTAACGGTTTAAATCGGCTCGAGGAGTGAAGCAAAAATAGCAGGATAAGCCTAAATACGACATCTTTCTTCCAGGAAGTTGAGACTTCGATTGATACGACACATAAATTTATATTGAGTTTATAAGTTTGATTTTTTTTTTCTTGGCTAATTCATATGTGTGGTCGATCCTAGAGGACAGAGTTCAGATGCTGGATGGTTATCAGTCACCGGTCGGAATAACATTACAAAGAATTAAATTTCACTTTTCTCATTTCCAGGTCTAGGTCTGGGCAACCCCATGATCGTGGTGCCTGGAGCTAGGTCTGGGTGGTATGAGGGAACATGTGTCTATTCCGAAGCATTCCAAAATTGATTAGTTGTTAATAACATTTAGAATGATTCATCTTTCAACGACTTTCCCGACCTTTTACTATATTTCCGGAATTATCCAGTAATCTGTTTCTCATTAAAATACCCTATTTCTTTTCTTTCTTCTTTACCTACCTCCTTCTTTTACCCTTCTACTTTCTTCTCTTTCTTTCCTATTTCTAAATGAAAGAAAACGGAGTCATGATTAAGAGTAGTCGCTATTGGCACGGTCAATAAGTTGTTTCGATGAGTTTTCTTCGGGAGTCCGATATGGAATAATTAACAATAACAAAAGGTTTATTGGAAGTTACTCTATTGGAAAATAATCTGGATTTCAATCAGTAAGTGATCTTTCGTAATCGTCCTCGTTAAAGAGAATTAATTTTAGCGACTCCTCTCCAACTCTACATTAGCTCTTTTATCTTCGTTAAATTTTTACGTTTTCTTTCAATATTGGCTAACCGTGACAGGACCTGTTGCCCTAGAAACGGCGGTTTCTATGGCAACGGACAACGTTTTTCTTTCAATTTTGGCGACCGTTGACATCGGACAGTTACCATGGAAACAATTGTTTTCCCTGGTAACGAATCTGAAATTATTTATTAAACACTGTTTAGGATCGAGCACATATTGACTTGGCCACAAAAGGTGCATAATTAAAAAGTTACAGTGAGATTAAATAATTATAGTCATTGGCTGTTCTGCTATCTTTGTCTCTCTCTGTAGAAAGGGGGAAATGAAGGAATTTGCTAAAGTGACTTCTAAAATTTGAAAATGCTGGAAGTTGACCCAAGGAGGGAATTAGATAGGAGTCCCTTAATTTATGAATAGTACCTGAATAATAAGTCTTGTTAGTTGATAAGTATATAATTGCATGTGTTTATATTGTGTCTTTTTGGGTGTAAGCTATGGCAACCAATAGAGAAGTCGTATCACACGAGAACGCGGAAGTCTCATGTACACAATGTACATTAGAAAGTAGTGAGAAAAGAGCTCGCGTCTCTCGTAGGCTAGTGAGGTGTCACGAATGTGGGCTGAAATGGATTCATTTCAGTTGTATTAATTTAGAGGATACTGCTGAAAATGCAGAAAAGGTCCGGGCTGGTGAAATAGTTAAATATTGTAAAGAATGTGAAGGGAAGCTCCACCAGTCGCGTGAACCCATGAGTTTATCCTCTGAAAAGGGAAATGAACATCCCGATTCGGACGGTGAACGAGGGTATAGTACCCCGAAGAACCGAGGCCAAATATCTCCAGTGGAGATATCTGACCTCGATGATGATGAAAGAGATGGGGATCCAATTGGTGATAAACCCAAAGAAAAGCAAAGGAAGACTGGGTCGTCTAATAATGACGCTCTCCTCCTTTCATTACAACAAATGCTACAGGAAATGAGACGCGAAATGAATGAAAATAGCCGGGAGATGAGACGTGAAATGAATAAGAATAGCCGGGAAATGAATGAAAAAATAGATGCCTCGAACCGAGAAACCGAATCTCGATTCGAAGTATTAACTCACAAAATAGACAACATATGTTTGGACTTTGCTTCCTCAATAAACAAATTGAGAGAGCAAACGTCTACTGACATCGATTTGGTCAGATGCGAGGCTCAACAGTCCATAAAGCAACTTCAGCAGGAGACTGAAAGTAAATTAGATCATGTACATTCTGAAATCGAACAAATGGATACCAAATTACATAAAATCGACAATAAACTGGAAACACAGCAGGCCGAAATTGATAGTTTAAAGTCAACCTTGTCAGACTTATCATTGAAAACCGAACTGGAAATGACTGACCAGAAAATTTCGAAAATTCAAAACGAAATAGTAAATATTCAAAAGGAAATGACAAAATCTAGTCGCGAAAAATCAGAGGTAACCTATCCTTTCCCCGGTAGCGATTCCTCAGAAATATTACCCGCTATAACAACTACATGTAGCGCAGGAAAAGAAAATTTAATGTCAGTTGATGCACGGAATATTGCGACGCACTACCCCATGCATCGGTCGGAACCAAAGTCGTGGTTCAATTCCAATAGTGTGCCGAATCAGT
This sequence comes from Thermobia domestica, assembly GCF_964235325.1. Classification (NCBI taxonomy): domain Eukaryota; kingdom Metazoa; phylum Arthropoda; class Insecta; order Zygentoma; family Lepismatidae; genus Thermobia; species Thermobia domestica. The sequence continues at coordinate 150,172,341 of NC_137464.1, forward strand.
CGAGTGTTGTGACGACTACGGTCACTAGCGTGAGTGCTCCCTCCTTACATGGAGGTATTCAATCACATAGCGTGTTGCCGGGAAAAGGAGATGGGTGCCATTCTGAGTCGTTGTTCATGGGTGCGATTGGTCCGGGGATGGAGCCCAACATACTCAATACGACCAACAGAATCCCTTTCACTTACATGGGTAGTTATAACACCGCTACTACGTCGTCGGTGGTAAATCCGGTGACGACTCCGATTGTGCAGGATAATATGTTAATTCCCACTAACTATTCCCCTGCTTATGTTAGTATGGGTTCCAAGGTTTCGCTGAGGGACATCGAACGTTTTCCCACTTTTGACGGGAATATTACCAATGGACAGCCTCGTGTTTTTCTGCGTAGATTGCAGCAGTGTTTAGAAATGTATCGGCTGACCGATAGAGAACGTTTACAAATAGTTGAAAAACTTTTAATTGCAGCATCAGGCGCGTGGTTTGCTTCTATTAAATATAGAATTCATACGTTTGATGATTTCCTGATCCTTTTTAAGGAAGAATACTGCAACGAACATATAGAGAGGCTTCAGAAACGCAACCTCCAATCCTTAAGATATGATCGAGACAAGTATGGGTCCCTTTTGGACTATGCTTGGAAGATCATCGAACTGTACTATCAGATTGCAGAAAATCCATCGCAAGCCGAGCTAGTGGACATAATAGTGAACGCTCTTCCACCAGATGAGTCGCGGGCTATTGCTTCCCACTTGTGCCAAACGGTGCGAGAAGTTACGTCACGCCTAGCTGCCCTGTGTGGGAAAGAAACTGGAGGCCCACCAAAGAGGTATTTCGCCCGACAAGCAAAAGTTGTGAAACCCGTGAAAAGCAAGGCAACGGCAAGTTGCCAAACGGACTTTCTGAGTTACACCCAAGCTGGATCTCGCTATCCGAGTGGGAGTGGCTCAGAAAGCAATCAATATAACGGTCGACGTCTGTTCCGTAACCGACCGATGTTTAACAATCGCCGGGGTTATCGCCCCTATGACCGCACAATGGGGGAATCGAACCCGAATAGGGACGATAATAGGAGGAACTTTAACGGGGCGTACCGGAGAAGAGAAAACGGTACTGGTCAAAACGGTAATGTTAACAATAACTGTGCAAGTAGATCTCAGAATTCTGCCCCTTCGCAAGTACCAACTAATGGCGGAAATGGAATTCTAGCCACTCGAGGGATTGATAGTCGCGAGACCGCTGTCAAATCGACAAACTAATTCCGCAACTACCTGGTGAAATGAGGAAGGATAGTTATATGAGTTGTCTCTTTCAATATTTCAGCTGGAACTCCTGTCAGTTCTGTTCCTTTGTGAACATTTAGCAGTTAAATTATTGAAAAATTGCGCTGTATTACACAATCTAAAAGGTGAAAGTATCGGAACTCACAATTTCCAAAATCTTAAGCTTTTCAACTGTACTGAGGACAAAAAACGGGAACTTCTATCTCAATACCCAAAGTGAATGTTACACTGTCTCATTTGAGTGCATGAGAGTATGAGTGAGTAGTTAGTTTATTAGTATTAATACATGTTAATTCTATTCGACAAAATTTTGTTATTCAAACAAAATTTTTTTTTAACGACGCCGGGGAACTGTAATATGCCATTACAGTCTAATGATATTATGTTCTTAATAGGAGGGTGCCCGAAATTTTTTGCACCGACTGTACCTGACGTTTAACAAAAAATTTCTGGCCGTTCATATAATTCGTAATATTGTTCATTATTCTATTTCAAATTAACATGGAAAAACTGTAAAAAATTTCATTGGGAATGATAGTTTTGGGAATCAATACCTTTATTTATATTTTAAATTAGTTATAAGTCTTGTATATGGATATGTAAATGGATTATTACAATTCTTACGGTGTCAGTGCTATCTGAAAATATAGATCCACTATTGGACGGAACTTTCCAGATCAAATAACCAATCTAAAATTCGACAGAATTTTCAGGACCACCCTTCACCTCTCTTTTAGATACCTAGGTCCTTCTAAAATCTAGTTTAATCCAGATTTTACCAAATTTTATTCGTTTCAAAGCCCCACCGCCAAAATGCTTAGTTTTGATTGGATGATAAACCCACGCTATGATATTAGGGCGCAATTATTCCATTCCAAGCCGGAAAATCTTGCTGACAACAGCCAGATTTCGATCGTCGAGCTTAAAAGGTCGCAACGGAGTGAGAAAGCTGCAAACAAGGTAACATTTGGATTTCATTAAAACCTAAAATCGTTGGAAGTCTCTAGGAGCCAAAAAACTATTAAATTTCATACTAAAACTGGACTAAAAAAAGCTGAAATAGTAAGTGCAACAGTGACGCCATGTTTTCATCTGCGGATCGCTATGGACAGGATTCAACAGTAGTGTGATTTCCGTCTTTCTTTTCCCAAAACCGGTTCAGAAGATCAGTGTTTCCCATCATATTTCTACCTCCCAATTTTCCTACTAATTGAGGGTTACAAGACCTGTCCATTATAGATTTGTTTATGTAGTTAGTGAGTGATTTTTTTTTAATTACATACATGGCGGTATTTAATTTTGTGGTAGTCAGTCCAGTAATCACAATGCACGTGTAAATTTCAGTAAGGGCTCCTATCTGACTCCCAAATTGGGAGTACGGCTTCCAGCGGGATGAGTTGAACATGTAGTTTGTTCCGGGTTCCTGCCCCTTCAGGGCAGGGGTCCTATTGCTAGCTAATACTCCGATATGTCCCCTCAGGGCATCGATTAAACAGGTTGATTTCAAGAATATGATTTAGTAAATATAAGGGCCAGTTGGCCCTGTTCATTTCTTTCCTTTCGTTACCTTTCATAGAGCCGATTTAACATGGTAAAATCTGAATGATTTCTGTGTATATTTATTAGTATAACATGTATTAATGTAGTGTGTAGTATGAATGTGGCATGATGTGTCTTGTAGTTCGAGTAGTATGTGTATATTTGTAATGTAGTATCAGTGATAGTGATAATTAAGTGATGAAAGAGTGTGTTGGACAGTGTAGTATTTACTATGCGATAAATTTTTATTACTCCGTCATTAAGTGAACGTAATATAGTATAATAATTCCGTGTACAAGGTCACATTCAGTTGTTCAAGGGTTCATTATATCGTCGCTAGCCCTAGTGTCAAAAGTCAGTACTAACCGCCATTCTTCTGTCGAGGTGCTTAGTGATTTAGTTTTCGTGAAATTGACCTTTCTTTTCAAAATAAAACCTGGAAGGTATAATTCACAGCCTATATGGATGTACAGTTAGGTCAAGTGACCCAAAATTAATATATTCTAAAAAATTTCAACATTCTGCCTAGTCTAGAAATCTAAATATTTAAATAAATAAACAATACGTAAATTTTTAACAGAAGTCGGGCGATATGATGCTAGTTCTTCGCTTTGAAATTATATTAGATGTTCATTTTTCTTCGTGGCTGCAGAAGCTTATTGTTGCTGCAGAATTTCATAAACATTAAACATTATCGCAGATAATTCTATTTTCAGTGAACATACATAGGATTTTTTTTTCTTTCTTCTTAATAAAGCTACCAGGTATTACATAGTATTGTGTGTGGGATGAAAGAGTCTTGGGTTCGAGTGAGGTTGTCGTGCGGTGATCGGAGCGGGAAATGTTTGTAGTGATTATAGATTTTAAAGTATTATGATGAAATGTGTAAATAGGCTGGGCGTAGATAGAGGAAACAGGGTGTTTGTAGAATATAGCGTCGTGGCAAATGAATATTAATGTGAATATGAATATTAATAAGTATATGAATATTGTAGTAGATGAATATAGAATATAGGACACCCATATAGTTAAATATATAGTAGCCCAGTGAATACTTCGCCGTGTGTTGATATATATAGATATTGAATAGATATGTGTGGCTACAAACATCTCAAGTTCTGACCCCTGCACCATAATATCACGCGGACCGGAGGGCGATATATAGGCGGACTACGGTAATACTTTGTAGTTTTATGTGTTATAATAATAATCAACCATAGTAATACCATCTGATAGAATAGGTAGCATCATATAATCGCAGACTAGACATATTGAATAATAAATTATGAAAAGACAGTAGTAGTTATACAACAGGGCTGTAGTGAATTATATTTTCTGGTCGGTTTTAAAATAGAATACCCTGCTCCGTGAGATTTTTTTTTTCCTCCACGTTACCTACTCGAGCTAGCTTACAATGTTCATGGAGGCGACAGCTCTGTATCAAAACAATTAGTTATTGAAATTTATTTTAGCGTACCCGGACGTCGACCCCTAGTCCCCTTAAGTATTTTCATGTCTTTTCTTAGTTTAATTAGATGAGGGAAATTAACGACGTCCCAGACTGTGGCATGTCTGCGCGGGGTAGCCATCGGTGAAGTTTGGCAATAGAAATCACCGATCCAAAATTCAGTTTATTTAATTTTTTTTTTATTTTGGCAAATCACTAATTAGGGATATCTTAGCTATTACTCTAATTTCATTACTATCCTGGAATCTTCTAGTTTCCAAGAGGTCGGATGATTTTTTTTTTCTTTTGAAATCCTAAATTAACGCCGTCTCTAACCTTCCGGAGGATTTCGGGGTCTGCAAGGGTGTTGACCGGATACGGTGAGTGGTGGGATTTCCCTAAAGCCTTTGTCTTTCCGAAAATCCCATTGTGGACACAGACTTGTCTCATCTTCGCAGACAGTTTTATCGGCTATTTATTTGGTAAGCCGAACCCCTTTTGGCATGTTAAGAATATTTTGGCTATGGATTTTGTTGAGAGCGAAATTCGACTTCTAACTTTGTAGCGTTAGTTATTTCTCACTTAAGTCTTTGGCGCCCCTATTCTTCGTCTTCCTTCTTCTCTATCTCTCTCTCTCTCTTCATTTCTTCAAGTTTTTTCAAATTTTTCAACCTTCCCCCCCCCCCCAAGATTTTGAACTTGTTACTTACGATTTATTTAACGTACAACTCTGATCTGAAATTACCAGCTGAGACGTTGCAAGACACGATTCATGAATGGAGTAGATAATGATTGGGTCCTCCATCACATTTTGACCTACCGCTGAAATGAACAAAGACTTAGTATTTGACGATACTTCGATTACGTTCTTTCACCGTCGTTCCTCTTAAGTTTTTTTTTAATCCGTTGGTCACTTTCCTTTCTGTTTTGTTTTCAATTACCTTGTAGTTAACCTGGGCCCAGAAATTGTATTTTGATTTACCTAGTTATATCTAGAAATGCTCTGTGTTACGTGCCTGCCTCACAAAGTTTTTTTTTTTCCCTTCATGATTTAAACACGAATTGATTATATAAAAGTTAAAAATTTATAGACGCGCGGTATCAGATAAAATTTAAATTTGTTTCCAAATGTAATGTTGGAAGTCATTTGTTTTCTTGGACAATGTTGCAACCTTCTTAGAATTTATTGTAGGGGTGATTAATTTAAATGTGTGCGCATTTATTATAAATATATATATAGAGAGAGAGAAATAAATACTTCGAAATGTATGTGTAATTAGTATGTGAATATGATGTTAAAGTAAAAGTTTGATATTAAATGTATTATGAATATATGTAAGAGCGCTCGTGTCTGTCCCCCTAGACGTGTATTGGTTGCTATAGTTTACCAGAAGTCTTCCGACGAATTTAAGAATGTAGATTTTGTTAAGAATACCGCCGTGCACTTAAGTAATTTTCCTTTTCTTCTGAATCAATGTAAGTGATAACCTCTGTAATTATATAATGGCATGCATTGAAAAAAATATCGGCAGGTCTAAACGTAACCCACATCATAACAAATATTATCCCTGAACAATTAACCTAAAACCATTGTGGAAAGTGTACCTTGAATCCGTCTCACCTTCATATGTATCCTGTGACTTGACCAGTTTTCTTTTTATCCTCAATTTGAACCATCATACTCCGTACACCTGTGGAAGATCATTTTTTTTTTAATCCGAACCATGTATAAACATATACGAAAGTGATCCTAATGAAAGGTCTCGTGAAGTGTCCCAGTGTTGGATAAATAACTTGAAATTATTCGATTAATAAATTTGGAAATAGACCGTCTAAGAGGAGAAACTTCCTCTAGTGAAAGTTATTTTCTCGAAATCCCTAGATGGGTATAGACGTAGCAGTGTGCGATTGCAGATATAAACTGTTACCAGCTACAAACCAAATATAGACGACGAATGGTTTTGTAAACCAATAGATATATATATATACATATAGAGATATATATAAATGACCACAAACTAAGTTAAATGGAGCGAAACGTTTTGGACACTACGACTAGTGCGTGAGTTGTGATTTGGACGCTCGAAATTATTAATATTTTATTACCCGATGTGAGGTAGAGACTCATATAAGTTCTAATACACCAAAAAGTTTTTTTTTCTTTCCTCTTTGTCCAATTTTTTTTACAGTGAAATAAGTGTCGTATTTGCGTATGTCGCAAATCATAATTTGTTTTAGCATGCCTAAGATATGATACATGTATTTTTTTTTTCCCAGTTGTCAATATGATTGAATATATAAAAACTTACTAAAATTTAATACTATGTACTCTATTAATATATAACCAAGAACTTGTGCTTTTAATATTTTCTTCATAATTATATGTTTGTCTTTCTTTTTCACTATGAATGTAATAAACTATTTGTACCCTTGTAGTTAGTTGGTTTCCTTTAACCATATATACACTGTCCTGAGTGAGTGAGCGAGTGAATGCATGATAGATTTAATATAAGCAATTCTAGTGATATCATTTGTCATATTAACATCTGTAATATATGTGTCATGTTTTAATATATGTGTTAAGGTAAATAACCTAGGTCATGAAGGACCGTCACTAACGGTTTAAATCGGCTCGAGGAGTGAAGCAAAAATAGCAGGATAAGCCTAAATACGACATCTTTCTTCCAGGAAGTTGAGACTTCGATTGATACGACACATAAATTTATATTGAGTTTATAAGTTTGATTTTTTTTTTCTTGGCTAATTCATATGTGTGGTCGATCCTAGAGGACAGAGTTCAGATGCTGGATGGTTATCAGTCACCGGTCGGAATAACATTACAAAGAATTAAATTTCACTTTTCTCATTTCCAGGTCTAGGTCTGGGCAACCCCATGATCGTGGTGCCTGGAGCTAGGTCTGGGTGGTATGAGGGAACATGTGTCTATTCCGAAGCATTCCAAAATTGATTAGTTGTTAATAACATTTAGAATGATTCATCTTTCAACGACTTTCCCGACCTTTTACTATATTTCCGGAATTATCCAGTAATCTGTTTCTCATTAAAATACCCTATTTCTTTTCTTTCTTCTTTACCTACCTCCTTCTTTTACCCTTCTACTTTCTTCTCTTTCTTTCCTATTTCTAAATGAAAGAAAACGGAGTCATGATTGAGAGTAGTCGCTATTGGCACGGTCAATAAGTTGTTTCGATGAGTTTTCTTCGGGAGTCCGATATGGAATAATTAACAATAACAAAAGGTTTATTGGAAGTTACTCTATTGGAAAATAATCTGGATTTCAATCAGTAAGTGATCTTTCGTAATCGTCCTCGTTAAAGAGAATTAATTTTAGCGACTCCTCTCCAACTCTACATTAGCTCTTTTATCTTCGTTAAATTTTTACGTTTTCTTTCAATATTGGCTAACCGTGACAGGACCTGTTGCCCTAGAAACGGCGGTTTCTATGGCAACGGACAATGTTTTCTTTCAAATTTTTTCTCAGTTATAGATTCTTTTGAAACCTAAGTGAAGTTCTTAGGAAAAGGTACATATTAAGAATATGGGGAACATTATTTGGATAGATTACGAGTAAAATCTAGTAATTCATAGTGAAAGAGTAACATTTAAGGAACTTATTTCTACAGGTGCCATGATAAGGTAGAATCGTATAATTAATATAAGCGCCATCACAATATTATCCACCGTAATGAGAATCAATTATTCACAACATACATTCAAATTGACGAAATGTCAGCCAGACCGGGAATGACCATTCCTCTCAAGGGCCTGGATGCAACACCTCAAACTTACCATTCTTCCCTCAAATTTAGCAATCTCTCCCATGTTTATTTTTCCCCCTCAAATATACTTTTCTCCAGTTTGAGCATATACTATTTTCAATGAAAAATTATATACCCCAAATAAACTCAAGAGCTTAATCTGCGCCCTAACCTGCCTGTGGACACCCTTAGTTGGCACATAAAAAAAGAAAGAAAAAAAACTTATATTCTTTCGAAATGATTTTTCAAAAGAATACGCCCATTAAGCGAATGATTATCCATTATGTCCGTTATTTATGTTTCTTACGCCCTCACGTTACAACATAAGTAACATTAGGATCGATACATAATGTAGGCTTGTAGCAGGATTGGATAATTCCAAGTAAAAACGAGAAGTTTCTATGTGACGCTTAAAATACGCGTAAAGTATGTAATATACATAGAAAAATAGAAACAAGTCTACATATTAAAATAAAGACGTTATTCTCGCTGGTCACTGTTTGGTTTGGCACAAGGAAAAAAAATAATGGGTTCCTTCCAAATTTGTATGTACTCTTGGTGGACTTTGCAGTTTTATAACTATCATTTTGACTTCGGAAAGTAGAATAGAATATTTAAATAACAAATAAGTACTATGATTTGCAGTGGACTTGATAGCCTCTTATGATATACGGACCAAATTTAGCGCCGAAACCTCGCCGTTCAAAACATCGTGTCCGAAACCTCACTGTCCAAAATCTCTCATGGCCAAAATCGTGCGGACCAAACCTTGCTGGGTCAAAACTCACAGGTCAAACACTTGTACAGATACAATTTCACCATAACAATATATCTACATTAGAGTTTCTGAGGTCAAAATAGGAGGCCGCGGTATCTCAGTAGTAGAGCGTTCATCTCGGGTGCATGTGGGTCCCTGGTTTGCGCCAAGTAACTTTGTGGTGGACAAACACTGCGTGCGTGAGTTTTCTCGGGATTCCCCGTTTCATTCCAGTTCCTTCATTCCACCATTTCATTCATATCTTATCATCACCTTCTCCTTTAGCCTAGCCGGCATAACCGTGGAACGTAAAACTGACAGATTTTGAGGTCAAAATAATAAGAAGAAGGAGGAGGAGGAGAACAAGGGAAAGTACTTAATTTAGACACTAGAAATCAAAGAGAAAATTACAGTTCAAAATGAATGCAGATATAATCGTAAAACAAACCCAAATTAAGATAAATCTTAATAATCGAGTCTGTTTTAGCTTAATAATATTTTGACAGTGAACTGTAAATCCCATCTATTTGGGATTCAAAATTAATGCCAAAAATCTACTATATCAAGAATCTCCTAAGTTAAAAAGATGAAACTCTGTATATAAAATTCTCATTAAAAATAACGAGTCCCAGAGTTTTCGAAAATTCAGATTTTAAGGGGAAGGAGGACAATTTCTGTAGTTTTTTCTCCGCATTTAAATCGACGTTGTTTGTGTCATCAATACTTGATAACAGTTGAACCATTTGAAATAAATATTCTGTACTGTATTGTACTCGGATTAGTTTTAGAATTCAGAGAGACCAAGTTTTCTGTGCTAAATCTGTATGAATTGAGGATAGTTTCTGTCCGTTATGAAGAGGTAAAATAGAATGTTACTAACGCGTTGCCCAGAAGAGAGGAGAAGATTATCCTGGACTCTGTCTGAGAGACCCCCGTGAAAAGAGCGATATGTCCAATAATAATATAATAATTTTGCCAGAACAAAAAATCGGTTCGTTTAAAGAAGGTGTCCGTTAATAGAGGATTAACTGTATAAACTATTTAAGTATACATACCTACAATGATATTTTGAACACTTGGAAGAAAACACTATGAAGAAATTTGTCCCGCGAGGTTCTGGAAAGGCGTCATTTTGTCTCGCAAGAATTTGAACCAGGATGTTTTACTCTGAAAGCTTAGACTTCGCTTTAGTTGATGTTATCAAGTTAGAAAAAATTGTATTTTGTGTTCACTTTTTGACTTTGCCCTGCTTTTGAATGCTTCTTTATAGAAAAGGATCTTTTACATCTGCGTAAAAACTTTTTTTTTACATGACGGAAATTACACGTAATTTACTTTAAAAAACGTAACTAGTAAATTACCTTGCCAACTCTGACTTGTAGTGATGTGTGAGTTGGGAATTTTCAACCTGGATCACGGTGGACCTGCATCAGATCTTTTCTACTATTCGGTATTAACTTTAAAAATTATATAGTGACTGTGAAACAAGAAAACACTATTACGATTGGTTCAGCATATATTTCAAACAACTGTTAAATCGTAGTTCAGTACACGTTTGAAGTATTATATACTTCAGTGATACTGATTAAGTATTTTCTAAGATTGTTTAAGTTTGATATCCGACGATAAAAAAAAGAAAAAAAAAGAAAAAGTGAATACACTTTAAACTTAATGCAATAGCGTCATTTCAAATTTTGCCAGGGAGGGCTGGAGATAGCCCACCGACATAGGAATTTCACCTTTTTTATTATTATGATTAGTACACAATTTATTAGAGACATGTGTTTCCCAAACTCGTAAATGTATGGGAAATATTTGAATCTTTTTCTCCTTTAGGCAATGACCGGGGCCTAACCCCTAGTTTTTTGAGTGAGAAAAATAATTTAAGCTATTATTTATATATTATTGAAAGTTTATAGTGAACTCCTAAATATCAGAATCTGAGTTCTGACTGCCCCCCTCGTTTTTACCTTCTAGATCCGCCACTACCTTTAGGATACACATTTCAATGAAATTGTAATGATAATAATCCATGATATACTCTACTTTTGTCATAAATTTGGAACACCCTATCCTCATAGAATATGAACTTTAATCGAAGTGACATGATAAAAATCCACCTAGTGGTAGATACTAATTATATTCTGAAAGTTATTTCAAACAGGTCAACCATTTTTCTGATCCCAAAAATGGTGGATACGAAACAATTCTCTGTCACTTTGGATATTCTTTTTTCTAACCCCCCCCCCTCAAATAACCATAACGATGAGGGCTCAACGTGGACTTAAACATCATTGGATGTGTCACTATTCATCTAAGCGATTTCGAAAACTATGGATTCGACATTAATACATGTTGTGTACGACTATTTTTACTTGTTCTTTCCGCCCTTACCCTGAGGGTGCTAGAGGTGTCTTGCCCATACTGGAGGCTTGAACTTCGGGAGTATCAGTGATCCCGAAAATGATGGATTCGACATTAATATCCGCCCCTTTCAATTATTTTTACATGGCATTCATTCCTACCCGTACTCGTAGTAGAGGTACGAGGTTTTTATTCCACAGTATCTTTTTTCAGATTGTTAATCATACATGTACCAAATTTGGTTGAAATAACTCCATGTGTTTCAGAATTATCATGGAACACGCTTATGTATACATATATATACATCTTTATTAATATAGATGTTCGAACAACACTCGGTCGGGAAATAAAGAACTGAGCAGAACAAATGACGAAGAGCAACGCTTTGACGTTTCCTCCGTCAGAAAATAAGGAACTGAGTACAATAAATATGTAACGATATGCAAAGCCTTTGGCGTTACCTCTGTCACAAAATAAGGAACCAAGTAGAATGAACGACAGGCAACTCCCACGGCGTTGCCCATTGTAAATTCCCTCGCCAGCTGATATGCTCATTCTTGCCTACACTTGAGCTTGAATATCAACGGGACTGGCACCTAAAAGCTTAACTATCCCGAAAACACAGTAATATCAACAAAGGGCCGCAATGGATTCGACAGCAATATCGGTCATCGTAGGTAGTTATTTTTTTTTACAAGTTCTCACTTCATACCGATAAGTGCTGTATTTGGACTTAAACGATATCAGGGGTTTGACTATTCATCTCAGTGAAACGGAAAACTATGAATTCAACATTAATATCGGTAATTATCAATTATTTTTTGTCCCCCCTTCACTTTCGCTCCAGGTAATGTTATGCTAAGAAGTCTGAACCTCACTGGAAACTAAACTTGGACTTAAAGGGCACCGGAGCTATCATCATTCAACGGGACCCCGAAAACCATGGATTCGACACTAATATCGGTTGTTTTGAATTGTTTTTACGTGTCACCACTTAACCCCCTGTAGGAGTGCTAATGGGGGGTGAACTTGGCCTTAAACTGCATGTGGGCTGTCACTATTCATCTCAGTGATTCCGGAAACTACAGATTCGACACTAACGTCAGTGATTTTTGATCGTTTTTATGCATCTCCCCACTTCCACTAAGCTCCCTATGTGCCTACGAAAGCCTTACTCCCCACAGTATTATTTCAAAATTGTAAGTAATATTCATAGCAAGTTTGGTTAAAATTGCTCCAGGTAATTCAAAGTTATGCTGGAATGTATATACATGCATTCATTTATATATATACCCACAATATAACACAATACTATTTTCACTTTGCTTTTAGGTTCTTATCCAGTGTTGTTAGAACAGAAAATGGCGATCTTCATAGTAACTAAAAGAATGTGATGTCACACTATTTCAGTCCATAGTGTTTCAATTAATTAAGCATACATTATCTATGAGTATACACCACGCACGTCATCTCAGGTAGAAGATTCACTGGGATACATGTTCAATCGATGAATTTAACAGTGCCTTACCCTCCATTTTTTTTAAATAGTCGCTGCCTTAACAATATAATGAATACGTATGTTCGTCAGTTTATCACTTGTGTAATATTCTATAAATGTAGGTCGAACTTCCTATATCGTTCACATGCCATTACACATATTACGGTATATCAAAACAACACGACTGATATATATGAGTTACAAACTTGAATACACGTTGTTTTCGTTAAGTATAATATTTGTAATCCGCTATTAATGATATCAGATGCCTGACCGCAATCATACAATAATATAGAAGCAATAAAACGACTATTCCTCACATTATTACGCCAGAAGGAATAAAAGTCAATATGATTGCAAGTATACCACACTGAATTTGAGGGCCGAAACTATACACTCACACGCAGACATTTACTGAATATATATAGTATGCATGAATGTATTTGTGTGTTAAACTAATTCACAATGAGGTGGTGTTGTGATAATTTTGTGATAGCAGTGATGATGTATGGGTAGAAACCTATTGTTAGGTTTAAAGCTTGTAGAGGTTGGAATAGCAATTTTTTCTCATTAAAACAATGTTTTTGTGTATACATTCAGGCATCGTTTGTTTAACTTTTTTGTTCTCTGTTATTTGCGTGTAAAAGGATGGTTACACCTGCTTAAAATAAAATCAAATTTTATTTTTATTATAACATACAGAGTAGGTGATAATAGACCGTTTATCTTAGAGGTTGTCCCTTCCCATTGGCTATATTTTCAACCATGGCAGTGGAGTGAGGAAGGAGATAATAGCTTCATTGGTTTTGGCGATACGCGCAGGATATCCATATCCCGATATTTGCATCACATCGGTAACATAAAATTTATCTTTAGCTAAACACAATTTAGTCATATATATTTTACTCGCGTTAATACATCAATCAACTCAATGTATCAATGATTGATCTTAGATTCGAAACACCAACATTGATAGTTTCACTATGTAAACTTTACTTCAAAACTCATGCAGATAGACATTTCTGTGCTACTAGAAAGAAGTAATGAAATGGAAAAGGAGATTTAAATATCATTCGGACATTAATAACAGATTACGATACTAAACTCAAAAACAGGAAGATAAACCTCACTAGTGAAACTTTTTATTGTCTGTTTTAACTGATTTTCATCCATGAGGAACAAGTAAAGCCCCGACTCTAGGTCACTCTAGGTGGCATAATGGAATATAACCCATCTATTGTCATGTGTCCCATAGATTTCACAGTCTCCAGGAAACTTTTCGGCAGAAATTTCAAGCTTAAAAAGTCACAATTGAATGAAGAAAACAATTTAGAAAAATAATTTTGATGAATTCTTCATAGGACCGGGCTCCCGACATTTGTTAACGTTATCCCTTTTACGGGCGATTATTATTATTATTATTATTATTATTATTATTATTATTATTATTATTATTATTATTATTATTATTGTTATTGTTATTGTTATTATTATTATTTTAAGGAACTTCCTTTATCCTCAATTCAGAATTTAATAACGATTTTCATTTTTATCGTTCATCCAATCTTAAATCTTAAAACAGGATTTGATAGAGGCTACATTTCCATTTCTCTTTCACATAAAGGAATTTCTTTAAAATACGAGTATGACGTACAAGTAAAAATCTTGTTCGGTGTTCTATTGTCTCTAATAACGTAAGAGTTACACTTGGAAACTAAAATTCAGTGTTTTCTCTTGTTCGAAATATTTAAATACCAAGAAAGAACATGATAATTTCAGTTTTCGACATTGGCTTACTAATAAAAGGAACGTGAAAATCTTATGTCAGTGAACAATATTTTTTCCCTAGCAAAATTAGAAATAACACCACTGAAATAATCCCGAAATTGCACTTATCTCATAAAATAGTGAAATAATGTATTATCTGTCACAACAAAAATGCCTGTTTATCGCAGAATAATATTTTTTGCCCCTTACTATGAGAATGAAATAGATTTTATACTTAAGAAAGAATTACAAAATATGTTGACTGCCTAAGTAATTTAAGAAGAGAAATATTAAAAAATACAAGTACTCAGTATTGTTTTAATTACTAATACTTATGAAAGCCATTGTAAAACTTTAGTGCAGAAATACAAATACAGTACTTGTATTTCTGTTAACCTTGTTAACTGATCACCACGCTCTGGTAGGATAACGAAAGTGTCGGTTGAAGCGAAAACAATAATTTCATAGCCCTTAAATTATATATAATCTCTATAATGGCTTAATAAAGCGCTGAAGGTATTATAATTCAGTAAATTTAACTTATCAAAATCTGAAATTTCGACCACAAACTGCTCCAGAGACATACTCAATTGAACGAAATTTTGTATACTGAAGAAAGCACACAAACCACCACTCATTTATGGCTACCTCCTGTTTCGCAGAATGCCTTAAAGTTATGCAACGTTACCAAGTTTACCAAGTTTACCAAGTTTGCAGAATGGTATGAAAATTTTTATAGGATCTCAATATTAGAAATATTTGGTGAAATGAACAAAACACCAACAAGATGCGGCTTGCAACAGAGCCTTGTCACACAAGTGCAATCGTGATTTACTGCAAGATAAACGAATCACAACACACAAACACATAAAAGAATATTTTGCAATGAACAATAATGGCATGAACCTTACGTAATAAATTTAGTATACAGGTGAGACTCTTAATATCACCTTTTTTCATTGGATTGTCATGTCAACTATCCGAATGAATGCAATGAGATACTGCATTAAAGTGTGGAATAAGGCCAACCTCGCCAAACCTGAACCTACTCTTAAGAACCCGAGTACGACTGTCTAAACGCCTCCACAATCTTCTCCGAAAAGTTAAATTGCCTGCTTCTAGCAGCCGCATTCTCAGAAAGTGCTTGCTTCAAAAGTAGAATGAATCTGTATATATAGGGCATGCCAACCCTCGGCATGGTTCGTGCTTTTATCGCCGTTATCAAATTGGTTTCTTATTGCCATGAAACATTAATAAGATATAATTAGTACAACGTAAGGAGTCAAATAACAATCCAATATAAAAAGTAAACTTTCAAATATTGCTGTATTAACGTGAGGAAGATTGCATTCAGGTCAACATAGGTGTCCACCAAATAGTAGTCTAGGAAAACCTGTACCTCTGGGATGTCGGGTATATCGTCTTGTATACATGTCTTCAAGAGGACCGAGTGGAAGTGCATTTGCTCTTCTAACCTATTTCCTCATATCATTATCAGCCTTGTAAAGTGGAGCCAATATCTTGTACTTTTCTCCATATGGATTGGATAAAATGAAACAAACAAACGCGTAATGTCGCTAGCTGGAATTTTTCTCTTGTAGCGTTTATTGCCGCTTGTTCAAAGTCAGTCATAAATTCTTACACACGAAACTGAAAGCAACAATCTTCAGTTTTTTTCTTGATTTGCCGAAGCACGAGTGTGTACAATGACTGAGTTTTGCTTTGCAATAAGCAGAAAAGGAGTTGTAAAAATATCCAAAATACTTTCCGTATAATGTATATAACTGTAAAAATAGACATGGACTTTTAAATGTTCCATTGTCACTATCTTTTTGTTCCTTTCCCTTAACGATGAGCTGATATACCAGCCATCTTGACTTTCACAATAATGTATGAAATAATTTTTTGTTACCCCAATTTGTATATGTGATTACAATACTACGATGGAATCAATTTCTCAACGTCTAATACAAATATCGGCGTACTTCTAGTGCAACCAGGCTTTCCACAAACGTATATAAAAGTAAAATTGATGTTTCTGCGAAACAGGAACACACACATTGGATTATTTTTCAGTTCTTCGAAATATAATACGGAGCGTGAAAAACCCGTTTGAAACCCTTTCTGCGAAACAGGAACATACGCTTAATTACAATATATGTGTGAACATTGAAGAAATCCATAACATTGAAAAAATACGATTGAGCCTACAATATTGAATGGAGCATAATATTTACTTGCATAATTTTATAA
This sequence comes from Thermobia domestica, assembly GCF_964235325.1. Classification (NCBI taxonomy): domain Eukaryota; kingdom Metazoa; phylum Arthropoda; class Insecta; order Zygentoma; family Lepismatidae; genus Thermobia; species Thermobia domestica. The sequence goes on from NC_137464.1 coordinate 150,189,025, forward strand.
ACACACTTACTAAACTCGGACAAATCATGTGGAGCACCGAGTGCAGTTGATGACGAAAATGACTTCTTTCTTGGAAGATGGCCATTAAGCCGACGGGTTGTTAAAGGGAGGACGATTACGAGAGAGTCCACTGTAGTACGAAACAATGCAAATTTTCGTTCCAATTTAATTAGCATAATCTTAGAAAGTCTAGTCCAATCGATACAGAAATTAAACATTAGTTGTAAAAAAAAATACATTTATATACTTTATAATATAGACTATTTAAGTTAGTAGCTATCTCGGTTTTCTTTTGTCGTCACTATAGTTCCCTAGGAACTAAAGAATGGTATCATGACTTATCCAAAGGTACTTAACAGTGTCTGCAACTAAAAACGGTACCACAAGTAGTTTCAAGTAGTTTTCAATGCGATATTGTTTGAACACTTCTACATTTAACCATGATTTAAAATCACTTACAAAACATCAGAATTACTAAATCATGAAGTTTTACGTCTGCAAATAAACTAAATTCAATCTTGTACACAGAAGTTCGTCAATGGGGGCACGTTCAAGCTCCTAAGTTCATATAAGTTGAGATTTTGTATACATACCTTAATATGGTAAATGATTATTTTTGCGTAATATCTTGCTCAAGACGGGGAAGGAGTAACATCCCGAATCCCCCTTGTGTACATGACTGATTGAATGCATTCACAAAGTAATTCATGTGTTCATAAAATGCACTTTAACAGATGTTGAATACCTGGACCATCTATGTTTTCACCCATTGATTTATATGGAGAACTAATATTTTGTTTTGTTTGAAGCGAATGGTTCGATTTTACTAATTTCTTCCTCATTGGATTTTGCTGACTGTATTTAAAAGTCTCTTCCTTCCTAAACAACAACAACAACATCAACAAAAAAAAAGTTTTGTTATTCATGATTTTTGCATTGAACAATCGAACATAATTTATGCAATAGAAAAAAACACATTTCGCTAGGCGAAAAACATAGAGAAAAAAACGTATGTGGCATACGTAAAAAATAATTCACATGCGTAAATCCTGTAGTTTTTAGACTTAAAGTACAACTATATACAAAGTATAACATCCTGCAGCAAACATATAACTGAAAACAACGTATGTTTTATAATACTGTTCGTATAAGTTTTTAGGGATTTGGGGGATTTAGGGAATAGGGAAGGAAGAGAGGATTGGGGAAGGAAGGATGTGTCCTGGGATCTATATGTTAGGTACCATCCCGGTATTTTCCTGGTTTGAATGAGGAAAACCCCAGGTAAAGCTCATTCAGGATGGCTGGCCTGGGAAAGTTTTTACACTTTTTCGATCGAGTGAGCCCAGCGGGAATCGAACCCGGGACCGCTCGTACCGCAGGAGTATAAGTGTTCCATCTATACGTACTTTCCGTATGACTGTATATAGGCGGTAAGGATCTCATAGACAGATGGATAATATATATAGCTGAAGTATGTAACATACGTACGTATGTAATATACGAAAGACTGTTAAATGTCAGAGATCCTGCAGCTGCATGATATAACATCTAAGCGGGGAAAAGGCAGTATGTATGTAGCATATGGATAATATATGTTCCGTACATATTTCCATAGTAAACATATGGATTCCGTATATTTGCACAATATACCGCTGTCCACATAATGGCTTTTTCTCAGTGAAGAAATCAGTAAAATCACAGAACTAACATTTCTGTTAATTTCAAAGAATACAAAAAGTAAGTTCCCCAAATACATTAATGATTACTACTACCACTACTACTACTACTAGTAATAATAATAATAATAATAATAATAATAATAATAATAATAATAATAATAATAATAATAATAATAATAATAATAATAATAATGACAATGATAATAATAATGGTAATGATAATGACATACATACTCAACATCGATAAAATGTTGAAAAGTCGTTTTTTTCACACCGTGTATCTTACATCTAGGCATTCTATGACGTAAGTGTCTTATTTTCTTGTCAGCAAGATCTACTGTATATGTACATACAATTTTAAATTAATGCTAAATATGTTTATTAATTTTCACCATATTTGTCTACTTACAAATTTTCAGACGCACTTGAAAGATCATATTAACTCGAACATTACAAACATTGGCTAGGGAAAATTAAATTAGGATTTAAGTCGATCAGAGCTCCAATCATTGGGGTATTTGCGTAGGAGAGCTGAGTGAAGTCCATTAACTAATCATCTATGATCGGTAAGTAATAATAATTAATTTATCACAATTAGGAAATATTTAGTGCTGTAAAGATAATCTGATAGTGTATTTACAGTGCAATTAAGTGAAAAATGATCTGTATATTGATCATGTGCTAGAATATTGATAGTCTTTCATATTTCTTACCCCAAGTTAATATAAGTTTAAAAAATAAAACTTATGAAGTAAAATTAATTAATTGACTAAGCAAAGCATTAAAAAAAATGTTTAATAAGATTGTAATGCATCTTTAGACCAGATGGGGTGTAATTGTTTTTAGAATATATTTTTCCATTGAAACAGAAACTAATAATTTCATATACCTTATATTTAAGTAGAGTATTGAAGTTTTATATTATTAATAAAGTAGAATTTCGTACAATTAGTTGGCAATACTGAAGCCGAACGAGTCAAGATAGGTAGATGATTATTTTGGCGGTGCAGGAAGTGACTTGTAGGTATTGTTGTTACAGTGTTTACAGACAACAATCACTTTTCATCATTCATATCCTCCCCTCCGCTTAACAGTCTAATCTGTTCCTATTCATTTTTAGTTTTTATATATACTTTTTTTAAACTTAGAAGATAATAGAGCCATTATTTGAATACTGAGCGATTTTGTGCGTTGAAAATACAGCATGGTTAAAAATAAAATTACACCATTCTTAGCGAAGTCATGACTCACGAAGCATTTTCCCTTTTAATAATAATAGGCACACTTGATTTCTCTCTCCTTCTTTTCATCTCTCTCTCTCTCTCTCTCTCTCTCTCTCTCTCTCTCCCTCTTGTCTTCTGTCGAAAGCACACGCATATGTGAAGGAAAGCCCCAATACAAAGTTTTTTTTCTTTTTTTCATTTATTTAATTTTCAACTTAATTTAGAGAAGGAAATAGAATTTAAGAGAGCATATTGTATAACAAAGGAAGACCATTTTTAATTCATGAAATGATCTTACTAAATCTGAACTCATGTGTGGGTTCTACGTTAGTCTCAGCATATTTCATTATTTATTATCAATATCGAACTTATATGCATACTATCATCAGCTTGACCAGATTCAGAACGTTACCAACAGTGCCAATGCTGAAACACTTGCAAGGGGGAGCAAGTCAAATTCAAAGGAAATGAACGAAAATATTGAATACTTTTAAGGCGAAATTGGATGTACAAGGATGGATCAAAAACAAACATACACACCATTTATATAGAGGAAAGTGTAATAGGTAACATACCAAGAATATATATACACAAAGTAAAAGGGGCCGCAGTAGCTCAGCGGTAGAGCGTCCACCTCTGGTGCATGGAGTCCTAGGTTGATTCCAGCTCGCATCAAGTGAGCCTTGTGGTGGAAAAACACCATGTGAGTGGGTTTTCTCGGGGTTCTTCCGTTTCCTCGCACTCTCTTCATTCCATCATTTCATTAATTTCTCATCATCACCGTCTCCTTTAGTTTAGCCAGCCTAACCATGGGGCGTAAAACTTAAGGATTTCATTTCATTTTTAATAGGTTAAAGCTACTTTTCATATAACCGCCATGCCTCTCAACACATTTCTTCCCCTTTTCACAAGTATCAAAATATCCTGTTCATAGGAGTATAACCATAGTTTGTTGGGAGTACAACCTTCTTCGCAAAACCGATTTGACTTTGTCATCGGAATTGAAACTTAGCCGGCCAAGAACTTTATCGAGCCAAGAAGATTATAGTCTGAGGGAGCACATCAAAACTGTACGGTGTGTGCTCGGAGACTTATCACCCAACTTCTCTCGTTTGTACGAACAGAAGTAGCAACATGGGGACGTGCATTCTCATGAAGGAATTTGACATTTTTAGCATCATATTAGAACATTTGTTACGAAATGTACGACGCAAATTTGTCAATGTTGTTTCACACGATGTAGCATTCACAGGGCGTTAGAGAATCCACCAGCAGAACCTTTGTATATCCGAGAATACGGTCACTAGCAATTTTCCGCAGATTTGAATTTTTTTCGTTGGGAATCAATATACTAGGGAAGTCAAAAAGTTCTTGGAATGTTATTGTAGCTTTGACATTTAAGATGCAATCATAATGAATCTTGTACAGTACAGCTCTTAGGTTGCGAAATTATGAATTTGACAAGTGTGAACAGATGATAACAAGCAGTGTACGATAAGTGTGAGCTGAACGGAATCATGTGTGGTGATCAGTTGGCACAATGTTGCAGTTCAAGAAACGCTCGAATATGAAGTTCATTTGCTTCAATGACTTTGATAGCTTTAAAACAGCTTACGGCAATGCTTCAAGGAAAAACTGGCCTGAAAGCTACCCGTTTCGTCACTATAGAAACGATCAAAACCAACGTCACGGCTGAACTTCGGAAGATATCAAAAGTCGAGAGTAGTGTTCCGAAGATTCATGTTTTGAAGGCGATTAAGTAAATATGTACTTATATTGTGGGAATAAAGAGCTGCAACAAAATTCCGGGAACTTTATGACTGGTATGATGCTCGTTTTGTTTCAGGTTTGTCGTGGTAGACCTAGCAATCATTGAATAAGAATACATTTCAAAAAACCATGCTCTTCTTCAGTGTATCGTGCCAGATTGTCGAGATATATAATCATTTATACCTCGTATGTACGCCTGTGAGGTTCTTTGTCACCCACTGAGCACTACTTTACGAAATTTCAGTTTGTCACGTACCACATCATACACTGTTCAGTATAAAATATTGTATTTGTTGGTAGTAAATTGTGAACTGCCTCTTCAATGGCTGTGATCTTCCCCATACATGCACACTATTTCCATGTAATTATCATTTGGGTTTTGTCTCTTTGCCCATAGAACCGAACTACAGCTCTTTGCTGTTCACAACTAGTCGACTGTAACACACGCCCCTTTTATGCTTGGTATTCACGCTTCTGCTACTATAGATACTCCTGATTAAACGACTGCAGGCTACAGTGTAAACATAGCTCTACTTCTCTTTCAGTTTTGGCGTAACAGATCAATATAATATCGCGTATAAAAATTGTTGAGCGTTACTGATTGATCCATCCTCGTAATAATTAAAAGTGACAAATACAATAAATATGATTTTAAGGTTAAAATAAACTCAATAAAATGAAAGTAGATACGAATTCAATATCTTTTATTATATCTAATTGCGCTAGTATGTCTTATAAAAGTATAATGTTAGTACGTACGTCTGTTACTACAGACAATAATTCATGAACGAAAGCAAATTTTTATATTTATTTATTTTGCAATAGACAGCTAAAGTGACTATTTCGGCCAAGTTCGTTAATGGGAACAATCCGTTAATATCTTCACAGGTAACGGTGATTTAACAGTGATTATCCATATCCCGTTAAAAATCCATTAACATTTCCTAGTTTCTATGCAATCTGCACAGTAGCCACGAAATGATAGTTGTCTAAAAATAAAATGGTTATGTAGCTTTTCTTATTGCAAAATATTCATTAACCCTTATTAGAATCATGCTTTAACGGTAGTTATCTCTTCCATATTTCAAAAATGGAATCGCGAGATCTTCTTTACTTTCTTTAGCATAATGTATCATATTCATTATTTCCTCTTTTGGTACTTTTATATCTTAATTCTTAAATCTTTCTATAACTCATTTCTTCTCATAGTAAATTTCTTCTTTATCATTTTGGTCAATTTCTTTTTTCCCATTTAATGGTTTTCAGTACATTCTGCATGAATTTATCTTAATTTTTGTAAAAACTCAATAACGAAAAACAGAGAATTTTGAAAGATGTAATGTGTATCATATAAAATTTTATATTAATGAAAGGAGAAAACAACCGATTTTTAACACATCATCTCCTCTATAGATACAAATTAATAGTTGTTTTAATGCAAATCAACTAATAGTTGCTTTAGTGCTCGACAATTATGACATCATAATCGTGCATCTAAAGTTTTGGTCTGTGAAATCACACCTGCAGACCTATAAGAACAAAAATCTGGGTTTTCCGGGTCATGGGCCAGGAAGTTTTTAAACCATCCCATCACTGCTATGGATACTACTTTCTCATCGAAGTTTGCTTGTAACTGCTGGATAGTAGAGGGATAAATTGAAGATTAACTTTCAACTTCAGGAAGTATTTTTTGTGCTAAATATGTACGAATCTATACTCATTCCTGTCCGGTATGAGGGGATTACTAAAACTTTGGGGATAAAAGAATACTTTCAGTGTCCGCATATGAGGGATCAGTAAAAAGAGGATACTTTCCCATAATTATAGTGTCTACATATATATTTGATGAGGCAAAATAGTCTGTACGTATGATGGATATGTTCGCTATTCAGAGGTGTCCGTTAAAGGAGGTTTCACTGTATTACTTTTGTTTTGTTATCTCAAGGAATAAACACTATAATTGGTAACGAACCAAGTATTTTATCCATATCCCTCAAAAATTCTGACTAAAACACACTTAAACAGATTGGCTCTGTACTTCTGTTCTGGAGCTTCCCAATTAAATATATCATGCTACCTTTACGACATTTCCTTTAATTCGACTAACATTGATTTTAAATGCAGTCATTAATTAGCGAAAGCAATTCTCGCTGTCAAAGTAGAACTTTCTTTCCTTTCTACTTCTAAAAAAATTAAGAGGAGTAATTTATGAATTTGTTTAATCATTTTGTCTTCCAGATATTATGAAGTACTTTTATATGGTTCTTTAAAGCAATCAACGGTCTCCTACTGTCACCACGTAATCACATAGTGAAAGAGTCCCAGACTTCATCAGCAGCAGGTTAAAGTGTGACTGATGATCACTCACACCTTTGGACGATAATGAATATAGAAGCTTCTGGCCTTCTTTTTACACCTGTTCCCTTTCCACCTATCTTGTACTGTGTTTACCTTACGTTGTTCTGATCCCCTCTAACAGCAAATTTTCCTTCTTCTTTATATTGTTAATGTTTTACGAAGAACAATTTGGAAAGAGAAAATAAAATGTATATAAAATAAAAGAACCTATGTAATAAAATGTTAAGCACTAAAATAAAAAGAAAATCAAATTTCGCGCTGGTATACAGAGATAGAAGCAAATGTTGCCTCACATGTTTTGCTGTGGTGAATTACAACAAATACATTGAATTTCCCAGAAAAGTTCAAAAATGTGGAGCTATAGTTTTCAATGGCAAAACGATCGATTCTGGTCTGAAACGATCATCAGAGGTCTTCTGTTTTCTCCTTCCATCAAGTCCTTCACGGTCATTCACTAGCATTTATAATCCAGTACTATTAACCTTCAGTGGATAAGCATAGAAATTTCCAGTATGTGTATATCCTTTTAAACTTCCTTTCATACATCTGTCAACGGTATCAGAGCAGAAACGGCAAGAGACAGCAGACCAAAGGCTGTATGATATGGATTCAGCATCGCAGGTACAAATTCGACTTTCACCATTATCTCTTTGTTGTAAGCAGAAATGATACAAAACTATCACTCCTGGTTTCCGAGAAATTGTTTTATGAAATAGATACAGCATCTCCAGAATGAATTCCTTTTACCACTCTTACTACTCTACTGAAAGCGGAAGTAGTTCAACCAGCACCGGAAGTACTTCAATTGAAACCAGCAGTACTTCAACCGGAATTGAAAGTACTTCTGGTTTCAGTACTTATCTCCATACACTTCTTACTTATTAAACTGTACACACAAACTAGATAAGTGAGCGTGTTTATTCCTAAAGGGTCTTGCTCGTTTCAGTAACAAACAGTACCCGAAGTGGGTGGTGGATCGCAATGAATCACTTATGCCATAGTGCTTATAGTTGACCCACGGTTCACTGACACACTTTTAAAACATAATACAACTAAATCACTTGAGTCATTACTCACTGAACCTACTCTGCTCTGGTATTGGTAGAATCTCTACTTAGAAACAATGACAATAACAAAGGTATTTGAAAGGATATTGATAAACAATTAATACACCACTTTAACTTAGTACTTCCTTCTCTTTCTTTTCTTGCAGCGAGATATACATTCCACATGCAATAAGAATATTGTTTGCATTGCTATCCATTTTTTTAAAAGGGGGGGGGAAATTATAATGCAACTCCGAAAAAGTCCAAAATAGTGACGTCTGTCTGCAGTTCTATATATGAATGATCAGTTCTGAAACAGTCCAAGTCAGTCATATTTGTGTTAGTTAACCTATAACATATTCCTATATGCCAATAACTTCATATAGTAGTTTTAAAATTACATCATCAAATTATATTTTTAAAAAAACATAATCACAAGTTGTATTACTTCGTAAGTGTCAGCCCAGGCACTTCAGAACCTTGTTTGTTAGTCTGCTAAGTGTGGTTGAGCGAATTTGATCACGCAAGTAAAGGAGGATCGTCAGATTAGTGTACCAACTTCGATACTTCTGACACCATATCTTGTAGTTCGAGTGAAATGGACTGTTTAAGGTAAAAAATAAAAATAGTTAATTCGGGCTGAGCTCATAAGCAAAAGTAAAACAGTTAAAGCAAAATTAATAAGCGTGGGCAATATGGTACACTCTCGGTCACAAAAAGTGGGACTACCTTCCAGAGACAGGACCTAGGGATGCGCACGAGATAAGATTTGAGTCTGTCTCGTCTCGAAAAAGTGATGTCTCGACTCGAAAAATGTATTCTTTTCTATTGGAAAAGCTGTGTCTCGACTCGAATTTTGTCAGGAAAATTCCATCTTGTGCGTATCTCTACCAGAGGCTAAGTCCGGAAAGTTGAACCTAGATCCTTACGTCCCTTGGATCTCCTTACAAGGGAAATCTATTTTCCCTCCATTCAATTACAAAGCTTGTGGAAAGTACTCTGTCAACTAAACAGTAACAGAAACAAACGGGAAAAAGCTAATAGCAATGCGCTCTTGGTTTAGTAGACCCCGCTCGTCTAGTGGCTAGCATGTGCGCCTTTGGTGTACGGGGTCCCGGTGGGAGAGCCTTTGGAATATTAGCTGTCCTCGATGTTTCTGTCTTCGTGTCCTTTTCGTTCTAGGTTACCGGTACTGCAAAAACGAGTTTAAGACAATTAAATTTAATAAAAACCTAGTAATAAGTAGTCAAGTAAGTTAATATGGCACGTTCGGTGAGTGAGTTAACTTTAAAAAAAGTAGATAAGATAATGGATTCGCGTGTTAATATTTATTTTTAACATGAGTTCGAATTCTGGCTAGGAAATCTTTTTTTGTAATTGAAGAATCTGCATCTTCTGACAAAGAGAATTTATGTTTGAATGCAAGAAAGTTATTAATATATAAATCTGGTATGTAATATAGTACACATATGTGTATATTAGAACACATACATTAAACAAAATCACAACTCCTTCTGTTGTCTCCAACGTTTACTCGAGCGTGGGAGATCCATATTCGATTCCTGGCGGAGCTAATATGGTTAGGATTCCACGTGAAACAACATGTACAGGTCTTATGTACCCTCGGTGTTGAAAGAGACACTAAACTCCAATAAAGCATAGACTAATGTTTACTTTTGAACAGAAAGCAATATGGAAAAATGTTTATCCTAGAAACTAATTCTTTAGTTATTCGTGCAAGCAAGGGCGTCATATCTGGAGAGCAAATAGGCAATTACCCCCCTGAGTTTGAGATGTATACACATTTTAATCAATAGTATAATAATGTACTAATGGCAAACGTGAAACTATATAGGCCTACATCGGAGAGTCTTACCCTCCCTCAAGCAAAATCTAAAACGACCACTGCAGGCAAGGGGGATCATTGTATTAGAAAATTTATCGTTAAATTTTATCAATACTAAAAAAAAAAAAAAAAAACATGAACATGTAATAAATATAAAATTGGAAATTTGAATATTGTAGAAGTTGTCCTCCTATTACGCATTCAAATATGGACTTTTAAAATACTGAATCACTTATTGTTAATGAATATATTGTGTATTGCAGAGCACACCTCCAACTCAAGCAAACTTCAATATTCAGCACTTTCGGATAAAGAAACAGGAATTTTAAAATAATATTTTATAAATTTCCCCTTTTCCTTCTTAAAGAGGCGTTTCCGAGAAATATTCCTTTACTTTTAATTAAGAGTTTCAGCTTGAGCATGCTCAGATTAATCATCTTCTGAATAAAGAAAAGGAAATTTGGATATTATAGAAATTAGTTATATTTCATCTTAGAGGTGAATTTTTTAAAAACACTGAAATGCAATGTTTCCTTGATTTTAATTTAAAATTTATTTATCAAATTCACATCTTCATGTTACACGAATCCTTGCATTCAGCACTTTCAAAATAAAGAAAAGAAAGAGAAATATAAATATAGAAATGACCCCATTAGGTGCGGAATTCTTTGAAACCCTGGAACATATTTCACTACTTTTATTTAAAAGTCTATATGCTAAATTCCAAACTTCCAACTTAACCGAATTTTTACATTCAGTTTTTTTTTTTTTTTTTTAGAAAAGAAAGAGAAATTTGAATATTAGAGAAACAATAACCGTTTCCTCCTTAAAAAAAAAAAAAAAAAAAAGCAGTTTCGAAAAGGTTGAAACACGTATTTGTCTGTTTCTAATGAAGGATCAATCATGAATAGGGTCTAAAGGAGTGAAAGAGAATAAAATATTCACAATCTTGCAAATTTACAGATATATAAAACCATTATCTAATAGGGACTACGTAAAATTTATTTGGAATTCGATAAAACATTGAAATTCAATATTAGAGATGGAGTATTCCAATCATCTCCAATAGTTGCAGTTGAAAGTGGTGAAAGATAAGTTGGTACCAGGGAAGCAAGAAAGCTCGTGCGCTTTTATACTATGGAAGAAAACTGTCAATTACAGGGTTTTAACGGTTTGTTTATTCGGCAAAATAGCCTCCATTTGCTTCTACAACCTTCTCCCAGCGCTCAAGAAGCTTGTAAATGCCAGTTTTGTAGAATATTTGTTCCCGAGACTCGGAAAACTCAGCAACTGCATTTTTGACGTCTTGTTCAGTCTTGAACTGCCTGCCACGCATAAAGTTGTCTATGGCCAAGAATAAATGGCAATCCGAAGGGTCGACATCTGGGGAGTAGGGGGGATGAGATACAAGCTCCCAACCAAGTTCTGAGATTACTTCCAGCGCCTGTTTTGCAGTGTGAGGGCGCGCGTTGTCCTGGTTATAGAGCACACCTCTTTTGTTTACTAGTGCTGGGTGTTTCTGGGTCAGTTTGGTGGCTACCGTTCTCAGTTGTGATGAGTACACATCTTTGGTAATTGTCTTACCAGGTTCCAAGAATTCGTAGTGCACGATACCGTTCGTAGTCCACCAAACACAGAGCAAAACCTTGTGTTGATGGATATTCGGTTTTGCAGTCAAAGGCTTCGGATCATTCGGTGATAGCCAATGGTATGTCCGTTTTTTATTGTCATACATGACCCACTTCTCGTCACAAGTTATTATACGGTCCAAAATTGGACAGATTTTGTGTCTCGTCAACAAAAATGAACAGATATTCAGTCTTAGAACTTGGCTCGTAGCGGTCAGCTCGTGAGAGACCCACTGACCCAGTTTTCAGGTCTTCCCCAACTGATGCAGACTTACCCGAATAATTTTCCTGCTTACCTCGAATCGGTGAGCAAGTTCCTCGCATGTTTGACTGGAATAATCTTCAATAGAGGCCTTCAGGTGGTCCATATCCACTGATTTAGGGCTCCCAGAGCGAGGCTTATCTTGAAAGGTCTCGTCACCAGTTGGAAAGGTCTGGAACCATTTTTGTGCTGTACATTTACTTATTACACCCTCTCCGAGCGCAACACATATTTTTCTAGCTGCTTCTGCATCATTTGTCCCCAATTTAAACTCGTAAAGCAAACAATCTCTAAAAACTTCATTTGACACTGACATGATCACGAGCGATTTTTACACACTACACTGACAAATGCGTTGTTATATTCACCGTGGCTGATGCGTCAATGAATAAGCTTTCCCAAACAGTCAAAACTTTCATGCTACGGGGACAGATGTCGCCGCAGCAGCCAAATGGAAGCGGGAGTGGTTCAAAAGCGCACGAACTTTCTTGCTTCCCTGGTAAAAAGTTAAATTCCCCCAAATTTCGAAGTTTCATTATTGAAATAATATAAGAAAATAATTTGTTCGATAACTTTTACAAAAATGATTTGATTTTGATGAAATACTGCTATCCTTTCTTTAAGTCTTCCCAATCACTACCATGCATGGGGGTTTAAGTCTGTCAAGAATTTAAGGCTGAATAAATGAGAGAAAAGTTTAACGTTACACGGTTATGCCCTTTAGCCTAAAGGAGAGGGGGTGGTTATGAAAGTAAATGACAGTGAAAATAAACGTTTAATGATTTTCCTTGGGAATCGCGCCCGGGACAACGTGCACCAAAGATACACTCGCCAGTTGCTAACGAAATATTCACATTACTTGTTCATTATGAAATACACCATATGCAAAAGAAAAATAGGCTTTGACCTCACATCGAGTAATGATAATTTAATTAGTTATATTGATTTATAAGCAAGTCTGGTAAGTTATGTTGGTTCAGTGAGCCACTCCATACATCATTAGCATATGCCATAACTTCGTGAACATCATTCAACTTTAGGCCCTGGTTGCTATCTTTGATTTTCCTTATAGCGTATTCCAGAACAAAGTTGAATAATAATGGCGACAACGCATCTCCTTGTTTCAGGCCATTCTCGACGTGAAAGCTCGTGAACAAAAAGCTTCCTACCCAGACTTTACTTTGGTATTCATATAAACATGACTTAATTAATCTAATAAGCTTTTTCAATATTCCAAATACTGAAAGAATGTTGTACAATGTTTCTCTCCTAACCGAGTCGTAAGCCTTTCTAAAATCAATAAATAGTTGATGTACCGGGGTATTGTATTCCTACTTCTTTTCGAGTATTTGTCGAATGGCAAATATTTGGTTCGATTTCGTCTAAATCCGCACAGATAATCTCCAATAATTTCATCTGCGTATGGGGTCAATCTTGCTAATAGATTGTTTTTGTGAGGATTTTATAGGACGTTGACAAAAGAGAAATGCCTCGATAATTATTGCAGTCAGTTCTGTCGCCTCTCTTGTAAATAGGAACGACTGATTCTTTCCACTTTTATGGCAATTATTCCTTGTTCAAGATAAGGAAAATAAGTTTGTGTATCTTGTTCCACAATTTTTCGCCTCTACCTAAAATTAACTAAGGCGGAATTTCGTCTACACCCGGAGATTTGTGTTTCTTTAATTTCTTTATGGCGATTTTTACTTCTGTTCGGCTAGGCTCTGGAATATAGGGTTCTGCGGCGTGTATCTCCATTTCTCCACGAACATTAGTTTCTGGCTGCGTGTTAAGCAAATCGTCAAAGATATTTTTTCCATTTATTTAAGATGCTATCTGTCAGTGAGAACTGTTCCGTCAGCTTTCTTTAATATATAAGCATTATTTAATATATAAGCATCATTTAATATATAAGCATTATTTAATATTTCAGCATATAAGGAAGAACACTTTTGCAAGCTTCCGATATCTTGCACTCCATTGCAGTTTAATTTAGCATAATGTTTGTCAAATCATTTTCGACATTCTCAAGTGCATATGCATTAATTTTTCCATTTATTTATGTAATGTAAGGTAAGCTACCTCGTAGCTAAACGATTAGCGTGTGCGTATTGTCGTGGGAGCCACGGGTTCGATTCCCGGCAAGGTCTCGTTTTCTAATTCCATGTTAGTTGTAGGAACACACTTCACATGACCTGGCTTCTGCAAGGTATGCTAAACTTTCATCAACAAATGACTATCTATCTAATTTTAAATTAGAACATTTTTGTTTAGTTTAACGTCCCTCGTTCATGCACTGAGGCTAAAAGAGATGATGATAATAAGATAGAAGATAATGGTAGAATGAAGAAAGTGGGAGCAACGCCGTAACTTAGAATTTTTTCTGGGGGGGGGAATATTAATACGCGTATTTAGGCCCCATAGAAAAAGTTGTTTTTCTAATTTTTGGGCTCCCTCTCTCCATCTTTCTCTCATCTTTATGCGTCCCCCGGAGCCTGTGGACCCTCCCGCACTGCAAGGTCTGCGGGGCCATTAGTTACGCCTCTTGGACCGTTCCAAACCAATTAATTAAGGGGACAATATTGATAAATCTCAAAGATATACAAATAAATATTTTTTTCTACGGCCCCTAATAGTAGGCATTTTTACTGAAATGGGCCCACAACTCATTTTTGTTTATTTGCCTTTTGTGTGCTGTTTTGTTTATGTAATGTAGTAAAACTTTTTGATGCTTCATTTATAATTTCATGTTCGTATCGTATATGGAGTAAGAAAATTTTGTCGTAAAATGGACCCCCCTCGACCGGCAGGGAGCTTCCCTGGGGGGAGGGGCAGTTGCCCAATCCTCCCCACAAGTTACGGCCCTGAGTGGGAGGAAATAAGAGAACTTCCAGAATATCCACTCTCATGTTGTCCGGATTACATACCAGAGATAGACGTAACAAACAAATCATTCTAAAGAAAGATTCATAATTTTAAAAATTCCTCTCGTATTTGTATGTTTATCTTGAATTTACAGAGCTACTTGCGGAGGTACTTTTCAGAAAATAAATTACAAAAGTCTTAATGTGTTTTTCTGACAAAAATATCGCTTTAAGAGCCCAGCTTAAAAAAAAAGAAAGTAACTCGTTTTATTAGCAGGAAAATTTATGTAGGTTTAGGTACAGCGCCCTCTGAACCTCCTATGAAATACACGGATCAGATGAATCACGTTATAGCAAAAAACTATAGAATGTTTCCAAATATTCTTACTTTTACTTATTTTAATTTGGCTCCCAGAAAGGTAACTGTACAAAGGTATGTTTTGGTCATACTCGAATTGGCAGTGAAACAATTAGTAAATCGCGGGAAGCAGATGGCTAATCATTGTAATCTGTTTGTAGTTACGACAATTTCCTTACTTCTATTACTTTTTTAATCATTCTAGATTAAAAATATAAATAATGTATCACATTTGCGACTCAAAATTACCGTAGATTTCTATGTTGTAGCTTCAAAAGTTACTGACGGATATCTATTTAAAAGCAATAGAAATATTTATCGATAAGTACTTCAACTTCATTGGCGTAACTAGGATAATTTCCTAGGGGGGCCATGGCCCCTTGGTTCTGAAAATTAGAAAAATATTTTTTAGAAGACCTTGTTATGATGTCTCTTCTGAGTCCCCCTTTCCCCACACTCATTATCAAATCTTCAAGTTATTTAGTTCTCCTAACACAACACTGTCATGTAAAGTACAATGAAAATCTATTATATCAGAAATTTGCTTAAAATTGTGTATTCCCTATATTCTGTTGCTACTAAATAACTACCTAAAATCTACTAAACATTTCCTATTACTGTTTTACTCGCGCAATTCTGAGCGAATAAACGTTAACCGTCATGCTCTCAGTTTACTTTTACACAGGGGTAAAAGTGGATCTGAAAGGGGAGAGGAGGGATGACGTCACGTCGTCCCCCGTGCCTATCTTTGCCCATTGTATTCTTTTAGGAATTGGAGGGTTTCCGTAGATAGTTTCGGACGTGGGAGAACGGTGTGCTCCCGCGTTCACCTTAACTTTTAGCCCTGCTCTTAAATATAGTAGAAACACAAAGAAATATACAAGCAATAATATAATTTAATATTATAACTTTTTAAAAATCAGTCATGGGCTAATATTTATTCACTGTATTTAAACTAAAGTTTAAACTCTTTTCATTTTCAGTTTTACGACAAATCATTGACGTTTACTAGTGTTGCAGTTTAATTACACAAATCTTTGCGAACAAAGAAATCATTTTTTATACACAAGACATTTTGAACTTTGTGGTGGACAAATACCGTGTGCGTGGGTTTTCTCTGGTTTCCTCCCACTTTCTTCATTCCACCATTTCATTCATTTCTCATAATCACCGTCTCCTTTAGCCTGACCGGCATAACTGTGAGACGTAAAACTCAAAGATTTCATTTCATTTTTAACTAAAAAAAAAGCAAGGTATATAAAACTACCGAATCGGAGAAATATAGTTGGCTAATTTCCCGTAAATCTTAAATATTATATATATATATATATATATATATATATATATATATATATATATATATATATATATATATATATATATATATATTAGAGATAAACAAATCAACAATACGGGAGGAGAAAACTTGTAGACGGACTTGAGGGACTCGTTTTCCTATAAAAGATGTTTCAAATTAACTTTTCAATGAAATATTAAATTACACACCTTAAAATTTAAAATTATCGGGAGGACGTATGATAAGTGGCCCTGATTGACAAGCAGAAGTGATTGTAAAATTTAAAAAACAAACATGAAATGAAACAAATATTGAACCAGCAGAATTGATTGATAATAATGTTGATCCCAGTATTTTAGCAGAGAGAGAAAGAAGAGAGAGAGAATATATGTCAACTCTTGTAATATTCCTAAATTACACATGAGCTTTCTTAGCGTATTGTTGTAGTTACATCGTTAGCGTCAACCGTCGGGAAATATGATTACAGCCAGGGGATACCCACGAAGACGTCCACCGGAAGAAACAACGCTTAAGTGCTCAAACAATCGAAATGGTTCAAACTACACAAATCTGGTGGTGCATATGTTAGACAATAATAAATTGAAAATTATATTATATAAAATTATCTTAGGTATTTTTACTATTTACGATCATGCTATTTACTATCCATAAATCATTATCTCCTCCTAAACACCTATAATTATACATAGTATTAAGGAAAAATAGCAATCGTTAAAAATGTTTTTTGTTTTGTTTTGTTTTTTTTTTTTCATTGAAAGAAAATATATCTTGAGCATGCACGAGAAATCTATAATTCAGTTTGCACGTAAATTATAAAACTTCTTTCATTATGGTTTTGTGTATTGTCACTGTAAACAAACCAATTTGAAATAATATAGCTACTGTACGTACATTTTAACTTAAATATTATGGTTGCATGTTTATGACAGCATTCAATAGTTCAATAGCGCCTGGTATCAAGATAACAACCTCGTATTAGGACTGTTTCTCTGCAGCAATCCATAGACTTATGCACAGGCATTCTATTTAGAAAGTAAAAATATGAGGTACCTATTTCGAGTCAAGAAAAAAAAACAGAATTGATGATATATTGCTCTTTCTACTGAGGCCAACAACATTTTCCATCGAGGTGTTTGCTGAAGAAAGAAATAGATCCTCACATAATGTTTATTTGAAGTGATGGTCAATTACGGAAAACAACAGGAGATGGTGATGATGATATATATGTGGCTTGGCATTGTCATGCAGAAGTGAAAATGGAACTCCTGCTGAGGACAAGTAGAGGAACAAAAACAAAAGAGCCGTCTCGTCTCCCTCCTTGTTTCTCTTGTTAATTATGACTATCTCTATAGAAGTGGAGGAGGGATCTGAAAACAGAAAGAGATAAGTGAGAGAAGGGGCGGGTAGCAATCAATTCGTGACGTCACATGCTGTAATCAGCGGCAGGGCAATGTCACCCGCGAGACTTGCAATAGAAAGCCACATCCGTAATTGTAGAATGACGGTTATTGATTAGAAGTGGCTGGTGGCAGAATGGGCACCACGGGAGCTGACGGCAGCGCCGATTTAATGACCTGCGGCCTGGCCGCGAAGGGAAAATGCACAAACTGAAAAGAAGGGAAGGAGAGGAAGTTGGAAGAAGAAGAAGAAGAAGAAGAAATCAAGGTGGCAGTTGATAGGAGTTAGTTGAACATCGATGAGAAAGTTTTAGGGAGAGAGATTAAGAAATCTATATCCTTCCAAAACCAAGATTCAAAGCAAGTCCAGCACTGTCTTCCTATAGCTCCAGAATAACTATCATACCTCCTTTATACCAGTGACATTTTATAGTAAATTATTGTGATTTTTTCAGATATACATTGATACAAACATAACAAAGTTAAGCTAATTATTCGGCCACAATGCAAAATTATTTTGATCGTTTTACTATGTGAATTACGATAAGGTGGCAACCTGGAATTTGTTTCAGGGAAGGAATTATATTTTCCAAATGTGATAAGTAACATAATTGAACTTAAAACGTTTTGATGAAGGCTGTTCCATATATTGCCCCGATGGATACAGTTGGTTATTGCATTTTTAATATAATTCGTATACCAAAATTTGACGCATATACTATAAATACATCTATTTCGTCTGATTCTTCTTTTTATTACAGCTGTAACTTGGAATTTCATCAAATTAACCAATATCAACAACAATAAGTTTGACAAGTTTCAGAGTATTATGATGAATTAATAATTTGGCTCTGGAAATGACGAATATAAATATCAATCAAACGAATGCAATAACATATAGTCATTTAGTAAATTCTATACCAAGATATCGTATTGAGCTATACTTTAATCGGTAATGTAAAAATGAAATACGTAAGATAATATTTGTTATAAATTCCTACATACAGGGTGAGTGAAAAATAACTAGATATTTTTTAAATGTTAGAAATTGTGTAATATTGATTCTTATTTATAAGAAAAACATTACATATATACTTCGTTGGATAAAACAAACAAAAAAACAAGAGAATATGTTAAATCTCAACATAGGCGTCTGTTTTCTCAAACCAGCTTTCTCAAACGACTGATAGTTTTCTGATGGAAGTCAATTAAGATGTTACCAAAAACCTTTTGAATCCGTGCTTCCACTTTCTCCACTGTGCGAGGTTTGAATTTGTACATCTCCTGTTTAGTGTAGGTCCTCAAGAAAAAAAATCGCATGGAGTGAGATACTGACTTCTCGCTATCAATTTGTAAGTCCAGCAGTGATTTGAGCTTGCTTGAACAGATCAGCGGTCCGTCAAGTTTGTTTACATTGCGCGTACTGCTTCCAGAGGTCAACGATTGAACTAAGTGAAGCAAGTAATGTAAAATACTAATAAATATTTTGTATTATGGCACTTTTTAAACATGCAATCAATACTATTATAATTTTCATAGGGTATTAAAGATACCTAGTTGATTTTCAGTCAATCGGTACATCACATAATATAGGGATGGCTTCTCTTCGAACGCATTTGAAACTTTGTCACTAATAGAAAAGTTAAGATTGTTAGTTGGAAAACATAATCCAATTTGGAATATTTCTCGAAGTAAGATGTTTCCTATTGCTTCTTCTTCCTTTCTATTAAACTGTTTTTGTTTCTTTTTTAAGAGTTTAGATAAATTTTACTAGTATTTAAAAAATGTAAAGATAGCATGTAGTAACACGATCCATAATTTTAGAGTATAAAATTTAGTTTCTGTAGTTTAATGCAAAATATCATTTTCAATCTGTTCTGAAATTAATAAGAAAATTAAGCTTGAATTAGAGAAATAAAATGAACAACAAAAACAAATGTAAGATACAATTTATTAGACAGCATGTTTGCTTGCCGCAAGCTTGCCTATCGCTTTTATTTGATTTTATTTCGCTTTGGCTTATACACAAAAGTATATTTCTGCTTAGCGCAAGCCGTAGTGCGGGCAATCCACTCTTCGCTTGCGATACGCTTTTCTTTAGATTGAAGTAAAAAGCTAGCGCGCGTTCGATTTTCAGTTGTTCTCAAAATCCACGTGACGCTGACCTCCTTACTTTCGCCGATAAGGTAGTGTTCGCGTTGTTAGTGTCTTGTTAGCATTCAGCTTGAATAAAGAACAAACTTGATTATTTTTTTTAATTGTTCCGTCTAGTACTCTAGTACTCTAGTCCCACGTACCTATAATATCGCTCTTTATTTCCTCATATTTCGGTAACTATGAGGCATAACGAATTGTAGTATTTACGTATAAAGCATAAATGTGAACATAGATGGCAGCAGATTTGAGCCTACTTATTTCGCGAAAGAATACAGAACTGTTGCAGATATTTTAATATAAACTTCAAGTTTAACTTACAGTTTACTATAAACTTTATCTGAACGCTGTGTTTAAAGTATAAACATTTTTCTGCGTTTTTATATAAAAAGGTAGAAATTTCAAGTACTCGCCGCTAATATAGGAACATGTTAGATATTTGTAAGAAGCAACGGCGCGTTGCGTGTCACAACTAAACCGTAACAATTATGCTTATTTTGATGTTTTGCAGAAGCGGATGGGAGACTTGGGTGTTTTCATGGTTGTGCATATGCTTCAATAATTGGGGAGGAGAGGGAACAATATATTGTAGCATAGATTTAGTCAGACGGTTAAATTATACTGATTTCATACTGTTTTATATAAATTCGCTTAGTGCAAGATTCCATATAACTTCTTTGGCGTGTGTTTCGCTTGCAATAAGCTTAATAAAGCTTGCCATTGATGAGAATACGCTTATACTTGGCTTGCGTTTGAGATAATTTGACTTGTGTTTAACTTGTGAAGACAAGCTTGCCCCAAGCCTTGCCCAGATGTAACTAACTAGCTTGCCACAAGCTTAAAGCAAGCTAATTGGCTTGCATAGTTTAGCTTGCGGCAAGCTAATTTACCTTGCAACAGCAAGTTTGTGGCAACTTGCAGCAAGTTTAAATTGCTGTCTGGGTGGTATCATTTAATTTTAAGGTAATTTAATCATCTATATACAGTATATAAACGCTAGGTTGTATCAAAATGCTAGGTTTATATGTTTATTCCCAATCCTTTCGGCAATGAGATCTCGAAAACCACAAGTGCTAGAAACGTGAAGTTTTCATTGGTCGATTCCAAATTTTGTGTAGATTGTCCAGTTCTAATTGAAAATTTAGAAAACATTACCCTTATTACATTTTTAGCGGTACATTGGAAGTGTTGAAATTTTAACCCATTTGGTCCCAGAAAAAAAAAGTTGTTGAATTGGGTCGAAATTTCGTAGCTTTCGTCATCGGGATCTCTTATTACTCTTGAAAGTGAAATTTCGTTCATGTCATTTACGATTCTGCGTCACGTGACTGATCTCATATGAGATCACTAGGACTTTGTGATATAAAATATACATGTATGGTAAAGACTGTAGAAAGTGTAATTTAAGCTAAAGTTGAAAGCGAAAACGAAAAAAAAGTATATATATATATATACAAGGGTGAATCAAAAAGTAAGGTGAATTATTGATTCACAGAAAAGCGTACAGAGATACGTCGATGAAGCTTTACTATGTTTGAAGTATGGTATCACAATATTATTCGAAGAAGGAACCGTAGTTGTCTAAACATTTATTTCAACGTGGCACCAAATCATCCATGCCCTGTTCAAAGAAATGTGGTTCCAGATTTCCTAACCAGGTACGTGTAGCCTGTTGTGCCTCTGTCAGTGTCTGGAAACGCTGCCCACGGAGATGTTGCTTCAGGGGGCCGAACAAATGGTAATCCGACAGGGCTAAATCAGGGCTATGCGGAGGGTAATCGAGAATTTCCCACTTGAACCCGCGGAGGTGTGTACGGTTTCGTTCGGCTGTATGTGGACGTGCGTTATCATGCAGTAACAACACGCCCTCTCGGAGTGCCCCCCGCCGTTTCTGCCGTATGGCTGCTTTCAGCCTGTCCAGGGTTTGGCAGTAGGTGTCTGCATTAATGGTCGTACCCTTTTTCAGAAATTCAACATGAATAACACCGAGACGGTCCCAAAAGACAGTAGCCATTGTTTTCTGGGTAGATGCTATTGTCTTGCATTTCTTGGCCTGTGGTGACGATGGATGTTTCCATGTCATGCTCTGACGTTTGGATTCAGGTGTCCATAGAGGTATCGGAGTTCATCGCCCGTTACGATCCGATGAAGGAATGAATTTCCTTCGTCGGCATAACGTGTGAGGTGGCTCAGGAAAATGCCCATTCGCTGGTTTTTGTGTTCGTTGCTCAGAAGCTTGGGTACCCAGCGCAAACACACTTTTGTGAAGCCCAGTTGGTCATGGACGATACCGCTTACGGAACCATAAGAGATATTCAATTCATTGGCAATGTCCTGCAACCGCACTCTTCTGTCTTCACGAATCATGGCATCGACGACAGACACATTCGTGTCGGTGATGGACGTTGATGGTCTGCCACTTCTGCCATCATCTGTGACAGTACACCTACCACTTGCAAATGTGTTACACCACACGTACACTTGTTTCAGCGAGCGACATAACACTATCTCCGTAGACCTGCACTAATTCTCGATGAATATCACATGGTTTTGTTCCCTTGGCCCAGAAAAAAACGAATGACACCGCGCGCACTTCCTCCTTGGTGTAATGTTCCAGTCGTTGCGCCATCTTTGAGTTGCTCTCAGCACCAGACGGGTGGACATAGAATGTTGTACAAGCCGTCACACTTCTATTACCAGATCATTTGTCACACTGAAAAGAATTAATTAGCTACACACAATACTATGGGTTTGACAGGCAATTTCACCTTACTTTTTGATTTATCCTTGTATATATATATAATTTTGTTTTGAAGTACATATGAACTTTAAGACATTAGCTCTAATACTACGCGTTATTTTGGGAAAACTACAAAGGATTATAATCGAAAATGGTTGTTACCAAAATAGTAGTTATTTTTCACTATGCCGATTCCTTTCAACTGCACATGACAACAAGTTTATACTTATGTATGGAAGGTACATTACACCCAACACAGAAAGTTACATTGCATTTGATAATGTAGGTTCTTAGTTGTCTTGCACATAGAGATGCAAAAGCTCGGGAAAAAAAACGGCTTTTTTGAAAAAAAAAAAACTCGGTTTTTTCTGCTTCGCTTTTTTGCTTGGGAAATTTTGGGCTTTTTTGAAAATTTTGCTTTAAACTGATAAAACAGACGTTATTTCGCTTCTCTACAACAAAAAGACTCATTTAATTAATGTTTGATGCAGATATTAATATGTAACCTCGAAAATAAGCCCTTCGGGCTCGAAAATAAACCATGAATTTCAGAAAGATTTTTTAAAATTCTTAACTTATTTACATTATGAATTCCAAAGGATTAACCAATATATGTAATAATATTTTAACCTCTTATATCCAATAAGTGCTTTAAAAAAATGATACACAAATAACTAGCGAAATTGTATGTAGTATTTTTACTTAAAAATATCACACTCTCTTTTTGAAGCAAAATAAAGGAAAATATGACAGAAATCTGCACATCAAGAGCTTCTTTTCGGCCGGTTCTGTACATTCTTGAAATTTTTCAGTTAAGTTTTAACTTTCATATACCTTGTATGAACATTTCGAACAAATTTTTCACTGATTGATCACATACGTAATAATCTGTTACCACCTATCATGTGCTTCGGATCTGCAAAATCGGCAAAGCACCAAATTCTGTAATGCACTGACTGTTCCTTAAGCTTGTTCAGAATAGGGAAAGTATCGAAGTTTCTGTTCATGGATCATATATGTAATAGACGGTTTATCTGGGCGTATGGTTTCCTAGGCTGTAGAATATATAACCACCATATTACCCAGTCCTGAAGGTTTCTGAATTTTTAACAAGGAAATTCAACATATCGTTACGAAACTTTTTTTTTAAAATACAGAGAAGAAAAACTATGGAATAC
The DNA here is from genome assembly GCF_964235325.1 of Thermobia domestica. NCBI lineage: Eukaryota > Metazoa > Arthropoda > Insecta > Zygentoma > Lepismatidae > Thermobia > Thermobia domestica. Next base: position 150,212,846 of record NC_137464.1, read on the forward strand.
ATTTAAAAAGAGCGTAAGAATCAATCACTGTTCCAATTCACTAGAAAAACGACAAAACTGATTGTAATAATTATCGAGGCATTTCTCTTAACATTCTATTAATAAGATTGACCCCATACAGATGAAATTATTGGAGATTATCAGTGTGGATTTAGTCGAAATCAACCAGATATTTACCATTCGACAAATACTCGAAAAGAAATGGGAATATATTACCCAGTACATCAACTGTTTATTGATTTTAGAAAAGCTTACAACTCGGTTAGAAGGGAAATATTGTACAACATTCTTACAGAATTTGGAATACCGAAAAAGATAGATTTACCAAGTGTTTAAATGAATCCCAGAATAAAGGCCGAGTAGAAAAATGCGAGCTTCCACGTCGCGATTGGTTTGAGACAAGGATATGCGTTATCGCCGTTATTATTCAGCTTTGTTCCGGAGTACGCTATAAGAAAAATCAGATAGCAACCAGGGCCTAGAGTTGAATGGTATTCATCATGTTATGGTGTATGCTGATGATGTAAATCGGATAGGAACACAATCGAAAGAAATGCAGAGGCCTTATTAAACGCTTGCATGGACATGAGTAAATGCAGAGAAATCTAAATACAAGGAAATTCACAAGGATCGTAATACGGCAAATTTTGAATGCGTTAAAATATTAACAACCTCCTCACGTCGTGCCTAAATTGCATGGGGATGACGTTATTTAAGACGATTGGAGATTGCTACTACTCACTGTCTGAAATGAGTAGGTTGAAGTGGAAGCAGAGAAAAACCACACATTTGAGTTTTCATTTAAATAAATGTATTATTCCAATAATATCAAAGTGTGTGTGTATGTTCATGTATGAGAGTGTATAACTAGTCAGATCACATATCGCCAACATCTAGAAATTCTGTCACGAATAATTCGTACATAGCTGAGATACACATATTTTAATTTCTGATGACTGCCTGGACTGGATGATAGTATTTCACGATGCAGAATCTCTCAATGTAGATAGTCGGCGATCTGGAGTGACCGACTAAACGCCAACCATACTCCAAGTCTATGGTTGAAGTTGTTGAATAATAGATCTCCCTTGATCTATTCAGGTAGAATGGATTTGCAGCTCACTCCTTAGCTGCTGAAGGCTCTCAAGTGGTTCTCCCTAATGCTCCTCCACTTCTGATCTCAATCCTCTCCAACGAGAGGTTTTTGTTCTCCTTTCCAGACACTCTGGAATTCATTTCGTTGATCTTTTCTGTCTATCTCAGCTATTGGTGAAGCATTGGTTTCAACCCGAATTACATCGTGACCAAATTCCCAGACCAACAATTTCTGCAAACCTGACAGTTATGCCACAGTCAAAGTGTGTCAATATTACATACATCATTTCACATTGATGACATTTCATTATTTTGTACACAACATTACAAATCACAACAAACACATAAAGTGACGACTTAGCGTCTAGCCATAACATTCAGTAATTACATTTAACACATTTACAAATTATTGACGTAAGTCAACAAATAAACAAACGCACGTGTTTGTACAACATGACAATATTTCATTATTGCTATAATTTAGTCTTTTAATTTAATTTTGAATAAATGTGATTTTCCATCACCCAAAATATCATAACCCAAAACCATATACCTCTACAATATCAATTAATACTTTCGACACAGTGGATATTTTCAAATATCTTGAATCAGTATTATCAGACCAAAATCATATCCACAAAGAAATTTAATGTCGACTGAAATCAGGAAATTCTTGTTATTATTCAGTACAAAATATTTTGTCGTCGCGAATTCTGTCAAGGAATTTAAAGCTTAAAATATATAAAAATGATAATCATGCCTGTTATGCTTTATGGTTGTGAATCATGGTCGCTTACGCTGAGGGAAGAACGCAGACTGAAATTATTTGAGAATAAAATTCTGAGACGAATATTTGGACCCAAGAGGAACGGGAATGGGGAATGGCGGAACTACATAATTTATACGGTTTACCAAACATCATTAGTCATCAAGTCTAGGAGGCTTAGGTGGGCAGGTCATGTAGCCAGAATCGAAGAAAGTAGGAACGCTTTCAAAGTTTTAACTGGAAATCCAATCGGGAAACATACATTAGGAAAACCTAGGCCCAGATGGGAGGACAATATTAAGATAGATCTAGATGAAATAGGAATACAGAGTAGAAACTGGATTGAATTTAAAAGGACAGAAGTAAATAGAGAGCTTTTGTGGCCATAGAGAAAGAGAGTGAGATTGAATACATTTAAGTTAAGCACAACTGCACAACAAACATAAGTGAAGGGTTAGCTTTTGCGCTTCTATCGTGAAGTCCGGGATTCAACCCCGCATTCGACCATTTTGACAAAAGTTTTTAATTCCATCTGTGAATGTAGAGATAGTGCGTGTACTGTGAGTCCTGGACGACTTCCTTTCTAATCGTTTTTAAATCTTTGTTATTACTAATTACCGGCAGTGATGGATTTGCGAAGAGGGTTAGCATGGGGATGTCTTTCGGATTGAACCCTCTACCCCGAAATTACGGAATTTCTAAAACAAACTATTAGTTTTGCCTTTACTCATAAACTTCAAGCTTCCCTCAAATAAAAAATTAGGAATTTTTAGAAAAACTAAGCATTAATAAGAGAAGCCCTTCCCAAAATACTTTTCTAAATCTGCCACTGATTATCAGTATAAAATGGTCTTCAAGGTTGTATCTGGAAGATTATAGCTGAATATACAAACGAAACGAAATATTTGTTATGCCCGTCAAGCTCGTCTTAAATAAAAGTTAGAAATTTTTAGAAAAAACAAACATTATTCAGAAAAAATCCCTCCCAAATATATTTCTAAATCCGATACTGATTATATCTATCAAATGGTTTCAAGGTTGTGACCGGAAGATTATTGTTAAATCATTGCACAGCTACAGTATGACTGAAATGTGGAAGTACGCTCTAACAGATATATTGAAGAACGTACGCTCTGATGGATATATTGAAAAACATAACTTTAATTATGTGCTAGAAACTAGAGTACTAAGCTCTAAGAAGTGAAACACGGATGACTAAAAAGAAATGATCTAGAGAAGAATAAAATGTCGATAATTCAGAAGTTAAAATAAATTTAAATAACTTCTACAATTGTCCTCAAATACTACGTGCTTTATGTTTACTTTAATTCATAAACCATGCTCTAGCCATCATGATGGTGAATTCCAGAGCGGAATATGGCATTTCGGTCATGGAATCTTATTTAACTATAGAGCAGCGTTTCCCAACCGGTGTCCGTGAATGGGCCGCTGGTGTGCCGCGAGGAATCGAAACAAAGTTATTAATTTTATAGCAATCAAATTGCAAAACGTAGGAAAAATGTATATTTGTATTTCACATTACTATGAACCTCGACTATGAATCTACAATTTTAAGTTTCATACCGCGTTACTATTCTGTACATTTCTAATGTTGAAAAAAGTATTTGTTATCATTGTTATGACCATTATTACTTCTCTATTGTTGCAGACTATTTCATAACTTGAAAATTTAAATTATCATTCAATCCTTTCGAAAAATTACCTACATTTGTGTTTTAAAAGTAAAGGAGATTTGATTGTTCGTTCGTTATTTAGTGATCTTACTTCTTAGTGAAAGGTTGGATACAGTTTTTAAAGAGAAAGCTTATTTTTAAAAACCTGAGTCCAATATTTCGTTGCAATTATTTTCTATTTTAAAAGTAGAATGAAAAATAAGCATAATGATTTACCACGGGGAAAATCCAGTGATAGAGCTTTCTTCCCTGCAGTGGCGAAGGGTGATAGTTTCAAGAGGGTAGGCCCAATGTTAATAATAATGATAATAATAATACCTGCATAACTTATATCATCTTTCATATTAATTCGAAATGTCAGTTTTTCTCCTCATTAATATGTCTATTATTTTCTTCTTGAAAGCTGTATCCTTGGCTAATATCCTTCGGAGTTCATTATTGTTGCGATTGAAGCTAACGCACTAAGTCTGTCGTTACTCATTATATTTCTCCGGAATGTTTTAATTTTCTTCAGGGCACCCATGCGCTTATCTCACATGGTGTTGTAGTAACTGCAATACTTCAGCACACGTGTAACAAGCTAAGATATTCTAGGTATACTTCTTTGAAGCCGTTTGATGAGATGTATTGAAGTAAATTAATAGCTCTAAGATACTGATTTTGGTAGTAAAAGATGATTGCCAGTTTATTCCGCAGTTGATTACCGTCGAAAGTGGGATACAATTTAAAAATATTGTCTAGTTTTTTCTTTTCTAAGAAAATCACTATTGTAATCCTGAAACTGTTCACAGTTAAGTAGTTCTACAGATTCCAAAAAGGATAATCTAGGAAATTCACGTATGTGAGTTATAGTTGATCTTAATTCGCCGTAATGCAATTTAATTGTTTCAATTGGGCTTGATCGGGTTGGGAAGATGGACTATCACATTATCTGCGCTTCACAAGAAATATATGCTATTTCGTCTACTTGTGCTGAAACAAACTTTGCATGTAAAATTTCGTCTTTAAGCATTCAAACAAGTTATTTTGTATGTCACTTGAATCTCCTTATAAACAGAATCAGATTTAAATATTTTTTCATACGCTGCTCTTTATATGTCAGCAACTTCCAAATAATTTTTTGTACCAATGCATGCAGAACTCTCTTCCCCTCTGTTTGCTCTATTTTCAACACAGACGTTGGTCTTCGTTCCTTAATAACACATTGATTTTCAAAAGATCACTGACACAGATAATTCTTTAATAGGAATTATATTATGTACTGGCATTTTGTCATTCACTTTTGCAAATGTAAGAAAAGTTCACAATATCTAAAAAAAAAAAATACAAACTCGCCTCAATTCTAATGAACACAACGAGTCTGATTTCATATGGATTTGGTAAAAGGGGAATTAGTTTGCAATAATGAGCTTGCTCCAACACCAACACCAGTAACACCTTTGCTTGCTCCTGCATTTGCGTTGCGTTAAAGTCCACAAAAGTTGGTGGACTACAAACAAAGTTGGTAGGGAATGGGGTCCACGTTCTCTTGCTCTTTATTTGTTTGACATATCGAATCGAAAGTCTCGAGAGAAACGCTTTATATAGAAACGAAAGTCGATAAGCGCTGAGGCCGGTCTCATTCGCAGGTTATTAACAACAAGTCCTCTCGCGGGGTTTTCTGAGTAGCTTGGCGGTACTCTACTGCTGCTTGAGACACTGCTCGATGAGCCTCCCAACAGTGGTGCCAACCACGATTTCTTTATCGAACAATAAAATAATTTTTCAACTTAGAAAATTATCATACATTCTGTGCAAGAAAAGTGGATTAATTATAAATTATAATTTCTGAAAGTAAGTGGGTAGGCCGGGCCTCAGGGCCTCTTATCACTCTTCGCCACTGCTTCTCTGTGAGAAGGAGATCAATAATCACAGAAAAATACCACTGTGTTTTATATTTACAAATAATATCTATAAGTGTGCCGCGATAATCCAAGTAACACCGGTAGTGTGCCGCAAGTTGAAAAAGGTTGGGAAACGCTGCTATAGAGTATACTATAAGAAAGCTATTTAAACAGAAAAATCATGAAAATGAAAAAGAGCCAAAATTTCCAAAATTCTCGTTTTTTTTCAAAAAGCCGGCTTTTTATGTGCAAAAAACCATCGATTCAAAAAAAAGCCGGCTTTTTTGCATCTCTACTTGCACATCCTACTCTCTGACAACGTCGTTGTTGTATTCTTTTTGAAAGTAAGTGATCCTCCCCTTCAAATTGAATGTCGCCTATCATAGTAGATCATGAGTTGTGGAATTCATAATAGAGCGATTTTGTGTTAGAAGACAACGTGTTATTTACCTTCGGAAGCCAAGCAGTGTCATGTCATATCGTCTTGTTCCTCTATACACTGACCAACTATTGACAACCAACATACCTTATGCTGTAATAACAAGTGGTCAGTACCATTTCTTGCCAAGAACATTTGACATACAACCGATAATGAAGGTCAGTAAATCCCATTCCTTCGTTACAATTCTTTATAACATTTGTTGCTCAATTGGAATTTTCTGTTTTCCTTTCGCGGAAAGCGTTGTGTCTTTGACAGAGGAAGAACTGTATGAAAATTTGTGGCAATATTTAGAGGACTGTTATCATTCCACCTTACAACCAAGATTTGGTAAATTTTGTCGAAACGACCATCGAAGTAGTTCCTATTCATCTTGTTGGTCTCTTTTGCACTTAGCAGTGGGCAATGTCACACCCGTTGCTTACTTATCGTTACTGTCGCTCGAAATCCCATATCCTTTAGGTCTTTTAGCAATTGAATACTTGTGAAAAACTCAAAATAAATCTATTTATTAGGTGGTAAAGTAACTTTTGCATCACTAAAATTTTCGTCGTCATTCAGTTCCGCAACATTTCCCGAATCTCAGCTACTGTGCACAACTCTATGTTTCTGGCCATTACTAACACATTTGTAGTGCACAGAAAAGTATTACACTGTACAACATACAATGCACTCTGAATATTTTTCACAAGAACTGTTGACTTAGCGAAAACGATCACTGTTGTTGGGGCAGACATCGCAAAGTCCTAGCAAATCTCACATGCGACCACCATTGTTGTAACGTGAAAATAGGTGTTGTAAGTTTTGCTTCTGTTAGAATTGATTCTACATCTCTAAGGGAGCATTTTAGAATCATTGGCCGTTACTCCACCAAACAGAACTAGACTTAAAATAATTAAAACAAAACTCTCTCGGAGCTCAGAAAAAAGGCCCTTTTAATTGTTAAAAAATACTATCTAATCACGCAAAAGTCCTACACTTTCTGAAAGAACTTAAAGTATAATACTACATATTTTCAAACAAATCATTACAGCTTCGTATTTCAGTGCAGAATGGTTATTATATTAAGTGATCTCATATGAGATCGGTGAGACCAAATGGGTTTAAAAAGTAAAAAACCATATCCTACGAGTTATACATTCCAAGACCACATCGTTGTATATATGAGTTGTATATCTCACAGACGTTGGTTTCATGGCCAAATGCTAATGAAAAACGAAGGATAACAATTTGTCCAGTCTAAAATGAATCTTTATTTTTTGGAGTATTTTCTGCAATGAACACCATATATCACTAACATTGTAATTAATTGTGTATGAATTTGCTTATTACATACTGCATGCAAGAAAAAGGAAAACATTCATCATACATGAATTAGAAGCTCCAATCGGAAGTAGGCTCAATCTTGCAAATGGTGCAAGATATTGGGAAAATAATCGAGAAAATCGCCACTTCATGGTACCCCTTGCCGATTTTTATGAAGACGTTCTTCACTTGTGTCTATAAAAGGACATGTACAGATGTGAGGAATGACAAGGAGATTCATGCTCATATGTGAATGAGGTGCTGTATAGGGAGCGCAGGTTCAGCTAGTCTATATATTAAAATGCTAGGTTTATATGTTTGTCTCCAATCCTTTCGACAATGAGATCTCGAAAACTACAAGTACTAGAAACGTGCCGTTTTCACTGGTCGATTCCAAATTTTTTGTAGATTATCCAGTTCTCATTCAAATTTTCAAAAACCGTGACGTTATTGCTCTATTTAACATTTTAAGGGCCGTTTTGAGCCCATAAGATTAACATTGTTGGAGGCCGATACTACGGTGTTAGGCAACCAGTAGGGAAGTTACGTACGGCGGGTTGACGGACATTGCAGGCGCTTTTTTAAAATGTGAATGGCACAATCTTTCCACTTTGTTAGCAACATATCTGCTTAAAAATTAAATCAACTGCTTCTTATTATCATTATTCGTTAAGATTGCCTTCTGTGCAGGAAGTGGCGTTTCTTCTGTCAAAATAAACCTCCTTTCAGACTTCCTCCCTCGAGCAGCCCTCGCGGATGATCTAATACTGTATTTGTAATATCTGTCGAAAATTAATTTGACGTCTGTTTCTAGCAAACATGCAATGACTTTACTACAAAGTTTTGCTAGAAATATCTGACAGTTCCTCTCCCTGGCAGTTCACTACCCACAAGATATACACAACCATCAATAACAATCAGTAAAGGTTTGCTACAAACTCTGGCGGACATGGATAGGGTCATGTTAGTCTTTAAAATAGGTTTCCCTTTAGCTTCTCGAACCATCATCTGTAAACATCGATGGAGCTACTGCAGCAAGTTCTTATTTTAATATGTCAAGCATGTTTATTTCTGTGTGTATCTAACGGGCTACAGTCCTAGAATATAGTAATGTTAAGTCTATTGCAACAGAAGTAGGAATGAAGGTTCAGTACTTTTCATTTCTTCATTGACTTTGATAACTTCTCTATGGAGAGGTGCATAAAATCCATCTGGCAAACTTTGCTCAAATTTGGAGACAACGGATTTTCCTATTTCGTAAACACTGCCTACATTTGCCTCATGGGATGCTATTTTCCGAGTATAATATTTACTAATCTTTCAGGGTGATTTACCGGGCTGTATGAACATCTCTATTATCGAGTCACTAAAAAGGTGACCTCTGACAGATAGCTGCACATGCTGTAAACAAAACGAGAGGAAGGATTGTTCGCCAATCACAGCATTATTCTTCCACGCTGTTTCTAGCCAACGAAGGTCACTGACCGCACTGTTACCGGTAATTAAGACGACTTGTTAAACACCTTAAGTTTGTCGCCAGAGCTGCTGCCTCTGTTGCGGAGCCTTTGGCAACAGCGCCTCCAATACTCCACGTGCTCTACTCAACTGTCAGAAGCCATCTTTCGTTGCGCACACAGTAACTTCCATGCCAATTTTCCCAACTGTCAGAAGCCACCTTTCCTTGCGCACACAGTAACTTCCATGCCAATTTTCTCTTATCTTCTGAATTACTAATAGGCCTAACCCTCCCTTTGGGATCTTCTTCGTGATACAACGTCTCTTTCGGTCTAACATTGTTCCTCAGTTTCAAGGTCGTTCTGTAGTTGGGTCGTTACATGCATACTCAAAGCCCACTGCTTCATAGCCGCACAATTCATTGTTATGTCTCTTCAGGAAGTTCCCCTTTCACCATCCCCATAAAAGTGTTTTTAATCGTCATGTCTGACTATATCATTCCGCAAGCCACTTGTATGCCTCATGACATGTTCACCACCCAAGAAGTGTTCAGGATTTTCTTTAGGCATTCTTTCCATAAACCTAAGATATGTTTAGCATATTGCAAATAGTTCCAGTGACCAGCAGTGGCAAAGTAAGGCAGCATTTCAGATACACACCAAATGTGTAGACACCAATCTGTTTCCTTTCTGCCCTCACAAATGACATTAAAAATATGATATTATGACATCATCATGCATATGACATACCATAATATCATATGTTATTAGACTATTCAATATAAAGTAAGGAGATATGTACTCATAATATTGTTATTGTTCTTTATTAATACCGTTTCTTCATTCCTCGACTCTGAAAACAGAAAATGACATCTTATTTATGGAAATTACTTTATGTTTAAATATGCATATTTGATCTGCCATATTGAACGGCATCTTAAGTATTTATATTTCTGTAGTTTCGATTAAGAAATGGACTTAGTTTTTGAATTTCTCGACCGAGAAAACATAGAAAATGACACCCTGTTTACAGAAATCTCTTTACGTTTACAGTATTCATATTTGATCGACCATATTGAACACCATGTTGAATATTTAGATTCCCATAGCTTAGTTTAAGAAATGGACTTCACTTTTGAATTCCTCGACCCAGAAAACATAGAAAACAACACTTTGTTCACAGAAATTGCTGCACATTTACAATATGCATATTTAATCCATCATATTGGACCCATCTTGAATATTTAAATTTGCCCAATGGAGACAAAGTGGCATCAAGCGGTTTCAAAATCCACACATACTAAACTAGCAAAATCAATCATTAAACCTTTGCCATACCACAAACAAAGGTTACCCGTATTTTTCCCGTTTGGCACCCGGACTACTTCAAAATAGCACAAAGAAAGCAAAATTTATTATATATATAACTAAACATCATTCTATCATGCAAACAGCAAGAAAGAACAATAGGCTTTATTTATTTAATTAATTAATTTTATTGCAGAACGATAGAATATGTATTTATACAAATTACTTGTAAGAACTAAGCTAGAATCTGGTTCTGAAAAATGAAACAGTATATCTAAATCTTTGACTAACAGAGTGACAGTATTCGTGACACGGACGCGATGGTAGCGCCACAAGAGATTTTTAGGTTCAGTGCTGTTTAGGACTTGTGCCGCGAAATGATTTTTAGGTTTTGTGCCGTTTAGGACTAGTGCTGTGTCCCCGGGAAAAATTGTTGAAGGATGGTGCTCCCTGTCCACAATCCGTCCGAAACAAGTTTAACCTGCGGTCATACAGTTCCTCACTGCTGAAGTAAGGTTCGCATATACTCTATGTGTTGTTGGACGTCTGCCAGCTGAAGTGTTTCGTCGGGCGAAGAATATGGATGGCGATGCATGCGCATCGAAAACAACAGTTGTCGATTGGACAAGGACGTGTCTGGAAGGACGTGCACAAACAAGTGACTATTCTCATCCTTGTAAAGTCTATGTTCTTGCTACTAAGGATAGTTGTGAAGGTCTCCAGGTTATCATTCTTACCATCTTCTTTGATAGTCATGAACCAATCACGTTTATTTCAGGAATCCAGGAAAAAACATTAATGTTGAACGTTACTATGTGACTTTTCCCGTTTTCGCACATCCATTAAATTCAAAATATCTGGCTTATTCGGGGTAATTGTGTTGCACGATAATGGCTGTCTTCACATGTGCACGCAACATTCAGTATTTGTTCCGAAGATATTCCATCGAAAAAAATGTTCCGTCAACCTCCCTTCAACCATGATATCTCAACTTGTGACTTCACATCTTTGGTTTTATAAAGAAGGCGTTAAAGTTCAGACGTTTCACTCAAATGAGAAGGACCCTGTCCGTCAATGATTCCAACGTCAACATATCAAATTATATATGAACGATATTCGTAGATTAATTACACAATGGGACAAATGTTTGAATGGGTACGGTGTATTCGTGTGAAGCGCACACAAAATCCCAAAATAGCCCAGGAGAATGGCCAAGGTAAATACCTGCAGCATCTAAAACGATAACTCTCTCCTAACCCGAAACCTACCTTTCTTTCTCACAAAATTTTGCGTTAAACCTTTATTTCATGCCTACTAACATTCCTAGTGTCCGCTGGTTAAAAAAAAAAAAAAAAGTATATACACATTGTCACGATACTCGATACTGATTATCAGAGCAAAGTTCGAAACAGACAGTGTTTTGGTATAAGCTAAAAATTCTGCATTCTCCTACCCTAGACAGCTTTGTTTTATCTCTGGTTTTCGTCATACTCTTTACCGTACCTAGAAAATCATAGTTTCGAGCTAAAGAATAAAATATTTAGCCACTGAGTTAAAATTTAGTAGAAAGGATTAATAAAATATACGCCTACAGCCTCAAGGCTATCCCTCCTAATGTAGCGGAAAAAGACAGACCGGCAACGGAAAAACCGAATAAACTCTGTAATTACTCACTTCTTGCCCATCATACTATTAAAAACAGAGACGATGGCAAGCTATCTCGAAATTTTAAATCGAGACGGACGAGAACAAGACTCGAAACATCGAGATTACCAGAGACTCACACCGAGATATACACTTGTATTTCGAGACGAGGCCAAGTATAGTCTCGGTCTCATCTCGAATATTAACAGAATTTTCTGGAATTATATTTTTTTCTCAAACTTCGTTGCATGTTATGTTATATGTAATATAGTGGATCTATTACCCTTGAATGGTTGCAGCCAGAGTCGTGTACACCAGAGAAATTGGACAAATGCCACCACTGATCACTTGGTACCTAGGTATAATGACAATGTTTTAAATAACACGTAATTTTGAGTTACGACTCCATGTAATTTATTATTTACAGTAAGTTAAATGGATTAAAGACCATGTTGCCAAAATGTTCATAAACCTATTTTTGTGAAGCAAACTAAAAGGCTAGAATTTCCCAACATGATTTTTTTTTTTTTTTTTTTTTACATAGTTTAGGAATTTTCCTGGGAACATGTCCAAAAATTTCTTGTCATTTTACTGTAACTGCTTTGTAAGTAATGGTACGTACCAAGTTGTACTGAAACTGACGATAAAACGTTAAAATTCGAAGAGAATATCACTGAGAAAAATTCGTTATCCGTATACTGTACAATTATACGAAATCCATAAGTTTACTGCCGAAGTCTGTACGGAGTATACGTTATCCATATGCTACATACGTACTTCTTTTCCCAGCGTAGATGTTCCATCATGCCGCTGCGGGATGTCTGACATTAACAGCCTTTCGTATATTACATACGTCAGCTATATATTATATACGTCCATCTGTATGAAACTCTGACCGCCTATATGCATTTCTTTGTTTCATACGGAAAGTACGTATAGGTGACACTTTTTCAGTTATACGTTTGTTGCAGGATGTTACCCATAGTCGTACGTGAAGTCCAAAAACTACTGGATGTACCCATGGAACCTACGTTTTTAAGTACGCCACAGACGTTTATTATTATTATTATTATTATTATTATTATTATTATTATTATTATTATTATTATTATTATTATTATTATTATTATTATTATTATTATTATTATTATTATTTCTATGTGTAGGAGCAGGAATTCCAGAATAAGAGAGGCCAAAATCATGGAAGGAGGAGCATCAGTTTAAACAAGAGAGTTGATTAAAACGATCAAGGTGTAAAGTAATATAAATTGATTGATTCGTTGGACTTGGATTTAACATTCCTTTTTGCATCGATGACATATGAGAGGGAAACCTACAGTTCAAGGTGAAATCCGAACCTTATTAATGGGTTAATTTTTAATGCTTTAACACAGGGAATCGAACCTGAGACCCCGTGCACGACAGGCGCTTGCACTAGCTAGTAAACCATGAAGTAATGTGAGGTATTGGAGTTGATTGATTACAGTTTAATGACCCTTTTCGGTCAGTACTAAGTATATTTAATACAAAATCAATGTATTCAATGGGGATTGAACTCCCGAATACATACACAGAAAGTGGTCGTACGTATTAGAAAGTATTAGAAAGTTAACTACGAAGGTATATTCGTACTACAATAGTTCTATTGTCAGGAGTAAACGGGAAAGCAATTAGAGGAAACGTTAGGACTATTTCGCTGACTCCACATTTCTTTAATTTGTTTTGTTTTGTTTTTGTTTTATCTTATATCTTTCAAAGAAAGTTAAGACACGACTATAAAATCATTTCACACCAAATATGGGAAGGAGTCGGTCAAGGCCTTCTTTCAAAGATCCATCTCAGCATTCATCTATGAAAGAACTGAAGAAAAGTCAAAGAAAATGCCGCCTAGATTAATTTGCCATATGATTGAACCCAGAACCTCCCAATAGGATAATAAGAACGCAAATTGCTTTCAACTCTTGCTCAGTAGAAATATAGCAATTATTAGAAAGAACATATCTTTTGTCATCACTAATAATACAAAGAAAATTGATTATATAGGGAAACAACTGAGTTTATTTCATTGTTACGCTAGTAGTTGCCGTTAAATAAACAGTAAACACAATACTGAATTTTGATCTATTGAATAGTTTATTCCCGTCTTTTATTCCAGTGTTGGAGAGAAGTGGATTTAAATTAAATTACCACGAGACTTCCGCTTTGTAGGAACGGAATCTTTTGCTCGTGAGATTCAAAAGGAATTGAATCTAATCATAAACGCTAAGGATTAGAGTGAATATTTTACTTGGACTGGCTGTGGAAAATGACTTTTCTAATTTCTGTTGTTTCCCAATTCCGACCTTCGCCTCCCCCTTTTTATGTTGTTAAAGCTCATTTCCAATTTGTGGACTTATGTCCTTTCTCTTCCTAATGTTCTCAGGCACCGTAATGGTTAAGTGGGTAGTAACTTGCTCTTCGTCTGCAGCAATCAATAGGAATGGCAACTGAAAGTAAAAATTACGGTAGATAAAGAAGTAAAAAGAAAAAGAAAAAAGCTACTTCGACCATTGCTCTGCTATTCGTCTTCTTCCTCCGCAACGACGAAGAAAAAGGTCCAACAGAGATGGAAGAACGGAAACTGTCGTTCTCTTTTTTCCAGCGCATTGTCCCATTCCGCCCAGCTTATGCTCCAAAATGACGCGATAATGGTTCCTGATTGCCGCCATGTTGGCATGCGCAGTAGTTTTAGGGAAGTGCCTGCCTTCTCCCTTTTTTTATTATTATTATTCTTTTTTGCCTTATGGACACAGCGACTGCCGCGCGCACTGAATGGAGATTCTATAAAGAATATATCTACCTCGTCTCTTTCCCATTCCTCTGCCCACTTCCTACTAAATCCTCGTCCTTCCTGGGGGTCGTTTTGGTGCCTACGTCCCTCTCTCCTTCGTTGTCTCATCCTCCTTCATATAAATGCAAATGATACATGAGGTAAAGCTTCTGGTGTAGCAACAGCGCGATGGTGTAGCAGTTAAGCCCTGGGAGGTTGGGTTGCCATGGATACCAAATAGAGAAAGACAAACTCAACTTCAGTTTCCATGACAACCAACACTGGTACATGCGAAAAAGACATACACACAAAAAAAGAAAGAAAACTTACAAATTGATGTTTGAAGGATTATTTGTGGGTACAATAAGCATGGAAAAAGTGTTCAAGTAAATTTCACCCTTAAGTAACAAGCGACAAAACAGCATATACTGTCCGCTTTGATGGTAGCATTGCACCACTTTTATTCGCAAATTCCTTCAAAATGAATGCCTGCGTCAAAGATTTAATCTTGAAAACAAATGCAATGAATAAATCCATAGACAAAACTTTTTTCTTTACTATGCTTATATAGTAAACAAAATAAACATTCACGAAAAGATGAACCAAACACAGAAAACACGAAGAGTACATAGTGCCTAATATAATGTGGAGATATTATGAGCATGAGAAGTATAGCAAAACGAAAAAAAATATGAAACGAAAGAAAAGAAGACCTCAGAAACAGGAAAAAACTAGAAGAGGTAGACCATAAAGGCAAAACCTTTACAGTGTATTGTTAAAAGCGGTTCTAAATAGTTCAAGCATGAAAGAAGTAAAAATAAAATAAAAACGAGAGTATCATTCAAGGAAGAGAAGGAAATATGATAATAATAAACGTCCTTCGAGTAAAAAAATATTTTTTTTTCATTTTATTAATTCTTGAAGTCAGTTACAGTATTGACTTAATTCTGGCTTTTTATGTTGTTTGTTGATTGGGTTGAGTTACTATCACCCATTTTTATAGAGTGCTACCAGTTCTGATTGCAGCAAAAAGCTCGTTTGCAAAAGCAGAAAAATAAATAGAAGCAAGAATAGGCACACATGGTGTATATTGTTACTATGCTTGTTGTGTAAGGTAATTTTAATCTCTTTGAATTTCTATTTCCCTTCCAGCCATTGACAAATATAATGATAAGGCCATTGCATTCTTGATCCTACGACTTGGTCTACAATTTTCTAGAGATGCAAGGGCTCGGAAAAAAACGGCTTTTTTGGGAAAAAAACTCGGTTTTGTCTGCTTCGCTTTTTTGCTTGGGAAATTTTGGGCTTTTTTGAAAATTTTGCTTTAAACTGATAAAGCAGACTTTGTTTCGCTTCTCTACAACAAAAACTCATTTAATTAGTGGTTGATGCAGATAATAATATTAAATCTCGAAAATAAATCATGAATTTCAAAAATATTTTTTTAAATTCTTAACATATTTACATTATGAATTCCAAAGGATTAACCAATATATGTAATAATATTTTAACCTTTTATATACAGTAAGTACTTAGAAAAAATGATACACAAATAACTAGCAAAATTGTATGTAGTATTTTTACTTCAAAATATCACACACCCTCTTTTTGAAGCAAAATAGAGAAAAACATGAGAGAATCTGCACATGAAGAGCTTCGTGTCGGGTGGTTCTGTATATTCTTGACATTTTTCAGTTGTTTTAACTTTCATATACATTGTATGAATATTTCGAACAAAATTTTCACTGATTGATCACATACGTAATAATCTGTTACCAGCTATCGGGTGCTTCGGATCTGCAAAATTGGTAAATCTCCAAATTCTGTAATGCACTGACTGTTTCTTAAGCATGTTCAGAATCGGGAAAGTATCGAAGTTTCTGTTCATGGATCATATACGTAATAGACGGTTCATCTGAGCGTACGGTTTCCTAGACTGTAGAATATAACCATCATCACGGTTTCCCAGTCCTGAAGGTTTCTGAATTTTTAACAAGAAAATTCAACATATCGTTACAAAACTTTTTTTTCTTTTTTTACAAGTAAGAAAAACTATGGAATACATTTTTAAAAGAGTGGAAGAATCAATCACTGTTCCAATTCACAAGAAAGACGACAAAATTGATTGTAATAATTATCGAGGCATTTCTCTTAACATTCTATTAATAAGATTGACTCCATACGCAGATGAAATTACTGGAGATTATCAGTGTGGATTTGGTCGAAATCGACCAGATATTTACCATTCGACAAATACTCGAAAAGAAATGGGAATAAATTACCCAGTACATCAACTGTTTATTGATTTTAGAAAGGCTTATAACTCGGTTAGGAAGGAAACATTGTACAACGTTCTTACAGAATTTGGAATACCGAAAAAGCTAGATTTATTAAGTGTCTAAATGAATCCCAGGGTAAAATCCGAGTAGAAAAATGCGAGCTTCCACGTCGAGATTGGCCTGAAACAAGGATATGCGTTATCGCCGTTATTATTCAGCTTTGTTCCGGAGTACACTATCAGAAAAATCAAAGATAACAACCAGGGCCTAGAGTTGAATGGTATTCACCAGGTTATGGTGTATGCTGATGATGTAAATCTGATAGGAGAACAGTCGAAAGAAATGCAGAGGCCTTATTAAACGCTTACAGGGACATGAGTAAATGCAGATAAATCTAAATACAAGGAAGTTCACAAGGATCGTAATACGGCAAATTATGAATGCGTTAAAATATCAATTAATACTTTCGACACAGTGGATAGTTTTTCATATCTTGGATCAGTATTACCTGACCAAAATCATACCCACAAAGAAATTAAATGTCCACTGAAGTCAGGAAATTCTTGTTATTATTCAGTTCAAAATATTTTGTCGTCGCGAGTTCTGTCAAGGAATTTAAAGCTTAAAATATATAAAATGATAATCATGCCTGTTATGCTTTATGGTTGTGAAACATGGTCGCTTACGCTGAGGGAAGAACGCAGCCTGAAATTATTTAAGAATAAAATTCTGAGACGAATATTTGGACCCAAGAGGAACAAGAATGGGGAATGGCGGAAACTGCATAAGGAGGAAGTACATAATTCATACGGTTTACCGAACATCGTTAGAGTCATCAAGTCTAGGAGGCTCAGGTGGGCAGGTCATGTAGCCAAAATGGAAGAAAGTAGGAACGCTTTCAAATTTTTAACTGGAAATCCAATCGGGAAACATCCATTAGGAAAACCTAGGCCCAGATGGGAGGACAATATTAAGATGGATCTAGCAGAAATAGGAATACAGAGTAGAAACTGGATTGAATTTAAAAGGACAGAAGTCAATGGAGAGCTTTTGTGGCCATAGATAAAGAGAATACATTTAAGTTAAGCACAACTGCACAAAAAACATGTTAGCTTTTGCGCTTCTATCGTGAAGTCCGGGATTCAACCCCTCATTCGACCATTTTGACAAAAGTTTATCTTAATTCCATCAATGAATGTAGAGATAGTGCGTGTACTGTGAGTCCTGGCCGACTTCCTTTCTAATCGTTTTTAAATCTTTGTTATTACTAATCACCAGCAGTGATGGATTTGCGAAGAGGGTTAAGGGTGGAGATGTCTTTCGGATTGAAGCCTCTACCCCGAAATTACGGAATTTCTAAAACAAACTAAATATTAGTTTTTCCTTTACTCTTAAACTTCAAGCTGTCCTCAAATAAAATATTAGGAGTTTTTAGAAGAACTAAGCATTAATAACAAAAGCCCCTCCAAAAATACTTTTCTAAATCCGCCACTGATTATCAGTATAAAATGGTCTTCAAGGTTGTATCTGGAAAATTATAGTTGAATATACAAACGAAACGAAATATTTGTTATGCCTGTACTCACAAACTTAAGCTCCTCTTAAATAAAAGTTGGGAATTTTTAGAAAAAACAAACATTATTCAGAAAAACCCTCCCAAATATTTTTCTAAATCCGATACTGATTATTTCTATCAAATGGTATTCAAGCTTGTGTCCGGAAGATGATTGTTAGGGCCTAAATCATTGCACAGCTATAATATAACGGAAATGTGGAAGTACGCTCTGACAGATATATTGAAGAACGTACGCTCTGATGGATATATTGAAAAACATATGTTTAATTATGTGCTAGGAGCTAGAGTACTAAGCTCTAAGAAGTGAAACACGGGTGACTAAAAAGAAATGATCTAGAGAAGAAAAAAAGTCGATAATTTAGAAGTTAAAATAAAGTTAAATATCCTCTACAATTGCCCTCAAATACTACGTACTTTGTTTACTTTAATTCATAAACCATGTGCTCCATCCATCATGATGGTGAATTCCAGAGCGAAATATGGCATTTAGTTCATGGAATCTTATTTAACTTTAGAGTATACTATAAGAAAGCTATTTAAACAGAAAAATCATGAAAATTAAAAAAGCCAAAATATCCAAAATTCTCGTTATTTTCCCAAAAAAGCCGGCTTTTTATGTGCAAAAAACCATTGATTCAAAAAAGCCGGCTTTTTTTCATCTCTACAATTTTCTATTTGATATAAATAGCCATTTCACCAGTTAAATACTTTTGTACACCTGTAGTAACAACATGAGTTACATTCCACGTACGAACAAGAGAAGCAACTTCAGTGTTAAAATTGTAAAATTGATATCAGTATGTTTCTGTAAATTGAAGCAAATAACATGTACAAATTACTATGACGATATCGCATCTAATACAGATCTCCTATCTTTTATTTTGAATATATGGTAACTCAATTTTGAAACTGAAAGTAACACGCGTGTTATATATATATATATATATATATATACATGAGTTTCGAGGAAAGAAATAATACTCCAAATCATAAACAAGTGCAAACCAGAATGATAGTCTTAATACAAGCCAATCTTTCCGGAGTAAGGGTGCGGTGACTTAGTGGTAGTGTTCATCTCTAGTACGTGGGGGTTCTGTTTCGGTACCAGCTGGCGCCAAGTAGCCTTTGTGGTGAACGAGCATCGTGTACATGGTTTTTTCGGGATTCTCTCGTTCAGGAGCCTGGTGAAGACTAGTGAAGATTAATTTGCTTTAGAAGTATATTAAGGTATACAGAACTCGGTATTTAGCAGTCTTTTCCAAACTTCCTTGGCAGTAAAAAAAAAGTCATAAAAAATTTAAAAAAGAAGACGAGCGAAACTTACAAACTAAAATCAAAAGCTTACAATAAAAAAAAAAAACTCAAAATTACTGAAATCTATAAAATAATTTTTAAAGTAGACCCTACGCAAAAGTAAATTTTGAAAATTTTCTTACATTCTTCGTTTTCCTTTAGTCTCCCTGGATGACTATATCTTCAAGTTTCTTGGTGATGGCATAATGTTTAGTGTGACAACCGATGAAACTGAGAAATTTTATTTGATCCAATTTTAAATTAACAATGAAATCAAAAGAACATGCTAAATGAAACTTTAAAAGGTATTGTTTCGGATGAATAAAAAGAAAAGAGCAACAAAAGAGCTTTTTCAAGGAATGGTATATTTAGGAAGAACTAAGTATCAGAACTAAAAACGTAATACCTAGGTATAATGAATTATATATGCTGGCCATCATCGTTTCTAGCATAGTCAGGTGGCAAACTTACAGAAAATAAGTGTATTTTGTAGGAAAAACTCTTATTCTGCACAGCGTTAACACGCGCATTTCTAATGCAGAAGCTATTTACTACCTACATGCTAATTATAAAGAACTAGCTGTTCCACCCGAGCTTTCGGCCCTCTCTAAACAATAGGTGCTTAATTAAAAAGTTTTCAGTGTTTACATTTATTTATTTTATTTTATTTTTATTTATTTATTTATTTATTTTTTTAGTTTGCTCACCAACTAACTCTGTGGCCTATGGAACCCTGAAGTTCAACGCCGCGTTCACAAAAGCTCTCCACTCACTTCTATCCTTAGCTAACTGCATCCAGTTTCTACTTTGTATCCCCATTTCTGCGAGATCCATCTTAATATTGTCCTCCCATCTACGCCTAGGTCCTCCTAATGGTCGTTTTCCAATTGGACTTTCAATTAAAACTTTGAAAGCGTTCTTACTTTCTTCCAATCTGGCTACATGACCTACCCAGCTGAGCTTCCTGGACTTAATGACCCTTACAATGTTTGGTAAATGGTATGAATTATGCAGTTCCTCATTATGAAGCTTCCGCTATTCCCATTCCCGTTCCTCTTGGGTCCGAATATTCGTCTCAGGATTTTATTCTCAAACACTTTCAGTGTACGTTCTTCCCTCAGAGGAAGCTACCATGTTTCGAAACCACACGGAACATGCATGATTATCGTTAGGAATTGTTCTCTTGTCTTGTCCTCGACAGAATTCGCGACAAGAGATTTTGAACGGAATAATAACACGAATTCCCTGCTTTTAGTCAGCATTTAATTTCTTCGTTAATGAAACGTAAAGGAATAAAGAAAATTATAACTCTAACTAAAGAACTCTATGGCCTATGGAACCAATTCAGTGCCGCATTCATGAAAACTCTTCACTGACTGTTGTCTTTAGCCAATGGATCCAGGTTCTATTTTGTATTTCTATTTCTGCGAGATTCATCTTAATATTTTCCTTTTACACCTGTGCCTAGGTCTTTTTAATGTTCGTTTTCCGATTGGTCTTCCAGTTAAGACTTTGAAACCATTCTTACTTTCTTCCATTCTAGCTACATAACCTGTCCACCTGAGCCTGCTAGACTTGATGACCATAACAATGTTTGGTAAACGGTATAAATTATGCAGTTCCCCGTTATGCAGCTAACCTCCATTAACCATTCTCCGTTAACTTCTTTCCTCCATTAACCATTCCCTTCCTCTTGTATTCAAATATTCGCCTCAGGAATTGTTCTCAAACACTTTTAGTGCACGCATCATTCCATATGAAATCAACAAATCAAGATATGTTTTGTTTTAGATTTTCTTCAAACTTTGTACTAATGTTGTGATACCCAAACATAACATACTTGTAAAATTTTACAGCTCAACATCAAAGGGGACTCCTGTAGGAGCCATTCGAAATTTGGGGGTTCTGTGCAAAAAACACCTAAATCCGCCTTCGACTGAAACAGCTAGATCTCCGGAGATATTGAAGCTATCTGAGAATGGTTTTCACTAAAGCAATCTTAGAATTTGTAGTATTTAAAACATTGTAGTTAACTGTAAAACATTAACTGCCCAAGTGAGGTTAAGCATATAAATTCACCATCAAAGAGAAAAAAAAGAAGAAAAATAATCTCAAAATTTGGCAATTATTTCTGAAAAAGGCCCATCTAACATCAATCTCAAATTTTCGAAATAAGTAGCCCTGGTACTCCTCTTTATCACATAAAAATATTAGGAGGATGTTTTTGATGCGTTGAAAGAAAAGAAGTAATTCATATCTCATCTAATTTAATTTTCTAGTAATACGACTTGCATGGCTAAGTATGTTCCTTTACAATGTTGACGATTCTTATGAGGAAAGAAGTGGAATATCTTGCCTTAAATGTAATTTATAAATTTATTTTAAAACAAAATGTGCCTATTATGCAGACTATATAGCGATGTTTGATTTAACATAAGAAACATTGAACAATAGTGAACTATCGTCATATACAAACAAATAACATTTACATGTTTGGTTGATTGTAAGCAATTTGAAATATTGAGCTTAAGATCTCTTATTACCAATTTTAGAGGTCTCCTCAATAGGTTGAATTTCTTCTTCAGAAATGCTGTAATTTCTGCCAGTGCCAGTTGAAATACTCCAGTACTCCAATATTAATGATGCAGTTGTCATATGGAATCCAACATGTGTCAGGTGTTTTTGGCCAGAAAAACATATTCTTGAGTCCACGGGGAAGTACAGAATTCACATTAGTCACGATGTTCCTGTGAATTCTCAATTATTTTTCCAGTCCACTATTTCTCTTCATAAATACACGCAATAAATTGCTCATATGAAAAGAAAGGCATTGCTCATATGCCTTTCAATTCTGCTCGAGTATTTAGAGTGAATATTGTCTTTAAAGAAGATATACAACTGAGTTCAAGTTTTGACAGGCTGATCTGTTTGTAATGACGATTTTCCCGTGTCCCTCGTGACGTGATGGCTTTTCCAATCTCTTTTGAAGCATTGGAGTTTTCAACCTCTTTCGTCACAAGAAAACGTTTGACATTGGTTATAGTTTGGCAAAATTCGAAGAAATCGGTAACAATCCGGTCATCCAGTGGCCTCTGTAAATTAGCATGTCTCGCCAGACATTTCAGCGTCCTACCTATGCCATTGCAAACACTTTTGCCGTGGCTTGCAACGAAATAGTTCTACTCACAAGTAAGTCCTAAATCACTCATGGAGACATAAGTTGACAAACTTTTTAAATAGTTTTCTTATCGCCATATTCGACTGCTGACCCATCTCTAAAGTAGATAAAGTGTTTAATCTAAGGGGAAACATCGTTAACGTACTTCAAGAGAATAATAAAATGTAATTGTATCCTGATTTAACATATCGCTGACACAATGCAATGGGACATTTGTTAACAGAAGTTACAGGATCTCAGTAGTATATTCCAAAAGGATTAGAATGTTGTATAGATGGGTAGAATATTGGTCCAGTGGTACCCGTAAACTTCATCTTGAATAATACATGAATAGTTTTCAGCAAAATCAACTATAATTAAGCATGATTTGTCACCCAAAGTATCTTTTTATGTGTTTGAAGTAGTCGCTCTGGGATTTGGCTATGAAGTGATGTTGCGCTAATTTGTCATTTTGTTCCCCACCAAAATTTCAATGAAATGGTCTGTATCTTTAATCATTGTCTCCATTTGAGTTCTGTCAGTTTGAACCCATTGTTTTTTCTGTATATCTTCTGAGCGAGCCAGTTCTTCTAATGTACCTAATTAGTAAGTGAGGTTCTGTAGAGGACATTTACTACACCTTCGCAGTCTACAGTCTTCTGATTTTATATCACAGACTATCTTGCTGATGAGCTCTGTGTACTTTCCATTAAAATGAATGACATGCAATAACATTTTTACATCTTGATGAATGGCACAACACACGTATTGTGGCTTCCTTTTGCATTAACATTCACATATTATTTGGGCTGAAGTTTGTAAAACTTGGATAAGCTAATTTCGACACTGGGATGTTTTCTTTTAAAAAAACTGGTCAATTTCATTTATGTTCAAAAAAAGAAATCTCTTTTCTGTTTTTCGTTTCCGTTACCTGTCATCACTGACACTGAATCCAGCATTTTAGGGCTCTTCATCGCTGTTGTAAAATTATGTGACTAAATTAAAGGTGTTTGAAGTAATACTACGAGTATGTCCTTTTTTAGAACCAGGTTTGGCTAAAATGCCATGTTCCTATCTGATCTTCTGGACTTTACGAACGAGATACTCGGTTGTTTGAAATGTTTCAACGGTTTTCATAATAGTCCATGATTTTGGAATTAATGACAGAATCTGATTTCTTTCAGCAATGGTACTTTAAGTTTCCAATTTCTGGCACAATTCGTTTATTAAATCACTTTAGATTTGACAATTATAAACATTTTTAGCATGAAAAATTGGAAACAATCATTGGAAATTTAGGGGTTTTGTGCAAAAAAGGTACACCCTCAACTTACATTGGGTCATATTTTTTTCTTGAACATACGAAAAAAATCCTCCTAATAGTTTTATATGTTAAAAAGGAGCACTAGAGCTACTTATTTTGAAAATTTGAGGTTGATGTTAGTTGAGACTTTTTCAGAAATAATTGCCAAATTTTGACATTATTTTCTTCTTTTTTTCTCTCTTTGATAGTGAAATTCATATGCTTAACCCTACTTGAGCAGTTCGTTACTACAATGCTTTAAATACTATAAATTCTAAGATCGTTTTAGTGGAAACCATCTTCAAATAGCTTCAATATATCTGGAGATCTAACGGTTTCAGTACTTTAAGTCGAAGGCAGACCTAGGTGTCTTTTTCACAGAACCCCCAAATCTTGAATGGCTCCTACAGGAGTCCCCTTTGAGGTAGAGCTGTAAAATTTAACAGGTGTGTTATGTTTGAGTACCACAACACTTGTGCAAATTTTGGGAAAAATCTAAACCATATGAGCCACATTCCAGTTTCAAATTTGGTGATTTCATATGGAATGACCAGTATGTAATTCCCTCAGTGTTTCACAACATACAGGACAACATGCATGATTATTGTTTTAAATATTTTAAGCTTCAAATTCCTCGACATAATTCGCGACGACAAAAGATTTTGAACTGAATAGTAAAATGAATTCCCTGTTTTCAGTCAACATTTAATTTCTTCATGGATATGGCTTTCGTCTGTTAACACTAATCCCAGAAATCACTTTCGACTTTTAACATTGATCCTAGTATTCACTTTATCAAAAGTTTTATTTGATATTTAACGCATTCATAATTTGCCGTATTACGATCCCGACGAACTTCCTTGTATTTAGTTTCATCTGCATTTACTTCTAAATCCATGTCCCTGTAAGCGTTTAATAAAACCTCTGCGTCTCTTTCTATTGTCCTCCTATCATCTTCTATTAAATTTACATCATCAGCATATGCTATAGCCTGGTGAATATATTCAGCTTCAGATCCTGGTTGCTATCTTTGATTTTCCTTATAGCGTACTCCAGGACAAAGTTGAATAATAATGGGAACAACGCATCTCCTTGTTTCAGGCCACGCTCACCAACTAACTTGCGTTTATACAAATATTAAAGTATAAACCTAAATATGGTTACAATCAGGCCCGTATCCACGGGGGGCTAAGGGGGCCGTCCACGCCCTAAAGTTTCACTGTCCCCCTAAAATTTTCACGGTAGGCTTGCAAATGAACTATAATATGGCTGAGTCGGGTTCCCCCTAACTAATACCGGGCCCCCTACATTTTTTGGGCTGGCTACGGGCCTGGTTACAGTCCTTGTCTTAACAATAAACAGAAAAATAAATAAATCCAAGTTCAGCATCATCACCACTCATTTTCAAATAATTAAACTGGAACAACAAAGTTTGAGTTGCAATCACTGTTGCCACACTTGGTACAATTGTACCAGATTCAGCCCTTTTTATCATTCAACGGCCCGTTGGTACCACGCTGGCATTTTCAGCCCCTTTTGTGAAAACGTTGGTACAATTCTACCCAGTTCAGTACCATTTAACCCTTATCCGGGCAAGACATTTTTGTAACGTAAACGGGCAACCGGGGCCTGTGAGGCCCAGTATATATTTTAAGTGCAGAATACACAAAATCAATGCCTATTGTCACTTACTGTTCAGACTAGTCTAGAATGTACCGGTATACATTTTCGTCAAGTAGCGAAACTTCGTGTCACGCTTTTGTAAGCCGACCAAGCAGAATAGCAAATCCGGTCCAGACATTTTTGTAACGTAAACGGGCAACCGGGGCCTGTCAGGCCTAGTATATATTTTAAGTGCAGAACACTCAAAATTCAATGTCTGTTGCCGCATACTGTTCCGACTAAAGGTTACAATAGTCACGTATTCAATATATAATTATGTGACAATTTGATCTAATATTTGACAGAAATTTCACTAAAGTTATACGGGGCCTCCTAGGCCCCGGTTGCCCTGTTACGTCAGGAAAAGATTTTCAAATTAAAAAAAAAAAAAAAAAAAGCTTTACCAACTCGATATGTTCATGATTTTAACTTCGACGAAAGATAGAAGAATTCAGTATTTTATGTCTTCGAAATATGTATGGTTATTGAGAAATTTTAGAAAAATGAAGCTACTGGGCCTGGGAGGCCCCGGTTGCCCGGATAAGGGTTAAGAAATACTTGTCAAAGTTTCAAAAATGTCAGTAAGACTCTTCCTACCTCTCTTTCTTGTGATGTCTTTCGGAGAAGGTTCTAGGACCCTGGACCGGTTTTACATTTTTTACAAATGTCAGTTTACTTACCTTATATTCTTCTTACATTCTACTACCCTCCTTCGGTCGTGAAATAAGAGAGAATAAGTGCAATAATTTATATTTTAATATTTTATTATAATGTACTGTTTACACACGAACTCGAAGATGATTGATTTCTTCCTACTTTTATGTATTCATATATGGTCATAACCCCATTTTGGTATATTGATCACTTTGAAATAGACGAGCGTTTGGTTTCCTTACAATATATACCGAAGATGATAATTGTTTTCCCCTTTAATTTGCGGCCTTTGTTATACTTCCTATGTGCGAGAAAAGTTTCATCTAATTCTATGGTTGTTCGGAGTCCTCCTATTTGGATGTTTTAATAAAGAGCACTTACTTGATTTGGGCTCTTAGAAGAGGGGGGGGGGCGAGTGTTCTATAACTTTACCTCTTTTAGTTTCGTGTTATAGAACCATGTACTACACTGATATAGGATAATGAATTCAGCCCTTTTCGCTTCAATTTGGTACTATTTTTCAGCCCACTTTAGAGCTTGGACTGTGGCAACATTGGTTGCAATTAAATCATCCCATATGTGTATTTTGGCAATTACCAAATTTTAGTACGGCCGTTGTCCTATTTTGAAACAATTAAATTGAAACAATGCAGCTTTTAAGTTCAATTATTACAATAGTTTTAAATCTGCAAATAGTTTGCACGCTAGCAGGGGTGCCCACAAGGGGGGGCTATGACGCAAAGTGCGTCATTGAAATATTTTGGGGGGGTAAAAATCTGTACAAATATGTTTGAGGGATTGTAAAAATTAATCGAAAAGAAGATTTTTTTTTCATGGAAGAACACCTACGGGTAGACAATTGGGGGGGTGCGTCATGGACATAAGGGGGGGTGGGCACCACTGCACGCTAGTGACATCTAGTGGCGTTAAGAAGGCAACCATAGAACTAGTGGCACCTATTAGCGGGACTGTTTACTATACTACTTGGAATTAGCATAACGCACTGACATGTTTATCTTTTATAAATAGGATATTATAGCCTTATGTAATATATATTAACAATATTTCTACAATTTAAATATATCGCATGTAATAATAAATTTTTTCTCAGTTATTACATAATTATTTAAGTTTGCTATTCGCAAGCTATGATCTAAACGCAATTTCATTCTGTAAACTACTTAGAAGTTCGAGCACTTCCTTATCGATTGTTTTATTTCTTCTGCCTATGAGAATAAATGCAGATAAAGTCGTGGGTTTAATAAATTACTCGAAATATCCATGTTCTCTCAAGTAGCGAGTAGAACAGGAAATCAACAGATTCAATATAAATCACTTCGAAAATCAACAACCAACTAAGAACCCAATTACACTGTTGATGGCCTACTACTATCAGACTATTAAAACAATTTAATCGTGTGTTCACACTAATCACTTATATAACTGACCATCACAACTAATTTTTGAAGGTAAATTTTCAAGTGTGTGTAGCTTTGCGCGTTTACACGAATATAATAAGCATACACAACATACAAAGTAAAGAGCTCAAATTCGAATTAACGTGGGTGAATGCTGCACAATGGAAAACATAAACTGAATTAGGAAAAGAAGAATACGAAAGATCAGGAATACAACGAACTTGAAATGCAACTTGATCAATATCTAAAGTCCAAGTAAGAGTCATCGTCTTTCATTACACATGCACAATCAAAACATACACGACTGGATAAAATATAGTTTCGACCAGAAGCCTTTTCCTTACTTTCCAGTAGGAAAGAGACTGACATGACTCGGCTCAACTCTGAAGCAGGTTCTAAATTGACAGTCAGTTACCTACGTACATTCGCCCTGTTAATGAGTGTTCATCAGGAATTAATTTATATTGTTATATTTCTTTCTTTTCTTTTACTGTGCAACATAAATCGATTCCGTAAAATTCCAGAAAGTTATGCTGATGCTAAAAGTTTCGAACACGTGACGAAATCAAAGTGCATACATGTCTTAATAAATAAGTCTAGATTAGACAAACAAGTATTTTGCATTGTGGAAACAAATGCGTCGATAAAAGACACGGAAGGCAATAAGCAGTATAATTGCCTACTTCATTCGTGGCTAAGCGGTTAGCGTACGCGCCTTTGACATGAGAGCTCAGGTGGTGCGGATTAATCAGTAGGTCCCGTCTCGCTTCTGAAAGGGACGTTAAAGTCAAAATCAACTCAACTCAACAATTGCCTAGTGTATATTGGTGAAGTTGCCTTCAATGCCCAAGTTTCCCTGCTTTCTCCCTTGGTTCCCTTGACCTTCTAAAACAACAGTAAATAGTGTTCTCTAAAGGTTTCTAAGAAATACAGTTGATGACGTATACTGACAGCGCGTCCAATATAGGTATAGGCATTAGCATAAAGATTTAAATTTTTTAGTCTAGCGTCCCATTCAGCAGCAAAGTTATATGAGAAGTTGAGCCTCAGTTAACGTCACATCCAAACAACATGAGCTTCCGCCGGGAATCGAAGTTGGGTCTACCATGACAAAGGTGATTAACAGGTTAACGTTGTTTCATTGCGCCCAAGTTCGAAGAAAGACAAACTTGTAACTTACAGAGTAATGAGCTTGTCTTAAGGGGAAATGAAGATTGTACAAAACCGAGGCCAAGTTAAATTGGCCAGCTTATACGGAAACCATACATCAATAAAATACCGAAGAGCCAATTAGCTCACTAAATAGCTCGTATCATACTATCACATCCAAAATGATAAACTTTATCGACGCGGTTTCGAGAAAATCTATTTCAAAGCTTCAAAGATATCTCACAAAGTAGCCCAAATACAACCCTTCTGAACAAAAAATTGTCGTTTTAACTTGTTCTTTTACCATTCTCCCTAGGAGTCGCAGTCGGGCGCGGAGGACAGACAAAACTGTCACTCTCCGTTTTCTCATTTACCTTTCTTTCGTCCATCTGATTTTCCTGAACAAGACATTAATTAGGTCTTCTGTATATCGCACGAGTTCAATCGAACTCATCGGATCTAGACTAAATTTGGCATGGCACTAGACCTTGATTTGCTGTTTAATTATGTGAAATATGAAGTAAAATTTCTAATTTAGCGTCCCACGATTATGCTCCGAGACTAAAGGTGATGATGATAACAAACGAAGTGATGGAATAAAGAAAGTGGAAGGAAACTGCAGAACGCCGGAAATTCACGCACACAGTGTTTGTCCTCTACAAAGTCGACTTGCTACAAGCCGGGATAGAACCAAGGACACCACATACCAAAGGTGAACGCTCTACCACTGAATCACCGCGGTCCACAATGACAAATCAGTATCATCACTTTCAGTAGAAAAACGGAAGGAAATTTTAAAAATGGCCACAGATTGCCCCAGAAATGAAGTGGAAATATAAAACTAATTCGTCTCATTAGGAAATTTCTGAAAGCAATTGTATTTAGCACAACCGGGTAAAAAATCACTTTTCATTACGGAAACCCAGGTAGAATTTACGGAAAATTAAAAACACACACACACACACACACAAAAAGGTATCAATAGCTGTGAGAACTTTTAGACCAGTCTATAAATAAGACACAGTACCTATGACCATCCATATTGTTTCTTTTAGGTGCCTACTTTTCATTGATCTGGAAGAAAATGACTTATCTGTCATAGTTCTCTCATTATTATATCATATAACACAAAAAATGTCAGTTTTCCAAATAGCCTCAGATTTTCCAAGTAACCCCAGTTTACGGTACTATATATGTAAATAGTATGTGTGTGTTACTGAAAAATTCAACGTGAAGAGATTGGATTGATAGACGAACTTTCAGTAAATGCTTCCATACGAGAGACATCTACTGCCAGTGGCGTATTTACGATTTTGTTTCGGGAGGGGCTTTGCTAACTTTCGGGGGGGGGTTTTGCCTGGAAATGTGAAAATTCTGCAAGATATTTCATTTACTTTACTATACTAAGTAAGATTTCGGGGGGGGCTTAAGCCCGGAAGCCACCCCCCTAAATACGCCACTGTCTACTGCTATATGATGTCCACTCCGTATCCGTAAACGTTCGGCAGGATAGTTTCCTAAGTTGGCCCATTAATAATCAGAAACATCATCGATGCTAGTAGGTCCTTCTTTTTATTTGTACTTTAAGTTGGAAATTTAGTAAGAGAGTAATTCATTACATTACATTAGCACTTTTTAGAAGACAATGGTATTATTTATATTTTAACAAACAGGAGATTTGCGTTTTTACAATCAAATCGTGTTATTGTACTTCTATTTTTATTTTTTTTTCCACACAGAGATGTAAATAACAGAGTTAAATATTTTCCTAACACGGGAGAAATTCTTCTTCGACAAACAGAGGAAATTACTTGATAACAGGTGAAAGTCCCCATTCCCTCTCGATCCAAAGCCTGTAGTTGGTTGAGGTCAGCGCAAAAATATTTGAACTTGTAACTTAGATTTTTAGAATGTAATTTCTGCTACCACCTACCTCGTTTCTCCTTCACTATTCTCTATGTAATGACCAATCAATGACATGGTGATACCTTGACAATCATATGCACGAGCGAATGGTGTATCTTTGTGTTCGTATATACTGATGGTACCATATAGTAATAAGCGAGGTTCAGTCTTCATTATCTCTATCCAAGATATAGTATCGCTCCCTCTAGCTTTTCTTAAACTTACAAGAACTTTTTGCCACTTATTGTATATTGTAAATGCATTGAGAACTTGGGGTCGTTTGGGAACACATTTAATATTATTCAATTGAGTTATTTTTCTCATGGATCATTTTGGTATGATATGAACCACTATGGAGGTTGAGATTCAAAAAACCTCGGAAACTGAAATATAAGGACCGCCCATATATATCATTCACAACCTTCCCAACATATCATTCTCGACTTTGATAGTACTATTTTCAATGAAAATCTCTCCCCTCAAATATTGACTGAGACCAGCCTTCCCCTTAAAACCGGCCTGTAGGTACCCTTATATGTATGGATGGATATACAGTATGTATGTATGCATGTATAGAAAAATTCCTTCCCTTGTAAGAAAGCTTGAGTTAAAAAATACGCACACATCAGCCAGAACATTATGACTATCTACCTAATTGTTAGTATGTCCAGCGTTGGCACGAATAACAGTGGCTACGCATATTGGTATGGACGCAATGATCCTTGGTAGGTTGCACACAATAATTATAACTATGCTAAATTACTATAGACTGCTAATTGTTCATTCAGAAAATTTATGAAGTTCACTTTATCGCAAAGGTTTTATAAAAACTAGATATAGGCTACGAATAATGGTTTTATACAAACTAGATAATCAAATATTATTATTAATATATTTGAAGTACAATAAACTATCACGACATTATTAGTTTTAATTAACTGAATTAAGCTGAAAATTAAATCTTGATCTCGAAAAATTAACTATTAAGTTTATGCGTTCTGTATCTTTCTAAAGTAATAAATGCTGGAATTGGTTTCAGGGCTGTTTCTGAGTGAATGCTTTCTTCAAAATAATATTAAAAATTATACCTAGAAAGATTTTCGAGACATTCAAGTCGAGAAATACGTTTGTCTCAACTCGTCTCAAATTTTACAAAATGTATCTCGATTCGAATTCGAGTCGAGTCGAGTCGAGATTCGAGACATGTCTCGACTCGTGCGCACCCCTAAACACAATTATCGACTCTACATATTGCATTTGTAAGTGGAATAGAAAGAATGAGAGAGAAATTCAGAACCTTTTTATGTAACAATATAATTTGATTGTTAGCCTACTTCCTTCTTAAGCCTCACTCTTCACTAACAGACTAATTTGAGTGATGTTAAAGGGGTTAGGAGATAGAGGTACAAAGAAGGAAATGTATAAGACAAGAAAGGTTAAGTAGCTACTCCATTTTACTGCAACTCTTTCCCTTCTCTCCAACGAGTCAGAACCGCTGAAGATACCCAACAGCTGTCTGTTTCAGTTGATTCCACTGTTTGAACACCACCTCCTGTAATTAATAAAACTGAAGCAGCTGATGTGATGAGAGAAAGCCAATTTTCAGACATTTGCTTCGAAACATCTAGTGGAAAAAATAACCAAGCATATTAAACATATGTTTCATGAGATCTAGGTCGACCTACTGTCTTATCTCTTTTATGATGATAGAAGCCTACTTTCCTTTTAACTCTTTTCCAACTGAATTGTTGTTAATAGAAAAGGAATTTTATACTTAAGACGTTATATAATGTCTATTTAACTGTATCGAATAATTTAACGTTAATCTTTTCTGTTGTTGGATTGAAGTTTGTCCCTTTCATCACTGTGGGTAAATAAGAAACCTATCTATAGTGTAACGTTAGATCTAAACCTGGATTTCCAACGAAAGAGGCGCGTACGCTAGCCATTTTGCTTCCAGGGAGCTCGCACCTATCTTATTCTTAACTAGGCATTTATTTACTGATAAGCGCTGAAAGGAAGGTCGGGAAATTTATTTCTCACTTAATGTGGTATACACAGGTAAATTTTTAGCTTTCTGAGACATAGTATTATCACATTTCTCCCCGTGCGGAGTGAATGTGGACAGGATAGCTACAAATGTGACTGTAAAATTAGTCAAAATTTATTTATATTGACGAAAGACAAAATGGTTAGAGTATGAAGTAAATTTTCCCTAACAATTCATTAATTGGATACTATACACTTCAAATTTTGAAATTCATGAACTTACTGCAAGTAAATTGTCTCTTGTTTTTATTTCGATTTCGAACAATTTTTTCTAGGATAGTGTTCGTGTAAAACTAGTGCAGGTTCCTGTACAAATGGTTCTTTCGGAACATTGAAAGGCATATGAAAGTGTTAATAGAACATTAATTTAAATAAGTGCAATATTTAATTTCCGGGAAAAACTATTATTTTAGAATATCAGTAGATTATTTGAACCTACACATGCTCTGAAAAGTGAGAAAATATGGTTTCGTATTATCCCGCCCATTATTATTATTATTATTATTATTATTATTATTATTATTATTATTATTATTATTATTATTATTATTTCAAACAAATTTTCTATTAGTACAGATTTTAATGATCTAAAAGTATCAAAATACTGCCCTAATATATAAAATAGCCCAAAATGAATATTTTCTGTTATAGTTGTTTCTAGTGTGTAAAATAGTTGGAGTAAGACAAAAATGTTAAAAATATTTCGTTCCATAAGGAAGAAGAAAAATCCTCTCAGAGAAAAGATGAAATAGCGTAGTGACAATTTGACAGATGTAGTTTTCAGTTTTATTAACTAGTGAAAACATCGTTGATTAATTCGTTGTTGGATGAAGAAAGAGATTCGTTGTATGGTGTCAAGCGTTACTTTCTGCACCACCTGCTGCGTGAAGAATTAAGAAATATATGTTTGTACACGTGTGCCAAAGATAGATATATATATATATATATATATATATATATATATATATATATATATATATATATATATATATATATACGAAGAAACTATGCATTAACATACAGGATTACTTATTCCGACTAGCTGTAAGAGGTGTGAATTATGAACTATTGTTAAGAACAGGGTGCATGTTGAAGATGCGGCTGTGGCATTGGTAAATGCTTGCTTGTTTTCTTTCTTTCCTGAGGTGGATGGAGAGGGAAAGAATTCCGAACACAGAGAGATGACCACTCTTTTATATAATGTTGGCCCCTAAGGGTTTTTCTAAATAAGTCGTCACGCTTGAAAATTGTTCATTCGTTTGGTATGACTCCCACAAAAATAGAAACAAAAGAAATTATACGCATATCATGCTCACGTTCATATAATGAAACATAAATTTTGACGTAAATTGATATTGTCCAGTACATTGTGTCGACGATGTATGAAAAAGCTGAGTGCTCATGAAGATGACCCTAACGTAACATTTTTTTTTTTCTCTTTCTCTCTCTCTACGTTATGAAAACAAGGTTATTTGATATATAGTTTTCAAATGAACAAAAAACTTTAAAAATGCAAAATTGTTGCTATTTATTATAGTTCAAAGGGAAATAACAATGGTGTTTTGATTGTGCATGTTCTTCTTGCTTGTTAGAAAAATCTTAGGCTGAATGCTTTGAAGAAACCGAAGCTTGAATTTCAATTTTACGCTGTTGTTTTATAGATCTCCTTTTAATAAGAAATGATCCTTGTAATGTCATTGCAATATCCGTTCTGAACCACGTCAAAATAAAATGCAAGACTTGTTTGAGCTTCATGTCAATTCATGAGAAAGACATGCATTCGAGATTTTTTTTTTTTTTTTAACCCTCGATTAGTCGCGCCGCGGTCAAAAGCACCGCAAGGAAATTATTTTCGATCGTGTGTCCATTTTGTTTGTTCGACAGACTTCTCCATCTATCTAATCTTCCCCCTCACCTTCCCGAATATTCCTGCTCAATCACTTCGTTATCCGTTGTTTAGTTTAACTACTAGTGATTGTTTAGTGATTCTGCGGTGCTTTCCACCGCGCGCGACTAACCGTGTAATGTTTTTTCTCAGTATTTCGCTCTGCACGTGACCTTTGCTTTGGAGATGTTTTAAGCTTTATAAACATAAATATTACTTTACTGGTAGGAAAAGAGGTCGACAGAGTTAACAAACTGATACCAAGTATGATAAAAGAGAAAATTAGAAATGAACAGCTTAAAACAACGGAGAGAAATGTTAGGAATGGGCTATTTGGATAAATCAGCCGAGATGATCTCGTGGAAGCTTTGTCTGAGGAAGATCATAACGAATATATATATATAAATATAAGTGAGTGAACATGAAAGGTGAAGTGAGGAGTCTGCGAGCGAATCTGAAGATCTTAAACTCAGAAATAACCAGCGATTCCCCGAATGTAGTCAGAGCCGGAGAGGACGAAATAAGCGACGACGAAGTGTATAACAGTGTAAATTTGAAGATAAGCTAAAATAATTCAATGTAGTGCTGCTGTATAGGTGAAGTTTCAAAATAACAGGACCGTAAAACAATTCAATGTAAATTTGATTTGGTTTCAATTCAGCGCCCTTTTTAGCATCAAGGCTATGTAAGACGTGGACCTACTGCTTAACGAAGGATCCGAACCACATGAGGTCCCATTGTGAATCGAAGCCGGAAGTTCCACGCCAAAGGCGTGTATGCTAACCGCTTAGCTACGAGTGAGCTCTAATTCAATGTAAAATGCGCTGTGAAGCTTTGTTTTAGTGTTATATTTATATAGTATATTTTTAACTAATTTACTATTGCATTTCTAATTTTAGACGAACCAGAGTTGACAAAAACAAAAAATCATCATCAGATTTAGAATTTTCAATAAAAGCAGTGCGTAACTATGTATCTAAAGAAATACGTAACGAAAAAAACATTTTATTCCAAATAAGAAATTAAAAAAGGACATGTCTAATTGTAGGTTTCTCTTAGTTATTACTGTAAAACTTATTATAATAATAAAAATGTTATTCTTTCTTAATCAGAAAATATACAAAATTACGTTTCTAATACAAGAAAAATGTTTAAAACGATATTTGCAACACATTATGTTCGTGCGGTTCTTTTGACCGCGCGCGACTACTCGCGTTACTTTTTCAGCGTGACTTCTCGAGGGTTAAGATAACGTGTAACTTATGGTGAATGAATACCTTTAGATAACATTACCTACCTGCTTCCAACACAAATCTATCCAATGGAAACTCACATTTTAAACTGAGAAAGAAATTTGATTTCAATTTCAGTCAATCATTCGTTCTTTTTTTTTTTTTTTTTTAATAATAATTTGACTGTGTTATCGCCGAAATTCTACATTACCACTTGACATCGTTTATTACCTAGAAAACGCTTGTCTAAAACTGGTATCAAATTAACTAGTTCATGCCTTATATTCGTGAAAAATTGTTAGCATGAATTTAACACGCATAACTTACAAGAGTCGTATAATTCTTTCATCGAAGAAACATCAACTTTACACGTAAAATTCATAATCATGTTCAGACCTTTTTCCTTATTATAACAACATAATCTAAATACATAGTACATTGTGAGTCCAATGGGAGGCCGAAATGGAATGGAAATTTATTAACTTTTTGTATACATAGATTTGGTAGAAAAAAAACGAAATCCAAAGTTAAAACTTTATATTTTACTGATTTAGGTTTAAAAGATTTGTACAATGCATGTTTTTGTACTGTATGTATGTATGTAGCTCTATGTATAAAATACACCTTATTATGCTAGACTAAACCATCCTACGCTGATTGATGCACTAGACAATCTTTACAAAAGCTAGATACTGTATGTTGCATTAACGCTTTCTATTATCATTCTTTAAAGCATCATACATGTTCGGTATGAAGTACAAAAAAAATTGTCCCTGTTTATATTTCGTTTACAAACTGTATTGAGTCCTAGTTTACGTCATGCATGTATTAGTTTAAAAATATGAAAAAAGATCTGATTCTTTGACATCCAATCGTATATCGAAATGATAGTTGTATACTGAGTATTTCACTACATGATTTAAGTATTCACTGAAGGAGCCCATCTTGATCCATAGTTGTTTTAGGTTTTAGTTTTTATTCAATATATATATATATCATGGAGCAAAGGGCCAGGGTAGTAGTGGTTTTGTACCTGTCTCTTCAATAGTTTGTGATTTTAGCATATTTAAACATACGATTTGCATTCTGTTGCAGTTTTTCTTCTCTTCATTTAACTTCAAATCATGTGAAGGAGTATGATTCTTGCTTCTCATTCATTCAACTGCTAAATGACTCCAAAATTTTTATATTATTTCTGATTATTATCTTACGGCTCTAGTTTTGCAGTAATGGTTTTAAATTATTTTCTTCACATCCTAAAATTGAGTTTATGTGTTTCTTATTAAGTATTATTCTTCTATGGTACTCGGCCATTTTTATTAAGGAAATTATTCGTTGGTAAAGAAAAAAAGTAAAGTCTCACACTTTGTTAGTGAATTAAATTCTTAAGTTAACGATGTTTTTTGTCTATTATTTGATAGTCAGGCAATCTGAAAAGTAGTGATCCTTTTGTGCACCAGATAGTGTTAGCGTCCCAAGTCTTACGTTACGTGATTCGCAGCTGGTAAGGTCTAACGTCATTTGACAGCTGGCAGTAGATGCTAGAAGAGTATCAATACGTATTGGAATTCTTATAATCAGATGCAAGATATTGCCCCGTGAAGATGAGTGAACTTTCCATAAAACTGCCCTACAGTTTACAATTTTATTTCAATACGGGTACAAATTGTGCACAGACTCGTGAAGAGATTTGTTCTGTTTATGAGCATGATATGTTGTTAAAAGCAACAACCGAAAGATAGTTGAGTCGCTTTCGTTCCGAAAACTTCGGTGTCCAAGATGTTCTTCGTAGTAAGCCAACAGTTACAGCATAATTGGATATTATTCTGATAAAAGTTAGGCAAGACCGCCGTGTAAGTGGTCATAACATCACTATAGATATACCACATTGACTTGACACCTAGTCTTCCATTCCAAGCGCTGCTATCGGCTGAAGGAATTCCACTCCTTTTTGCTAAGGTTCTCTCGCTTAGCAACAGCTGAACCCTTATTGGCTGAACGCGTGGGTGTGAGCTTTAGTTCGCATTTTTGCTACGGCTCAAGACATTTTGGCAGCACTTTAGTGACCTAAACATCCATCATCAAACAGTGTTAAACTATTTGAAGAAAGCTTGCTAATGAAAAAGAAGCTCGGCGTTTGGATGTCACATGATCTGACTCAAAAACGTTTAATCAATCGAATTTTTATCTGCAAATCTATACTGCAACGTAACAAACTCAAGCCATTTCTATAGTATGGTCATGAGTGACGAGAAGTGGGTAACCTACGACAACAATATGCCATAAAGATTCTGGTCGAAGCAAAAGGATTCTCTGCAATCTGTGCCAAAGTCCACAATGACGATCAGGAAGGTTATGCTGTGTTTGGTGGGATTGGAAGGGCATCGTGCATCTCTAGCTAACCTCCCGTAAAGAACGATAGATCCGACCCTGGACTTTCGACAAATTAACACGAATGCACGTAACAATTTAAAGAAACGGTTGTAACTGTATCGTACACTACGTTGACAACGCTAAACTTCATACGTCTTTAACAACCCATCAGAAATTGAGAGATATTGGCTGGGTAGTTTTAAGGTATTCACCGTATAGCCCAGACCTGGGAATCTTACATTATTATTTGTTTCGCTTCATGCAAAACTTCCTGAATGGTAATAACTTAATTTCAAAAGACATATGAAAACAACATGCCACATTTTTTGACCAGAAACCAGGAAAGTTCTATAGCATCGGGATGTGGTGTTGCTTGAAAAATAGCAGAACGTCATCGAACAGAATGTTGCATGTGTGATTGCATAACGATATTTTAAAAACACAATAAATGTCTTCTTAATTTGTCCCTCAAAGGCTCAATGTTTTGTATTATACCTAATATATTGTGGCGGACACCGAAACACTTTGCTTTACTGCTCGCCATCAATAGATACCTAAGCAAAAATTATGGATAACTTCTACACCGCTGTCATCAATTGTATAGAGGCAAGCCAGCTGTATGGGTTTATTTAGTGCGGCTGAACATATTTCTTATTTTACTTAGTCCACCACCCACGACGAAGTTTAGTAACGAGATAATTTTTTTCCTTAGAAATATGATATGCAAAAGTCTCTGTAAACCTAACTGTAACGCCAGCAGGAAAATCCAAGCAGCGGAAAAGAAACTCAACTGCTAAACAATAAAGAAGTTATTGGCTTTACAGGTTGCGCTGGCCTCATCCAAGACTTAACTTCAGACAGATGGTAATTGTTTCCCTGTCAAAGACTTTGATAGTCATCAATTTAAGATATCTTTGCAAGGCAGTAAATAAAAAGAGCTTTTCCTTGCGTAGTCTGCATTTATTGGATTCAACTAAGGATGGCCAAAATTTTCCGGATTCAGAAATTTCACTTTTCAGATTCAGAAAAAATCCGGATTTCGGAAAAATTCCGGAGTTCCTAAAAGTCCGGAATTTAGAAAATTTCGGAATTCATAAAAATACCGGAATTCAAAGAAATACCGGAATTCAAAAAATACCGGAATTCAAAAAAATACTGGAATTCGGACAAAGGGAATTGGAAATAAAAAAATATTATACTTATAAGAAAGCTAAAAAAAATGCAAAATAATACAAAAATGGCGTGCCATTCAGAGTCACTACAGTACGCTACTTCCTTTGTTGCATTATTTAGATCTCTAAGAGCTCAGATGTGCAATCAGTGTCCTCGCATTTGATGTATACCTGAAACTTTTGCCATTTTAAAACTACTTGCTGCTAATTTTGTGCTTTCGGTTAGTTTTATGTCCCTTTGGTGATGAAAATTGCTTAAGGAGCCTGGGTGATGTGTATCTGTTTTTAACTAATGACAATTCTTCAACAGATATGGTTGCATAAGATTTGCACATTCTGTTACACTGAACATGATTTTGACCTCCGGGAAAATAATAAGTGATTCTGAATGATTTTGGTGGGTAGAAGACGAAAATGGAAACAATTTTTGCATATCAAGTCACAGTTCTGAGATATTGCATGAGACATATTTCGCTAATATAGATATGTAATTTGTTGAAATGAAAAGCACAAAGTAAACCCAATTAACCATCAAGAATTGAAGAGTGGTAGTTCAAAATATTTTGCCGTAAGAACATGGTGCCTCTCAAAGTCCTCTTTTTTCAAATAGATAACAATTATAAGCAGTGTTGCCAACAATGTTAACAATAATATCACTAAACGTGGCGCGAAAAGTCGCTAGAAACCTTAATTGTAATTTGAATAATGCTAGTTTATTAGCCGTACGACATTTCGAAAGTCGCTAAATCCCTAGTTTAATAATGGTAAACAAAACAAACCTTGTCTCTCAAATATATTATCAGATCGCTAGATTTACCGATAAAATCCATAAATTGGTAACAAGCCCTTTAGGATATAAAAATTGCACTTATTTGGTCACTCGCGCCGCATATCACTATGTATTTTCGTTTCTATAGCCCACCGATAAATCAAAGTAAGAAAACCCATGCCCCATCGTCTTATCGCGTTTTCTTTCCTTGCAAAATTGTTTAAGTGTGTTTGAAGCATATTATTCTAGAAATAGAGTGTTGTGCTGTGTATCAAATGAGTTATTGGTACAAAATGAAACAAGTTGGTTCACGCCAACGTGTACTAATCTTCCAGATAATTTTTGTGGAGGATACTAACAAACTACCATAATGACTGTTACTTCTGCATGCCTAAGATTTCCGCAGAGACTTCATCCAGTATCCTGATATTCCTTCTTCTATATGACCTGTGCCTCACAATGACGATTTACCAACAGGCCCGTATCCAGGGGGGTCTAGGGGGCCGGACCCCCCTAAATCTTTGCTGGCCCATCTAAAATTTTCACGGCAGGCTTGTAAACGAACTATAATACGGTTGGGTCGCCCCCCCTACATTTTTTGGCTGGCTACCGGCCTGTTTACCAATACCCGTACCCGTTGACATATGGACAGTGAAAGAAGATGTCTGGAATGAACATGATGTTTCACCGCAACCAGTGCCTTCTATGTCAAAAAATCAGGATTATATACCAAAACATGTTGACAGTAATATATGTACATTTAATAGAGCAGGAAGAGTTAAATGGTTTAGCACGGGACTTAAATTTGTCAAAAGAAGCATCCGGACTTGTAAGTTCTAGACTATAGCAATGGAAATTACTTGTTCCTGGTACAAAAATTTCTCAGTTTCGACACAGATATAAACCCTTTGCACAATATTTAGCTATGGGAGAGAATATGTGTTTCTGTACAGATATTACTGGTTTGTTGAACAAAATAGGAGTTTTATGCAATCCAGATGAGTGGTTATTGTTTATCGATTCCTCAAAATTTAGTTTGAAAGCTGTATTGCTTCATAATGATAATACTTTGCCATCAGTTCTGGTGTTCATGCCGTATTGCTGTCATGTGATCATGCTGTCATTTTCATGGTTTAAAAGAAATCCATGAAAGTATGTATGTCTGTCGTTTTGCGTGTTATAAAATATAAGGATCATGGTTGGAGAATATATGGTGATCTGAAAGTGGTTGGCTTGCTGCTTGGATTACAAAATAGTTTCACCAAATAGTGTTGTTTTTTGTGTTTGTTGGACAGTCGTGCAAAAGACAAACATTATGTGGTGCAACATTGGGAGAAGCGGGAAGAATTTATCCCAGGAGTATGTAGGATAAAAGCTGAACCATTGGTTCCTCCTCATAAAATTCTTATTCCTCCCTTGTATATAAAACTTGGGTTCATTAAGAACATTGTGAAGGCATTCAATAAAGATGGTGACGCTTTTAAATACCTGAAAAATATGTTTTCTGAAATCACGTATGCTAAATTGAAGGAAGGAATTTTTATTGGGTTCAAATCAGGAAAGTCATTTTGGGCGAAACGTTTGAAAATTTTCTACAAGGAGCTGAGTTAGCAACTTAGCAGTCTTTAGAAGGCTTTGTACTCGGGTTTCTTGGAAACAAAAAAGAAGAAAATTACGAAACATTGCTCAGAAGTTTGTTAAAATGCTACAAAAAACATGTGTTGCAGTATGTCCTTGAGAATTCACTTCCTCCATTCACATCTAGACTTTTTCCTTGACAGTCTAGGAGATGTTAATGATCAACAGGGGGAAAGGTTTCATCAAGACATTCCCGTGATGGAACAGAAATATCAAGATCGTAAGGATCCTGCAATGATGGGAGAATTTGACTTCCAATCAAAAGGATCATTAAATGAAATAGGCAATTAATACAGTCTTAACGACCGGCCTCTATTGTTGGCTTCTGCTCAAGAATAAACAGGATTACAAGAGCCAGCACAAACGCAAGCGTTTGTAAGAAAGATAAGAAGCATATTTCGTTACAATATAAGGTATCAATGGTGTATATATAGCCTGATAGCTATATACCTAGGTATATAGCCTGATACCTTAATAATGAAATCATCATCAAAAGTTTGAATAGATATTTCCAAGGCCTTTTCTATCTTTCTCAGCCCTTATTCAACCGATCTGCTTCAAATTTTGAGGAACATAACTATGTAGAAAGCTCTAGAAGCGTACCTTCCAAATTTGTTGCAAATCTATTGAATAGGGGCTGAGAAATATCCCGAAAACTGTGTCGGATAATCGAGGTTGAACTGTATATAATCCGAATAATAAATCTGTTCATATCTTTTGAACCTGACGTGACAGTGCATTCTTATGGTGATTTTCGAAATCAGAGTAACCGTTTCCTTAAGATTCACCTTTTTTGGTCTAAGAGGTATAAAAAAAGTTGTTGGTCAGTGTATTTTTTTTTCTCCACATACTCTACTTTTTTTCTTAACTGCTTCCAAAGATTCATTACTTAAATTTACAACAAAAGTTTCGTGAGAATCATTCTATATCAGAGACAAGAAGGAACTTCAACAAATGACTACTAGTAAAAGGTGCCCACTCCTGGATAAATATCTAATTGCACTTTCCCTACTAACTTAAATATGTTGAATCAAATGAAACTATTTCTAAATATATTCGTCTATGAGATCACGAGAAAAATGACGCAACGTTGGGATCTTTAAAGTTTGTTTATCCAAATAGTAAAAGTGTTGTATTATGATAAACGCAAGCAAATAGTAAACGCTTCTACACATTTCTAATTGTGCTGTTTATACTACTTTCAGGATGCTAAATCCAATTTAACTACTTTTAAATATGTCTATCCATGGGGTAACGAAAAAATAACCTCAAAGTTGGTATCTTTGAAGTACCCCTTATGTTACTGGTATATGCACAATTGTTTTGGAAACATTTCTAATTGCGCTTTTGGTACTGCGTTGTCGATGCTGAATCTAATGAAACTATTTTAAAATATATCTGTCCACGGAGTCACAAGAGAAATAACCTAAAGTTTGGGAGATTGCGCCATTTCCCATCTTCTGAGTAACACCAGTTGACATTCATCAAACGAGTAATCTGATAGACCTTTTAAGTTATTTTCATAGTTTCAAAAATATTTTTATTTGAAAAAAATAATAGTTTAGTTTTCTAAAGGAGTTTATATATATTATTAGTATATTACTTATTAATATGTACTTTATTTTAGCCATTTTTATGTTAAAGTTATTGTTACTTAATTCTTTTTTCGCTTTCTCGTTTGCAATTATATTTCTTCATGTGAAATGAAATGAACATAACGTTAAACTAGATGAAAATTTTAATTGGAAAATAATTACACAACATTAACTAAATTACTTGTAGAGTATAAGTACGTGATATCCAGATGAAAATGGTTATATAAAGCTTGGTCATGTTGATTGCACCTCAAGGGTCACGCGTATTTCCGGTTGAGAACCATTACTCAAAAGTGATGTCTATTTTCAATTTTTTTTTTTTTTTCGTTCAAAGAAAGCAAGAAAAATAGCTTTCATTTTGGAAAGACCCATAGAAAGAGAAATTCACATCAA
This sequence comes from Thermobia domestica, assembly GCF_964235325.1. Taxonomy (NCBI): domain Eukaryota; kingdom Metazoa; phylum Arthropoda; class Insecta; order Zygentoma; family Lepismatidae; genus Thermobia; species Thermobia domestica. The sequence goes on from NC_137464.1 coordinate 150,256,745, forward strand.
CAGATTTGCGGAAATGGTTAAGTTATATAGCGCCACGGGAGCCCCGTTTGCCTTTTGTCAACATTTATTTCAGAAGATCCCTTGTCCACATCATAACACTAGAAACACTAGAAAGAAATAAAAGAAAAGAGGGCTTCTACATTTCACTGTTGTCTTGTCAGCAAAAGTGGTCGTTTTCTGAGAGGCGTTGGGGAGCCAAAAGTGGTTGTTGTCGTTCTGGGAGATGTTTTTCCCCTTCTGCTCTCTGCTCCAATTGTAGCTACCCTATGCCTCATACAAATCAAATAAACGGGAACCAGGCAATCCCATTATTAGGCTAACACCTCATTTCCTGGGTAACACTCTTGATCAAATCGGCATCAGTTACCCACCGTTCTAGAAGCGGCTAGCGATTTCTGTCTTTTTCTTCCTTCCTCCTCTTCCTTTTCAGCTCTTTTCTCTATTTCGATCTTTTTCTTCTTTTGAAACAAGAGAAAAAAGCTAACACTAACCAATTTTCAGCTCTATTCGTGTTACAATACTGCAGAATCATGCAATAACTTACTAAGTCTAGTAACTTTTTATTTGTCATGATTCTTTTGGTCGGACAAATTACTCGTATTACAAAACTAATTTGTTATTACTTCCATACTTTCTTTAGGGAAAAATACGTACAGCCAATTCCTAACAATTGAAGGAATCAATGAAACTGGGATACATGTCATATTCTTGGAAGTTTAAGTGACTAAAACAAAGTGTAGAAACTAATAATTTCTACTAAGGTAACACAAAGACCATTCGTTTTCAAACGTTGTGCCTCGATACTAGTGTGTTGCGACGGAGCCATTTATGGTCCGAGAGAAATGATGCAGATCCCCATTATGGAATACTAACTTTTCATTTTATTTAGGCATATTACATTCTCTTTCATTGTTCTTATTTAGGCCTATTACATTCTGTATTTCTTTTATTGTTCATTTATTTTATGCATTGTTATGTTTCTTTATTATCAAAAGCAGAAAGTAGCTTGATATTAGTTATGCAAACGAAAGAAAAAGAAGTTAAATTATTATAGGTATACCGTAGGATTTTAGTTAACACAGTTAGTGCGCCTAAATCTTAGAGAAAAAAATGAAAAACTCTAATTTAAGTAATTCTTAGCATGCGAAATGTAAAAGATGTTCTCATCAATCGAAACAACATAAGGGAACATGCGGCATGCAAGAGTGAAGCATACAGAAATCTAGTTATAGCATGAGGCATGACGTATTTCGATAAAATTCATCTTGTGGAAAATGGTTCGGTGCAGGTTAGCATAACATTTAACATAGGATAAATTAATGAAGAAACTACTCTGTTTATTGAAGATAGCGCCAATTTATTTGGATTGTAGAACAATAAGGAAAGTATTTGTAAGTTCCTATAGTAAATCTAACTTCACACAATTTATTTCCGATCAAGCTTTCTTATTTCGCATGCTAAATGCAAATTTTATTGTGAAAAAACTATGCCTCCTGGGAGTGAAAAATTGTACTTCTTTCTGACGACACTATTTCATGGCCTTAAGTGAAGGTTTTTGACAGAATTTCTGTTCTCCCTTCTTCCATACTATCTTCTTTTTTTCAGTTCTTTTACAGTTGTGCATTTGTACATTTCTCTGGTGCTAATTTGAAATGGGACTTATTTTTAGAGGTTTAAATTTACGAGGAAACCGATTCAAGTGTGAAACGAAATTGTGAACAAGTTTATCCGCAAACGAAGTGCTTTTGTGTACAACTAAGCCCTTTAGAGGGAAAAACCCTCGATCTTAACCATTCCGAAGATATAGAGGAATAAGAGGAAGGCTGATGCTCCGATATTTGCAAACTTTTGAATATGTAGCGATAGTACAAGTAAAAGTAACGTTTAAAAATGAAGAATTCCTTCATCCACAAAACTTTAGTAATACGTCGCCTTAGACACCAGGGTTACAAAACCGAAGAGTCCATTAAAATTTTAGGGGGAAGAATGTTTTGAAGTGCGAAAGTGAAAATAACGGAGTTCCAAAAAAATGAAAATGAAATAAAATTTTACAGTTTTACATCCCATGGTTATGCCGGTTAGGCTAAAGGAGACGGTGATGATGAGAAATAAATGAAATGGTGGAATGAAGAAAGTGGGAGGAAACGAGAGAATCCCGAGCAAACCCACGAGCACGGTGTTTGTCCACCACAAAGTAAGAGCTGGGATCGAATCAGGGACCCCAAGCACCGGAGGTGAACGCTCTACCACTGAGCCACCGCGCCCCCTTTAACGGAGTTCCATTCTTGCCTGAAATAGGCGTCTGAAGTATCTATGGTACTTCTTGGTACGCTGAATCGAATAAAACATCGTCAGGTCAAATAGGATAAAAAATGGTTGCCGTTTGAACTTTCGAAACCTTTATAACTTTTACAATTATTAACCGATCGGAGTGAATAGTGGCTCAAAAATGCGTTTTACTATTTATAATAGTCGAGGGTGAAACCGGAACGATCCATGGCAAAAAATTAAGTTTGCAACAATATGTGTTTATGTTCCATATTATTTGATGTATTTTTCTATAGCACTTTTGCACAGAATATGACCTTGTATTTGTGTTCACATAATAATGTCTCTGTTCCTTTGGCAATATAATTAATACATATTCATATCACCTTTTCTCATTTTCTACGAACTAGAGAAACTGTATTGCCTTTGGAATTAGGTTTGGTAAATCTAGAATTCTCTTTTCATTACAACTATCTTGTCTTATACTTAAGTCGTGTATAGGCACTTGATTATGTTCTTTACTGTTGGGATTATTGCGCACATTCTTGTTTGCATTATGTTCCATAGCAAGTTGATTTCAAAATTCTGTACCATTAACAATAAATGGTTGAAATTCATGCACTGCAATGAAATTAAGTTCTGTTGTAATTTATAGGGTAACAAAATTCTAATTGAAGCAATGATTCCCGAATCAGGTTAGAAAGGATTCAGTGTGTCTTGGCGGTTTGCGCAAGTGGATGAAAAATTGGAACAACGCGTTTGTGTTAAATTTTATTTTAAAACTGGGAAATCTGCTTCGGAGACTTACGAACTCCTAAAAACAGCTTTAGGAGACAAATGTCTGAGCCGTTCAAACTTGTTTATCTGGTTTCACAGATTCGAAGATGGCCGCGAGTCAGTAGAATATGATTCCCAGTCTGACCGACCTTCAATATCAGAAACTAACGAAAACATTACGAAAGTTGGCGATTTAGTGCACTTGAACCGTAGACTTACAATTAGTGAGATGGCTGAAGACCTAAATTTAAGTTTCTATGCGGTTCAGTCAATTTTAACTGATGATTTGATCACGCGTCGAGTGTCCGCGAAATTCATTCCAAAAGTGTTGTCACACGAGCAGAAGCAACACAGACTTGAAGTGTCCCAAGAACTGTTTAATCGAGCCGAAATGGACTCAGATTTCTTGAATAGGGTAAAAACAGGTGATGAATCATGGGTTTATGGGTATGACCCAGAAACAAAGGCCCAATCTTCTCAGTGGAAGAGCCCAGATTCACCAAGACCAAAGAAAGCGCGACAAAGTCGGTCGAATGTGAAGACAATGTTGGTGTTTTTTTAATTATTATTATTCTAAGGGTATCGTGCATCATGAATTTGCCCCTAGAGGGCAGACAGTCAACCAGAAATAATACAAAAATGTCCTTCAGCGTCTGCGCGAAAATGTGTAGCGGAAAAGGCCTGCCCTCTGGAAAGAGAAGAATTGGTTCTCCAGCACGACAATGCACCAACGCATTGTGCGTTCTCATCCAGAAACTTTTGGCCAAATTCAACATTCCTGTCCTTCCGCAACCCCCATATTCCCCAGATTTGGCCCCGGCCGACTTCTACCTCTTTCCTAAATTAAAATTGTCATTGAAAGGGAAGAGATTTGACTCAATTAAGAACATTCAAGCAAATACGGAGAGAGTGCTTCACACAGTGATGAAAATTTTCCGATTCATAAAAACATACTTCACTTATTCCTACATCGTTCTTTTGCCGTGATGTGAGGTGGAAAATTTTCTTCTATATTTTTCCGGAAAATTTTCCGTTCTAAACAGATTCTTAAAAAGTGAAAGATCATTTAAAGAATCTGAAAATTTTCATGGCTCAGACAATTTTCAGTACTATGTAGGAACAAGGGAAATAATTTTTCATGAATCGAAATATTTTCTGTCTTCTATGGAAAAATTGAAAAACTTTTTATGAGTCGAAAAACTTTCATTTTGAAGCAAGAAGTAAAACAACTTTTTGTGAATCGGAAAGTTTTATTGCTCTGTAGAAACAGGTGAAAGAATTTTTTATGGATCAGAAAATTTTCACTTCCCCATTTCCTGTAGAAACAAATGGAAAAACTTTCATAATCAGGACAGTTTTGCATATTATGTATAGTGATGTTAGGTGGAAAATTTCCCACTATATTTAACTGCACATTGAGATGTAAAATCCAATTCCTGTGGAGGAAAATTAGACAGCAACGAACTTTAATTTTCCAATTAGCTTTCGGGAATCAGAAAATTTTCTAATATTTCAAGTTGGGAAGTAAAAATTTAAACAATGTTTCTCTCTTTCTCTCTCCCTCTCTCTCTCTCTCTCTCTCTCTCTCTCTCTGTGTGTGTGTGCATGTGTGTGTAAAGTGCAGGGAACATACATCGAGTTCATAGAGAACAAATATCTCATTCCAATATTTAAAATTTAAGAAAAAATCAAAAACAAACCTTTGTGAATTTATCAATTATTTGAATAACAGAAAATTCCACATTTCTTCACATATAGGCCTGCTTATATAATGAAATAACTACATAAAAGTTCCTTATGAAGATTATTTTTGTAACAGAAAATAAGAAGAAATGCTTTGAATTTATTGTGTTTAACACTCGTAAATCATAATTTCAATATTGGAATTTTGTATAATCAACATCTTAGAGCAGATATTTGTATTGTAAAGCTACCATTATTGTGTATAAAAATGTATTGGAAATAATGACGATTCGATAGAACAAGTACATACATATATAAAAAAGAAATATGTTTTTTATTTTGTAAATTAAAATGAAATTACTTGTTGTTTTTAGAACGCAACGCTAATAGTGGAGCTTTTTACGTTTCTTTTATTATTTTATTGGAAGAACAACTACGCAAATCAGCTTCTTTATTAGTTATATTTCACTTTCTCTTCTGAATGAATATATGAATAAATAAATGTTTAGTTCCAGAAAATGGTCAGCATTTGTTTTCATGAGTTCCCTAAACTCGAATTTTGGATAGTGAAAAATTTGCAGTAGGCACTTTATATTATCTCTACTTATTTATAAATGTTGCAGTATGTAAATCTAGAAAAGTAGTAAAACTATGAGAAAAGTTCGTCTTACGCGTATTAAACTGACGAAATATAATTTTGTGAGATCAAAGGTGGATTCTGAAGGAAGTTTTCGAAACATTTTTGAAGAAATGAACAATCGTTAGATTTTCACTTCATGAAACTTTTTAAGACAATATTTATTACCAAGAACGGAAAATTTTCCGCAAAAATGTAGCGGAAAATTTTCCACCTCACATCACTAGCTTCACACCATCACGGAAAATAATTTTAGGAATGCTTCCAGAAGTGGAAACACCGTTGGAATAGAAGTGTTCATTCAGCAGGGGACTACTTTGAAGGAGACCCATCACAATAGCCTGTAAGTATTGTTATTTTTAAATTACAAGCCCAGTCTTAAAATTTCCCTTAATTAATTACAGTGCATGTTAGATTAATAGTACTTAATCTAACATGCACTGTAATTAGTAAATATGGGGAAAGTGATATGTACTACTATTCTACTTACAACACAAAAAGAAATAGAACACAACTATTTATCGGCTACTTTTTATTGCAGTAGCTAGCTTCCGGACTTCTATTGTCCTCCTGAGCTTTACACACTGGATATAATTTTACTGCCCGAATGCAGGTATTCTATTTTCTCTTGGGAATTACTTCTAGCATTCTTTCAATGGACTACATATAACTTTCCAGTAAAGTGTTCATGCATACTTTCCCGCTGAGGTGTGCACACATATTGCTTACTAATAGCATTGGCTCCTTTATTACATTCCTGAGCCACCGATCAATACACACCATATGATCATGACAATAATATCAACCACTTCAATGACGATAAAATACATTGTAACTTAATCACTTTCCTATATTCACTAATTACCTAACTACACCCACACATCCATATCATCACACACTCGCATTAAATCATAATAAACATTTAATATCTATATTTTTGGCATGCCAACCAGAAGAAACATGAACCGGTGCTGAATTATTTGATTTGTTCACTATTGGTATGTAAATTGGTTTACTGAACATATCTACTTTAATTTTGAATTCGTAGGCCGAAAGAAATAAAAGTGGCGACGAGAAGACTTACTACATACTCGCAATATTGAGAGGCTCTAAATATATATTACACTTAGGTTACCATTATGGTTCAAGCACAGATAGAAAAGATTGTATAGAAAAAGAATCTAAGTTTACCCCGATCGACGAACATCTGACGTATAGTACGTAGTGATTTAGCTTTTACTCACAACTCATGTTTCAAAATTTTCACTTGCAACGAATCGAAACTGGAATAATTAGTTTGGAAATTCAGCACTAGCTGATCCTGTTACTTAGATTTTATTATCTGTTACCTGCTCTGGAACACGGCAGTACACATTGGCAAATACACTTCAAATATTTCAGAGAAGTTTTCCACTGCAACCTTCTTATCAGAACTCTTCGGATATTATATCGAACTACAGCCGTGTAGGTAACACTATGGGATGCTTTCAAGTCATTCCGCAATAGTCCAATTTCGACTTTAATTTTTAATACAATAATTTCTCATTAAGTAACCGAAATCATATTTAGTTGTTTAACTTAAGCAATTTAGAATATTATGATGCCAATTTTGAGTGAAAATAGTTTTAGTCACAAATTACCTTTCATTGTAACATACGTTTAAAAACCGTATGTTGTGTATGCTCCAACGCTATTTCGAGCAAGGCGTTCTAACTAACGCTATTTCAATTTTACTCACAAGATGTCAATCCGCTTGGCAGCGCTGTAAACTGAAATAATTCTTTATCCGGTTTCCAAAAGATAGCAGAATAATCTAGTATATACCCCATGCCGTAAACGTCGCCAACACCTAGTGGCCCATTTGCTGGTAAATGTCGATCGTCGCTATAGCGACACATCGAAGGACTGCCGCTAGTGTGCCACTGGCGGCAGGGTTTCGTCAAGTAGAAAGAGATATCTAGAGTCGGAGTATTGAAGTTACCACCGCGTAGCAGCGAGGGCTTCATTTTGGTCCGCACTTCTTCGATTCGTCGCGGAGAATCGCGAAGGGACCAACACGAACTATCGCCAGTCATGTGTATGTGGTTATTGTTATATATTATTTTTCCTGAAGAATTGTTCCTAAAATGAGCTACGGGGGTGAAGAATAAACCCTGCCTCTAGATCATGAAATGAAAAATCTTGAGATGAGTGCGTATAATTGTATGAATTTAGATTACAACTGTAGCTGATCATTTGAAAGTGAATGTGGGAGAACCATGAAATAAAGTAAATAGACGCGCGTCATTTTGTTATAAAATTACATGGCGAACGGATTTTATCTAATCTCAAACGGTTATCGTCGAATATACACGGTTGCAGGAGCACTCTGATTAGCTAAATTAGAAATACCTCAACGATTTATGCTTCTACAAGCGACGTTTTCTCCAAGTTGGAAGGCATGCGTCTAGTAATCCAAAGGTTGGTGGTTCGCCCCTACGCTGGGGCACGCATTTTTTACTTTTTTAAAAAGTGTTTTTAGGCTCCCGTTAATGTATCAAATTACGCAAATAGGTGATTTAACATATTTTTGGGGGAGTGATTTTGTTGTTCATTGGCGTTTCGTCGCGTCTCTGCCGCTGGTGGGCCACTGATGGTATAATTTTCAAAACGGAAGTGCGGCCACCGCGGATGGTAGCTGCGGGGCCGCCAATTTTTTGGCAAGATATCTCTAGTTGCCCATCGGTGGTCCTCCAACCCCTACAGGGCATGAGGTATATATATTCTAAGGTACATTTCAATATAAAATTATGTAAATCTACATCTAGTAATATTAGTATATCATATATAGAAAGGACAGTCATAATACTACTTGTTTTAGTGACTGTAAAATGATTTATTTAAGTAATTAATTTAGTTCAGAAAAAACAAGACACGACAAGAAGTGTTGGTTCGTCCCCGCGAAGTGGGGCCAGCAAATCTAGCCCTCAGGCTACTCTTTCCAGAGAGAAAAGTGTTGAATGGTCAATGGGTCCTCATCATAGACGGGGCCCATTTCCCTTTACATCGTTTCTCAATCTGCAAAATGTTCTGGTGAAACGCTCACCCTGTTCATTGCTTCTAGCAGCTAATTTTTCAGAGAAATAACTCAAATGGAAATGCAGACAGTGAATGAATTTTAAAATACATATTTCACCCTTGTGCCTCGCAATTTTTCAAGAAGGTTGTGTACCAGTTGTAACCATGGTTTGAAGCCCGTTTTCAAACCAGAATAGTGGGGTGTATATTGTATACCTGTACCGATAGACCTGATTTTTAAGTCAATGGATATTAAGAAAAGAACAGTATATTTACGCAACAGGAGAGAAGCTATGTAAACTATAAATTACGAGAGGCACAACAGTAAGAATTATATTAATTGTAATTTCCGTTCCAAACACTAGATTACTATCTGCTATACGGAGTAACTATATCTAAACAAACATACGTAAACAGCGAATAATAGCAATAATATTTAGTACGAATTTAAATAAAACACAGAAAATAATTAACCACACTATATTTCAGACAGAATGTAGAAACTTCAGACATTATGTGGTCATTATTTGAAAGCTTTGCTAGCTGGGGAAGCATTTATTTCTTTAGCTATCAAAGGGAGAAAATCCGTTCATATTCAATAGTTCATAAAGATGGATGATGTTTGTTTACATCGGTAAAGAAGCAATCTAATACCAAGTTCAAGACTAAATTCGTTGAAGATTTTATGAAACAAATTAGAATTATCAGGAAAAATGTGAAAATGTTTAAAATAAATAAATGTAAATTATATATATATATATATATATATATATATATATATATATATATATATATATATATATATATATATATATATATATATATATATATATATAATGATATATATATATATAATGAGAATGAGATAGAGAACTTCAGACCCGTAGCCATCCTATCTCCCTTTGCAAAAGTTCTTGAAACCATATTATACAACAGAATTTTAAACCATGTAAAGCCTGTCATATCTGAACATCAACACGGATTTTTAAGGAATAAATCCACAACAACCAATCTAGCAATAATAACGGATTACATAGCAAGAGAGTTAGACAAAGGCGGTCAAGTGGACGTCATTTATACGGATTTCAGTAAGGCTTTCGACAGAGTTGACCATGACGTGCTACTACAGAAATTGGTATCTTTCAATTTTTCTAAACGAGCATTAGAGTACTTCGCTTCCTACTTGTGCAATTGAGAGCAAGCTGTCTCTTACAAGGGATATATTACCACGAAATTTACCACATTATCAGGTGTTCCTCATGGATCCCATTTAGGTCCGCTATTATTTCTTCTTGTAATTAATGATATTTCAACCTATGTTAAAAACTCTCACTTTCTGTTCTTTGCCGATGATCTCAAATTATATTCTAAAATAAGCACAATAGATGACTGCACACAACTCGAGCAGGATTTACAGGGTGTTGGGCAATGGTGTGCCAAAAACAAACTTTCATTGAATATCTCTAAATGCAAGTCTTTATCGTTCTCAAGGAAAGAAAATCCCATCAATCATCTGTATATAATTAATGGCATATCTTTGTGTAAACCAAATTCAGTTAAAGATTTAGGAGTAATTTTTGATTCAAAATTGGATGCAATCTCTAACGCTGCATTCAGAAACCTCGGTTTTATCGATAGAATGGGTAAAGAGTTTAGAAACGAGTCAACATTCATTAAACTTTATAATGTGTACGTAAGGTCCCGATTAGAATATGCGTGCGTTATTTGGACACCGAATGTAAATAAATACTTACAAGCGATAGAAAACATACAATTTAAATTTCTAAAAATGCTTACGTACAAGAAAACAGCTTTCTATCCCAAACAGGTTCCCTACATGGACTTAGCAAGGAGTTTGAATTTCCTAACGTTGACGAATCGACGAAAGATGTTTGATTTACTATTTTTATATAAAGTATTAAATAATAAAATTGACTGTCCAGAGCTACTCACGAAAATATATCTGAGCGTTCCAACAGGCAGAACAAGACCAGGGAATACTGGTATATTTTTCTGTGAAAGGGCACGAACAAATATTCTCAGTAAATCTCCGCTGTGGAGAATGTGTGACTCCTACAATGAATTAAGTCATATTAGATATATTCAGTATGTCAGAATATGTATTTAGAAACAAGATTACCGAGTACCTGACACTCGAAGTGCATTGATTAATTGTACGGGTAAAAGTATATATGTATATGTATGTATTATACGACACTATAATTAGGCATTAAGCCTGTTGTGTTGTTTTCTAAATAAATAAATAAATAAATAAATAAGATGTGTTTAATCTATTAACATTCACGTATTATTTAATTGCACATTTTGATTGCCATCCATTCTGACCTGTAAAATATCTATTAAACTTTTAAAATGAAATGAAAATGATATTTTCTTTTTTTATTTGACGTTCCAGGATTTGTTCTTGGGAGATGGATGATTAATGAAAGGAAGTGATTATGAAATAAAATTTCGTGTGCTCCCCCACCGGGAATCGGGCTCGAGACTATGTACACCACAGGCGCAGGCTCTAACCAATAGACCAGCAGGAAGAGCACTATAGATCTATATCTATATCTATATCTATATATATCTATATCTATCTATCTATCTATCTATCTATATATATATATATATATATATATATATATATATATATATATATATATATATATATATATATATATATATATCGTCGCTGCGCCTCAAAGAACCGCTGTGTGACATTTTTTTGTCGGAAATGAGTTATATCCTGCAAATAAACCACAAAGATGTCAGGCAGCTTTCCTTTTAATGTTATAAATTAATATTCAATTGTTTCGCCACAATAATGAAAAGTTATACATTGAAATCAAAGACTTCTGGTTCTCATCACGTACGCATTAATTAATGTATGCAAATCTCTATGTGCTTATAAAGGCGCAAAAAGTGCTACGTAAACACAGAAATAGTAATATAGTACTGTTGAAGCAAGCTACAACAATGTCCAGTGCATAATATACGCAGAACCAATTTTATTATATTTTTCACGATTAGTACGTTGCATAGATGTGGGAGGACAACACTTTGAACATCTTCTGTAGACACGTTTATTGTTACCCAGTATGACAGCAGTTTGTAGTGCTTTACAAAGAAAGTGTATTCTGCCTGTTCTTTCATCACATTACACGACTAGTTATACTTGTTCTTATTTCTACCCTCTATCTGCAAATTTTTATTGCAATTTCTATCTAACATTTTCCATTGTCTCTGAGATTATGCAACCATGCTAAATGATATCAGCTTTGACTTCCAGTGTACATGTACGTGCAATCGTGCCATTAATAACAACTTTTCTGTATGGTTTCCATCTTTACTGCACCGTTTCATTACCCCTGCTGTACAGATATTCGGTGAATCCCTAAATGACGTATGGTGAATCTCTGGTGCACTTGTGTAACATGCGTTTAACATGTCAAGTCAAGGCTATTGACTTGGTTCTACAGACCTTGCTGCAAGTTAGTTGTAAATCTGGGGCCCCGCAAAATGTTCTCAATTGGGCCCCGCACCACCTAAGGCCGGCCCTGATTGCATGGATTTCTTTTATGAATAAACCCATTCTTTACTGTCATTAACATTGGTATCGGCAATGCAAATGCGAGTAGACGTCGGTGGGAAAATGATCCTATTTCCTCTGGCTAACAGGCAGCATTTGAAAGAGGAACTACTAAAAATGTGGAGGCCGCCATATTAGAGTACTACAATAATTTGGAGGGTAGCTTGTATCAAGGTTTGTGTTTACTACCTTAGATTACTGTTGTTTAAAAGTTTATGAAGAAACTGCAATGTATTAAATACGGCTTAGATTCATTCGTTAATTCTTTTCTTTTCCCAAACCAATGGTCGATTTTCGGTATTAATACCCACGACTGAGGTTCATCAGAACATTATAGCGAACTTCGTTTATTTTGGCTATGAAGATTCACACCCATTTTAAATTTTTCAAAATATTGCAAAACAATATATGTAATACTATTTGCAAAATGATTTAGTCTCTTTTGTGTGAAATTTGTAAAAATACCCTCAAAACAATAAAACTCAAAGCAAATTAATATTTAAAAGAATGGATTAAAAGCAAACACATTATTCGTCCATCTTGACTGAAGATTGGAAAGCTCTATATTATTTTAATATGTAGCAGAAAATATACTTCCGCAAAGAAGGATACAAATGTATTCAGTATTGTCAAGACTAGGGTTTCCAGATTTTTCAGAGAAAAAAGAAACCGGGAAATTTTATGATTTTTAGGGCGAAATAAAGAAGATACAATAAGTGATATTCAAAATTTCATATAACAAACACACTAACGTAGAATAGTTTTAATTGGAAAATGGGGCAGTTTGATTCAAAATAATTCCAACACAAAGAAGCACAATAAATGTATAATTACTACAATTCTCGGTAGGAGCTTATTTGGTTTGGATTCTATGTTAAGCTGTAGGTCTTCGTCTCATATAGCCCCCGTGCTAAAAGGGATACAAAATTCAGGTACAACCAACCAAGCACATTGCACACACTTTTGTTAGTTTTTAATTATATCTTAATGAATACTTTGCATCTCTTAACAGTCTCTTTGCAGAGCATACCGAAACCTACAATCTGTTGGAGTTTTGTTTTGTTGGTTCACAGTAGCTTCTGTTCCTCACATCTATCTATTCTCTCATCATCATATCTATCACGATCGATTGAAACTGTGATGTAATTGAGACGTTTGTAGACAAAATATAATATGCTAAAACCAAATTATTATTATATACGAGGTTAAAGTGTAAGTTAAAAAGAAGATAAAAACGCAATCTGTTACATTTTCTTTTCGAATACTAAGTTACATCTTTAGCTTCCGTTGTTAAGATTGTGTGAGAATTTATTTCCTCTCATTAGATAATATTTCGTCTCCACACTACTTTATAAAAGCATTTTTAAAACGCTCATGTATATCATTTCTTTCATTTATTACAAAAAGACAAGAAATTGTTAGTGGAGAAAATAAAGACATAGCGTAAAACGCGCACCTGTAAAACGTAGAACTTATGGCAAAAACGTAAGACCTATCAGCTTTAGTCAAAGCTGAGATTGTAAAGAATTTTATTCTTAATTTAACTAGGACAGTTGAACTTTACAAAAATGAAATTAAGTCTTTCAGTTTAACGTCCCACGATTATGCCCATTAGATTAAGGAAGACTTTCATGAACTTTTGAGACAGAGTATCCAAAACTGAATAACTTGTGTAAATACTGATTATTTTGCTTTAAAAGTACATTATAAGTATGCTACTAGAAAATTAACCAGAGGAATTGTAAAATTATCCTATGAATTTTGCAACTTCTTAAAAAAATATCAATAAACACACTTCAACAAATTGCACTCTAAATATGTAAATACTTTGGTACCTCTTTCCTTCTTTGGTACCTCCATCGATCAATATACTCATCATCCCGAGTCATCCATTACGTACCAAGAGTGCTGAATTATATACGGAAGCGACATGACAATTAAGTATATATTTATTTTATTATTAAAGCCGTCTGTGAAGATATTAAACGATCAACATTATGAACAATTACAAATTCAAAGTTACCAAAATAATGGAAAGCTTTCCTGATCGAAAGATCTGAAGCCTGTTTCTATACTAAAATAAAACTTTTCTTTTTGTTATTAATAGACTACAGTACATAATGTGAGCTATCTTCCTATAAGTCTTCAACATAACGTACGCGTCATAATATTACTATATATTTAGTATAAATATATAGTCATTGTTACGTAATTACACTGTACAATACAGATTTTTGACAAGCAAACTACAACTGTAATATACCCTTCAACACGGAAAAAATCTTCATCACACGTTAATATACATACTTTTTCAGGAACTTTTAAAGAAACAGTAAATAATTTTGTCCAGGCTTTTGGTACAAATATTCCTCTGTGCGTCTTTTAGTAGTAACACATGCAAATTTTAACAGCGATAGAAAAACAGCAAAACAGTAAGCAAAACAGCAAAAAATAAGGAACCAGACATGAACAATTTTACGCACAGAACCCACTTTGCATTAAGTCCGCTGGCAAAACTACAAAAGATTACATTCCTTGAACAGTGGACAATTTACATTTTACAGAATATCAAAATATAATTATCCACTAATACACGTTATTGTGATAAGCCTCGTAACAGCATCCTCAAACCTTCGCCGAGATTACAGACAAAAGATCTCCTCCAGTTCCTTACCAGAGGGTAGCGTTCCCAAAACTGATGCAACGTTCCCTCTTTGTACTGCCATACTGATGCATTGCAGTAGAAAAGAGGTTGCTCTAGCGTCTCCTGACGATAAATAAATGCGGTGTCCAAATTCTTTTATAAAGTTAAGGCCTTCGGGACCCCATGAACCACCCGATTCGACAGCTATAGCGACAAAATGATATTTGTCGAGTAAATTGCTATACTTCCTGCGCTTTTCTGTTTTCCGGCGAGCAGCCACGTTCCCTGTACTGTAGTATAATATTTCTTTGAACTACAAGTTTTGTGATTTATGATTTTCATTCCTTGTCTTATAAAAACTTCAGTAAAGATAGTTTGACCCACTAAATTAATCAGGTTTGTAGCAGTTATTCTTCCGGCAAAATAGAGTAAGCGATCACACTCATCAGAAGTGAGCATAGGCGGAACTAGAGGGGGGCCAAAGGCTGCCGGCCCCCCAGAAACAAAGCTGGCCTTCCCAGAATTTTTCTACTGGACGAAAATAATGTTATTAATTTACCTCAATTTACGCATAACAATTTTAATTGTTTCGCTATTCGACATGTTTAATAGTGTCTATACCCGTCCGCCCATCGACTTTTTTTTTAAATATGGTCTGGTGCCTGGAAGTAATAAAATCCCAGGACCAATGTGAGAGTGGGCACTATAGCGACCTCTAAATTTGCACTATATATGTTTTTATTTTTAAATTTGATAGCTTTATTATGTAAATTATTTTTGTATTGACGTAGTAAGTTTTTCTTGTTTACATATGTACGAAAAACCAGTCTGCAGTGTTATTGTTATTCTTTTATTTTTACCATAGCAATGTTTGAATAGTTAAGATTCTCAGAGCAAATTATTATGGAACACACACACACACACACACAAAAGTAAAAAAAACAGAAAGGAAAGAAAAAAGAAGCCGAACTCTTGCACTGCTAAACTCAAGCAATTACTTTTTACATAGAAGAATATAATATATATTCAAAAGCCAGTATTCAATATCGCTTGTTGTTCCTTCTTCTTCTTCTCATTATTATTATTATTATTATTATTATTATTATTATTATTATTATTATTATTATTATTATTATTATTATTATTATTATTATTATTATTATTATTATTTATAAACTGAAGTTTGTAGTTACATTCTAAAAGTATAAACTGCAATTAGCACGGAGCCAGAAATTTTTGTGCAGGGTGTCGAAAGTGGGGAGGGGTACAATATTGCAAGACACAGACACGACGTTATTCTGCATCCGATCCGAGTAAACGATAAATAATTTCCAAGTAGCGGAAATTGTGCACCCCAGAAACACTTTGTATATTTTGCTTTTGAAAAGGGAGTATATTTGTGCTATGCTAAGGAAAACAATATCTTCCTGATAACCAGCTATTTTAGTCTCATGCTGTAAAAGTTACATGGGTATCGCAGCAATAACAAGCAGCTTTCGTAGTTTGAGGAAATTTCCCTAATCTAGAGAAATTTCGTAGGTAAATTTAGCTAAAAGGGGAAAAGGGCATTTTCCGATATAACGTGAAAATCCAGGGAAATTCTCACGCTTATTGATTGGCCAATATAAATACTTAATTTTTTCTTCGTTCTTCAGAAATAAATCAATAATAATTTCACTGTTAAATCAAGTATAGTTTTATTAAGGAAGTGCACACAGCGATTCAAATCGCTTGGACTTTCCATGAGTGCTCCCTGGTACAGACAAAACACAATCACTTTTTTAAAAATAAGATTTTTGAGAGTACGGGTCCGGTGGACCTCTTCGTGGGTATCCCCTGGCTGTAATCATATTTCCCGACGGTTGATGCTAACGATGTAACTACAATAATACGCTAAGAAAGCTCATATGTAATTTAGGAATATTACAAGAGTTGAAATATATTCTCTCTCTTTTCTTTCTCTCTCTGTTAAAATATTGGAATCAACATTATTATCAATCAATTCTGCTGGTTCAATCTCTGTTTCATTTCATGTTTGTTTTTTAAATTTTACAATCACTTCTGCTTGTCCATCAGGGCCACTTATCATACATCCTCCCGAAAATTTTAAATTGTAAGGTGTGTAATTTAATATTTCATTGAAAAGATAATGGGAAACATCTTTTACAGGGAAACGAGTCCCTCAAGTCCGTCTACAAGTCTTCTCCCGTATTGTTGATTTGCTTCTCTCTAATTGTATATATAATATTTAAGATTTACGGGAAGTTAGCCAACTATGTTTATCCGATTCGGTAGTTTTATACACCTTGTTTTTTTTTTAATTAAAAATGAAATGAAATCTTTGAATTTTATGTCCCACGGTTATACCGATCAGGCTAAAGGAGACGATGATTATGAGAAATGAATGAAATGGTGGAATGAAGAAAGTGGGAGGAAACGGTAGAATCCCGAGAAAACACACGCACATGGTATTTTTCTACCACAAAGTTCAAAATATTTTATGTATAAAAAATGATTGCATTTCTTTGTTCGCAAAGATTTGTGTAATTAAGCTGCAACACTAGTAAACGTCAGTGATTTATTGTAAAACTGAAAATGAAAAGATTTTAAACTTTACTTTAAATACAGTGAATAAATATTAGCCCATGACCGATTTTTAAAAAGTTATAATATTAAATTGTGTCATTGCCTGTATATTTCTTTGTGTTTCTACTATATTTAAGAGCAGGGCTAAAAAAAAAAAAAAAAAAAAAAAAAAAATGGAAATGAAATTTTTAAGTTTTACGTCCCACGCTTATGCCGGTTAGGCTAAAGGTGACGGTGATGATGAGCGATGAATGAAATGGTGGAATGAAGAAAGTGGGAGGAAATGGGAGAACCCCGAGAAAACCCACGCACACAGCAGGACTAAAAGTAAAGGGGAACGCGGGAGAACACCGTTCTCCCACGTCCAAAACTATCTACAGCGTCCCTCCTTCCTAAAAGAATACAATGGGCAAAGATAGGCACGGGGCACGACGTGACGTCATCCCTCCTCTCCCCTTTCAGATCCACTTTTAACCCTGCGCGAGTACAACAGTAATAGAAAATTATGAGTTTTCATAACTAGAGTAGATTTTAGGTAGTTATTTAGTAGCAACAGAATATAGGGAATATACAATTTTAAGCAAATTTCTGATATAATAGATTTTCTTTGTACTTTACATGACAGTGTTGTGTTAGGAGAACTAAATAACTTGAAGATTTGATAATGAGTGACATCATAACAAGGTCTTCTAAAAAAGATTTTTCCACTTTTCAGATTAAGGAGCCATGGCCCCCCTAGGAAGTTATCCTAGTTACGCCAATGGAAGTGAGTGCTCTACTTATGAGTTTACGAGTCTATGGTAATTGTTCATCTTTATCTGAGTACATTTTATTTCATTTTAATGCGCTCAGGACCTATTTACTTTTCTTAAAATAATATTAGAAACTTTGTTAATATTTATGTGAATGAAACAGTGAAAACGGGATTTGTAACCTTCTGTCTTATGTTGCAAAACAACGGAAAGCAGACACTTTTTACATCCGTCATTACAAAACGCATTGCTATCTACTTTTCCTTCGTTAGAAATGCAGCTTGACATTTTAAAGTGCATACAAATGGCCTTCATGAAATATCCGGGTGTAGGAAGCTTAGATATACAAGTTTGCACCACTGGTACTATTTCTTGCTTTCGATTCTGCGTATACGTGGAGGCTTTTTTCTCTCTTTTTTGTGCCGCTTCCACATCGAAACGCACATGTAACATACCAACGGGACACAGATACACTTCTATATATATATATATATATATATATATATGATATTCGTTGAGTCAAGTAAGAGTATATGTCCGGAGGAGTGGTAAAAAGGCTAACTCAATAAAACCGCGAGCAACAATATGGGCGCGGGTCGCCCCGCAAACAAATCACCCTAGAATGAGGTAATTTCGCAGCGGGGGAAGGGAAAAATAGGATTCTTCCCCACTTTTGTGAGGGTGCAAAAGCTGGAGGCGAGAGAGAAATCTCGCTCGTCTTGGACGACTGCGGCCAAGATCAGCATACAGATCGAGTGATTTGGCACTTTTGGATTCCCGCGATCACTTTTACTCACTGCTTTCACTTACTGAATAAATGAGTAAAGTTCTTGGATCCTCTCCCCTCCTCCTTTATTCTTCGTCAGGTTCTGGAGAAGGAGCAAGATAGTGAACTACTGCAAGGGGAAAAGAAACGGGATAAAAATCTGCAGATTCGGGAAGGCCATAATTTTAGTTTTCTTTTCTGTAAGCAAAAGAAAAAAAAAAAAGATTTGATAGGGGTTAAGAGGGAAGTTATTTTTCCATTCTATTCTACAAACTTCTCGCTTGACTTTTACAGTAAAAAATAGAATTAGAA
Organism: Thermobia domestica; assembly: GCF_964235325.1. Taxonomy (NCBI): domain Eukaryota; kingdom Metazoa; phylum Arthropoda; class Insecta; order Zygentoma; family Lepismatidae; genus Thermobia; species Thermobia domestica. The sequence goes on from NC_137464.1 coordinate 150,275,822, forward strand.
TAAAGATCTATTTGATAATAGGAATAAGTGGAAGAACCCAAATTATACAGCTCTAATTTTCGTAATTCTCAAACTAAGAGCTACGTAAAAGATGTGTGAAGAATTGTCGTTAATCCTATTGCTGTTCTGTTTTTAAAACATAGAAAAAAGCAAAATCAGCACTATGTATAACTTGAATAACACAAAATTATATCGCGCAAGAATCAAGTATCATAGGTAGATCATTATATATATATATAACTAAAAATATTGACCGTAAGAGTAACCAGGGCCGCCCACAGGGGGGATGTATGGCGCAAGCTGCGCCATTGAGAAAAATTTTGGGGGGGATTTTACTCTACTTTCGAACTAGCAATTTTACTGTCGGAATAGCATTAAAACACGATTTTGAGAAGCTAATTTTCAAAAATTTTCCGGGGTGAACCCCCGTACCCCCTGCTTCGATACTCGATGAATGAAGTACCGCGCAAGTAGCCGTATGAAGGGAAAGGTTGGTTCGTTTTAAGAAAGAAGGGCCGTCCACAGGAGGGATGAATGGCGCAAGTTGTGCCATCGAGAAAAAAATTGGGGGGAATAAAAAAATTGGGGAAGAATTTTACTCTAATGTCGAATAAGTAATTTTGCTGTTGTCAGAACATTGGAACACGATGCGATTTTTTTTAATCTCGAGAATGAATCCCCCTACCCCTGCTTAGAAACTCTATGAATGAAGTACCGCGCAAGTTGCTATATGAAAGGATGGGCTGGTCGGTTTATCGCTTTGTGTAGCTAATTTACCCATTTTCTGCTGGGAGCATTTATTTATTTCTTATTTATACCATGCACGACACTTAATATGTAATGCTGTTCAATTGCTACATGATGTATAATAAATGAATTAATGATAATATTTTGTATAGTTTTCTGTTTGTGCGATTACATTTTCCAGGGCCTGAGGTAAACTGAAAAACAGCTCAAAAGTGGCATCACTGTGTACAATAGAGACTTTCCGTGAGAGGTCGCTCCAGTAGTATTCTATATATTCAGCTCCATGTATTGTACAGAGTGAAGCCAGCTAGGCAGTTGTTCGTTTTTCGCAGATCCTGGAAAATGTAATCACACATTCACACACATAGTACACTACCAAGACTACTAATAAAAGTAATGCCATTTTTATAATTACTACTGCCCCTACTACTACTGCAAGCATTCTATAATACTACTACAGGAAATAAAAACAACAACAAAAATAACAATTACTAGTACTATAAAAACTACTGCTACACTGGGCAATTGTTTTTTAGAGGACTTGAGTTTTGAGGAGGGAAGAGATTATTAATTTTTTTGGGGGGGTGCGCCATCAGCTTTGGGGGGGATGGGCACCCCTGAGAGTAACTGTCATTTAATTCAGATATTTAGATCAAATTTGTGGTGCCTTAAGTAGTAAGACATGAGTAAGTTTAATTACGTTTTTAAATGCATAAATATAAATTCAACTGTTATTTTTCCAACTGTTATTTAGAAATATATGAAACCTTGCATGCATAGCCCAGACTTCTACGCTGATCAAAATGTACATCATCAGTACAGGAATAGGCGATTAGACCAATTAACTCTGCCGTTTGTTTTCATATTTAAGAAAGCACATGAACTATTATAGCATGTACGCTGTGAATTCGAAGTTACCGGTACTCACATATTGGTATCACCTGTCTATATACACAGTCACTAGTAATAAAACCTTAGAATGGTCTCTCTTGAAGAAAAAAATGTTATTACTTGAAGTCATATTACAACGGAAGTTTGAAAACTCCATACACTTACCCCTCTGTAGAGTGATAGGATTTTAATTTAAGTTATGAAGTTAGTAAAATTGTCATTAATGACAATTCCAAATTGTAGGTTCCTAAATGATCATAGAAAAGGGAAACCTTACTCCCAAGTAAGTTTTTTTTTTTTTTTTTTCAATGTTGAAAATTGTTGATTTTCATTGTGGCATATTAGGGGTCCAAAGTATTGTAGACTAGTCCGAACATCTAGGTGAGCAAGTTTGATCCGAAATAACTGTGCAGAAATTGTTTGCGCGCTTCCAAACCGGCCATTGCAACATAGCGGATGAAGCACAAAAAAGTCAGCCCCGGATCTTGGCAGCAAATGTCAATATAGAAACTAATCGACAAATTGTGGCTTAAAAAGTATCCTTCAATTGATACATATCTATCTATCTATCTATCTATCTATATATATATATATTTGAGTGAACGAAGATCCCAAAAATAAGATCTGTACCGTATTCAAAATGAAGAATTGTACTACATCACACAGGATGCCACATGTTCTAAAAGCAGAAGAGAAAGAATGTCGTCTCCAATGATTTGACAAAGCTGATGGGTGATTAAGCGTGTTCTTTTAGATTAGATTCTCTCTCGAAATAGCATAGCTTAGATAAAAGGTTACACTTCTGTTAAAATGTACAACTTCCGAGGAAAGTAATCGCATTGAAGGTCATGTTTGCCATTATTATGTGCAATAACAAAACTTGGATTGCCATTTCCTTTGATGATGAGGAAACAGCGACATCTCAAAAGTTTTACTTACATGACCCAAATCATTGATTTCATCCGTGTTGTCTCAGGAATCCGCCTTACTCAGCCGTCCCGCTCCTTTGAGTTTTGACTTTTTCCAAAGATCAAAAGCCAGCATGTGTTTTCAAAAATTAACAAGGATCGTCAACATGTAATAAACCCAGTGCATCATGAACTGCAAAAGTTTGCACCTGTTGATTTTCAGGACTGTTTTCTAGGTGGATTTACGGACTGCAAAAGTATGTGCAGGTAAACGAGAGAAGTAGTCACAAACCGGGTTTCTGAAAATATATCATTAATTATTATTTCCAAATGTTCGAGGTTTTCTTCCCTCGTATATCGGAATTTCCAGTAATATTGCATTCTAAATTGGAAGTTAGTGGGAGGTGCATACGACTCACGGTGGTCCCAGTGATTTATCCATAATTTTGAACTTAGGGGGATGTTCAAAAAGTTGGGGGGTGCAATCTTGCATTGAGATCATATACTGTTATCTTCCTTTTTGTTTTGTCTTGTTTTGTTACGAACTTTAAAATTCGTTGATGCAACGAACGATTGCATTGGATTTCCTTCCTCAGCCAGAGCCAATTTACGTCGACTTTCTCATACTTGGTGTGATGTCGAGATGAAATCGTTGGCAATCGATTGATCAAACGATGTTGTGACGATCACAGCCTTGTAAAGATTGATTTCCATTCAATCTTGTGTTGCGTGTTTTGATTGAAAATTTATCTTGTCGAAAGTAAGTTATTTTATTCTATTGGCACTTAAAAACAAGAATTCAAAATCTTTTAAAAACCAAAATAGTAAGATTTTTAATGGTGTCTTCCCGTTCTGTCTAAAGGCCCTAGAGCACTTTGTAGAAAATATTTAAAATGTTCTTATGTTTAAGCAGAATGGAAATTCCCGGTCTGCCTAATCTTTCGACACGAGGAATCTATCCAGGGAGGGATTTCTTCAAGATAACTTTTCTTTAGTAATTGTAACAGATTCTGTAAGAACTACAACTATTTCTGTAAGTTTTATCATAAATTTTAGATGTTATTCTCCTTGTTTTTCTCGGAAAAATGACTAGACACAGTTCTGTTATTAACAGTGTTATTCACATCTATTTCAGTAAAAATGAATGTGATTTAAAAAAGCCACCTGCAGAGAAATGGAAAATTGATTGACTCAGTTGCAAGAAAGCTGTTTGACATTGTAGCTGAAACGAAGATAAAACAAACTTACTTCGGTCTAGTATCAAGTTATTTCACAACAAAATTTTATTAAGTTTTCCAGAAGTGCACCTGCGACATGCTAAGGCTGGCAGTCAGGGGCGGCTTTAGGATTTTAATTTTGGGTAGGGCCGCTCCCTCGCGTATGGATACATATGCACATTTGATTGATTAATGACATTAGGAAATTACTTTTATAGTAATGGTTGATGCTGTTTATTAAATAATTATTTACCATTAATATAAAAAGTAGAAAATATAGTTACTCTTTATTGTATCTTTTAGTGTTTATATTTTTTCAAAATTTTTGGGTAGGCCCACTCCTACCCGGTCTACCCGCTAAAACCGCCACTGCTCGCACTACGTAAAAGGTGCCCTCAGTTCACATCCTCAAGACATGTTTGGCCATATATTAAGCAAACAATACAAAAAGATGCGTAAAACGGCCTTCATCCCCGATTACCTTTTTGTTTGATTGAAACTAAAAAAAAAAAAAAAAAGAAAGAAAGAAAAGAAAAAGAAAAAATACAAGTATTTCAATATTGATATTGATATTTCGTATTGTTGCTATTTACCATGGCAATATAAATGTGAAAATAGAAGTATATATGATACTATTGCATATTGCAGCGTTTCCCAACCTTTTTCAACTTGCGGCACACTACAGGTGTAACTTGAATCCTCGCGACACACTCATATATATATTATTTGTAAATATAAAATACCATGATAATTCTTTTCTGTGACAGAGAAGAAACCTCGATCACTGGTTTTCCTCCGTGGTAAATCATTATGCTTATTTTTCATTCTAATTTAAAAAACAGAAAACAATTGCAATGAGATATAGGAATCAGGTTTTTAAAAGTACACCTTTTTCGAAAACTGTATCCAACCTTTCACTAAGAAGGAAGATCACTAAATGACGAACGAACAAACAAATCTCTTTTACTTTTAAAACACAAATGTAGTTAATTTGTATGCATGTTTGCTTTGTCGAAAGGATTAAATGATATTTTAAAATTTCAAGTTATGAAATAGTCTGCAACAATAAAGAAGCAATAATGATAACAAATACTTTTTTCAACATTAAAAATGTACAGAAAAGTAACACAGTACGAAACCTAAAATTGTAGATTCATAGTAGAAGTTCATAATAATATGAAATATACACACACATTTTCCCCTTTGTCTTGCAATTTGATTGCTATAGAATTAATAATTTTGTTTCGATTTCCTCGTGGCACACCAGCGGCCCATTCGCGGCACACCGGTTGGGAAACGCTGGCATATAGTATAGAATTATGCATACAAGACAAATCACCTGATAAGGTGATGCCAAGAAAGGAGTTGTGATGCAGAACACTAAAATTCTTTCTGAAGACTTGCTTTATGGATCCTCTTGCATTGTTTACTTAATATATGGCCAAACATATCTTGAGGATATGTGAAGTGTGGCATCTTTTACGTACTGCGACTCTTAGCATGTTAGAGATGAACTATTGAAAAAGTGAATAAAATCGTATGAAATAATTTGATATTATACCGTATTAAGTCTATTTTATATTTGTTTCAGTTACAATGTCAAACGGCTTTCTTGCAACTGACTCAATCAATTTTCCATTTGCCTATAGGTATTTTTTAGTCACATTCATCTTTACCAAAGTAGATGTGAATAACGCTGATAATAAAGAACTGTATCCTCGTCATTTTTTTTCGAGAAAAACAAGAAGAATTACACCTAAAGTTTATGATGAAACTTGAAGAAATAGTTATTCTTCTTATAGCTTCTGTTAGAATTACAAAACAGATTATTACGAATGTAGGAAAAATTCAAGAGAACAAACCCCAAGGAAAATTCAGTCAAAACGGACTTAATTCAAGCGACGGAATCATAGGTGCAGATTAATAAAAGAATGATTGTTTTTTTCTTCAACTGTTATGCATCTAAAATCTGAAATTCTTCACTTTGCGGAAATAACATTTTTAAAAAATGCTGAAAACCCCGTAACTGAAAACCAAGCTTGGTCAGTATTTCAGAATTAAAATAAATATTTATGAATTACTCAAAATAAAAGACTGCTATATACTACCACACAAGAACGACTTTTTAAAAAACAAATAGCATCACAGTTACTTTTCGTAATTAAGATGAATGGTTTTACTGCAATATGCCAAACGTATTTCAAATGTATTGAAGGTATAATAAATAGGAATACCCATAACTTTTCATATGGGTATGTGTGAAAGTAATTAAAGCTAATCTGCCTTTTTATCATAACATTTTTACGTTTTATTGAGTTTTCAGCATAAAAATACAAATAACAATTTTGAATATATGACAATTGAAGGGAAATAATAAGCATATGGGGTGTGCCCTGGTGCTAGAAGTCTGCACGGTCTCGGGCCGAGCCCGCGGGTTGGACTCGGTCCTACAAAGCACATATCATTTCGAGCCCGGGCTCGGGTAGTAAATTTTTAAATATACAATCATATTTCTCGGGTCGTTTCGGACCTAACTTTGTAAATATACTGTACAACGATATTTACTGGACTGTTCTTTCTGGAGGACTTTTAAAGCACAACTGCAAAATTAAACCTCTAATTGCTGTAAATAAGAATACAATTTTGCGTTAATTAGTAAGTTTCTGTAATTCGGGCTTATTTCGGGCTCGTTTGATTATCATACGGGCTTGGGCCTAAATGCAAAAACATATTTCGGACTCGGGTCGGGTCTGACATAAATTCGCGGGCCGGGCCGGGCCCGGGCTAAAAATTTCGGCCCGTGCAGACCTCTACCTGGTACATCCAATGTATACTCCTATGATTTTGTCCCCTGGATTTTGTCCTTGTCACAATTTTCCTTGCATTTTGACCGCTTGGATTTAGTTCCCGCCCTCGTTACTACAGGCATTTTATACATGAGTTCCGATTTGCATACAAACATGCTAGGAGTCAAGCTTTTCGGTGATGAGTTCCCTAAAAATTTCCTCCTCGGATAGAATTCTCTGTCTCCAAAGATTACGCAGAACGGGAATTCTCGTTCAGCCTAAAGATATGACTAGTTAAAATATTTTCTACAAAGTCCTGGAGGGCTTTAGGCAGAACGAGAATGAATCTTTCTAATATTGCACCCTCCGTAATTGGGGGAGTATAAGGATTCATTTCCGAGGGGATGTTCGAAAATTTTAGGGGGGTGCTGGGGGGTGTTAGGGGTGTAGATAAATCACTGGGTGGTCCTGATGACAAAAAAAGCGTACAAAAGTGCCTTTCTTCTTCAATACAGTTACGAATCTCGTACTTTCTGACAACCACTAAACATAATATCAATTGGAAATTTAAAGAAATATGTCTTTAAAGAGCACAATTCTGGGTTCAGTTTTCGATGGAGTAGATAATTTTCAGTATTGATCCAATATTACAAAGTAAGCTAACAATAGAACAAATTAGACAGGTTTTTTTTTTTTTTTTATCTACTTGAGACTTGAGCCTTTCAATTCTGTTCTGTTCCCTTTAATTGTTCTGTTGCAATTAAATTGCAAGGGTGCAAAAGACCTCGTTGTTGGGGCACCCATACAATACGTTACTCTTACTCTATTATAAAATACCAGAAATTGTGATACCTATTGTAGAGCCTACGTACTCACTACACACCGCCCAAGTAGTACTATTTTAATCGGCTTAATTGACATTAACGCTAGGAAGCTTAGAAAATGAAATGAAATCTTTGAGTTTTACGTCCCACGGTTATGCCGGTTAGGCTAAAGGAGACGGTGATTATGAGAAATGAGTGAAATGGTGGAATGAAGAAAGTGGGAGGAAACGGGATAACCCCGAGAAAACCCACGAGCACGGTGTTTGTCCACTACAAAGTCCACACAACGCGAGCTGGGATCGAACTAGGGACCCCAAGCACCGGAGGTGAACGCTCTACCACTGAGCCGCTATAAAGCTTAGATTTGTTCATTGTAAAATATTTAATTTTGAATTGTCAACTGCATTTTCCTTGGGGTCGCGACCCCTAAATGGGTCACGCGACGGAATCATAGGGGTCGCAAAGATAAGCGGAAGAGAGAAATATAATTAGAATCTAATATCGGAAAATATTTTTAAATATTGTTTTGAATTTTGTTCTGATATACATATTTTTATTTTTATACATGCTGTTAAGAACAACAGGAAATAGATCTACTAAACGTTTTTCACAGATGCAGAGTTGTTTAAAAATCAATAAATGAAGGAGGTACGATATGAGACTAATGAGAACTGCATACTGAAATACCAGAAAAATATAGATGCAACAAAACCTGCATATTGATATACAATTAAAGTTGGAAGCTAACGATATACCTGAGCATGGTGTGATTTCACTAGTGCGGCAATGTCCGGTTTAATCTTCTTAACGCACATTATTAAGTCATTTTCAACTGATAAGTGATTTCCTGTCTTTGTTTTAATGCTTATCATGGACGAAAAACCACTTTCGATGGTACGATGTAGCAAATAGAATTATCACTTTTAAATACCAGACCAGAACGTTCTTCTCTCGTCTTCAGCCAGAACTTGTCCCAATCTTTGTTACAGAAACCCAGTTGCAAGGACTTCTCGGTTTTAATCCATTCGCTTTTAGGAAAGTGACTATATCCACTATATACAAGAAATGGATTCTACTATTATAGAAATAGATGGATATCGTGAGATCTCCGCAATAGGCATATTAAAAATCCCACACAAGCTTATTACAAACCAGAAATTATAATTGTCACTGGCAAAAGGATGTGAAAAAATGGAGGTCGCTGGCAAGAGATGTGATAAAATGGGAGTCGCGATAGAAATTAGGTTGAGAACCACTGCCGTAGATAATATTTATGAAACTCTTTCTTTTCTTCTTGAAGATGCCTTGTGGTTGAGGTTGGTAGATCAGATTTTTTTCACTTTTTCCTGTTCTTTTTGTGTTTTTTATACAAAGAAAGACAAAGGATGAATATTTAGTGTACTATATTGTTGGTATGTCACGCAACGGATGTAGTTACACATATGCAGTTACTTTTTCTTAGCAGAAGGCTAAGAGCTGAATTCTGAAATCTTAACTTTTTAACTACATGACAAGTTTTAACCAAAATGTGCTCAGAGGCTGCTCTATTTACAAAGTCACGTGACTTCTTAATTCATACAAAATAATAATTAAGAAAAATCTACATTTATTCCTGTGTACGAATGAGGAACAACCTAACAGAAAAATTAGTTATTTTAATATGGAATTTACAACCCTGATTGATGTTTATCAGAGATTTCACAATATAATTTAAGTCATGGTGCTTGACGCCACTCTCTGCTAATGTATTCTGGCTTGGTTCTTCTGATCGCCTCTATCTCGTAGAAAAACCCTTTAAATAAGAATAAAACAAAGGGATACAAGGCCAGTAATATTCAGTTTTCACCATCTTAATTTCCCTAATTTTGCGTTAATGACACGCAATTCCATCCCTCGAGCGCTAAAACGGAGTAAAAAAAAAAAAAAAAAAAAAAAAAGTTAAATATCTTGTGAGTACAAGTAAATTTAACACTAGAATTGTCTTTCGTTTTCGTAGATTAAGGTGATAAATGTGTAAAGAGATCCTACAGGAGGAGGAGAGGTGCATCTCATTCCCAAGTGCGAGTATTGTTATAGTCAGTGGCTCCAACACTGAAGGTGCTACCTCAACTCTCATCTACTAAGTAGGGCTGGATTCAGCGCCTTCCTGGTTACAAGGACTCCCAGATCATGGATTGGACACTGACGAGTTGTAGCCAAACCACGTGATTCGATACTTTGTGATGTTGGGACGCGTCCTGGCACCAAAACTAGGATGTTACCTTCCTCATGCTAAAGGAGCTCCCTCCACCAGTTGAAAATCTGGAACTAGGAGATTGCTGTTGATGTCTTCGGTCCATCGCTGTTGATTAGATATGAAAGAAACTTTCTCATTATCTACGTGAGAGAGGGAGCAGCTATATCCTGAGAGTGATGCAAGATTGTTGGTTTCAGCGAAGTTGAAGATCAGCTTCATGAAGGTTTTTACAAAATATGAAAAATATGTCAAAATATTATGAAATATGAAAATTAAAACACTTTATTTTGATTCAACACACCATAAAACGTTACGATCCGTATTCTCATTGCATTACGAGAGACATTTTAAAAGATAAAAATTTTATATTTTGCTTTTCTTTACTCGTATTAATGTTTAATTTCTTCTACGACAAACTTATCAAAACTTCGCCATAAAAAATGTTACTGTAAGTACAGGGTGATTCAGAAAACGGGAAATTTTGAAAATTAAATAATTTCATGGCATTTTTTAAAAATATTTCTCTCATTTAATAGTGAAAATAATACCATTTTAGAGTACATACAGTACAATTTATTTTCAACGAACTTAAAAAGTTCATTACTGAATTCTCTTTGTCTGTCTGTCTGTCTGTCCCTCTCTCTCTCTCTCTCTCTCTCTCTCTCTGTGTGTGTGTGTGTGTGTGTGTGGTGTGTTTCCGTATGTCTGTCTGTTATTTGCGAAATTTTCAATTTCGAATCCTCCGTTCTATAGAGCATCAAAAACTATCTAAAGAAGATGTGGAATTTTTCGCGTCATTCGTACGGTTCCCCAGATATTGGCCAAAAAAGTCCCTATTTCGAAAGATTTAAGGGGCCATATCTCGCGAACCATAAGTCATAGAGAGATGATATTGGTATTCATCAATACCTAAGAGGATGGTGAACATTTTGGTATCAAATAGTAACCAATGACCACTGATTTTAAGTTTAGCATCTCACGATTTTGCTCTGAGACTAAAGGAGACGGTCATAATAAAATGAGAATGAAGAAAATAGGAGAAACCCGAGGAAACCCAACCACACGGTATTTGTCCACCCTACTCCAGTTGGCGAGAGCTGGGATTGAACCAGGGATCCGAAACACCAGAAATGAACACTCTACCACTGAGCCACTAATTATAGACATGGACCAACAGCTGAACTTTTTACCCGATACACAGACTAGTACTGAGGATCGAACCTGGGTTTCCCGCATAAAGGCGAGAATGCGAATTCATCGAACTGGATCTGAAACTATTTATGGTTTACAATAAACACAAATGGAATTCAATTCCCTAATTTTTTCTCCAATGTTTCCATAACAAAATTCGCTTCAAGAAGTCAATTAAGTAGTAGTCGATTGTCAAACATGGGATCAGATAAAGACCCATTACACGTTTTATAAATGTAAATGGATGAACTGACATAAGACTAAGAAAATAATGTTAACTTAGAGGTAGTCTGGTTATCTTCTACAAAATTATTGCGTGTGATCCTCGTGCGAAGTAAAGATCTCGAATCCGGGCAAGCATTAAGTTGTGAGTGTTATTCAACTTGTAGGTTATTGGCAACGAAACCTACACTCTGTTCCGAGAGAGTTAAACTAACCAAGAATCAGAAAAAGAAAATGAAAACCGAAGGATCGTCCCGAGGGTAACGGACAGGTGTTGGACAAGCTCCGCCTCTTTAATCGCCCGGAGGGAGAGGTTCAAACAATCGTAAGCTCCTCCCTTTCGTGATTAAGTCATCACCAGCACCTTAGACAGAAAAAGCACGCACTTACACACACAAATATATATCAACATGCACACCTCTTCAATGCCAAAGGGTTTTAAGGCTCTGCATGTTTCGAATATACCGCAAGATGTTCGCTCATTTAGTTTAGTGGAATAAAGTTGCCAAACTTACAATTCCATATTTTCATTTTTCAATGATAGAAAGGAAATTAAAACAACGGATAATAATGATAATAAACACGAGGACACCGGACATCATAGTCTAATATATTTCTTTAAAAGCTTATCAGCTACACTTATTACAGAAATATATTAATATACAGCGTTGTAATAGAAAGCAGCTGAAGCAATCTATTTTTGTTTTATTAACAACAGAATAAAACTTTAGAAAATGTAACTCCAAGAGAAATTATCCTTCTTAATAGGTCTACTTATTATTAGAGTTAGTAGATTATAAGTACCTCAATAGACTAGGTTACCAAATGCTAGTAAAACTTCGCAACCTGATAGAAGTTGGTTTGGCTAGCATAGTTTTTACTTTATGCCCCGCTTCGGATTCGATTTGTGAGTAGCCCAGGAAAAAAAATATTAAATAATAATTATAAATTCTTGTTCTAGTATAGTGTTCCCAATTAGTTCCGAGTTGCGGAACCTCCTTCTATTCCCAACACAAAGCACGGAATCTACACCTACGTAGTAGTAGTAGTGGCTGAGAGGTAGGTGATAAAATTAACAACAATTAAATGGACATTATTTACATCTTTTATAAATTAAGAGGTGTATACTAGTATAAAGCCACTAACCACTAAATGCGTTTCACATACCCTTAGAGCTCTACGGAGCATCAATTGGGAAAGACTGCCCTAGTAAATATGTGAAATTTATTCCAAGTAAATAATAACACTTGGGACACTGATTCACGGTTTAAAATTATTGCATAAAGTAAGTTATATATTATTATTATTTTATTGGATCTTGCATAAAGCAAAGAAACATCAAAGGAAGGTAATTACTAAAATAATTACCAATTATTGAAATAATTTTTCGAATAATTTTAAGTCTTAAATTGTTTCTAAGTTTATTGTATATGAATCCATATTCGACAAACGACGGGGAATAAAGTATTCAGTAAGATCATAGAGGAACCTCCACTATCATAAGTAATTACGGTTACAAGCTGTCTGGTCGGCAGACAACTTTTTTAAAAAATACGTTTCAGTTTTCATCTTCACTCCCTCATCATTCCCACCCTTGCTACAAAAGTGCCACAACTCAAAAATTGTCAACTTTAAGTTATGTATAAGTGAGCCTGCCGTCTATCCGGGAATATAAGAATCATGGCCCTAGCTTTTCTAGAAGCTGCACGAGAGCGCTAGTTTCACTAGTGAATAACATTAAAGTGAATGTATTACCAACACTTTCAAACGATTTACTCAACACTAACTTTTTTGAGTTGTGGCACTTTTGTAGTAAGGGTGCGATTGATGTATCACCATTATCAATCATATTTAAAGGTAAGAAAAGAGATATAGAAAATTGCAAGCAACAACTGAAGATGGAAAATTAAATCAAAAAGACTATTTTCGAAATATCTATTCAAAGTTCCTACTAGCATAGAGTAAATAAGCAATTAGTAAATATGAAGTAATCATTCCAGTGCTTACAAATAGATAAATATACAGGGTAGGCGGGAATTAACTCCCTACTGAAAATTGTTTAAAACTTTGTTAATAGGCCTACTTGACTAATTTTTATGAAATGAAAAGCATTTTTCAGTTATAATGGTAAAGTTAATTATATAGGCCTAATGTCTCATTTATGACATTGCAGATCATGCAACGTCTAACTTTGCGTGAACGGGCACAGCCTGCATTCCGGTACGAAGTATGGGAGTCCGTGGTACAATTACAGAGATGGTGGCGAAGTGTGAAAGGACCTCGTGATTCAGAAGATGTGAAGCCCACAAGGAATTGGAATTCGAAGCTAGTAGATACAGGTTCTGTAGCAGATATTAGGAGACTCGTTCGCTCATCAATATCAAGGACGGAGCTCAGGAGATGTTTACTCAAGTGCTCAGAAATTACAAAAACAGACATATCGCGAAAATGGTTCAACCTGACAATTCAAACTGTTCCAAAGAAAGAGTTACGTTTTCGTCCATGGAAACCACATTACTGCCCGGAATTATCGTCGCAAAACTGTGACCAACGTATGGAGAATGAGATGATTGTTTAGTATGAAGACCGATCCGATCTTTTCTGTAAGATGAAAATGAAGATTTAGGGTCAGATGAAGAAATGTTGGGGATTTGTTAACCGACATAATTGTTATTATTGGACAAGGGAGATTATTGAAAAATCCGAGGGTGGTTGTTGAAAAAAATCAACATCAACTAAAGTTCAGAATATGGTGCGGCATACATTCACGAAAGTTGTCTGTCCGTAAGTCATTCGAAACATAATGAATTAAGAACGGTATATTTCTATATTTGAAGATTATGTTCAAGGTATTGTATCCACGTGGGACAATTACAAGAACCTAATCTTCATACAAAATAGGACCGCGCCTAATTTCACGTGTCCTGTCCGCGCGTGGTTCGACACCCACTTTCCAGGACGTTGGTTGGAGCTTACTCCTCTTGAATGGGCAGCAAGGAGTTCTGACTTTTTCCTCTAAGGGTCTAACAAAGAGGAAGTTTAGCGCACAAAATCAAATACTCTTGATGAATTGGAGGAGCAATTTACCAACTTCTTTCAAAGTATCACTGGAGTATCTGCAAAAGTTTGTCGCAAACATCCCCGAACGTTTACGAAAACTGGTGGATAATGGTGGTGTCTATGTGGAATTTAGGAATGTATAACAATTCTATCATTGTAAGCAAAAATGCTTTTCTTTTTAATGAAAATTCGTTAAGTTGTTAAGTATTTAAAAAGTTATAAACAATTTTCAATAGCAAGTTAATTCCTGCCCACCCAGTACTTCAAAATACGATAGGTAGTTTCGGTGGAATAGGGCCACTCGTTATGTTATTCACCTTACTTGTTTATAGAACAGAAGCAGGGAAGCGAGTGCCACGCCATGTCTTCACTGTGAGGCTCTACAAGTTTATTGTGCACTTAGATTGAGTGAATGCTGGACGCTGATTGTATTACAGAGCAACTTTCATCATCAATTGAAGGCAAGTGTTAAGAAAAATAGGGTATTTTTAATACTTTTGTCATGTGATCTTTCTTGTTAAGCTATGTAGTTTTGCTGGAAGTGCAGAAGTTTAATTTTCTTATCTTCAACAAGGTTGACTCAAGTTGTTATGACTAATAACATGATAATCGTGAAGGAACTTAAACAGGGTTGCCAACTTATTTTTCTATATATTACCAATTAGGGTGAATAGGACCATATCTAGTTAGGGTGAACAGGGCCATACTTTTTGATTAGGGAGCTGTGATGGCTCAGTGGCAGAACGTTCACCTCCGGTGTGTGGGGTCCCTAGTTGGATCCCAGCTCGCGCCAAGTGGTAGACAAGCACCGTGTAGAGGATTTTATCGGGGTTTTCTCGTTTACTCCCAGTTTTTTCATTCCAGCATTTCATTCATTCTCATCATCACCGTCTCCTTTAGCCTACCCGGTATAACCTTGGCAAGTAAAACTCAAAGATTTTTCCCCACTTTAATTTTGTACGAATGCATGCATCAACCACACCCCGACCCATTCATCCTATCTATCGTCTTATACATAATGGTGATGAAAGAATTTGATTTTTTGGTCTTTCTTTCTTATTTCAGATGGGAAAATATGAGCGTTAAACACAGAGGACGTACAAGAAGCAGTACAATTTTTTTTTTGTCCTGTTGCACAATTGAAATATCTAATAAGGAAGCAAAAATTAACGCTAATAACTCAAGGTCTGCAGAGTAAGAAACATCAGCAACTACATTTGTGAAAGAAAAAAAAAAGAGTTGAGTGTATGCCGATGTCCAACAAGGCTAGCATTTCTTTCCATGATTTAATACCAACTCCCAAAAAGATTGTTAAAAATATCCAGCAAATCCAGACTTAAGCAGCGTGGTGACCTACTAACATCTCCAGAATCTCTTCGAAAACCATTATTTAAAAGGGATAGGTAACGTAGAACGTCAGTAGTAAGTTCAGAAGGCCTGACAGAAGAAAAAGAATGTGATGAAGTAACAAAAAATACAAATACAAATGTAATGATCGTGTGTTGGTTTTGCAGCATTTCTTATTACTACCCTTTGTTTTCATCCTTTGGGTACTGGATATGCTGCTACAAATGCAAAGCGTGGTATCATACGCAATGTATCGAAGGAGAACAAAAGAAAATGTTTACTTGTGGACATTGTCTCAGCAATCCAGCAACAGAACGAAATAAAAATTTAAAATGAAAAGTTTATTGTTTTTTGCAATGCAAACGGAAGTTTTATTTTTGTGTACTCTTTTCGTATATGATAGGCTAGGCCTATAGACACGGGTTAATTAACATTTTTTTGCTGATTAGAAAAAAGATATCGTTCGTCTTATTATTAACCCAATGTTCAAGAATTTTTAGTTGTAATGTGATTATTGTGATACAAAAAGAAGGTATTAGAGACTACTTATTTGTGTTGTGTTTTCTTAAAATACATTGTAGAGAAACTTGTTCCCACCCATATATAAATATATGATTTTATGAGCACTTAAATCTACCGCTTACACCTTCTATTATTCTAAAATATTATGTATACGAATTCTACTCTATGTTTTAGTACGAATTTACAATTGTGTGTGGTTTCAATTCACTTAATACATGTGGCCATCCAAGTCGAGTATATATATATATATATATATATATATATATATATATATATATATATATATATATATATATATATATATATACATAGTATTATACAATTTTTGAAGAAAATGATTTTTTGTGAATTTTGTAGTAGATATATGGTATATTATATTTCTGTAAAAAGTTCTTTAATAAAGCACTAATTATAGCAGTACAAGGTAATTTTCGTGAAAGTGGCCATATTCACCACAATCTACTATATGTTTCACAGAGGAAAGTAATGGAAACTTAGGAAGCAGTTTTGTTAATGAAAATACAAATAATCTTCTTGCAATACACTCCTATAACTGAAATAAACTGTGTAAATAATTAAGATTTATGTTCTATAATAAAGATGCAAATCCTAACGTGAGGCCATATATTTTGAAATCTTTGAAATTCAATAAAGTATTAATTTCTGTCATTCTCATGACACATACTTTCAAAAAATGTTTAAGAAAACAATAGAGCAAGTATTATTTAGCTTGTGGGTGACTTAGTCTAGCAATATTGGAATATTAGCATAGATTCACTACTTCCGCGTCCGATTAAACGTCGTACGAGTGCTCTCTTCATACTTATTCGGGCGCTATGTGGGTGGAAAATGTTTGCGAATAATGTTGCTACTTCTAGCAAACACTTTTTGTTCATGTAATTACTTCTTAATACAGTAGAGCGTCGATTATCCGAAGTAATTGGGGATCATGGGTGTTCGGAAAACTGGTTTGTTCGGATAATCGAACTGTACATGTTTATTTGCCAAAAAGAAGTACTGTACAGTAAATTTATGCATAAAAAGAAGTGTGCTGATTGTTGAAACACAGCGACTGGCGGCATTATTAAAATATACTTCAATATGTAGCACTCAAATATATTTAATTTCTTCCGTTTCCTTTTACATTCTACTTTCAATTCTTTCACAATCATTACATTTTATTCAATCATTCATTTCTTTTAACCTAAAGAGTGTAATAAGGAAACGCAGTGATTTTAACACATAGCACTGATAAAAGTAACAAGTTTGTGAAATCTTGTTATACAAGTTTGATGAATCACTGCCTAGATTCTCGTTGACTTGACGTAAATCAATGATAAGTTCTGCTGTTTGTTCAAAATGAGTTTTGAGTAATTATATTTTGCCTCGTTATATAACACCGAGCTAATGAAGGACGGGACTTATTATGACCGTGGCTAGACTCATGTACAGTTCGTGGATGCACTGACCATCATACAAGATCAATCCTTACAGTATAGACTGTACCCCACCATAATATCCAAGAGAGCTGGATTACAGATACATGTCTCCGGCTTCGGCTGCTTGTTCTAAAAACAAAGCACTCTTTCCTCACTGATTCCTGCAACTTTAGACACCCAAGCTGGCAAATTCTTACCAAGTTTTTGATGTTGGTAAAGATACTCTCTCTCTCTCTCTCTCTCTCTCTCTCTCTCTCTCTCTCTCTATATATATATATATATATATATATATATATATATATATATATATATATATATATGTATGTATATATATATATAGGGTGGTCCATAAGTCTTAGTGAAGTGGATTATTTTGGAAACAAACATGATTTAAATCAAATCGGACTAGCGGAGGGCGGACTTGGGTAAAGGAGCTATCGATTGATGCATAAGTGGTGAATGGCGGCCACCTTGGATCCAGGTTAATTTTTTTCAAATGTGAAGGTAGGCATGTGACACATCAATTAACACTGGTGTTTGCAGGAGAATGCAGTCCCGCAAGCAGAAATGCGTTATCATGTCCCGTTCCAAAGTTATGACGACCCAAACCCCCCACCTATAGGATGTACTCCACATGTTGCCCGTCCATTTTAACACACAACCGGAGTCTCTTAATCCAGTCCTCCTGAACCCGTAACAACACAGCGGGGGTGATGCTATCACGGCGTCCTGAATACGTCCCTGTAAGTGTGCAACATCCTGAATCTTCTCCTGATACACCAGATGTCTTATGTGTCCCCATAAAAAATCCAAGGGAGTGAGATCCGGCGACCAGGCTGGCCACTCCACAGGGCCTCGGCGTCTGATCCAACGTCCAGGAAAATGCAGATCCAAGCATTCCCGCACAGACAGCGCATAGTGCGGTGGGGTACCATCTTGCTGAAAATATCGCGGCAAGGTGGTATCAGGGCGGAGAAGCAACGGAAACACCAACTCTTGTAACATGTCCAGATATTGGACATCATTTAGGGTATCAGGAATGAATAAGGGGCCTATGATCAACGTGTTCCATATGCCACACCACACCATGATATGAGCAGGGGTAACCCTCTTGCAGGGATTGATCGCATGTGGGTTTGCATCCGACCAATATCGCCTGTTCTGGTGATTCACTTCTCCATCCAAGTAAAAGTTTGCCTCGTCTGTGAAGAGAACGCTGGCTGGAAAACGCGGATCTCGGTCATATTGTGACAAAGCCCAATTGGCGAATTCCATGCGCCGGTCTGGATCATCTTCTGAAAGGTTGTGGACAAGCTGCAGTTTGACGGGATGCCACTTGTTCGTATGCAGAATCTTCATTACGGAAGCATGTGGTACGCCTGTTATCCCTGATAATTGTCCTGTGCTGCGCTTCGGACTTTTCACACTCGCAGCAAGCACCATTGTGGATGTCTCCTCATCTGTTACGGTTCGTGGGGGACCTGACAGTGGTCTGTTGGCAACATTACCAGTTACACTGAATTTCCTAATGAGATGGCTAACGGTGTTGTGGTTTATTGCAGGTCTTTCGGGGTGGCGCGAGTTGAAGTCCTGGGCAATCACACGACTGCTTCTTTCCCCAGACATTAGGATAATCTCAATTCTTTCCTCTTTTGTCAGTGCTACCTCGCTCTACCTGCAACGAAAAGAAAACATGTCAAATTTGGGGTGTCACATCTTTCTTGCAGCGTTAGTGCCATGTCGCTCTTCCTGCAAGGAGAAAGAAAACCGTCAACTTTGGGGCGTCATAACTTTGGAACGGGGCATAATAACGCAGTTCTGCTTGAAGGACTGCATTCCCCTGCAAAAATAGAGTTAATTGACGTGTCACGTGTCTACCTTCCTATTTGAAAAGAAAATAACCTGGATCCAAGATGTCTGCCATCAAGACGGCCGCCATTCACCACACATGCATCAATCGGTAGCTCCTTTACCCAATTCCGTCCTCCGCTAGTCAGATTTGCTTTAAATCATGTTTGTTTCCAAAATAATCCACTGTACTAAAACTTATGAACCATACATACAAGGGCAATCCCCGCAAAAAAAAAGGTCTCCTATTTTTTGGGGACGTAGAGAAACTTTTAATACGGTTGTTGGCAACACTGTTGTGAGTGGTGCCTTCTCCGCTACCACATAAGCACGCAGGCGCTTCGCTCGGATGCTCAGTCTTGGCTTGGCAGCCATTCGAAATGGAGCTCCCGATGAACGTTACCGCCAAGTGCGAAGTTCGCGCAGTTATTCGATTTTTGAACGCAAAAGGTGTTAAACCGGTTGACATTCATCGCCAATTGACGGAAGTGTATGGACAGTTGTGCACGGATGTCAAAATCGTTCGCAAGTTGTGTAGAGAGTTTACAGCCGGTCGTACTGAAATTCATGACGAGGAAAGGAGCGGGAGGCCATCAATTGCCGACAAGACAATCGCGAAAGTTGAGGAACTCATTAGTAAAGATCGGAGGATCACTCGGATGCTCTCTGCATTTTGGTTCCTGAGGTTTCCAGAAGCACCATCCACAGGATTTTAACGGAAAAGTTGCAATATCGGAAAGTGTGTGCAAGATGTGTATGCTGACAGAAGACCACAAACGGCAACGAGTTAATTCTTCCCGCGAATTTCTTCGTCACTATGGAGACGAAAAGGACAACTTCTTGGACTCGATTGTCACGGGCGACGAAACCTGGGCATTCCACTTTACACCTTAGACAAAACAACAGTCACGCGAGTGGCGGCATCCCTCTTCGCCCAAGCTACGAAAATTCAAGCAAACACAATCTGCTGGTAAAGTCATGGCAACTGTGTTTTGGGACAGGAAGGGGGTACTGTTGGTCGACTTTCTGCCTACTGGGACAACAGTCAACTTTGACAGGTACTGTGAAACACTGAAGAAACTCAGAAGGACAATTCAGAACCGGAGAAGAGAAATGTTGAGCAAGAGTGTAAGCATTCTCCATGACAACGCACGTCCTCACGTCGCCCGTCAAACCGTAGATCTCCTGCAAAATTTTAGTTGAAACGTCATCACACACACACCATACAGTCCGGACTTGGCACCCAGCGATTACCACCTGTTCCCTAAGTTGAAGGAACATTTGTCTGGACGGCAGTTCTGCTCCGATGATGAGGTGAAAGATGAGGTTCAACGCTTCCTGAAAGGCATGGCGGCAAGCTGATACGACATGGGCATTGTAAAACTGCCACAGCGTCTACAAAAAGGCATCGACCGAAATGGCGATTATGTAGAAAAATAAAGCTTTCTTCAACCTTTAAACTGAGGTAGCAATTATAGAAAATAAACAGTTCCTTGTATATCTAAAAATATAGGAGACCTTTTTTTGCGATTGCCCTCGTATATATTTAGAGTTCAAATTATCTAGCCACGAGACTCTTATTTTCATTATCTTTGGCAAGCTTCTCGCTTTTAGATGTTTACTTTAGAAAACAAAAATTCATATATTGTTTACATAAATATCACTTCTAACATAGAGCAAATTCAAGAGATATTACATTTTGAAATTGCTATTAAAAAGCAATTATTTATTATTATTGTAAAAGTTATTATTTAACTAAAAATAATAAGTTATGTTGACAATAATGTAGAATTAATGTACCACGTGCTTGTGTTTATAAACATTTATACGTGCTTCTGTTTGTAAACATCAACCACATGTGTTTACGAAAGAGTACTATAGCTTATGTTGAATTACTACAAAAAGCAGACAACAAACTACCAGCACTACTTATAAGTTACATGACATCATGGGTGCAGCAGTGTCACTGCTGCCCGAAGCGTTTAAATAATAAAGATTTCATGAACAGTTATAAGTTTGCAATTTTTTTTTTTTTTTGTAGCTTCCTTAAATTAAAAAAAACAAACTTTAAAGCGTTTACTGCAAAACTTTAGGCCTTTTTTTCACTAAACTTAGCTTGCTTAAATTAAAATCAACTCAATTGCTGATAGTGTTAATACCATGTGCATGTTCACATGTAATTCCTCAACGTGGAAACCGATTTTAATTTTAAACAAATTTGATCATACATGTTTTATAGGCCAACCTATTTTATAGGAAATTACTGTCCTGTCTACACTTCAGGTATCTACAGGGTAATTTTACCTCCTAGGTAAGAAGAAAGGGAGAAATTAAAATGATTTAAAAGAAAAATAACTTACTTTAAAAGCGCACTAAAAGTGGAAAATAAACTCTTTAAATAGAAATAGTATTAACCAATTTCAAAAATGCACTAAAAGCATTTAGTAATAATAATAATAATAATAATAATAATAATAATAATAATAATAATAATAATAATAATAATAATAATAATAATAATAATAATAATAATAATAAAACAGCTAAAACAGAAAATACTTCACTATTATATATATATAAAATATTGAAGTGTGTGCCAAGTCAACCAAATTAATTCCTCTTAAAATTACTGTCAAATTAATTTTATATTAGGCATTAATCTGTTTGGCTTAATACAGACTGCACAATTTTTTATATAGATAATAGTAATGCATTATTTTCTGCTTTTAACTGTTTTTGTTATTACTATTTTCTCCTCTTTAGGGCTTTTTTAAAAGTAAGTTAGTATTGTTTTTTAATTATTTTATTTCCCGTTATACACTAAAATATGATAGATTTTCTATTTACTTACTTACGACGTTAGCGAAATAAACGCTAATGGAACAAACAACACATAACACTCATTCTCTGAGTGGAATTCGGACCTGTGACAAACAGCTCTAACGATCACAAGCCTAAGGTTTTTGATCGCTCAACTAAACCAGCCAGCACTTAAGTACTATGTAGACCAAAGCCGCTTTTAGGGGAGGTGCACCGGTGCACGTGCACCCCTTTTCGTTATAAATATACACTGCCTAAAATGAGAAGCTAGCAGTAAAAGTAGAAACACTTTCAGAAGTATTCTGTACAATACATGTATCCGTCATATTACAAGTGTCCATGATTAAAAGATATCCTGATCTAAAGCAACAAGCTAATTAGTGGTCTATGTACTGAAAATCATACCGATACAAAGCGGCCGTGGCTCAGTTGGTAAAGCGTTGGCTTTGCATTCGGAAGGTCATGGCTTTGATTTCCGAGAGCAGACACTGAGCATTTCCAGGGCAAGTCCTCATTTACACAGATGTCTAAAGGCATTTAAAATTTTTAAATTTAATTGAAATGCACTGGTAGTTATTGGTGCACCCCGTCAGAAATTTCTGGATCCAGCCCTGCTAAGTCTTCCCCAAAAAGTAAATAAATGTCCCCTCTTCCATTTTGTATGAACCTTCAGCAAGTGAATTTTATTATTTTGAAACTTCTTTGTATGATGGATAAATTCAGATAACTCATAACTATAAACAGCGGACCAGAAATGCAACTTACTTGACCGAATCGAAATTAAAATTTTAAAAATCAACTGATAGTAAGTAATCACACTTTAATTCTACGTATCATAACTATCATTTAAACATTTCTGTTACTACTTATAATGAAATCAATAAGATTGAAATAACAACAAAGACAATACAATTCGGTGTATTCTAAGCACTTAAAGTGCTAAATAAGAATAAAATAGAAATAACCTAACTTAGTAAATGCAATAAATGGAAGATAGTATAGTAAAGGAGTTAGCAAGAAATAGCATGCAACATAATAATAATAAGTATAATTATTATTAATATTAATACAATACTGATTACACTTGTAGATTGTTTTATTTAAGGAATAGGCTAAATAATAGATGAAACAAAAATGTCTATAAAAAGAAGTCTATCAACGTAAACTCAGCTGCCATTATGTTGATATTGATATTGTAAATACAGCAGAGAAACAAAGTGGAAGTGAGGCCATTTTGAAAAAAAAAAATGGAAAGACAACAGACTGAATGCTGTTGCCCAGAGGGCAACAGGGGAACGAGCGCAAAAACCTGCAATTAGAACCTGTAAATTTTGACACGATGAGGAAACCAATTAGTGGCGGGCAAGCAGAGGCATGTGCCTGCAGGGAGTATCATACCCCTTTCCCAAACTATCATAATACTTGCGTGTCAAAGAAAGAGGCAGAATTCTCAGTGTAAATTATTTTTGTATTAATAAACGTCAGTGGAAGGTAGAAGACTATCCCTTATAATCACTCAGTCCCTGAAATGGAAGGAACAAAACACGAGAAAGATAGAAAAAGATACTCGTGTTAAGCACTTCATTAGAAGACAATGTTGCTAACTCTTTCTTAAAGAATTGAAATTATTTATAACTTAGATCTAAATAATTAGTTATATATACTTTCTCCCTTTATTATTGAGATATGTAGAAACGGTGGAATAATGGCGAGAGAATAATAGCAAGATAGAAGTAAAAACACTTCATTTGAATTGACCTAGACAAAGTGAGACATTTTGATAAGGGCTTGTTGCGTTTGTAAAATTATAACTTGAAAAAGGATGCTCGTGTGTTGAAAGGTAGGGAATTCAATATAGTGTAGAGCGGCTAAATAAAATAGTAAATCGAATAACTTGGCTTAACGTATTAAACTTCCTGCCTTCGCACTTACTGCTGGATGTGTTTTGTTTCCTTAGAGGTTGAATATTGCAATAATATTAACATTCACAGTTACGGCTTATTACACTATAACACTGTGGTTTTAACACACTGTTTATTCAAAGCTGTAATTCTTCATATTTAACTGTTTTTTAAAGTTTGCCTACTAACCACCTCAAATTCCATTGGAGTGTTTATTGTTTGGGTTTACAATGCACATAATATATTTATATTATATAATTTACAAGCTTAAATTTGAAGCAGCTGTCTCTAGACATTAACCAATTTTTCTTTAAAAAAAAAAAACGCCAGGACTTTTTTTAGGGTCCGGAAAAGAGGACATGCCCGGTAAAAGAGGACGTCTCTACTTGGTGGAAGCTGAAATTGAAAAAGGGATCCCATGCGCCAGAGGTGAGTATTTGCTAATTAATATATATTAGTAAGTTCTGGGTTAAGTAGGTCTAATCATCTTCATGCATTTATTTGCCTTGTGGTTACATATATACCTCTACGCCGTAAATTCTAATGATATTACAGTTAAAGTTGATTTTGTATTATTAAAGTAAAAAACTTGCAGGAATTGCAGGAATGATGAGTCGCAAACAGTATCATCACCCGTGGCTTAACCAAGTCTTATATTTTTGTTGATAGTGAAAATAACGATTCTAAGCTTCCAGAATTTAGAACATTCATTTCCTATATCTTCTGTTCTATAGTGCTTGCATTAAAATAAATAAATAAATAAATAAAATAAAATAAAGTAAGAAAATGAAAAATGAAACTATGTGAATGAAAAGAATTTACTTCCTTCTAGAGCAAATATGTAAATTTTAACCTTCTAGAGCAATAATTTCACCTCAAGCAATCAGAAACCTCTAAAACAACGACTGAACCTTTCCGTGGTGAACCGAAGGAAATATAGTCAATTTTACGTTATGAATAATAGTTACCAGAAAAGCAGAAATAACTTATCAAAATACATGTTAATTGAAAGCGAGTACTATTAATATATTTGTAATTTTGCACTTAAATTAAATGCAAACTAAATTAAACTACAAAAGGGATATGACACTTGTAATTTATACTCTATGGTTATATTCTGTACACTAAATGTGGTTCGTTGGTTTAGAGTTATGTCCCTTTGAACATCAAGGCTATCGGGAGCGTGTGGCTTAACGAAGGGTCCGAAGCACATGAACTTCCATCAGGAATCGAACACCGATCACCTGCTATATTAATAATAGCATATTTGGACAATGATGATAAAAATAACTTGAGGTATGCAGTACATCCGTATTGGTAAAGAGGAGGAAACAAAAGAGCACCAAAAAGAATTATTGGCACAATGAACCGATTCCTGGGATTGGATGGGACTCAGAGATGAGCCATTTGCCACTGTGCAATCACCCTCCGTTATTGTAATTTGCTTCTTATGTATTTACTTAAGTTATATTAATTTCCAATTAATCTGTTTCGTTGGAAGAGCGTGCATATGTCGATTATAACATAAATCTTAACTCTTATTCCTAAGAATACTCGTTGCTATCTAATCATGTAAACAACCAAAAACTGCACTTCAACCTACAAATGTAATATAGTAGGCCTATAATTTGTATATGTTTCGTAAGTACTTGCGTGGAAACTTAGACAGAAGGAATTTCATACAATATGATACCTAGAAATAGGGGAAAATTAAATAACTCGTAATTACACTTGGAACAAACTTCACTATATAGTCTTAAAAAACTATAAATACATGTATAATATGATTACGAAGTTTCCAAAGCTTTATGTTTCTAACACTGTTATATTTTACACCATCATGTTGAGAACTCGAGAAAGGGATAATAAGTATTCAATTGAGAATAAAGCCATCATTCAGTTTGTTATAGAACAGGAAAATCCAAAAGGAATAAATGCGTGATCAGTTAGTGAGCATAAGGCCTTTATGGAGATAGTGTTCACTTCAGCAGTATCTAAAAGGAACAAGCTGACAACTAAAAATAGGGTATAAGACTATAACAGAATGTGTGCCAGGTATAGTATTTTATTTAAAAGAAATTTAAATACCAGAAAAAGAGAGCTGTTTATAGTTTTAAGAAACACTACAGACTACAATCGGTTATATCATTTGAATCATTCATAATTATTTCAAGCAATCAGTGATTAGCAACTAAGAGACACTGAATATGTTGACACAATTGAATTACGATGAAGGTAGGATGCCTCTTCGTATCCAAATAGGTAAAGCGCGTGTTTTCTTTGGATATAGTTCTGAGCTCTCTTCCCAGATAGGATGCATACGCCAGATAAAATCCGAGTAATAGGTCTACATCCCACTTTAGACTCCTAATCAGTAGGTTCCGTCCCATATAGCCTCTGTGGTGAAAACGATATTAAACTCAAAATGATTCACCAATCAATTCGTAGAATTATTGCAATTGTGTGAGCTCTAATAAAGCTTTTCACTATCGCCAAACATGACAATACAAAGATAAACAATAATAGAAACACAAAAGACAGCACAAACTCAAAGTTGCAACAGCACATTACAGTAACGGCCAGTAACAGTGACGCAAATTAACACTATAACAGAGTATCGCTGATTTATGTCATCGTTATTTTGTGCGACCTTGAATAAAGAGTTGAAAGAAAAACGCATAAAATGCTTCGTGTGGAGTATTGTACTATATGGGGCCAGAAACATTTACATTACGCAAGAAGATTAAAAACTACTGGAAGCTCTCGAAATGTGGGTGTGGAGAAGAATGGAGAGAACTAGCTAGATCGAGCAGAAAACGAATGAGAGGGTGTTAGAAATGGTAGGGGAGAAAAGAACAATTTTAAATATTATTAAGAAAAGGAAGAGGAGTTAAATGGGATATTGACTAAGAAGAACTGTATCACAAGTAACGTGCTAGAGAGTATTTTGGCAGAAAAGAAATGGAAGGGGTGAAGGACACTACAATTAATGGACGATATCAAAACAGAAAAATCTTAACGTGAAGACAAAGAGGTTAGCGGAAGACCATGAAACACGAAAGCTTCTCAGTTGCTGCAAGTGGCCTGCTGATAATGGCAGAAAACCTAGTATCATTATTATTGTTTTCGTGGCACTTTAATATTATTATTATTAATAATATTGCTTCGCTGCTAAGCTGATTGAAAGAATGTAAAACAATTATAATTCGTTTCTGGAATCCAGAAAGTAAACTGGGAACGCACCAAGTCATTTCACTAAAACATCTAAAAATAAGTCGTAAATGAGGAGGGTGTGCAGTGTTTGAGATTACTTCTATAAACAAAGTACGAAAAGATGTCTAAAAAGTTACTGAAAACTACTAACAACAGAAATTTGGACATTATCGTTTAGAAATAAAGGAATTTAGTGTTGAACAGGGTTATAGACTGCAATAGCATGTATCAATATAACAAACACAGATTTTGACATACATACTACGCTTTAATAAAACCACAAGTTCGAAATCCAGGGTGTCTACTAAATTCCAAAATGAAATTTCATGACTTTTTCTTGACCTATTCTTTACCAAACCATAACATTTCATAATATTCTCAAGAGCGAATTTGCGTGGGAATTAGGCCGAATTTTCATGCATGCGATAGAAACGTGCTTTGCTTGCGATTTGGAACGTCTAAAGCCGACCATAGACATTTTTGGTGGTGAATTCTTACGTTTTAAAGAACAATTTTTACAATCTGTACTTATATTTGTATCTGACTTTTCTTTACTTTCATGACCGTTTTCTGATTTCGTGACTTTTTCGTGACTTTCGTGACAGATAGACACCCTGAAAGATAATCACTGCTCTCTATTCAATTTAATGACGAACAAAACCAGAATAAGCATACTGAAGAGTAGCCCAGGATCTCATGCAACATTTTTATTCTGTAGGGTTGATTAAGAATACAATATATTGCTTTGCTCAGACTCTAGTAGCTATAATGTAAAGATTAGCTAAGGAATGAAAATGAAATGAAATCTTTAAGTTTTACGTCCCACGATTATGCCGGTTAGGCTAAAGGAGACGGTGATGATGAGAGATGAGTGAAATGGTGGAGTGAAGAAAGTGGGAGGAAACGGGAGAACCCCGAGAAAACCCACGAGAACGGTGTTTGTCCACCACACGGCGCGAGCTGTGATCGAACCAGGGACCCCAAGCACCGGAGGTGAACGCTCTACCACTGAGCCACCGCGCCCCCCACCTAACGAATGAATGTCTGAGAGATGTTGGATAACGATGCCAATCCCCAAGAAAATTATTTGCAGTTGTGGGATACAGAGTATCCCTTGTATTTAGTACTCCTATTGACTATTTCTTGTATTTAGTAAAGATACGTCAAACATATATTTGCGAAATATAATTGGCTGAAAGATGACTTTTTCACTTAAATATTCAATTGCAGTTTGTTTCTTGAACATGTTTAGCTAAAGTGAGTTTTCATTAATTATATTTTTTTTCTTCATACAGAGAAGACGTACTTAAAAATAACTGAAAACGTTGGTGAAGTAACTTGTGCCAAATGGAGTGAGGAAGCTTAGCATGGAAGAAGGGGACTAGAAACAATATGAAAGGTTGATTGGATAAAAATCGCTTCCGCACAAATAGATGGAGAAGGAGAGAGGGAAGCATTCTCACATAATCACTGAATCCCTTACACACACAAACACACACGTTCTCTCCCCCTTTTATCTCTATCTGTTGTTGAGACTTCCATCTCATGAATACTGATTACCAACTGCTGGTGGAGCCCTCTATCATTAACAACTAGGATTAATTAACAATGACAACAGTTATGTTTTCTGAATTTTCAGAGCCAAGAGCAGCGCTGGATCCATTAAGTTTATCCTTCTTTTTCCTCTTCTCTTTCTCCTCCTCTTCACACGCGTACCCGATGCTTTTGCTTCATTCCATATTACTCCACCTTATCATATATATATATATATATATATATATATATATATATATATATATATATATATATATATATATATATATATATATATATAACGAGACAGAGAGAGAGAGACTGAAAGAGACGGGTGTAGAAGATAGCAAACCATTGGCGCTAATGACGTCGATGAAGTGATGACGTTTAAACTAGTCGATAATTATTACGTGCTAGCAAAATCTCTCCTACATATGCAGCTTGTAATAAGGGACTCCCGACGATGACAAATTAAACAGCAGCGGCTTCCCTTTAAACAAGTTTACTAACACATACGCATTAATATACTTTATATGAAAGAGATACAAAGAAGGAACATTGTTTCATAATTATAGAAAAAATGTAATGATCATTATCATCAGTGTTATTATAATCGTCTTTATTTTCATAAGAGCTTCAAGTGTTGTTAACGTATAAAATACCTCGTTAATTTCAAGTGTGCTAAGTATAAATAGAATGTTTTATATTGATCTTTTGTACAGTTATGCTCAAAAAAATTAAACGTTTATGAACCTTCTTTTGGAAAACCCTATTGATCTATTTATCCTAGTTTTTTGCTTTGTTTAACGTCCTACGATTACGCATTGAAGCTAAGGAAGACGGTGATGATGAGATGGGTCATAATGGTGGAATGACTGTAGTGGGAGGAAACGAGAAAACTCCGAGAAACCCCACGCACATGGTGTTTATCCATTACAAAGTTCACTTGGCTCAGGTTGGAATCGAACCAGACGAGACGTACCAGCGATGAATGCTCTAGCTTTGTTTATCCTCGTAAGAAGTGATTACATACAACGAATTATCTGTAGTAATGAGTGTACCGTATATATATCGAATTTCATCTTCCTGACTTGAGGGACTAGCGAAATGTGCTACTTTTAGCATAAATGTTGAACCCACATCTCCTTTAGGAACAGCACACGTATTACATAACGGGCCAAAGGGAGAATGAGGTTTGGTCTTGGGGTTCATGTCTTCGTTACCTAAAGCATGTTTTCTTTTCTGTAATTTTTATTCTTATTCTCAGGTTTATATGCAATCTATTAAACAAATAATTTTATTCAGTTCTTTTCTTTTTATAAATAAATATTTCTTTGTTTTGGGAAAATGCGAGCGAATAGCTTATATAAATTGAATCATGCAGAAGGAATTCGAAGACGTTACGAGATACCATCGCGACTGGTGACAAACTCTGCTTATATTACAATAAAATAAAACTCGATTTTGTTGCAATTGCAGCACTGCATTTACGGCATACGCTTTTTGGGGTGTTAGTTGTTAGGGATCGTAACCACCACTTGAAAATCTCCTCACGCTCCCACACGTATCGCAATTTCTAAGAAAATATTATTTAAAATTTTTTATTTGAATCATTACATACTCTATTCTTCTAACAAGGGAGGGTCATGAAGTGGCTCCGCTGAGATCCGAACGAGACTACTGTGTTTGCATTTGATATGTTATAACTAGACGAATCCCAAAGTTATACGTGCCACCGAGCGGAATATCGTAAGTCACAACATACGTATTTTGTAATGTAAAAGCTACAAAGCTGGCAGAACAGTTTAAACCGGGTCATTCGTTCGGAAACGGTTGGGTAACTGGAAAGCTCGGCGAACACTTATGCTATAATCTTCAAGGGCACACTTTTTGGGATAAAAAAGAAAAATGCCCCGCAGGGTCCCAGACGGTGTTCAACTCAAAAGTTTCAAGTGGCAAGAGGAGTTAAGTAGAACATCGTTTGAAAGCTGTTGTAAAATGAAAGAAAATGGTCGAAGTCTTGACTCTCTACGACAACCCTATACAAAATGGCGGCGGGTCAAAATATAAAAAAAAAATAATTGAAACGTCCACGGCCACTCTTGTAAATCGGAAACGAGAAGACAAATGTGAAAACAGGAAAGGACGTCTGGCATTATGTTCAAAGTACAACGATTTGTGTTAAAACAGAATTTCGCATGTGGGACAGAAAAAATTCTTTTTCGTGAAATAATATTTTCCGTCAAGGTACGATCCACGATTTGCAGAGCAAAATCGTATCCTATTAGTTATACATTCCAACACAAAGCAGTTGTATATATTGATTGCACATATTCCATTCGTTTGTTTCATGGCCAAATGATAATGAGGTTTAGGGTTTAGGATTTAGATTTCTGGGCTTTCAGCATCTAAGGCCATTTAGCCCGTCACGATTTGAGGGATGACTTCCCTCGGCGAGCACACAATCCGGGGAAAGGGAAGAAATAAAGGATTGGAGAAAGAAGGAAGTGGCCTGGGACCTATAAGTTAGGTACCACCCCGGCATCTGCCTGGTGTGAATGAGGAAAACCCAGGAAATCCTCATTCAGGGTGTCTGGCCTGAAAAGGCGTGTTATACTTTTTCGACCGAGTGGCCCCACCGGGAATCGAACCCGGGACCGCTCGCCAAATGACAATGAAAAATGAAGGACAACCATTTCTCCAGCCTAAGATGAATTTTTATTGTTTGGAGTGTTTGGCCCACTGAACACCATGTACCACTGACATTTTAATTAATTGTGTATGTAATGTATTTGCTTATTACGTATTGTATGCAAGATAAAAGAAAAAATGAAATGAAATCTTTGAGTTTTACGTCCCATGGTTATGCCGGTTAGGCTAAAGGAGACGGTGATGATGAGTAATGAATGAAATGGTGGAATGAAGAAAGTGGGAGGGAACGGGGGAACCCCGAGAAAACCCACGCACACGGTGTTTATTCACCACAAAGGTCACTTGGTGGGGGCTGGGATCGAACCCGGGAATCCAAGTACCAGAGGTGAACGTTCTACCACTGAGCCACCGCGGCCCCGCAAGAAGAAAGAAAAGACTGATCATACATGAATTAGAAACTTCAACCGGAAGTAGGCTCAATGGTGCAAAACGGTGCGAGGTATTGAAAAAATAATCGAAAAAAAAATCTTCCCTTTATGGTAGCCCTTGCCGATTTTCACCAAGACGTCTTTCACTTGTGTCTGTAAAGAGACATTCACAGATGTTGTGAGGAGATTCATGCTGATATGTGAACGATGCGTTGTGTAGAGAGCGTAGGTTCAGCTAGTAAGATATTAAAAACCTAATTCTTCAGAAGTTCATCTCGTACTGATTTTTTTAATTATTAGTATTGGACTTGAATATTTCTGAAGAATTACTGGCACTAATTTAGGACACTAAAAATTTGAAAAGGGTTAAACTGAAGTCACAAGTCCAAAGAAGTTGCTTGAAAGCTTGTTCACAAACGATATGTTCCTGCTTCTTCACGTGTGCAGCCACTTCGAATCTGTGGTCGACGACGAAAAGAGCTTCTTTACATCGTCGACACTGGCAAACTTCAAATACACGAAGCATCCTGGATCTCGGAAAAAGAAGTCGATGTGAATTCTTTAGATCCTGTTTCATCTGCATCTTTCGGCAACATTTCTCCTTGCCAATCATCGGTGATCTAAAAGAATGGGTGCAATCTCCTTGGGAAAATTCAGTATGCAGTTTCAAAAAAATTAAGACTGGTTAATTAAACATCCTTATGGGGTTAATACGGTACTACCATTTTCTAATAGTTTGATTTGTTGGCGAAATCACTAGAAATATATTTAGAATACAAGCATTTTGTAATAAAAAGTATTATCATTAAAAAGAGTTTTTTATTGTAATAACCCCCACAACAAGCAAAATTGGTGAAAAAACAAAAATTAAGTGTATTACATAACAAAGGGGGCAGGGATTCTGCTTTGCGTTTCGAGGTGTGACAAGGGTCAGAGAGGGGGTAAAAATTGGTGAAAAATAGAGTTACGTAATGTGTGTACGGCCCCCTATGTATTCTTTACTAAAAATGACATGGTAAAAATCTAGAAGTACGAAATATGTTATAAAGTTAATTTCAAATTGTGCAGCTGCTCTATCGCGATGCGATAATAAATAAGAGAAGCAGATGTCCCTTTCAATCTGCAGAACAAATATATAGAAATATCCTTCTTAAAACCGGAATTTTCGAGAATGCTGGACATATGTCCGCTTATTTGTAATCAGTAGTTTAACATACCGAATGATATCTTCCTAAACAAGAGGGGCTCGTAAGATATTACATTTTTCGCATAATTTTTGGCCATCTTGTACCCTCTCCCCCATTAGGATACGCATTTGAATCAAAAGTACATAATAAAAACATGGTTCGAGGTAGATAATAATTGACTTTATAATTCATTTCAAACAGTTCAACCATTTGATCCGTGATTCAGTCCTACATAATATCAGTTTCATTTTTATTTAAATACCGGTATTTATTTAATGAACAAACTTCTAAATACAAACTATGAGGTCAATTTATAATAGATAACCAACAATCATGAATTCATCTGCAACGAAAGAGACCTATGTTTAAATGTATCTACTCCTATTACACCACTGCCTATTTTATTGGTCTCAGAGAAGAGTTTATTATATTGAACGAAAATCGCTGGACTAACAGTATATTTCTTAAATGAGGTAAGAAATCGATTTTTTTTTTTTTTTTTTGTAAGCCAAACTCAAGAAGATAGTCAAGTCCTCCTGATGTTCTGGTTTACACCTGAGACTCTATATAGATGAAATAATAATCTCGAGTTCTCTAATTAGCAAGGCGGATCCTGCTCGGGGCCGGGGAAGCCTAACAGCACCCCCCCCCCTATTTTTTGGTGACAAAAATAATTGAAGCTATTACTTACATATTTTTAAAAGTTTACAGTAAATTCATGATATACCTATCATAGCCTGGGTTCTGCTTGGCTCACTAGTTTTTGCATTCTATATCCGCCTCTGTTTACCTCTTTTATTTTCTCTGGTGTAAGCCTTGCACGTATGCAAAAACCAACAATGGATATTTTGTTTGTGGCCGAAATGAAGGAAAGTAGGTTATTTCAGATTGTTCAGCTAAAAATTGAACCATATTAGGATGGAAATGTCTAATATTTTCTGATACGGACATTAGAATTTTCAAAGACCATTGTGCTTCTTTGGGAAATAATTTAAAAGTATTGCAAATGCTATTTGGTCCACCGATATCCACAGTATACCAGTCAAAAACAATTTATTTTAAACAGGTAAAAGAAATTACTAAATTGATAAGATCTAGAAATGTTAAAAAAAAAAAAAAAAAAAACTTACCTTAACTCTGACGCAGAAATAAACGTTTTTTGCATACACATCACAGAAAAGAGTTTCATTTAATTAGGCTCAAATTGCTGTTGTACTTGACGCCTTCTGTATGTTTTTCTTTTTTTTTTTTTTTCATTTAACTTCTTTCCTCCCTCCTGCCATGATTCGTTTCCCCCATTTTCATTTAACAAAACTCCGCCCGTTCTGTTGCTATGGTGATTTTTTTTCATTAATTATATTATATTCAGTGTTGCTAGTACTACAAAAGTTTTGATCGTAAGAAATCAGAAACCCATAGTTTATTACATCAGTAGAGTCAGTTATTAACCTAAATATTTCAAATAGAAAACAAGTAAGCTAATTTCAATATTGCATACTAAAATAAATAAAATTTTACCCTTACCTCAAGACATCATCAGATGCAACGGCGCCGACTTTAGAAATTTTATGTGGGTGCATATCAATGGCGGGACATGTTAGCCTATATGTTTTCAGGGAAGTCTTGATATTTGATTTATTTTTAGTTAAAATCGCTTATGAATACTTCCATAAATGACTGTGTTGTGATCAAATAAAATATACTGGATGGTACTATAAGGATAAATTCGGGCTGCCCTAGCTCAGTCGGTAACACTGCTGACTTAAACGCAAGAGAAACGGGTCAAAACCCGGATCCAAACTAAAAATCTTGTGAGTGCCCCGCACCCACAAGATTATTTGTGTGTGTGCCGGAATCCCAGAGCACCCACATAGTCGGTGCGCATCATCAGATGTACTGATTTGACGGTTCACATATTATACAATATGTTTCAAAGAATATTTCAAGTGACAAAACTATCTACTATGAGCTTTTCTCGTGGAAGTTAAAGACTCAGAATGCATGGTGTGTGTAAATCTTTATACCAGAATTACTCAAACTTTTTCATTCATGGAACCCCTTTACGTCCAAAATAAAATGGCGGAACCACGTAAATAGTATTAAATTATTCGACAATTTATGTCATTTATTATGCACTATCATTAAACAGAGAAGCACTTTTAAAAAAAGATATTATTACGTAAGTTAGTATCACACTATTATTTTAAAATGATATAAATTTAAATTACTGTAAATATGATCACTTTTAAGCTATTTTATATGCACATGAAAATCTAGGTTTTCATAAACACTTCAAAAATAATAAATCACTGTAAATATGAAATTTTATATGCACGAGAAATTAGAATTTCATAAACACTTCAGAATATTAAATCACGGTAAATATGATCACTTTTAAACTCTTTTAAATGCACACAAGAATCTAGCTTTTCATAAATACTTGAAAATATTAAATTACTGTAAATATGATCACTTTTACACTTTTATATGCACATAAGCTCATGTGCATATAAAAGTATAAAAATAATCATATTTACAGTAATTTAATACTTTGAAGTGTTTACGAAAACCTAATTTCCGAAATGTGATATGAAACCTCATGGACATGAGAATCATTTTTCATACAAAACATACATGTGCTCAGGCTTCAATGGGAGGAGTGGGGTTGTTTTTCGGGCCTCCAGAGTTCTATTAGGTTTTATGACGGAAAGCTGCAGTCTCATATCTGATTCCGCATCCAATCTGTTTGGGTATTTCCTTTTGGTGAACCCATACACAGAAAATCCAGTTTCGCATAAATAGGTACTTATGAAGAAAGTAACACCTCAATAGCTTTCTTCGATAACCCCGATATTCTTTTCTCAGCTGGCACCAGAAATCTATCAACGGCACCTTCTTGAAGTTGATGGGATGAATCGGATGTCAAGTCTATTAGCTTCTCGTATTCTTCAGTGGTGATTCGAGAAGGCTTTCCTTGGATGGCATATGGATTTTTGACCAACTGATCTTTATTATATTCACTTTCTTTTTTCTGGAAAATACTGATTTACAGTGTGCTGCAAATTCTCCAAATGTTAAATAAATTATTTATTAATGTCATTTAATTCTCCGAGATACCCTTCGTTCTCCTCAAGAAAATCTTCCAATGCAGGAAACACGCCATATTCACAGTGAGTGATACTTCTGCTCCAGAACTCTAACTTCTTCTTAAAAGTTGCGTTTTTGTCCTCTGCTGTAAATACATTTACGTTCTATCTTGAAGAGACAGGTTGACCTCATTCATTTTCACGAATATGTCAGCAAGATTGGCAAGCCCAAACAGCCACTGTTGATCACTCAAACGTTCTTCCAACTCGAAGTAGTGATAGATGAAGAAAACTCTTACCTCGTCTCATAGTTCAAAGAGTCTGCTTAAAGCTTTTCCGCGAGAAAGCCATCTGACTTCTGTATAGAAGGAGCGATTGATGAAGGCTTCCTATATCGTCGCACAGAATTTTGAAGAGTCGTGCTTTCAGTGCTCTTGACTTGATACAGTTTATGATTGAAACTGCTTTATCAAGAAGGTTTTTGAGGGGCTGTGGCATTTTCTTTATGGCCAATGTTTGATGGCGCAATACACAATGACTACTTTTGCAATTTTTCGCCATTTCCTTTATGTGTGTATCAGCCCCCGCTGTTTTTCCTACCATTACCTTCGCACCATCAGTACAAACAACAACGCAGTGTGTCTCATGGTATCTGATCTTCTTTTAAATACTCATTAATAATTCTAAAAATTTCTAGATGTATTAGATGGAAGAAGTTTACATAATAGCATATCTTCCTCCACAGTTCCTTCATAATGGTAACATACAAGCACAAGCAGAACAGCCAGACTCATCTATTTGTAGTGCAAAGGGAGATGATTTGAGCCGATGGTTCAACCCTTCCTTTATGTAACCTGCCATATCTTCAATACGAGCGACTGTCATTTGAAAGTGGCACTAAATAAATTTGTTAACCCGATTTTTCATTTATCATGTAATTAACCATGTCAAACGCGCAAGGTTTTATCTGTTTCTCGGCTATAGTGTGGGCCTCACATGTCCGTGCTAATCTATAACCAAGGTGACCAGACGTCCCGTTTTAGCCGGGACAGTCCCTTTTTTGGAACCGTTGTCCCGTTTTTCTGATTCTCAAACGGGACGCCTAAATATCCCGTTTTTAAGCAAAAATGACCCAAGTGTCCCGTAATTATTATTCTAAATATGAATAGTCAATGCAAATTCTACAGTCTTCCATACTAACACTCATTGGGAAGGTTCAGCCGTGTCTGGAACTTCTGAATGTTCAAGTGGGAATTGAGTGTTCTGTGGTTCAAGTAGGAATTGAGTGGGAATTCTGGTGTTCAAGTAGTTACAAGTATTGTCGAGTAGTACTTAAGTTAGAAACGCTGTGTTATCACTTTTACCTGTGTATTTTGTAAATTAAAAACACTACTCAGTTCCAAAATGCAACCTGAAAGTCAGATATTTAGATCCCTCCCCCGTCTTCGATTCGTATGCGTCCCGTTTTTGCAAGTAAAAATTCTGGTCACCTTGTCTATAACTTGAAATGAAAGATGCTTTTGCTGCTTTTTCATTCAAATATTCAAACTGAGCTAAGATCTTTTATGAATTTAGTAACTCACGACGTTTTTCCTCAAAGAAATAAGCATTTTTGTTTTGATAATCAGGATAATTGGTTTCAAAATGATGCCGTAATTTTGTAGAGTCCATGGAACTGTTAGGTAAAACTCTACCACATATTACAGCTTTGAGTAGAGCCCATCGCTAAATAACTCTCATCATATTTACGCTTTTACTTAGATGTGTTGTTTTTGATGCTGGATTCCCCACATTTGGGAACAATGAGTGATTCTATTGTACATTAGGATCTTGAGTCCTCATTTTCTCTTCATCGGGCACGTTTTTTGTTTCAGCCACATTAGAAGACGTTGAAGCTTTGCTACAATTAACTGAAACCTTTAAGGACCCGGATTTGACCCACCGATCCATTTTGATTGAGGTTAAACTCAAGAGGTTTGGAATCTTATTGTAAACCTGAGTCGAAAATAATTAGTTCCTACTTAGGTAGAAATCTAGATCTTTTGACGATAATACTATGACTCATTTAAATTCTAATCCACTTCTAGATGAGATAGAAACTTCCCTTTTTATATTCGCTTCCTTGATATTGGTTTGTATATCGAAAAAAAATCCACAAAATTGAAATTTCCTCACACGAAACAGGGGAGATAGCCCTCCCAGAAGATTTTTAGTTTTTTTTTTCGAATTTCGAAACCTTTTTCGTTACGGTTCGAAAGAAATGACGGAAAAGAGCTTTTGTCATTTGCGAGTTTTTCAAAAATTCATATATTTGTTTTAAATTTTTCTGATTCTAACTTCCAAAAACAAATTCGGAAGGATCCAAAATTCAAACCAACTTTTAGGTGAGATTAAGACTTGCAAATTTTTTATTTGCTTCCTCGAGGTCGGTTTATATGGAACCCCTAGGAACTCTTTGCGGAACCCTTGAGTTCCGCCGAATACACTTTGAGAAACTCTGCTTTATACTAATCGGCGAAGCAAAAGAATGTCTTCGTCGACTGCATTCGAAGTAAAAGTTTTACAGTTATGCCGCATGATGACAGTAGACGTAAGTAGTGTAGAGCTAGACCACATAGTGTCACTGTTAATGTCACCATCGACTACAGTGGAAGCAGAAGCTTTACAGTTGTGCTGCATGATATCGTTATTGCCAGTCAGCATTAACTGTAAATGGTCCAGAGTTATAATTCTTGCTTTATTCCAAAAGTGGTACTACGACGACAAATAAGGTCTGAATTCTTATAATTCTTTTAAGTCAGTTACGTTGTTGTATATCTTAATAATGACTGTTTATGTATGTACTTCACAATTTAAACACTTTATTCGAAAGTTTCGTTACCATTAAGTTAAAATTGAGTGTATACTTAAACTGTCAGGTTTTTGGCTTTGAATTCGTTGAAAGATTGAATATTTACTTTCCGTTGTCATTGAATACGCGCAAGGTTTTATCTGTTTCTCGGCTATAATGTGGGCCTCACATGTCAGTGCTAATCTATAACCAAGGTGACCAGACGTCCCGTTTTAGCCGGGACAGTCCCTTTTTTGGAACCGTTGTCCCGTTTTTCTGATTCTCAAACGGGACGCCTAAATATCCCGTTTTTAAGCAGCAAAAGCATCTTTCATTTCAAGTTATAGACAAGGTGACCAGAATTTTTACTTGCAAAAACGGGACGCATACGAATCGAAGACGGGGGAGGGATCTACTTGTCATTCTCATTGCTTAATGTGGAAAGCATTGTCATTGAAATCGGAATATTTACTAGTTTCCATTTATTGTGTAACAATGATTCGCAACTTTTTTGAGGTTTATGGACTGGAATCTAATGATATTCACCCTCATGTGACCATAACTTATCCTCTTCAGTACTAGACGATCATCCGATTAAATTTTAGTTAGCATTATTATAAGTTACTTTTTCCATGATATTAAACCTTTGAATTTATTTAGAACAACAATATACACTTTTTGGGGGCAAATTAGCTACATTAGATTCCCAAAGTATGGTTCTAACATAATCAACTTTTACAATTGTGTTAGATATATCAAGGCAATAGAATCACTTTAATATGAAATTAATACATATTAAAATATCATTAGGAATTTACACTATAAAATAAGGGAAATAAGTGTACATGTAATATTTATAGAAAAAAATATGTACTACGCATATATACGTATGGCATCCTCCCTTTTCCAGAAGTGATGGTCTTTATAATTCCAAACTCACGCCACCCCAACGGTTCAGAACATCATACCTCCTTACAAATATGGTATCAATGATATAATTGAAAAGACGTAAGTAATGTTAAAAATAAAGAAAAGGATAGATCATGCAAGAGAAATCGAAAACGATGAGAAATGTTTAAGAGGGAGAGAAAATGGGAAAACAAATATTAAATTCTCTATTCCAAAAACGATGCTCTTCTGAATTTCTGAAGATGCATCGTCCTGGTTATCCAACACAAAGAGTTATTGCAAAACATAAGAAAAAGAGTTCACTTAAACAAATATTTGTATGTGAGAATAGTTTTCTTTCTCACCTTAATGAATCAAATTCATAAGTTTTACTTTTCGGTAATATTTTTCTTTTAACTTAAACGTTTAGGTTCTTTTACTCATTGTAATATGAATCTTTTGTACATTTTAACTTTCTCTCCTCCTTATTTTTTTTCTGGGAGTTCATTATAAATCTTTAAAACTCTATATGTTTGATATTGAATTATAGATTTTCTGGTTTCAGTAACTTCTATATTTTTGTCTGTTGCATTTTTGGATGTGTATTCATGGTTAAAATTCACTCCATTTGTCTCTATTATTTTTTATCATACATTAATACATTTTGCATATACAATTTTGAAATTAGTAACTGAAAATTCGCCATACAGTGCATCTAGTCTAGAATTAGCCTTTTTTCTATTTTTTTAGAAACA
The DNA here is from genome assembly GCF_964235325.1 of Thermobia domestica. Lineage (NCBI taxonomy): Eukaryota > Metazoa > Arthropoda > Insecta > Zygentoma > Lepismatidae > Thermobia > Thermobia domestica. Next base: position 150,316,353 of record NC_137464.1, read on the forward strand.
CATATATTCTTACAATGTTGTTTTGCAGTATCATCAATAGTTCTATGAGTAAATGAGATGGGAAGCTGCTCTATAGATTCATATACTATATGTAAGTATCTATGTATCGTATAAGAGCATAACATGATATTTTTATGCTAACAATGTTTTTTAGCTGGACAATTTTGTTTAATAATTTTCTTAAAATTGTAGTGATATGGTTGATATGAGAAGTTCATTTTAAGTGCTTATCAATAATTATACTTAAATATTTTACTTTATTTGCACTAATAAGAGGACTTTAAATATTCAGATTTCAAAAATTTTCAAAACAATGGGCTAAAACCCTATATATTCAATTGTGCACAGCTGTTAGCAAATGCACGTTTGTATATCCTTATTTTATAATGTGCTCCAATTTACACATTATTTTTTCCTGTGACAGAGATCAATTTTATCTTAATCCGATATCTTACTAACAAGCCCGTAGCGATTTCTTAGGGGATGGGGTAGAAACTAATATTGAGAAGTCAGTTTCATAACTATCAAGGAACATCACGAAACTGTTTACTTATTCATTTATAGAATTTGTAATAGTGCGTTATCAACTGCACATCTTTTAAACATCATAAACAACTAAAAAGCTTTGAGGGGCCGAAGGTTGCAGCAGAGGGTACTAAGCTCCCCTTGTCACCCCTAACTTAGGTCTGTCCTACAGTCTAATTATGTTAGCAGTTAACGTTGTATACCTCGACACAAGAATTTTTGGAAGTTCACCTGGTTGTGCCATGGTGCAATAGTAGTGAACTTGAGTTCGAAATTCTTAGAATGGGAAAAGAACAATGGAATATGCCCAGCGCATCTAGCAAGAAATATATAGTTCCACTCAGAAAGGAGTAAAATGGCTAAATAACTTAGTAAGTAAAATTGCCAGAATTTTACATCTAATTTTGCTTCAATTTAAATATCTATATTGTCTACTCCTAGGTTTTCATACCTAAGTGTTACTGGAAAATAGCTAGCTGATCATTAGCTCTATTCCATTCATATGACCATTATGGCCTCTTCGATTGTATCAGTAAATTCCATGGTTTGATCATTATAATATCTCTGGTAGTTTCCAACATCCACAGGTGGTTGGTGGTCTATAATAGAAATAATCCATCATGTCTTTCAGCGTAGAAGTGAAGCCGTCACTGGAAATCGTTACAGTGTTGAAGTTCATGCGCCGCTAACTTTTCCATAAGGATCCAGAAATGGTCAACAGACATTATGTCCTCTTGTTGCACGACAATGCAATCCCACATATCACTCAAAAAACTATGCAAGCTCTTTATAACTTGCAATATGAAATCGTTCATTACTCATTGTAGTCTCCTAACTGTCTCCCACCTCTTCTGGCATCTCGATCACTTCTCGCCAAGGAAAAGCATCTCCGTTGACTGGGTCGTAGAATGTGCGGTCCATTACTTCTTCAAAAATCGCAGACTCCAAATTTATTAAGACCTGTAATCCAATTGTTGACTGAGCGATGTCAAAGACTGCTTCCACTAACCAAGTATTGTATTATTCAGTTTTTGTTGTCTTCGTAAATTACACAAGTCTACGGACATTTCAATCGTAAAAACCCAATAACTATGAGACAACTTCAGAAAATTTTCATTGAAAACAAACCTAAAAATATAGAAGTAAATAAATAAATGAAATAAATTATTTAATCTATAACATTGTACTGCTATGCATTCTTGTAGTAATTGTATAATCATTTATTACTATTAACATAGCATTTCCGCATCAAAATGAATGAGAGTTTATTTAGAAATTTGAAATATAAAATAAAACTATCAATTATTTTGAAACAAAACTGCAAGACAGAAACAGTGTACACAACTCTATGTGGAAGAGAAATGAAATCTTTGAGTTTAACGTCCCACGATTATATCCTTTAGGCTAATGGAAACGATGATTAAAGCAAATGAACGATGATGGAAGAATTGATGGAATGATAAAGTAGAAGGAAACGGGAGTATCCAGAGAAAACTGACGAGTACGATGTTGTCCACCACAAGCTTACTTGGCCTGGGATTGAACTAGGGACCACACGCACCAGAAGTAAGCGCTCGTGTATACAAGAAGTACTCATAGATTGGTTTAAATTAAAACTCGTAGATAAGCATTAAAATCTTCAGACTTTAACACTTGCAAATAGTATTAAGATTAATTACTTACTTCATCAAATCACGGGGGCGCGGTGGCTCAGTGGTGTAGTTGCGTGTACGCTGCCCATGAGGTAGCACGTCTTTCGCTGGTGCTCTGTCCAGTGTCTTACCGTGCGAGTGGCATTGAATGCGCCTAGTGTACTTTGTATTTGATTGGAATTTACGCTTTAGTTGCTCTAATATTTTTCAACCTGTGGTGAATAGTGAACCTTATTTAGAATTACAACATGTCTATCAAACGTGTGAATACATTAAAATTAGGATTCAGTGCGATTCCTAACTGTCCCTCCACAATCAAAATCCATGAGTTTATTCAAAACACGTTTCAGTTAAAGGACGAACAAATACTAAGTCTCGAGTTGGATATTTATCGTAAATGTGTATATATTAAATTATTGACGGACTTGTGTGACAAACTGTTTCGAGCACATGGTGATAGTGTTAATTTTCAAGACGATAGTGGAACATACCCAGTGACATTAGAATTAGCTGCTCGGCTTTTAACCTATGTGCGAGTACATGCTATTCCCACGGATTATAGTGATGTCACACTGCCTTGTCTGTCTATCGAGAGTGTAAAAGTATCAAAGATTAAATTTATGACGATACCTATATTTTCAAAGTTAGATCTGGACGAAAGATTGTGACTATGTATTTGTTAAAGCCTATACCGTCTTTCATTGATATCCGTAACCAATAGTAATAAGCAAATGCAAGACCAAGACCAAGAAAGGAGTGGTCTTGGTCTTGCACATCCAATCTTGATCTTGGTTTTGCACTGGAACCCTTGGTCTTGGTCTTGGTCTTGCATGCATGAGTCTTGCAAGTCTTGCATTTAAGAAATCTCAAGCTTTTCATAGGTAAATTTTACTATGGATATAAGCGATAATAAACTCTACAATGCGCCAATAGTAACGGAAATATAATGCATGTTTCTAAATGTAATATACTGTAGGTTAACTTTGAGTAAGCATCATGATAGTGTACAACATAGGTGATGACCTTTCCTTTCTTAATGGGTGCCCACGATTCACTACTTGTAAGATATACCTAAATCACAACGTTTCGTAATCTGTTTATATTTTCTAACAGATCCAAAACTCCACTGGTTCCCAAACTGGGGAGGATACCCCTGAGACACATGAAACAAATTCAGGACGGCACAGATTATTGAAATACCATGAATTGCAAAATTATTTTATACTCTAAAGGCGTCAGATTATTCTTTTCAACCACGATTAGCTAATCCTTGTATTAATCAAACTTCCAATTAAATATTGAGATTTTGTTTTACTGATTCCAATATCTACTCTATGGGGCAGAAACATTGACATTACGCAAAAGTGATGAAAAAATTGCAGGCTTTTGATACATGGGCATGGAGAAAAAAGGAGACAATTAGCTGTGTTGAACGGACAACGAATAAGAAGGTGTCAAAAAGAAATAGCAGTATGGAAAAAAAGAAGAATTTTAGATATTGTTAAGTGGAGGAAGAGGAACTGGTAAGGATATTGGCTGAGAAGGAACTGTATTATGAGGGATGTGCTGGAGGGTATAGTGAAAGGAAAGAGAGAGAGGGAGCGAAGGAGACTAGTTGAAGGAAAGTATTAAAACAGAAAATTGCTACGTCAAGACGAAGAGACTAGCTGAGGACCACCGAACGTCGAAGCTTCTCAGTTGCAGCAACTGCCAATAATTACAACGGTACGTTGTATATTTATATATTGTTACTACTTGTAACGATCATAGGGTCGTAAAGTATTTTATATATGTACTAGACTGGTTATGTCGAAGAAGAAAAAGAAAAAGAAATATATGTTAATGCTAATTGTAATATCGACGTGGAAAGATATTCATATGTTTGTATAGTTTTTTTAAACAATAGGATTTTGGATAGGAGGTTGTCAGGACAACCATAAATAAATAAATAGAGTTATTCAGAAAAGGAGAAGACATATTGAAAAATAAGTGTGTAAAATGTTATGTATACTTCTCAGTTTTGATTATTAAAATAAGTGTATAAACAGATATATATATATATATATATATATATATATATATATATATATATATATATATATATATATATATATGGTGCCGGAACCCGGGAAGTGAATGGTTGTATCGTTTTGGAAGTACAGTAAAAAGCGATCAATATTGAGCCAAATATTAATTATACAATTTTGGGAAGTGGCCGAATTATATATAGAAACATCATGAGTGTTACAAATAATGGAACGATTGACACTCCAGTAATGAATTCTTCAGATACCATGTTGGAAATGTTAAGAGAAATGTCACGACAAATTACGAACCACCAAGCTCAACAGTTTTCAAAGGTGAATCAACAATTGGAAAAACTGGATCAAAAGGTGATCTAACAAGCTCAACATTTTGATCAAAAATTAGAACAATTGCAGCAATGTAATGACGGTAAATGGGACCAAATACAGGAACAATTAAATCAGGTGAACCAACAAATTGCTGCCAAATTTGGACATTATGATGAAGATATGGAAAAAATAGTACAGAGATGCACCGAAGTTCAGGATTTTGTAGATATTATAGAATCTGCGGTAAATGAGCATGCAAATCAAATTAAGCAGTTATTCTACAGGATGAAGTTAACTTCATTAAAGAAAAGTGTATTCATGAACGTGCAGTGCAAGATGGTGGGCACATGAATGCTGTACACCCCACATCTATCGGTTGGGTATCTACACGTCATCCCAGAACAATTCTTGAAGATAATCAATCCTCGAGCTGTAATGAAGATAGTACAGAAGGAGAAAGAAGAGTGAGGCGATCATCCCATCAGAAGCGGGACCACCACAGGTATATAAAGGTTAATACAGGTAAATCATTACGGTTTAGTGAAGTGAAATCACAAAATTTAGTGGTATACCAGAAGACATCCCAGCAAGGGGATTTCTCGAAAAGTTCGAGGACGAGTGCAAACTAATGGGCGTAGACGAATCTCAATATTTAAAACTACTAAACCATATATTATTGCCGCCGTGTCTAACTTGGTTCAAGGCCATTAGGAATAATCTCCGTACTTATGCCGACTTTAAAAACGCATTGCTAGCTAACTATGAATACGGTTTTATGATAGCAAATAGAGATGCATTGCTAACAACGAAACCCTTCAATCCCAAATTACATAGAAGTATTACAGAATGTCTTGTTTCTACGTTTAACGAATTAAGAGCGTTAAATTCGGATCATCCAGAATCACGAATCGTTGATTCTATCCAGAGTTTATTAACTTTTAGATTACAACAGCTATTACTGTTTGCGCAATGTATTAATTCCAACCATCTGATCATGCTCGTCCAAAATTATGAAAGTCAATCTGTAATACAAAATAGTATTAGAGGACAGGACAAAGGTCAAGGCAATTCTGGTCGTAATCATATGCCATATGCTCCAGTTTGCAACTTAAGTATACAACCAGAAAATGCTTCCAATTCCTATTGTTTTAATAGCAGAAGAAACCCTCACAATGTTACTGGTAATCAGACGCAACCGAATCATAGAAACGGAAACAAGAATTTTAGAAATAATAATCGGAATTTCAACAGGTACAACAATCATCGCATATTCACACAAAATCAATTTACAGATGGCAGTAATTACACACATAGAAATCCGAATGCTGTAACAATGCCTAATCGCCAAGAAAGTACCCAAGAATGTGGAATACAGTGTAATTTAACCGAAGTTATGAATCAAAGTAATTTAAACTAGCTGCACCAATTGAACAACATTTTGGAGTTCAAATTAATGGAAACAATGAAACTGATTATTCACATCTTGTGAGTATGATTCATTTTCGCAGAATGCAGAAATTCAAGTCACGAAACTTGAAAGTTGAAGAACAGCAATTGGGTAAAAATTTAAATTATGCCTAATGATTTGGTATTCGTAAGACTACATCCCCAGAGTGATGCCTCATTGAAAAGGATATATAAATTTTGCGCCTTGTTTGCTGGACCTTATTTATGTACGAAACAAATTAATCCTAAAGTATTTGAACTTATGGATATAAGAACTGGGAAAATTTTTGGATTACGAAATATTGATGAAATTAAGTTATGGCAGCCTACCGAAAACACTAGAAAACGGTGGATGGATTTAGTCAAAACTTTAGTTCCTCCTGAAGTTATGATGAAAGCTAATGTAAAGAAAACTTAACAGAGGGAACTTAGTTTTCAAATAGGAGGAAAACAAGTTATTTCATGAATATGTAAGTTTGTTTAATGCATTTTATTTTGTTATTTAATCTTTGAGTTCATGTATGTCTATATGTCTTAATGTTATGTGTTTTTTTTAATATTCGTATTTTCATTATGTTAATAAGAAGTTAATTACTGTTATTTTCTGATTATTATTATATTCCAATCTTAATCTATATTTTGTTTAACTGTATCTTATACTCAATCATTTTTCGTTAGATGAACAACTATATGAATATCGCATACATCTTTTTCAAAACCTTCTTCATGTTGCCTAAATAAATAATTAATAATTTGTAACAAGCATTTAATGGACCCGAAAAAGGACTTAAATAACTAGCAAATCAAATTTCGAATGTGCCTTATCGTCGTTGAAACGTATAAATAAATTAAGTTGATGATAAAGTTTAAAATAAATATGATATTTAATATGATAATAATATTGTTATAAAATTAAATATGATATATAGGTATAATTATATTAATTGTAATTTTCAAGTATACGAGGTGCATTCGAAAGCTCGAATGATTGATATGTAAAAGTCAACGGTCCAGAATTCTTTTTCTTTTTATTTGAATAAATGAATAAAAAAGGAAAAGTCCGTCGGGCGCCATAATATACAACGGTACGTTGTATATTTATATATTGTTGCTACTTGTAACGATCATAGGGTCGTAAACTATTTTATATATGTACTAGACTGGTTATGTCGAAGAAGAAAAAGGAATATATGTTAATTCTAATTGTAATATCGACATGGAAAGATATTCATATGTTTGTATCGCTTTTTTTAAATAATAGGATTTTGAATAGGAGGTTCTCTGGACAACCATAAATAAATAAATAGAGCTATTCAGAAAAGGAGTAGACATATTGAAAAATAAGTGTGTAAAATGTGATGTATACTTCTCAGTTTTGATTATTAAAATAAGTGTAAACACACACACACACACACACACACACACACACATATATATATATATATATATATATATATATATATATATATATATATATATATATATATATATATATATATATATATATATATATATAAGTTTCAGTGGCTCAATACTAAGAACAAAGAACCAGTGATTCGTTGCATAATGGCAGAATAGCTATTATGAAGATGATGATATATTTAGCAACATTGACTAAAAAAGAGAAAATTAAAATAATAATTATTATAATCAAACCTTTTATAATATTTTAGAATAATTTGAGTGAAAACCGAAAACGATTCTACTGTCTATGTCTTTTGTGTAAATTCAATCTATATAAATACTTTTGTCCTTATTGGAAGTACAAAATAACGGCATCAAACTCCAGGCTATTTGAAGTCTCACTTGTGAATATGGATTACTAGCATCAATTACGCACTTCGTTGGGTTAAACTTAAAAATAATAATAATAATATATTTCGTTAGTCAGTCACTTTTTATTTATTAGTAAAGCGGTCTCATATATCGGTCATTTTCGATAATTTTTGTATCCCTCCCCGATAATTTTTGTATCATCTCCCCTCCTCCTCCCCAAGTTGCGGGCCTGAATTCGAACTTAAACGGCATCAGAAGTGTCGCTGTTCGTCTCAGAGACCCCAAAAATTAAGAATTCGGCACTAATATCGGTCATTTTCAATAAACTTATATATCTCCTTCACCCCCATGTTGCGAGGTACGGCATCGGAAGTGTCATCATTCATCCCAATAACCTTGAAAACCATGAGTTCGACATTGATAATGGTAATGTTTGGTAATTTTATATATATATATTCTCCCCCAAATTGCGGTGCTGATTTTTTAATTTAAACGGTATCGGAAGTGTCAGTATTCAACTCAGCGAACTGGAAAACTATGGATTCGACAATAATATTTGTCATTTTTTATATATTTTCTCTTCCCTCCGTCAAGCTATGGGGCTGAACTTGATTTAAATAGCATCGAAAGTGTCACTGTTTATCTCAGCGACCCTTAAAACTATAGACTCCATTTTAATATCGGTCATTTTCGATCATTTTTAAACATCTTTCATTCCCCCTCTCCTAAACTGCACAGTCAAAGTGATATGACAGAAACCACCTCACGTCCGATCCTCATCTATGTTGAAAATGAGATCGAGTTCGGTCAGGTGGTTCAAGAGTTATTTAATTTTATTTATTTTTGTAGATTTTCCATCCCCACTTCCTACTCTGTTCTCCCGTCAAAGTAAAATGATAAAAATCGCTCCAGGCCTGAACTTCATCTATGTTGAAAATTTGATCAAGATCGGTCGGGTGTTTCAAAGGTTATTAAGTTTATATATATACCATCAAAGTGAAACAAACTCTAAAAAAACTTTCCAGCACTGAACCTCATACATGTTAAAAATTTGATTGAGACCGGTTCAAGAGTTATTAAGTCACAAACTTAGTAATATTTATTTTTATTTATATTGATTTTTATACATCTCTCCCTCCTCCTCTTCCTCTACATTGCTCCGTCAAAGTGAACTAAAAGATAACATTCCAGGCTTGAACCTCATCTATTTTAAAAATTTGATCGAGATTGGTCGTTTGGTTCAAGAGTTATTAAGTTTTATTTATTATTTTATAACTCCCCTTTCCCTCCCCTAAGTTTTACCGTCAAAGTGAAATGATGAAAACACTCCCAGGCCTAAACCTCATCTATGTTGAAAATTTGATCGAGATCGGTCGGCTGGTTCAAGAGATTAGGAGTCACAAAAATAGTCACATTCAATTTTATAATATAAATTTATTGTTGTAGTATAATGTTATATCCTTCAATCCTCGATGGGCCGTATATCAGAGGAAGCTAAAAGTTATATTAATAAACAATTATTCAATGTATAAGCATCCGCCCATGAAATCAAACTTGCGCTTACGTGCACTAGGTTTTCGTCAATGTCATGAAAATGTTATTTCGATATTAGTTTTAACAGCACACATTTAAAATTTCCAACGGATTCTTGAGTCTCGGAGCCAAGACCATACCCATGTAGTCGACACCTATGGTGTACGGTATTACCGATGTTCAATACTACATTTCTCTTTACGGGGGCCGCGGTGGCTCAGTGGTAGAGCGTTCACCTCTGGTGCTAGGGGTCCCGGGTTCTATCCCAACCCCCGCCAAGTGAACTTTGTGGTGGACAAACACCGTGTGCGTGGGTTTTCTCGGGGTTCTCCCGTTTCCTCCCACTTTCTTCATTCCACCATTTCATTCATTACTCATCTTCACCGTCTCCTTTAGCCTAACCGGCATAACCGTGGGACGTAAAACTCAAAGATTTCATTTCATTTCATTTTGCATTTCTCTTTAGTTTTGGAAGAAGAACACCACTAATATGCTTTGAAATGAAATGAAGTATCTAGTTTAACATCCCACGATTGTGCACCAAGGCTAAGAGAGACAGTGATGATGAGAAATGACTGAGGTGGTAGAAGAAAACCAAGAAAACCCACGCACACGGTGTTTGTCCACCAAAAAAGCTCACATGGTGCAAGATGACACCTGTGTGGCTTGAAAACGGGTAATATCTACAAAAAACGCGAACAACCAATTCAGAAAACGATATAATGTTGTTATAAGCTACAGGGCAGATCGACTCACACTGATTGCCTAAACTACTGGGAACACATTCACTCCAGCAGCATTTTTACTGAAGCTGAGAAATCCATCTCCTTCTTTTTTACATTATATGAAAAAATCAAGTAATGCAGGTACTTGTGCAAGACTCTTGCGCAACAGTCTCGGTCTTGATCTTGGTCTTGCAGGTATGGTCTTGGTCTTGGTCTTGCATTGAGAGTCCTGGTCTTGGTCTTGGTCTTGTATGCAAGACTCTTGCGCTCACCTTTAGTAACCAAAGGTTCCTTGTAACTAATTACGGTCAGGACCGTACTTATTACTGTCAATCAAGTGATCGTTTACAAGACCAATGTTATCAGCGTCAAAAACGGACCGTTGTTTCAACAACAACCCTAAAACACACTGAAAATGCTAAGGAACATTCTCGCGATTTGCCCACCCGAGAGATTACTGTAGTTAAACCTGTTAATTTGCCTACTTTGACTTCAGATGTAGACTTTCCAAAGTTAATGATTGCTCTTGCTACCCCTATGATACAGGGCCGTCTTGTAGCCACTGCTCCGATTGTGCTTAATAATAGCGTTCCTAACCAATCATGTTCCGGGGAAATTTCTGACAATTTACATGCCCAGGATGTTAGTGACACTCAGGACAGGGCCTCATCTTCAGCCTCTCCAGATTTACATGGGGCTTCTCCATTGACTGAGTCAGATATGTTACAGGAGCCTCATGTAGTCAGTGAGCAGGATACAAAGAAAGTATTGCTAGAAATTGTTTCCTCCTCCCCTAGTGTTGTTGATAGTACTCAGAATCCAGAGTGCATGATTGAAAGTGTCGTTGCTACTTGCCCGTTCCATGGCGTTTAGGATACTACGCCATAAGTTAAAAACAACGAAATGACCGCGCGACGGATAGGAGAAATGAGTAATCACTTCTTTTATTGATACGACTCACTGCTACGCGCAGAGGAAACGCGAGTGAACATTCATAAATCTGGAGCAGTCTGGACCTGAGTAGTGGCTTGTTTTATTGATACGAAATTGAGGGAGGAGATTACTTCAGGTGTACTTACTCCGATTCTCGAGCAGGACTTCTCACGAGTAGTTACTTATTTTTATTGATAGGCCTATCACCCATTGTCTTGTAAATTCTTCAACCGCTCGGGCAATTGTTTTCTTCCTCTCCCATTGATCATTCTCACTCTTAACACTCTTGCTGTCCATGTTCGTCTATGAATTACGTATAATGTAGTAGCAGAATGCCCCTTCTTCGCATGGGGAAAATACGTTTCATTTTGGACATAAAGGGCATCAAAACTATCACCAATCAACTTAGGAACCCCAAAAAGTAATACCAAATTCGACGCTAATATCGGTCATTTTCAATTATTTTTATATGTTACTTCTCCTTAGAAGTACTAATGAGAGCTGATTTCGATTCAAACGCCATCGGAAGTGTTATTGTTCGTCTCAGCGACTCCCCGAAAACTATGGATTCGACACTAATATCGATCATTTTCGATCATTTTTACACACATATTTCTCCCTCCCCTTCCCATGTTGCGGGGCTGAATTTGGATTTAAAAGGCATCGGAAGTGTCACTGTTCAGATCAGCAACCTTGAAAACTATGGATTCGACATTAATATCGGTCATTTTTAAACATTTCCCTCCCACTCCTAAATTGCACGGTCAAAGTGAAATTATAAAAGCCATCCCAGGTCTAAACCTAATCTAAGTTCAAAATTTGATTGTAATCGGTCGGGTGGTTCAAGAGTTGTTAAGTCACAAACATAATGCCTTTCATTTTAATATAGATTTACGACTTCAGCAATTTAAAAGAAAAATTGTCGATCAAATATATCAGAACTATTTTTATTAAACTTCCTTTCAAAATATGATTTAAGTTCCACCAACACATATACAATAACGTAGCTTTACAAGTATCAATAATATATATACCTAGGGTGTCAAAAGTTCAACTGACAAACTTCGGGAAGTTCTCGATGAAAATGAGCAAAAAAAGAAAAAAAACTAGTAAACATATGTCCTACAAAGCGTTGTTTCGGAGGTATACGCTACCAAAAGTGTGCGGAAATGAATTTGAATAGCGTGTATTTCAAAAGCTATAAAAAGTAGAGAATGCGGCGTAGAAAATCACTTTCGAAGTCATGATTGCTTTACTTAAACATGCAAGGTTTAAAACCCTGTAATGCGTGTGCAAGGTATTTCCCAAAGGAACGTAGGGATTCCCGGATAATATGCCAAGTAAAGATAAGTCAAAATGGATATGGATTGAGAGGTTTCTCACATGGTAACAATAACTCCTGTGTACAAAATCGATATCTCAAACAAATATGAAGTGGTGGGAACTTTTATACCCGCTGTGTGTGGCAATTATAACCATTAGGTAGTGATAGTGGACAATAGTGAACGTAGAATATTAAATGTAGTGAATATTCAGCTGAATAGTTGTAGAGAAACACTTGCAGTGTAGAACACGTGAAACAGGATGTTTCACAAGTATGGAAACACGTAATAAAAAACAAAAGAGAGGTGGAAACAGAATCAAGTGTCCACATTCAATTTTAGTTTTCTGTTTGAAATTCCTTAAATCTCTTCAAGTAACATATTGTGCATGTGATCTCGAGAATTTGGTTTAACCATCCAGTGTTTTCATTTTCATTTAATACATTGTGAGTTCAATTTTTAATAACAACCTTATCATCGTATTTTGCATCTTCTTAACCTGTTCTAAATATTTAGAAAGGACTGTGATGTATAATTAAATTAATTTACACTAACTTACCTTATTTATTTCCAGTTAATAAGAATAATTTTTATCTTGGATACATTCTTTCTGCAACTGTTATATTTAATGTACATGCTCAAAAATGTAATTTAGTGTATGTGCTTATATTTTTTAAAAAATGTCGTATCTACCATTTGTTCTAAGATTTGTTCTATTGATGCACATTTGATACTTTTAAACATGAACAATCAATTTTCCAAGTCGATGTAGGATGAAATGTAATCGTGAATGAAATCTTGAATTTACCAAAACTAAAATTAAATGTTGGGAAATCCTAGAAAATTCTTGTATTTCTTTTCTCCTTTACTAGTAGCACGATATAAAATAAGTCTCGAATCATCCTGTAATAATTTCCTGCCAGACATACTCATATTTCCAAAGTTATGAGTGTCGTTAAATAAGTCGTTAGAAAATCCGAAAGATGACACTTAGTATCGAAAAAGGTTTGCTTTTAGTAAGCGTCATTTTTCAAAAGACTGTTAAAGTTTCAGCTATTCGTCACGTGGTTTCGTTGTCATAGTCGATTGAAGAATCAAACTTGTGTTTACTTTCTAGAAAATGGAAAGAAATCAATTTCATGCGGGTATTAAACACTTCTATTTAAAAGGTTTAACACAGAAAGAAATCAAAGCCGAGTTGGATGAAGTTCATGTACACCCAGCCACAAAACTATCTCCCCCCCCCCAAGTGCTTTAATTCCATTATTTGGGGTCCAGGTAATTTGCAGTCGTGAGAACGCCTAGACAGATGCAACCCAACTTACACAGACTTTTATCGGCACTGACAGCAGTTGGTAGCCCTCATCCAAGTGTTTATCCAGGTAAAATTGTAAAGTAGGTGACTAACGAAACAATTCTCCATTCTAAGATGAATCTCTACGGTTCGGATCGTGTTTTCCAAAGAACACCATATATTTATCTTAATATTGCTGTGTATGTGATGTATTATTTCATTATATACTGTATGTTTAGAGAAATAAAAATACTGACTGCATGAATCAGAAAATGCTTGAAATAGTTGAAAAATCAAATCTAGAACAACTGCTGGAAATAAGTTAGTAAATGATTGCCTTCATTGAGAGACCTCCAATTCTCCTCATTTCATCATCTTTTTATTTCTCGAGGAGAGAAGATCTTTCTTGTCACACTGAATATGTATTGAAATTGAAACATTTGAAAAAGATTCAACCTGGCCGGGATTCGAACCCGGGCCCGCCGAACAGAAGTTCAATACGCTAACCACTTTTTTTAAAGACTTTATTCACAATTTAATTACAGTTACATTAGGCAGTTACAGAAGTAATCCAGAAACAATGTGCCGGAAAAAAACTATATAGAAATGTAAATTGGAATAAATTAAAAGAAAAAATTAAAATTAAAAATAATAAAAAAATAAAAAATAAAGAAAGAACAATTGACAATTATGAACAGTAAACATAAGTGTTATGAAAGTAAGACTACCAAATTATTACAAAGAGTTTATAGTCATCACATTGGGCTGTTATTCAGGCGAGACAAAACATGTTCATTAAAAGATAGATAACAATTCATAGGTAAGAAAAGTACATACTAGATTATGAAACTAAGACAACCAAATAATTGGCAAAATGTTTTCGTTTATATTGCACAGGAAGTTTCTGCAAATGGTGTCGCAGATAAGACGAATACACATCGACATGATACGGTCGATGTGTGGTAAGCACATATAGAAGAGTATATGCAGCGAGCCAAATTACACTGTTATTTTTTGCATTAGGGAAATAATGAAAATCAGGATAAATAAGAATATTGTTAGCCGTAATGTAGTGGGGAGACGAGCGACAAATCTTACTTATAAGTAGGCTAAAATGGTGCCAAATATTTTGAATCTCTGTACAAAATTGTAAGCGATGCTCAAGAGTATCTTTGTTATTGCAGTGAAAACACATATTGTGATCCACCATTCCTAAGTTAAAGAGGCGGTCTAGCGTTTCGTATTTGTTGTTGACAATGAAATACCAGAGCGATTTTTGCTGAGTAGTTAAGAAAGGAGCGTTGATATTTCGCCAAATATAAGGCCAGTGAAGTTGTGGCTCAATTGAATATGAGGCGTGACGAAGTGTTGTGTCTGCACATAACAGCGATAAATTGCTCTAACAGGCATGAGGTCTAAGTTGCTTCGGGCAATCAGCCCATAGGCTATATCAAGAACTGGTTCTCGCAGGTGTGGGAATTTATGGCCCCAAGGAAAAATATTAATAGGTGTTTGAAGGTCGACACAAGCTAAACAAGCAGAGATAACGTTACTAGATACACTGTTCTTATCATTCGTGAACACGTCGATGGTTCGTTTCAATAGTAGTGCCTGACCTTGGAGCAATATGTTTTGAAATCCTATGCCACCTTGTGCCGGAGGTAACAGGAGTTGCTCACGTGAAACGCGAAGCACTTTATTATGCCACAGAAAGAACAAAGCTTGACTCGTGAGGAATTTGTATGTTTGTAGGGGGAGAGGAAAAATAGAGCAAACAAACCACAGAAGGCTGAACGTTTTTTGTTTGAGAAAGAAATTTCTACTGATCATGTCCATATTGCGGGGTTTATGTCGTATTAGAAGACCACGTATTTTGTGTGCTATGATATCATAATTGAAAGTAATGGTTTGTTTGATGGTATTGAACCACTCAATACCCAGGATTTTGACGGAATTAACTGCCGTGTAGTACGCACTATATTGATCCTGATATTTTGGATGAATACAGAGGAGCTTTGTTTTTTTGTTTATTTAAGCTTGCTCCTGAATTGCTTTGATACGCGTCTATAAGATTCTGAATATTTTCGAGGGTGGAAATACTGTTCACATAGAAGTGGACATCATCTAAGTAACTCGCGACTGAAATAGAGGCGTGGTAAATTTTGATGCCATTGAGTTTGGTCTGCGCCGCGTATATTAGAGGTGCGATTGAGAGACTAAATAGAATACTGGACATGGTGTCACCTTGAAGAATTCCAGTACACAAAGGGATAGCGGAGCTTAAACCACCATTAAGTTTCAATTTCGTAATTCTGTTGTGATACACTCCCTGAAGCATGGACAGAAAAGTGCCATTAAATCCAAATTTGTGTAGGACTTTAAAGAGATAGTCGTGTGATACCCTATCAAAAGCTTGTGAAAAATCAGTGGATAGAATGGCCACAGGAGTGGGGGCGGCAGTCTCATGATAGGCTATAAAATCTCGTATGTTAGCTAAAGCTTCATAAAGTAACGCATGGTGTCCATGACCGTATTGACAGGAACTAAGCAACTCTCCTATATAATGGTTCATACGAAGTGCTAGACATCGTGTTAAGATTTTTAAATCGGCACATAAAAGACTGATCGGGCGGTAATGATCAATAGACGTAGAGTTAGACTTTTTAGGTATTAAAACAGTAATACCCGTAGAGAGAGATTCTCCTAAAGTAAAATTTTCTCGATATTCATTGAAGAGATCCGTGAGAAAGGGGGCAAGAATATCAATGAATCTAAGATAAAATTCTAAAGGAAGAGAGTCAATTCCAGTAGATTTGCCACGTTTTCCTAATCTAATGGAGGTCTCAACTTCATCGATGGTAAAAGGACTGTTTAGATACTCTTGAGCATTAACATATAGGATTGAAGGGATATAGTCCAAAAGAGATTCACCTTCATTATTTACATTAGGTTTTGCATACAATTGTTTATAATACTGAACAAATTGGGGAAGTACTGGCAAACCTTCATAAATTTGGCCATCCTTGCCCCTAATGGATGAAATCAACTTTTGTTTGCCTCTGTGTCGTTCTTTTTGAATTTGTACAATACTAGCCTGTTCCATGTCAGCGGCCGGGGCAATTTTGCTGCGAACAAAAAAACCACGCATTCGTTGGTTATGCAATGACAATAGATGGGCTTTGATTTCTTGTATTTGAGGCCTGACCAGGCGGCCTCGCAATTGTTCTTGCATGTATTCCTTGAGTAGGCGCGAGTAATAGTTATATTGAGTATTATATGCTTGGTTCCCCAAAAATACATAAGTTTGCCCTGATAGCGTGATATTAATGGAGACAAGATTCTCCATTCCTCTCGAATTAAATGCTGATATTCAGGGTCCATAAGTATGGAAGTGTTAAAATACCGAAGAGGACTACTTCTCAAAAATTTTGACACTGGTAGGGTTATTCTCATAACAAGAGCATAATGATCGCTAAAACAGACAGGTTCGAGGGTAACATCTCGTACTTGTGCTACTAGTGAGCGACTTACGTAAAAACGGTCCAAGCGGCTGGATGATTTTGAAGTATGAAATGAGTGGCCTGGGTCAGTGGGTCGAAAGTGACGCCACACATCAACTAGATTATAGGTGTCTACTATTCGCTGGAGTTCAGGAGAGAAATTAAAGTTGGGAGTCTGGTCAATAGGTTGTAAAACGGAATTAAAATCTCCACCTAAAATACAAGGGTTGGCACCATTAAATAAAGCCTGCGCAAGATCAGTGTTGAAGAAATCCTGTTTCTCTCGCCTTTTGTGAGACCCAGATGGCACGTAAATATTGCATAATTTGATGCGGTCAAGCATTCCAATGGAGATTCGTTCATTTGGGTGATCATTAACGGCCTTAAACTCTAGATCATTACGGTAGATGATAGCTGTACCTAGCCCATTCTCCGTAAAACGAGAATAGCATGTATGATGTGAAAGATAACTATACTCTTGAAGGGCTACTTCTTGAGCGAACAACACATTAAGGTCTGCTTTGTAGATAAAGTCTCTTAATGCTTCTTGTTTAACAGGAGAAGTAAATCCATTAAAGTTTTGGCAAAACTAAAACTATACATAAAGATAAACATAAACAAAAATAGAGTTAAGCGAAATGTTAAACACTGCATAAATGGCTGTAATATAGACCACAATAGAACAAGGAAAATAATTATAAGTCGTCACCAACGGGGATACCAGCTTTCAACTTTTTCAAAGTGTCCCGGGTTCGGGCACCTGAAACTTGGGTAACATCGGAAGTACGGCTTCCTTTAGAATTTTTCGAAACGCCACTAACAGTTGTCTTTAGTTTGGAAAGTTTACGTTTTTCGTATACAGGGGCACTGAGATCAGATTCACTAGCAGAGTCACTGGTAAGGGGTTGTACATTCCTATCGAGAGTGATGTTTGAGTCTGCTCCCAAGTGCACGGCAGATTGATTATCATGGTTCATGGGAGCACTCGGAACAACTTTTATACCCTGAACTGACGGTTGGTCACCTACCTGAGCAAGTTGTCCTTCTTGGATAATTTCCTGGGCCTTGGGATCAGAATTAGTTGAGGGTACTGCAGTAGGTTCCGAAGGAGCAAGAACTTCCGGGTCAGTTGAACGAACTCCTTCCATAGGTGGGTCGGGGAGAATGTCTGGATCGGGGGATGTTTCAACTGCTGGAACATCTTGACTTGCAGCACCAGGGCGAGCAGAAGCAAGCAGAGGAAATTCCGTGTAGTTATCAGTATGCAAAGCATCTTTTTCGTGTGGAAGATTATGAGGTATACGGAGCGGTGGCGGTTGGAAACTTCTAACTTGCGGATTAACTTTGAGTTGCGGAACTTTTTTGCGGGGGCACTCTTGAACAAAATGGTCCTGTGAATTGCACAACGCGCAAGTTTGGATTTGTCCTGAGTAACTACAAAATAGCCTTAAACCACACACTGTAATAAATGAAGGAATATTTTGTTTAACCTTCATCTTAATTAATTTACGTCCAGTACGGGTGACATACACATGGTTCGCAGAATACTGTTCGTCTATGATTGACTGTATTTCACCATAATGGGAAAAAAACCCGAGTTAACTGTTGGTTACTAAGTTCCATGGGGCACAAAGATACTTTAACGACTGTAAAGCTGTTGTCAGCAAGATCAATAGGAAGTAAATGTTCCTTTTCACTATCGGTGTATTTGACTTCACCATTAGTTGAAGCGAGAATTCGTTCACACAGTACCTTGTTGACTAGTTTAATATACAGTTGTTTCCTTATGTAGTCTAGTTCTATACTATGGAGTTGATCAATTGTTAACTTGAATGTGTTTCGTATCCATTCATGGATAAAAATTGAAGTAGGCTTTTGACTTACTTGACCAAAATTAATACGTAAGGTATTCTCACGCAAACAACTCATGTTGAATTTTCCGTCGAAACACGACCACAAACATCACTTCGAAAAGAATATATATATATATATATATATATATATATATATATATATATATATATATATATATATATATATATATATATATATATATATATATGGATATGCAGATCCAAAACACTAACACAAACTTAAGTATCTCACTGAGAATTAACACAGTACACAAACTAATTTCGCAACTTGTCCTGTGTTACAATACAAACGGTCAGCGAGCGAGAGACGATGTTACTAGCACGAAGTCTCACGAACGTATGACCACTTACCTATTGCGTTACTTAACCTTTTCTCTAAACTTTTAGCGAGTTAAAATCGTTGCTTGTAAGACTATACAAACTACTAATGCTGATATGAGAAGACGTTCCTTATGAATGTCACAATGACTTACTCGAGATTTCCTTCTTTAACTCAAAAGCAAGTTATATTGACCTTCGTCAATGAGGAAAATATCACGAAACGTTCTTCAAGTTGAGGCTACCTCATCGTTTTTAACTGCTCCCAATTTACATTACTACTATTCTTCCTCATCGTAACTTCAAATTTCCAAAGAAGAAGAGCCGGCAGCATTTACGCCGATCCCAAGAGTTTCAGTATTCACGCGCTACCCTAGCCAGCTTTTTGAAGTTGGTCATGTAAAATGTACAGAAAAATTTGAGCAAGAGAACAGAACCTAACCAACCCCTGCGGGGCTTCTAACCCGTTACTACTACTACTACTACTACTACTACTACTACTACTACTACTACTACTACTACTACTATTATTATTATTATTAGTATTATTATTAGTATTATTATTATTATTATTATTATTATTATTACTTTTACTATGGATCCGTATAGTAAAACTGCAAGCTTATTTTAATGAAAAAAGTGTTATGAAAATTTAAAAAATCATGGGCAAGGTTTGAACCCACGTCATTACTAGAACGTTGCCCTAGAACACTTAATATTTGTTATACTGTCACTAATATTATATAGAAAAATTACATGGATACAATATAGGTGTAATCTAAGACTGACCACACTGGGAAGAATTTCCAAGATGTGGTTCTGAGCGAACCTACTCGTCTGTACGATGATGATGGTTATGCCTCACAACAAGGAAAATGTTCACAAGCACAACTCATTGCCTCCCGGTCCTTCCCGACAGGTGGGACAGAGCTGCTTGCAAAAAGCCACTGAAAGACTGTCTTTCTAGATCGACTGAAAAATATTTGCGGCGTTCCCGTTGAAAAATGTCAAAATATAAGCATTCATCATTCCACGGCATGGAACGATGAACATATAACAATGTGGTACCAACTAACCAGAGGACCGTATTATGTTTGGTTTTTATGGTAATACTGAAATGCAGGAAAGAATAGGAGATATACGGTAAATAAAGGAACAGGTGTACGGCAGATCAAACTCAACATACGAAGAAGGAGGTTCCAAATAATATCGGCACCTGAACATGACGTGTAGCGATGTTTTAGTGTGTCGGAGTGGCCAAAATATTTGCAGGTGAGGGTTGTGGTACGTCCAATGCGCAGAAGTCTTTCTTGTGTGGCAGGCAGTTGATGAACTATGGTCGTCCATACTGCTTGTGTGTGCAAGGGGAGGACATTGGTTCGTAGATTTTGCCAAATTTGGCGCCATTGTTTATTGGGGAACATATTCTGTACCCGGACTCTCACATCTACAAGTGACGCTCTCCACAATTGCCGGTATAAGGTTTGGAAAGTATATGTAGTAGGGGAAGCAAGCTCACCAGAATATGTCCATGCTTGAACAAGAACACTCAGCCACGAGGGCCGACGGCAGTTGGCCTTAATTTCCGCTATATGTAGGTCATGACTCTTGATGTCCTATGTGAATCGGCCAATAAGATCAGAGGATATCTGAAATTCTTGGAATCTCCCGCACACCAAGGTCTGCAGGGTCGTTAGTTAAGCATCTAAGCCTGTTCCATACACGACAAATTAATTAAGGGGACAATATTTACAAATCTGACAATAATATACGAATATATATTATTTCTAGTGCCCCTAATAGTAGACATTTTTTTACTGAAATGGGCCCACAACTCATTATTGTTTTATTAACCTTTAGTGTGCTGTTCTGTTTATGTAATGTAGTGAACCTGTTTGATGCTTCACTTATTATTTCATTTTCGTATCGTATATGGAGTAAGACAATTTTGTCTTAAAATGGGAACCCCTTGAACGGTGGGGAGCTTCCCTAGGGGAGCAGTGACCCCCCTGCCCCCACAAGTTATGGCCCTGCGACTTGGCAATCATTTTTCCTTAATTGCAAGGTATTGTTTACGTAATTGATTTTGTAATTCTGTTATTCCTTTATTTATTATTATTATTATTATTATTATTATTATTATTATTATTATTATTATTATTATTATTATTATTATTATTATTATTGAAAATAACTGATTTGAATCCAATAATCAGCATAGCTCTTGTGAAGTCCGGAGTTAGGAGATCATCATTTTCAGCCCATCTTGAAACTTTCGGTTCTTTATTGGTATGTATGTATGAAGATAGGAACTCAGCACTATAAATAAAAAAAAAAACGCCCTGCCTGTTATTTGTCTGACTGCGGATCTTATTCTTGCCCTACAATAAGTATTAGGGTCTATATCAGAGGTCCTATCTCTTGACGAAAGCTTAAATATTGTAAAATTTTTTACTTGCACTGTATTTATGATATGTTCAATTAAATTTGTAAACTAAACATAGTGTTCTGATTTTTTTCTAAGATTAAAAAAAAAAAACATTATTTTCAGTATCCTTAAGTACGGTTGACGGAATTTGAATCTAAATAATGTAATTTGAATAATAATTGATTTTCCTCTTGTGTAATTTTCTAAATTTAGTGTAGCATTTATCTAAGAAATCAAATAGCGTGTTAGAATATTCAATAATTTATTTAATTTAACTGTTCCTGGTAACCCTGATTACTTTTCCAACAATCCCCTCCACTTAAAATTTCCCTCGCTGCAGCCAGGTGTATCAGTTGCCCAGTGTTTAGCGCTTGATCGACGGCTGTTGTGAAGAAAAAAGGTGGGGCTTCATTCTCACAGAAGTGGCGTTCGCTTATGAGGAGACGTAACGGAAAGAATTGTGACAAGAGGGAGAGAAAAAATTATATCCAATATCTCTAGAAATAAATATAACTATCTGGTTTCGGTTGACAATATTTGCATTACGATGTTTAAAGTTTGATGGAATTGAGAGCCAAATGAATTTCTACTCCATTAAAACAGAATAACTTAAAAGGATTTCACCATTAAAAGTATTTTATTTACCTGTAATATTCCTCCCCCTTTTTTCAATAAATAAATAAATAAATAAATAAATAAATAAAGCTCCCTTTGCGATAATAAACAGATAATTCTATACTATCCATAAGAGTACGCTAAAATTTTGTTGGAAAATAGACTGAAAATTAACAATCAGTTTTTCAGTGTCTGTTTCAATTTTTTATTCTTAAAAGAAAATTCGAGGAACAATTAGGGTTGCCACACGTCCTGATTTTATCGGGACAATCCCGAGACATAAAAACGTTCCGTATCTCCCGATATACCGCTTCGAGACTTTAAAATGTCTCAACTTTCATATTTATTGATAAAATTGATAAACATTATTATATTGGAACCTAGTTTTCATATTATGTTACAGAGCTTTCAAAATAAGAGGAAATCTCACATTGTCCCTGGCAACAGAAAATCTAAGCTCATTATGAAATTAGTGGAGATCGACTTTTCAAAGCAGTAACCATTAACCAGAAATAAACATTTAGATGGAAACAGCACTAAACATGGGAGTGGCAGCAGCTGGAACAATAAAAGAACATATGGTACTGTTCCAACAACATAAATTAGGCCTATGTTAAGCTATTGAGATAATTAACTATTTCTATTTTTACTTTGCATATACAGTATTTAGGTACGTAACACATAAGAATATACATAAGCTACATGGTATTCAAATTGACCATATTTTTATTATATGTTATGTATTTTATGGGGCCTACATTATTTTATTTAGATTGTATCATTTTCCTTTTATTAATCATATATGATTTGATGTTCACTACAAAAAGACTTATATTACATTATTACAAAAAAAAAAAAAAAAAAAAAACTGCATAAAGCGTGAACATTTCTTTGGTAAAGTGGCAACACGGGAACTATATGATAAAGATCTTGAGTGAATTTGGTTTCGTTTTTATTGCTATGGTGAGGAAAACTGAAATCATTCAGCAGTTTAATTATTAATTGTGATCACTTTGACAGTGGTTCTCAACCTTTTTTTTTTGAGTCACAACATACTTTACTGGACGTCCAGGACATCGCAACATGTTTTTGATATTATTATTATTATTATTATTATTATTATTATTATTATTATTATTATTGAAACATATTAGTTTTTATGACTCTATGTAGCACTGAGCATTATTGCTGCCGCTGGAGGTGTTGACTGGTACAGTCTGTCTCTATTTCAACTAATTAGCCTATAATTAAATCTTTCATGTGTTTTAAATTCTAAAGTTTCGAGACACATCTTAGGGGACTGCGTGACACACCAGTGTGTCGTGACAGATCGGTTGACAACCACTCTCTTTAAGAATAATTTAATTAATGTTCTATAGGTTATTGGGATGAAAAAGATATACAAATTTTATTTTTGTGATGCCTCTCGGAGCTTGTTGGGAAGGGATTTAGTTGTGTGTCCAAATGAGAGAATGAGAAAATAAATATGGTAGTGAGTGATTGATTGTATTAACGAAAAA
Organism: Thermobia domestica; assembly: GCF_964235325.1. Classification (NCBI taxonomy): domain Eukaryota; kingdom Metazoa; phylum Arthropoda; class Insecta; order Zygentoma; family Lepismatidae; genus Thermobia; species Thermobia domestica. The sequence goes on from NC_137464.1 coordinate 150,340,168, forward strand.
TTGGAAGGAAACAGGTGAGCCGTAAATGATGGTGGTGTTCCACAAAATCCCCCCAATGAAACAAACGCTTAAACTCAATTAGCTCTGGAGGTGAGTGCTGTGCATGGCATTGAATCTTATGTTAACCACTTCCCAGATGAACCCGAACTATCTCCCGAATTTTTCTGCTTTAATAACAGGGTCCCATTTATCTATATCATCATCTGAAGGATAAGAGATTGGAAAGAATATTGTTACGACTCCATAAATACGAGTGATCTAAAATGATACAATGATACAATTCTTATTCGGTTTCACAGAGTACTTGATATGTAACCATAAATGTCGCTAAATTTGTCTTTTAAAGTTGAATGTCTGATGAACAAGCGTATGCATATTTTAACAAAGTAACATTAGATAACATCGATATCATGGTCATAGTTGGATATAACAAGCACTTGCATCAATAAATCATTTTAGAGAGTTATCTTCATTTTTACATCTATAGAAAAAAATACACAATGCATATATATTTTCGTACTTTAAAAAGAAAACTAAGGGTAAAACTACAATGAAATTACAAGTGCAATTGAACTGAAGGAATACTGTTATCACAAACTTGTTTCATCTTCCTGCATCATTCGACATTACTGGAATTCATTGTTGTCTATACAATCATTTTTGTTTTATATTTTTAGACAGAATTATATTTTGTAGAAAGTATATTAAGTTTTGACACAGATTTAGATATACCGACAGATACAATATTCAGTGTTGACATCTTAATCCTGTGTAAGAACTTTAATATGAATAACTTAAATATTTGCAATATTACAACAGTGAGAAGGCTTCTAAAGATAATATGACCCACATGTTTTGTGGAGCTATCAAATTACGGTACGTAATTAGTATTTCCTAATATCTGATTTAAAAGTGTGTCCATTTGTTCCCATTTCTTTAGGTAAACAATGAAAAGAATCTAAGTTTTCTCTTTCGACTTTTCCTTGCTAATAACATAGGCGCTGACTACATGGCTCTTTTGGGGTGCAAGTATCCATTCGAAAGTTTTAATCGATGTTCAGCACTCCCTGTATTTTTGCGTTGGAATTTATTTGGAAATTACACTTCCATGCCGTGAAAAATTTGCCATATAATGTGAGCTAATATATTAACAATAGTGAAAGGAGTGTAATTTTATAGGATTATATTTTTGAATTCCAAAATATTATTTACCCTTAAAAAAGTATACGAAGATGAAACATACATCATGCGTAGTTTTTGAAAAATTTAGAAAACTTAATTCCTTTATAAATTTATAAATCAATGATGTACAAGAAAATACCACTTGTTGGAGTGAGACTAACACTGAGATACACTCTTATTAAATTCTTCAGTATGGCACTAATAAGACGATAGTACAGGGTGCGGCACGTAAAACCGGCCCGTAAAGTGAACACATAAAATGAAATGTAATGTATTGAATATGATTAACTACAACACATAAATGAAATGTAATGTATTGAATATGACTACTCACCTTCACAGCAGCCTTCACAGCAGGTGCTGAAAGTGTCCTCCGCCCACTTCAACACACATGTGAGCACGATTGAGAAGATTCATATATACCCTTGTCAGTTCTTGTGTTGTAATGCTATTGGTGACATCCTGGATCCTGGTCTTGAGTTCTTCAATTGTGTGTGGATTTGTTTCGTATACTCTTCCCTTTAACAGTCCCCATAAGTAAAAGTCACACGTGGATAAGTCTGGAGACCGAGGAGGCCACAAGCCTTTGCTGATTGTCCTCTCTGGTGTAAACATCTCATGCACAAGGGACAATGATGCAGCTGATATGTGGCATGTTGCACCGTCCTGCTTAAAGTAACATAACTGACGCTCCTCTTCGGTCAAGTGTGTATAAAACTCCTCCAGGATTCCCATATACACGTCACTGTTCACTGTCGTCTCAAAGAATATGGGCCCAATAACGCGTGTGGCGGAAATGGCACACCAAACACCAATCTTCTCATCATGCAAGGGTACCTGGTGGATTGCGTGTGGATTTTCTGTCGACCAATACCGGTTGTTTTGGGAATTTACGTACCCAGACAGGTGGAACCACGCCTCGTCACTCATGATGAGCATTAGTGGATCCAAGAAACCACTGGCAACATTGCTCAACAGCCAAGAACAGAAATGCACCCTCTTCTGCAGGTCAGGCTCCTTCAGTTCTTGCACAACACTTATCCGGTACGGTTTTAACTTCAGTCCCCTTAAAACACGTCTGCAACTTCTCTCACTCGCATGAACCTGTTGACTCAATCTCCTGGTTGACTTTCGAGGACTTCTTGTCATTATCTCCTCCACCTGCATCTTTAATTCAGGTGTGCAGACAGATGGTCGTCTGTTCCTGGGAGCATTTTGAACCGATCCTGTACGCCGCCATTTTTCAATCAATTCCTGAATGGTGCTTTTTGCTGGCACAGAACGTCCTGGAAATTTCTCCCGATTCATTTACTATTTTTTTCAGTGCCATTTTTTCCTAATAATTACTAATCTATTGTTCTTCAATGAACTCTAACGTCAAGACTCTTTATCGTAGGATCATGGTTCGTACCTTGTTATGTTCCTAATGAAGCAATGTTCTCAACTGTACCACTCAAATTCCCCTATTGTGTACCAGAAACGAAAACTCCCGCTCAAAGTGGGAAAAATTATGTTTTCAGGAAAAATCATTTTCCGGAAATTTGTTCCTTCAAGTATACGCTACCGCTACGTGAGTGTACAGTTTGAAACTTTGCTTTATTACGAACAAAATGAGGTACGAACCATGATCCTACAATGAATACCTTTGACGCTAGAGCTTATTGAATAACAGTACATTAGTAATTATTACAAAATATGAGGAGGGAAATTTAGTAAATCAGCTCTAGCACCAAGACTATTTATTCTAGGTTTGTATCAAATTTGGTCGTAATGAAACAACGTTTCCAACCGTACCACTTGCATATTCCTATCATGTACCTGAGGGGAGAAATTCCCGGCCAAAATGTATAAAGAAATAGTGGGAAATTCAAATTGTCAAAAAATCCCTTTCTCGGGAATTTATTACCCCAGGTATATGTCAGGCCCACGGGAGTGGTACCGTTGGAAATGTTGCTTCCTTACAAACAAAAGGAGGTACAAACCATGATGCTATGACAAATGGGGATGACACTGTAGATACTTTGCTAAACACATTAACTAAAAAAAATGTGCAATAGGGAAAAAATTCAGATTTTTTTTTTTTTTGAAAATCTCTGTTTACCCTAGGATCATGGTTCGTATCTCGTGTTGTTCGGAATTATGTTAGGTTTTAAACGGTATCACTCACATGTCCCTATCATGTACCTGAGAGGAGAAATTCCCAAAAAAGGAAAAACATTTCCTGAAAAACCCTGGGATTTTCCGGCTTCTGGTACACAATAGTGGAATTTGACTGGTACAGTTGAAAACACTGCTTTATTATGAACACAGCGAGGTACGGATCATGATCCTAGGATAAATAGGGATGTGTCAGGAACTTTTTAAAAAAAAACGCTTTATAATTAACCCTTTTCTTTTTTCCTTCGTCCATGTTTGTGACGTCACTGCCCCCAGGCATCGCACGCGTGACTGCAAAATGTCCATGAAACATGTTTTTTGATGCTTCCCCGCTTGAAAGAATGCAGGTGAAAAAGATTTAATAGAGATTTATAAACCAAATTCCGAAAGTGGATGCCATGGTCGATATAAAAGCCATAAAGTGTAAAAAAGTTCTCTTAAAATTTAATCTTTGTTTCTTTATGTTATTGTGCAAAGATGAAACATATATCAATAGAGAGATGATACTGAAAAGGAAAAAAAATTGACGTGTCTTTTAAAGATAAACTCTGATGCGTAGTTTTCGAGAAAATAATGAAATACAAATCTTTATGGTTCTAAGAAGTATTTCGTTCATTGCCAATAATAACTTGATATGTTTTATCTGTTTGAATTGATTATTTTTTATTTATGTATTGCATATGTAAAAATACACTGTTATGTAGTATATTGAATCTATTGTTATTTGTTTTATAGAGGTGGTACACATAATCTACTCCTAACAGTAACACACATACTTTTTGTAACTTGGAGTTTGGTGCCGTTGTTTTGAAAAGAAATAAAGAGAGCTTCATGGGAGTTGGCGGTAAAGCTTGTTAATTATTCCACTGTCCTAAAGGTAAATAGTAACAACTGTCTGTGATTTGTATACTGTGTGTATGTTGCTTAATTAATCAATTATATTGTGCCTGACACGTAATAAATACTTCCTGATTTTATATTATATAAATAATTACAACCTTACTTACATTTAATATGGCTCTTGTCTTAATAATAAACAGGAAAGCACTTTCATATTCAGCATAATCATCACTATCCATTTTCAAATAAGGACAGACAAGTAGATAGGCAGTGAAAGTAGTGCAGCGTCGATTCCTAACTATTAAGAATTACCGTTAATCACAGATTAAAATCGTTTTGTATTTTAAAAAGATACTCTTTCATGCTTCTCACGGAAAGCCCGTGTTTGGGAATCACTAGTCTATTGGATTTCTTAAAAAGCATAGCATAAGCGACGTTGTGGTTTATCTTTGATGCAGAAGTGGCAGTTACTATTGAAAGAATTAAGAGTTAGCGCCTCATATCAACAATTCTAGTCATTTATTACAAGGAATTTAGAAAGGGAACCAAAGTTACACAGTAGTATTTACAGCTCAGCTGTATGACTCAACTATGATAAAGGCCATTTGCTCATTTATTGGTACACTGAGAAGAAAAGGACTAGGATTTCTGTGTGGATACATCGTACTTACGCGGGTGCGCTCCTTAAGAAATGTAATTTCATGTATAAAAGTACAGCAGGTGGGAACACCATGCCAAGTCTGGAGTTCGGTGTCGAACTAGACTCGCTGTGATTGGATAATTTTATTCACATGATTGATTTCGTGTTACAAACTATTACTCTCCTAAGGTAGAGAGTCACAGATTTAGGAAGAACCAAGAGGGGACAGTCGTAGGAAGGTGGTAACAACATTATATACGTAAGTTACCACAGTCGGAATGGGTATGGCGTTAATTCTAGATTTAAAATGGTGGTCCCGCAATACAAAATTTTCGCTGGATGCTGGTGTAGATCGTACTAAGGATGAAACAACATTACTTAATGTGGTGACGCGCGTAACCTGGTAAAAACAGCATTTAGATGCCGACTGGATTATGCATTTTTCTCCGTGTACAAAATATGTAATGTTTTTGTAATAACGACAGTTGAACCTTTCGTATTATAATATTAACATAGGAAAAGTATCGATATTTCCAGTGCTATGTTGTAGTTGGAAAATAAACTACAACTTGATTAATAATAATTTTAATATTTATGTAATTGTTTAGGTAAGTTCATAACTTAGTGAAGCTCCTTTGAGAAACAAGAGAAAAATTTATAGGCTCTACCTAAGCACAATTCTCTTTTAAGGTTGTAAAAATTACTCAGGCGCATGACGTCATTGTGACATGTGAAAATTAAAAAAAAAAAAAAATTAAGCTAGCTTTAAGCACCTATTGTTGCCGAGTCTTACCGGTAATTCAGAAACTGGAGAAAAAAAGTAAGCACCCGTCGTTTCCTTGAATATAGCTATTAGAAAAAAAAGAATGTTTCCACAAAATTCCATTATCTAGGTGTTTATCCTCTGCTGTTATGTAAGCACCCAACATAAAAAAATGTCATGTTGGTTGTATACAGGCTAGGCGTTCTTAGAAAGCAGCCAAAAATATGGGTACCCTCTGAAAATCCCAAGAGCCGAAATTCGAAATAAGAGATTCTTAGGGGATTGGATCTGGTGAAAATCTATCCGTGTATCAAATTTGGTGGTTCTAGATCACTCCTTTCTATGCGAAAAGGTAGTGACAGACAGACGCACAGACACACACATTATTTTATTGCTACCAAAGGTAATATAAAACTAAATAACAGGAAAACTTCCGGGTAACCAAATAATCCATGAGATTAGCCACACTGCATTACGAGTCTTTCAGTTTGTGCTAGTTGAAAATAACGTAAGTAGCAATAGTGTTTGTCAGTTACATGAGAATTGCTCAAAAAGTAATGCCCCATATATATATATATATATATATATATATATATATATATATATATATATATATATATATATATATATATATATATTACAGGTTTAATATATTGAAGTGTGGTTTTCCTTAGTCCAACTGGGATGCTTCCTAAGTTTGTTTCCAGAGTTTTACTTTCGACTTATACTATAGATGGTAGCAGTGTAGTAGTGAATGAAGATGGAGAGTCGCGAACTATTTCCTTGAGCGACAACAGGAAAGAAGATATGTTGATCGTGTGAAAAAGATCGAATTTAAATTAAATGGGTTTACTTTTTTCATGGTCTCTGGATGCCGAAAAAAAAGTTATTTTTGTCTGGTTGGCCGCTCGTTTGTGCATTCGTCATGGTGTGTGTGTGCTTGAACTTTAAACATAACGTCTTTTTATAAGATTCTCCAGGGGGGAGATTCGATTTTTTTTTCCAATCCCCAAATATAAAGAAAGAAAACATAAAATCGGGATTTTCTCATAAACGACTCTAACGATTTGGTTTATATTTTCTAATTCAATATTTAATTAATAACTCAAAAAAGAGTTTAAATCATTTGTTTGGATAACCCAAAAGAACTAGTTTACACTTAGGCTTATTCTTTTAGGGCAATTTTCTTTTTTTTAAAAAAAAAACACTAGGAGATTATGTTCATATTTCATTATCTCTCTTAGAATATAGCATTAGTCCCATCACATGAAAACATCCACAAGGGATAGTTCATTTTTGGAGGAAAGTTCTTCTAACAACTCTATATTTTGGCAGAAATACCATTTTCTTGATTCTCGTAATCCTCTTCAAAACACCCACAAGATGATAATTTACCCTTGGAGGTGAGATTTTCCCGGACAATTGCCTCAAAAAATTATACAGGTTATTTTCATTATGCTATATACTGTGATAAATATTTCATTAGCAAATCATAGAATATGACATGTCATTTTCCTTTGAAAAAAGCCAATATAAACGTGGCTTAACATATTCTGAAATGTCAAAATGCGGTTCTACCCTCCTTACCTGGGTGACAAAAAGGTATAATAAGTGCAACAGAACTACAGTGGGTCCAGATTTAACTATTTAAATATTTCAATGTGACAATATTCTACGAAAATAATATGAAAAATGTAAGCGGAAGGAAATTTTACTCTGAACATGTGGACAATTCCGCATAAGTGCTGACGCATGGCAACTCTACACTTAACAATTATATTTATATTTAATAAATTAATACAGTATATCATTAATAACCCAAAGGTATTGCATAATTCGTTTTACCTCATAAAATTTGAGAAAGATGAGTTTATTGATATTGATGTGTTTTATTACCATGATGTTCTCGAAAATGGCTCTACCAATTTTCTTGATATTTACAGTATCTTTTTAAACTTATTAACCCTATAGCATATCATAACCTATTTCTTTATGAATACTCCGGAAAATGTATTCAAATAAAGTAAATTTTCTTCTGACGAAGTTTTCTGAAGACGTCTGTCACAACTTCGTTGCTTTCCTGATTAAATACAAAGTTCAGTAACAGGAGAGCCATATATATATTTTTTCCTTTTTAAGAAATAGAGCGAGAAGGTTCAGTACAATGGACCATGCCTTTTCTTTATTTACTCCAGGTACCGCCATTGAAAGTTATCTTTCATATATTAATATCAAGTAAACAGTGAAATACTAAAATGCTAGGTTTATATACCTGCGGTCAAGAAAAGTTTAGGGGAGACCGGGGCTGGTTGGCGAACTTTTCATTCTTTATTTTTTTTACGAGCAGATGGTGCACTCTATTGCAATGTAATGGATGTGTACGGACAGACCAATGTTTCCCCTAATAAATTCCATTTTTGGTTTTGTTTTGTTTTCGAGAAATAAAGTTTTCTTTATTTTAAAATGGAGTATGCCAACCGACCCCCAGTAAGGGGCTGGTTGGATGATATTGTGGGGCTAGTTGGCATACTTTTTAAATATAGGAAAACACAAAAAAAAAAAAATGGATTTATTAGAAATAAACGTTATTTTTCTAAATTATATTACATGTACTGCAATGAAGTAGGCTATTTGAAGTTTGAAATGACTTTTATTCACAACATTTAAAAGAATCAGTATTATGAAATATGAAAATTTCTTTCTTTCATTCTAGCTTGGTTGTCATGACATTGAAAGCTACAAGATTATCAAACCACATCAGTTTTAATATGATTTGTGTAGGTTAATTCTTCATATTATTTCAAAATGTAATTAAAATAACTGAACTATCAAGAAACGTAGTTTATTTCCCGTTGTTCACAAAGTAGCTAAGAGAAACTAGATATGTTTTAGCTGAGTTATCGAGAAATACAGTTTATTTCCTACTTTCCACAAAGTGAGAAAAAGCAAAACCCTCTATTTTTGTAACAAAAGAGCCCATACAAAATATTCTTGATCCTGAGAATTAGGCCTATTCAGAAAATTCAGAGTCCGATATACAGTCTTATCTCGATTTCTAAATTTTGACAGTAATCCAATACGTGCATGCTATTCTATAACATTGAAGTAAAAGATTGGTAGAACTGTAGCAACATAACAATAAAACAAAATAATGTAACAATAAAAGTAAATTGAAATAAAATTCCACACGGGGTTGTTTGGCGCACTTGCCAACCAACCCCAAATACTATACGCCAACTAACCTCAAGCCCATGTTGTGCAACAAAGTCGTAATTACTCAGCAACTGTTTTTCATTTACGTTTTATTGTTTGAATATCCATAAAAACAAAGTTCAGATCTAACTAATGCTATATTACTTACCTCTGCACTCCAAGTAGTGATGATTCTATGATGTTGTCACGGAGAACTTAAAAAAAAAAAAAAAAAAAAAAAAAAACTTCAGACTGGCAAAAACAGTCTTTATCTAATAGACGCCATAATCCGCAAGTTACAAATTTCATATGAAGGTGGCAGCTGCATCCATAGGTAGCTCTTTTATGACAGCAGCAACAGCTCATTATGTTAATTAATGAAGGAGTTATATGCAGTTCGTCAACCAGCCCCTGCTGCCAACGAGACCCGGTCTCCCCTATATGTTTGTGGACATCGTGGCCAATCCTTTCAACAGTGAGTTCTCGGGAACCATAGGTTCTAGAAAGATGCCGTAACATAGCCGTTATGTCTTAGGGATACACTGGAAGTGTTGAAGTTTCCAAAAAAAAAAAAAAAAAAAAAAAAAAAAAGTAAAGCATCATATTCCAGCTGCACACAGTTGTATACAGAGGTTGAATATCTCTCAGGGGTTTGTTTCATGGCCAAATGATAATGAAACAATTTCTTCAGTCTAAGATGAATCTTTATTGTCTGGAGTGTTTTGCCCAATGAACATAATATATCATTGACGTTATAATTAATTGTGTGTGTAATGTATTTGCTTATTACATACTACATGCAAAACAAAAGAAAACACTGAGCATACATGAATAAGAAACCCCAAGCGGAAATAGGCTAAAATCTTGCAAACGGTGCGACATTTTGAAAAAATCTCTCCTTGCCAATTTTCTTTCTCTCTTTCTTTTTTTAATTTTTTTTTTTTTTAATCAAGACGTCTTTCACTTGTGACTGTAAAGTGTCATGTACAGATGTTGTGAGGAATGAAAAGGAGATTCATGCCCCTATGTGAACGATGTGCTATGTAGAGAGCGTAGGTTCAGCTAGTTTGTTAAATTAGACGCATAATTATATAAAAATGATTTCTAAATTAAATATGCTTATAATTATATAATTTAGTGTTAAACAAACTCCTCCAAGCTTTTAAAAATATCCTAATATTGAACTAGTGCAGTGACATGCATACACACGGAGTCGCTATATTTATTGATTTATAACAAATGTAAGGCAAGTGTCAGTCATGACCGGCTCTATATTAAATTATCACCTAAAAGTATGTACATGCATGTATTAAATGTGCCCATAATACTAAGTAGTCAAGTCTGAAATAAAAAAAAAAAAAATATATATAAAATGCTGCTATGACTGACACCCTTGTCAATTCTTCACGTTACGTGATAGAAAGATCTAAACACTTTCTTTTTCATAATTTGTACAAACAACAATAATACTACATAACAGCTTTGTCCATGCCACTCTGTTTCGTTCAACGTTGAAATGAATTAATTCCTCGTCAATTTTACGACCCTAAAACGCGTAATTGCAAATGTCACTTTGGAAAAGCGACAAATTGTTTACATAGCAAACGGCACACACTCACACACAGACATACATTAACGGAAGATCAGGTACAAACGAGTTGTATTTTTACTCATGTCTATTGTCTTCTAGTTGAAACATGTTAGAGGATAAATACTTACTTAAGTTCATGTCACAAAAATAGCAATTGTATACTCCTTCCACTTAAAACAACGTGTATTTATCAATGCCATTACCATTAATTTTTAACTACCACACATATTGACGTTTATTATCGTTCTTATTTCCCCCACTAATGGATGTTCTCATATTTATATAATTAAACTGTATTCGCTTACATAGACAACGCGAAGAAGATTGAGAAACAAATAAATTGCATGTCACTTTTCTGTTTTCCAAAGATTGTTCCAATTAAGAATACTTTTTTATGTGTGAAATAGTGAGGATTACAGAAATGTGTATGAAATTATAAAAACATCAGTCATTTACAGTATAATATTTCTTTTATTATTAATTTGATTTAATTTAACTTGTTGTTTTCAGATTCATATAATATACCAGAAGGTTGAACGATATTTCTCGAAACTGTCAACGTCGAAGGAAGGTGAATGGAACAGTTCTTCCAAATACACGTAATGTATGTCTGTATGATACACTGGTCTAAATCAGATGCAGTACTCCGTAGGCTTGATAAGAATCGTACATCGGAAAAGCAAATTGTCTCTAATTCTTTTCGTCTTTTTTCTATAAATTATCTTGAAATAAAATATTACGGAGATAAATTTTCCATCATTCGGATTCCCATATCGGAACCACTAGTAACTGTACGATGATCTAGTCCTGCTAACTATATTACTTCCAATATAAGTCATACATAAACATAGTCTGAACATACAAGAAATCACCATGCATATGTTCTTAGAAATTTTACAATATTAGAAAATTTACGAAGAAAAAATGGACTCATGAATCATACCAGTCAGGAAAAAAAAGAAAGGAAACTAAACATTACGGCCGATCTGTGAAATGTTTTAAATAAGTGGTAAAATTATTTCAATAAAATATTAAATATTCACGAAGGGATAATGAGATCAACAGTAAAGTGCAAGCTACAGAAATCAAAATTGAAATACCTATTAGAAAGTTGGAAAGCAGAAAATCATAATTATATAATTATTCTGATTTTATTTCATTTTAGCTGATTTAGATGAATTGTAATTCATTGACTTGTTTAGTGGTGATTATAGAAGGAATACTTTCGAGAGGATCTCAAAACTTTACCTTGAAAACGATTTTAATGATTTTCACAAAATTTGTTGACAAAACATATTCACGCACGACAATGCAATTTAGCTAGGTTTCGATATTTGGGTAATCTTATTTAGGTCTTTGTAAAAAAGTTATTTCGAAAGTTATTACCTTAATTATATCTCGAATTGGAACATGTAAAGAAAATCATTTGGGACACCTAAATTATAACAGAAATTGTTGCTACATTTCCATTAAATTTTGCAGAAATCTCGGTTTGGGTGCAAAATAAGTTTATATAAAGATCTTGACTTTATGAAAACTTATTTAGAGACATCCAAAGAGAAATTTTATTCCCAGATTACTAACAATTTTGTTGAAATGGAATGAAAATGCTGTTTCCAATCCTAGAAGATATTAAATTACGTCGCAATTTTGGAACAAAACATTAAAACTTACCATTAACTGGAACTGACTTGTTTTTGAAAACTTTTCTATTTTCTCATTAACATTTAATAACTTTCCATTTGGAGTATAAGATATTCATAGAATGATCCAATTATATATCTTGCAGTTGTGGTATTTTTGTAACCATTTAAAAACTTTTTTTTTACAATTTCCAAATTTAATGTACTGCTTCTGAAATTTAAGAAGGATGCATCCATGTACCTATAAGGAAATTGTGGCGAACTCTGACAAAAATAAGTGGTTTCTTGGCAAAAACAGAAAAGTGCAATTCTTTACAACAGTGTTTTATACTTGCAGTTGAAGTACATTATTTAACAAATGGATGAGAGGGTAACCGTACATGCAGCACATCCACATCTGTGGGGGGAAATATAAAAGTAAACCACGCAACATGTCGAAGTTACCCACACATTGTGGGTAACTTCGACAGCTTCTCGGGGGAACACCGACAGCTTAGAAAGTTTAATTTTGATGTAATACAGGCAACATATGAAATAATCCTAATGTATACGAAAAAGCAACAATTTATAGTAAAACAATACACGTACGCTATAATACCATTTTTACGGTTTTTTCTTTTAAATCAGGAGGATATAAATGAAAGTCAAACGAAAATTCGTTCTTTCTGGATGTGTTCTAATCACTTGACAGACAATCGTCACATGTAAAATAAGGGTCATAAGCATTAGAAACACATAGTTCATGACACCAGGTACTGCAATCCACACACTGTACCCAGTCCCCATCGTTAGGGCTCTCGTTGTATTGAACCTTACATATGGGACAAACGTAGTTGTCATTGCGTTTGCGCAAGAATTGGGGTGCTTCGAATGTTCGCTGTCTCGGTCTAGAAAATAAAACCTTTCGAGTGCTCCTCTGGTTAGCTTTAGGGCGTTATTGTATTTTTTGAAGACCATCCTTATACTCTGGAGACGTGACTATTGTTCCACCTACATTTAAACCTGTTTTTACTGCCTTTTTTCTTTGAGACGAATTACTGTTTTTTGTAGGTGTACGGGTCAAGTCATGGAAAGTAGTAGATGGAGTTGTCTGTGAAGTTGAAGGAACACTGCTTCCTTGTCCTTCAACGGTGTCTCTTTGAAGATTGTCATTTAATGAATGAGGTACCGATAGCAAAAAGTCACTATCTGTAATTTTGAATGGATCCAGGGCCGCCCACAGAGGGGATGTATGGCGCAAGCTGCGCCATTGAGAAAAAAATTGGGGGGGATTTTACTCTACTTTCGAACTAGCAATTTTACTGTCGGAATAGCATTAAAACACGATTTTGAGAAGCTAATTTTCAAAAATTTTCCGGGGTGAACCCCCGTACCCCCTGCTTCGATACTCGATGAATGAAGTACCGCGCAAGTAGCCGTATGAAAGGAAAGGTTGGTTCATTTTAAGAGAGAAGGACCGCCCACAGGAGAGATGAATGGCGCAAGTTGTGCCATCGAGAAAAAAATTGGGGGGAATAAAAAAAATTGGGGAAGAATTTTACTCTAATGTCGAATAAGTAATTTTGCTGTCGTCAGAATAACATTGGAACACGATGCGATTTTTTTTTTAAATCTCGAGAATGAATCCCCCTACACCCTGCTTAGAAACTATGAATGAAGTACCGCGCAAGTTGCTATATGAAAGGATGGCGCCAAGTTCTGGTGAAAAACAGTTACAAACACTCAAGGAATCACTTTCAAATTTAGATTCGAAACTTACCTATGTTGTCTGTTGAAAATTATAAAGTAGTTTGATATAATTGTGAGCTAGTGGTAACCATACAGACAACAGCCAAGTTTTAAATCTAAATTTGAAATGAACCAGTGAGTGTTTGTAACTGTTGTCCACCAGAACTTGGCGCCTATTTTTGTGATTTCAATTCTTTTTAAGGCCACTCGTACTTGGCTCTTTTACAGGAATGTTTTTTTGTTGGATATCACTTCTTTTTGTAGGCTAATTTCGAGGATAACATTTTCTTTTGGTATCAAACTCAATAACTTGTAACTTGCGTCTTACTTTTCATGTACAAGGGAATTATATCAATATTTTGTAAAGAAAAAATAATACTACTAATTGTAAAAAAAAGAATACCTGTGCCATACACAGTGTGTAGAAGTTTTTATACTTTTCAATATCCTTATAGAACATATTTAGTATTGTACACTACCAAGACTACTAATAAAAGTAATGCCATTTTTATAATTACTACTGCCCCTACTACTACTACAAGCATTCTATAATACTACTACAGGAAATAAAAACAACAACAAAAATAACAATTACTAGTATTATAAAAACTACTGCTACACTGGGCAATTGTTTTTAGAGGACTTGAGTTTTGAGGAGGGAAGAGATTATTAGTTTGGAGGGGAGTGCGCCATCAGCTTTGGGGGGGATGGGCACCCCTGAATGGATCTAGTGGATAAATTCCTGTTGATTCGAATCAACTAACACCAGTACCAAGACACGAGCTTTGGACCAAGCTTTGTTGAAAAGATGTCCAAATTATATTTTTGAAATTGTTTTTCCTGGATGAGCATGTACGCACAGCTTACATGCATAATTTTAATACTGCTTAAGGGGTTTTAAAAATGCAACGTCAAGGGGCTGCATTTTGTGCGTAATATGTGGAGGAAGGCAAATCATATGAATATCATGCTCCAATGCATGTTCAAGAACATGCACATCCTTGCAGTGGAACCCATTACCGTCTAACACAAGCAAAATTGGTCCTTCTGATTTGTGAGTTGCTAGGTGATCCAGAAATTTGGGGAAAATGTCGGATATCATGTAGCCTGTCTCTGATATTTCTACTCTTGTTCCTGGTGGCATTCCTGGTAGAAATTCCTCCTTTTGTCTCTTCCCTTTCATAATAATAAATGGTGGTAAGAATTGTCCAGTGGCTGATACACAAGCTGCAGTAGTAATAGTTTCCCCCGTCTCTGCATTTGTTTGAGAATGAACCTCCTTCTTTCCCCCCACTGATATTACCTTTCCTGGTTTATAAACAAGCTGCTCCCCTGAATCGTCACAATTGAAGATGTTACCTAGTTTCATTCACAAATGTAAATCATCGTAGCACTTACTTAGTTGAAAGAAGAATTTACCAACATTTTCCTTTGTTATTGCTTTGGCTCTACTGAATGACAAAGCTTCGGCTTTCCGAACACTAAGTTTTGGATGTCTGGAAAGGAATGAATGAACTCACTCATATCCTGCCATTTGAGCGATTTTGTTAAATCGGTGTGGTATCAAATGTTTATCTGTGAACTGATAGGCTACGTGACGTAAAGCATTAATCGTTAATCCATAGCCACATGAATCTAATCGACAAATACATTCCTCGTGTTCCTTCTCTTGTTCAATTGTAAAGGTCATGTGACCTCCTAATATTGGACGCGAATATCCAGAGCGTATTTTGTCTCTCAGTATGTTCCTGGGAGCATCTAATGCACGAGCAACAGTAGCCAAAGGCATACCATTTTTCACTGCATCGATAGCAGCACTCATTGTCTCAACAGTCCACAAGCATTTGGATGATTTTCTTCTATAGTTTCCTACCATATTCACACCCTGAAAAACACAACATACACGATTTTAAGTGTGTTGCATAACTATATCCATCTAAGGCACAAAAACATTACCAATCACGAAGTGTCGAAGTTCCCGATTTTCCTATGTCGGAGTTCCCCATAATAGCACGTCTGCAATTTAGTACA
Organism: Thermobia domestica; assembly: GCF_964235325.1. NCBI lineage: Eukaryota > Metazoa > Arthropoda > Insecta > Zygentoma > Lepismatidae > Thermobia > Thermobia domestica. Next base: position 150,355,935 of record NC_137464.1, read on the forward strand.
TTTTAGGTACAGTTAGCAACACTGCACGGATAAATGATTTGTACGCCATTACTCAGCATGGAGCTTGTGCCACCACATAATGCTCAATAAACAACAACTCGCAATAATATTGATACCACTTCTTACCTTTCAGCATAACAATTGTATAAGACACATATTTCCGGATGCATGAACTCACACCTCTTCTCTTTTTGTCCCCTCTTCTATCCCAGTAAATTCAACTGTAATGGCGAGACTTTCCACAACACGTCTTAAAGCTTTCCTGCATCCACCACGATAATCGGTTTATTTTATTCTCTTTCAACTAAAAGTTATTGTGTTGCTAACTATGAAGTGTCGGTGTTCCCTAGATGTCGGGGTTCTCCACAATTACCTTATCTTGTGAAAGATAATGTTCTCCTGTACTCATTCATATAATCATATAATAAAATAAAGCTTCATCAAAGACGATGTAATACATCAAAATGCTCCATATTGTGAATTTTTTGTTCCATAGAAGGAGACAAGCATGGCCAACTGAACTTACAGAGGTACATACCCTGGTCCTATGCTAACACAACAAATGTTTGGTTTAGTAGTTTGGCAATTTCGAAAATTTAAAGGGAATATTCCTATGTAACCCTCCCAAAATTTGAGGGTTGGACAAAGTATCCTTGCCAAAACTGAGAATGGGCGGTCCTGTATACTCCCCTAGGGCATTAACCCTGGGCCAAAGGTCCTGAGTCTTGACACAGGGATCACCCGCAAATTTTGCTAATCAGCGAAAAAAGAAAAGAAAAAAGAACAGGGCCTACTACTACATGACCATATAAAAGTTCACCATACAGAATTGAGACTGATTTTTCTTCTTCGAATCAAACTCCGACATTCTACACAGCAAGCCGCAGAAAAACATAAATAGTGCATTTGGGCAAAGAATGGCGGCAAATGACGCATCATTCGCTGTTGGTTTGTCAAATTTCATTCTGGTGATACAGGATTTCAAAATGAGGCCCGTAGGTCCGGAACAGCATTACGTTTGGATTTGCTCCTCAGGAACATCGTGGAAGCTGATGCTCAGGTTAGGATTCGTGCCATTCGATTTAATCATAGTTTTCTTGCCTTATGATGTTTAGTGTTGAACATATTGCTATCTAACATTGTAACCAAGTATAAATTGAAAGTTTCACTAGAACTATCAAGAAATATTCATGAACAAATAACAACGTGCAATACATTCGTTTCGCGTGTCAATTTCTGTATTACCATCAAACGATAATATATTGTACTGGACACATGAAATGTCAGTCATCCATTTTTGAAATGTGAATACCTATATATTTACAGAATATATATATTCATATATCGTATAGCATTGCCTGAGTGTGCGTGCATGTGAAAATGGGCGTCTCTTTCTACGGAACGAAACCGAAATGAAACTCCCTTCCTTCCTCAAATACAAATTCAGAGCACACATATCTAAAATAAGCATCCATCATCTGACGTATATTTCACTGTTCCTTTTTCTTCTATGAAGCCTACCTATCCTTTTTTGCTCTCCGCTTGGCGCTTTTCATTTGTTATTCCAGCTGTTTCCATGGTTGCATGGCTGAACAATCAATTTCGCGAGGTGATTGAAATGTACTCCTCCTGCACCATTCTTCTCACTCTCCCAACTGAAATTTCCTCTTGGTTATATTTGGGGAAGAGCTCGTCTCTTGCATGCTAAGAGCGTGACACGCATTGCAAATAAATTATTTATTCCTAGCAGCGAAAACTCTTCATGTCTAGATGCGTATTAATTTGGGAAGATCCGTCTGCTGTATATAGTGACTCTTTTGTCACAATATTATAAATTAGGGTGTACATTTGTTATGAAATATTGTTTACCAAAAAATACAAACCTAATTATTCTTTTTAAAATTCCTTATTATATACGGTACTAGAAAAGTAATGATTTCTAATTTCCCACAGGAACTATCAATATACTGGAGGTAAAAGTCATACTGCGAAGACACTGGTAACCTACGTTGAACACAGAGGTACTTCTCAAGAGGAATTTCGTATCTCCTAGGGGAATTTCCCCCTCTGTCATCCCCTGAAATCACCATTGTACTAGCGTATATAATATATACTAATAAGTCTTTTATTTTTTTGCGGTATCATTAACAGAAAGGATGCTAATGAGAGGTATATAGCATTAGATTTATTCTATTCAAATCTCCACTTATTCTCCAAGAGTCGGTAAATTGATTGTCAACTAACAATAATATATTCAATTATGTATGAACAACGATTTTATTGCGATATAGTTTAACCTCTATTTAACAAACAGTTTTTGGAATGTTTGTTTTCACTAAGTAGGGGTTTCGTATGCAAAACAATTAATAACAAAGAAAGTAAAATTAAGGGGTACATCATATTTTTTTTATACTAAGATGTAAATTTTTAATATTTTATCATATTTTCTGTTTTTAAAACAGTTGATTTGAATGATTTTGGTTTGTTCTTGTGAGAACTGTACACTTAGAAATATTTCAGAGTAATATATTTAAATAGACATACAAAACAACTTGCTTCAAACAGGTTGTTAAATAACCAACTTCTGAATCTAACATAGTGTTTTTAAAAATGCGTACACTATCAGTGTTTTCTCGTTCGCGAGATAAAAAACCATACTGAAATCCAGGGGAAGAATAGTCAAACATATAAAAGGAAGAGAAACTTAAAGAAACAGAATCGCTATTTAAAAAAAAGCACACTTTTAAAGTCAGAAGAATAATACAAATGCATGAATAAACTCATCTAAACTGTTGCATGTAGATAATCCTAGGAACAATTTCAATTAATACAAAAACTTAATACAATCTTTAAAGCGGAAAGAAGGTGTCACAACATTTTCATAGTATTGTAAAAAAACGGCTTTTTTTCTGTGAAGTTTTTTTTTCAATAAAAAACATCGTTCTTTTTCATGTTTTTTTTTCAAATGTCTGTTTTTTTCTGGCAACGATTATTTATTGATTTATGTTGCAGATTATTGAAATAATCAACAGAACTTGAGTCGAAGCCCTCGTAACTTACAAATCGTTTGTTTCTTTGTACCTATGCGAGCAAAATTGTGTGATTATTCCTTTCGGCCCCAGGTCATTTTTGGCGTTTTCCTAGATTTCCAGTTAGTGATTACTGCTCAAAAACTATTCATTCGATTGATATGGTTAAGGCCTTGTTTTTTTAGAAAATAGAAGTGGCTATTTTTTGGTGTAAGTTGCATTGCATTGTTGCCAACGGGTGGGAAATTATTGAAGGAAATGCAGGGGTAAAAATTTACAAAAAATTCTCTAACCGAATTTCAAATTTTTTTTGTATGTAGCACCACTGCTGCTATATAGGTTCAAGTCACCTAAACAAATCTGTGGTGTGTTGACAAGGTACAGTGAAATCCTGAAGTCACTGGCATCCATTCAAAGAGGGAAAGAAAAAAATCTGTCATACACAGGAAATTTTGACACTTTTTACTCCTCAGAAGCAAAAATCAAATATGCCGGGGCTACAGCTTCTCTAATTATCCTATTGAAACTTTTTATGATGCGTTCTCTAGGTAAAAGAGAAAGCTTTCAGGTAGTGGTACGTTTGTTTCAATGTAGCCAGCAAGAGGGAAGTAATAGAGGGGAAAAGGGAAATTTTCCGAATTTTTCACCTAATAGCGCGAATTAATTGTTTTGGCTGGAAACACTGATATCAGACAGACGAAAACTATCTGAAAATAAACCGTAGTACCCCAAGAATATATCCTACAAGTATCATGGCGATATATAACAAACTAAGCAAGAAATTTAAAAAAAATGTTATTCTACCTCAGAAATTCACCATTTTCTTACCATTTCCAGAAAATGGTTTATTATAAACCTCAACTGTACTTCCCCTAATTATTCTAGTGAAACTTTTTGTGGTGCGCTGTGTAGGCTAACGATGAGGCTGTTAGACACTGGTACGTTTGTTCGAATGTAGCCAACTAGAAGGAAATAATAGAAATAAAAATGGGATTTTTTTCAAAATTTGCCCTTAAAATCTGGAATTAAAATTTTCTGTAGCTGGCAACACTACTACCAGACACACACAAACTATCTTAAAATAAGCTTTGGTATCCCTCTAATATATCCTACAAGTATTGTGATGATATCTAACAAAGCAAGCATGTCAAAAAAATATCTCATTCTACTTTTTAAAAAATCACAGTTATCTTTCCAATTAGAGAACAAGGTCTACTGTAAACCTCAACTGTACTTCCCCTAATTATCCTATTGAAACTTTCTATAGTGCGTTGTGTAGAGCAAAGACGAGACTTCCATATACTGGTACGTTTGTTCCGATATAGCCAACAAGAGGGAAATAATAGAGACAAAACATATATTTTATCCAAAATTTTCCCCTAAAATCTGGAATTAAAATTTTCTGTAGCTGGTAACACTGCTACCAGACAGACGCAAACTATCTTAAATTAAACATTGGTACACCACTAATATATCCTATAAGTATTATGGCGATATTTAAGGAATAAAGTTTCTAATTACCAAAAATATATTACGGTAAACAGAAAAGTAGGGAAAAACTAGAAAAAATAAGGGTTAGAACCTAAATACGAATTTTACGTGCGCCCCCTAATTACCCCATTGTAGCGATCTGTACTTGCGTTTGTTAAGTAAGGACAAATGTTCGAGTGACATAAGTTGGCTTGCACTCGGACGTATAGGTACGGATTTATAAACAAAAATTTCTAATTTTTTTGCCCAAATATAGGAGAATTTTAATTTCCCTAACTGGCAACACTGTGCGCAGGCCCGTCCAATTGATGTCAGCAATTATGTATCCATCCGAGGTATCAACCTGGCAAGTCTTAAGGATGTCTTTCGAGAACGAAAGAAGCTACAGGGAAAAAAGAAGTAAAGGAAATTCGAAATTAGAAAATTCTCGAATTTTTGACTGGGTGAAATTTGAGAAGGAAATTCGACACCAGAAGAAAAAGAAATTACTATGATAAACTATAGTCCAGCCATATTTTGCAAGAATAATATCCCGATATCTTAATTACTGTCCACACAGGAGCGGATTAAACAAGTAACACACCCGTGTGTGCCACTTTGGCCACCTGGGCCACCGAGTCTACATTTGATTACATTTTTTGACTACTAACTCGTGTTGTTGTTGTAGTTATAGTCTCGACTAATAATATTATCGTTGTAAACAATAACTTTATAAGGAAAATTTTCTCTCCTTTTTTACATCTTAGTTCCAACACTTGCTGAGAAATGCAGGGTGTTTCAAAATAAATTTTGGGATTTTAAGCCTTCGAAGTACTTATTACATTTTACGTACAATTATAAGCAATGCATCAAGTAAAAGAGCACCTCAAACAGTCTTTGCTACAAGTGTTCAATGTGAGATTCATTCGTCACACGGCACACATCTAGTCGATAGGCGAGAAAGGCCCATAAACTTTCCGCCATATGGCACAAAGCACATTCAATTTAAAGGAGTCTCGTTTCAACTGTACCATCTCCTGAGGATTTGCTGACGGCCAGATGCAAACATTATGAGTGTTCACACTAGCTCTTAGGTGAAAGGTCGATTTATCACTGAAGACGACACTGTCCAGAAAATCTTCATTGTTATACAGGAATATTTCACTTGCGAAATTGGCACGTAAACCGTAGTCTGTAGGCTTTAGACCTGTAGCAACTGCAAACGATAAAGACGTAGTTGCAAGCGTCTCCTTAATATTCTTCACACAGACGGTTGTACTGTACAGATTCAGTCTTTATTAAAACACAAAAAGCTTTCTGCTCTCTAGTCTCCATCTTTGCTACTTGCTCTTTCTAACAGCAGATAGAAGAAATAATGCGTGCGTACAAAACTGAGTTGCTCTTTCATTTGATAATATTTATAATTGTTAGTTAATTGTAATAGATACTACAAAATTTCAAAATCCTAAAATTAATTTTGAAACACCCTGCATTACTTCAAATTGTGTCATCCTATATTCATGTCTTGTATATACATATCATCAGAGCCGGTACTAGGCAATTTTGTCGCCTCGTGCAATGGCATAATTTGCCGCCTCCCCCTTTCTCCAGAAAGAACAAATCTTAAAAGTCATGATTTAAAGTATGCTACTCCAGCATGAACAACAAAGGTGAGGGTAAGTGCAGTCGCACTCAGAAAGGCTTAAATACTTACTAAAAATGCAATCCCGTTGTGTCTCTTTTTCCTTTAAATATTAAGCTATTATGTTAGTGAAAGATAAAGCAAACACACCTGCAGAGGAAAGATGGTAATCCTTTTCATAGAATTCACAATCGAGCTTCAATCTCAATGTATCAGTTTGCAATTCCAGTGCAACTAGCTCTTTTTTTATTTCTTGATTTTTCTTCTACATCTTTTAACATTTTTTTAAAAAAAACTTGTTTCTATCTTCAATGATAAGAACTTGTTTCTGACAAAAACAAGACTAGTTTCATATCAAAACTGTGATAACTTACTAAATGGAACAGATATTCACTACTATTCGAGAATTGAATTCTTGATTTTTGACAACAATCAAGCAATTTGCGCTCGGATTTATTCGACCATTTGCTTTAGCATTGTCCATGTGGCCTTAAACTAATGCAACCTAAACATAATTTATGAATGTAGTATTCAAATAGAGGGTCAGCTTAGTAAATGTAACTACCATCATCATGAAGTATATTTCCAACAACAAATATTTAATTTAAATAATATACTTATGACAGATTTTGCTGGACAAATCCAAGTTTGCCCTCCACGCAAATGCACGTGTTGCATATATGGTAGAGCCGGCTCTGCATATCATATATATGTAGTCGACAAATTATTTATATATGACATTTAGAAAAATACTATTAGGCAAATTAGTATTAGTTTTTACCTTTAGACAAGTTATTGGATACTGGTGACATTATTTTTGTACTTATTAAAGGCCTGCTTTCACGAAAAAACAAAATTTCATTTCTACTTTTATTTCTTAGTTGATATTGATGAAAACTGCTGAAACCCGAATTGTTAATAGGTATGGTATTAATGTAAATTGTAAAATATTTGTAGCGTATCAGTATCTAGCGTATAATTTATGTTGCATTTTAAGGTAATTACACCTACATATAAATATTTCATACTTAAATAGACATAAGATGTATTACAAATGACTATTTGAAAAAAAAAACGAAATTTAGAAAAAAAAACGAGAGGCAATGTTTTTTTTCTAAAAAAAACGTAAATTTCTGAAAAAATACGAACCGTTTTTTTCTATTTACAACACTACATTTTCAGAAAGAAAAACTTCACATACTTTCTGTTTCTTCCACATTTTTTTTCGTCAAATGTGGGGAAAATACTAATCACCATGCACGGTAGTGTATGGCAGCCAAGTTCCGCGAAGAAAATGAAAACTAGCCTACACTGCCATAAGCATGTTATACACGAACAAGAGTTTTGGGTAAAATCCCCGATTTCGAGGCTCTGTAAAAACGATTCTATTAAGGGTAGAAACATGAGATTTATAATTTAAGGAGAAATCCGAGAGATGTGCTCATAAACCAAATCTCACATTCCTACCTTCAACCGTACTCGAGTACTGGACCCCTAAAATATGTAGTTTTCAGGCTCACTGACTCACTCACCAAATTGATTAGGTACTTCCCAATGAGAAGAAGACGTGAAACTCTGCATAAAGCTACCTTATAATGACTTGAGCATGGAAAAGGTCCGAAATGTGAGGAATGTGCTATAGGAAATTTTTATGGGCGAAAAACTGACCTTAGCCAAGCAGAAATTCGTTTATTCTCCCACTCATCAAATTGACTAGCTACTTCCCAATAAGATAGAGACATGAAACTTTGCATAAGGGTAGGGCCTACCCTATAATGACTTGAGTATGGAAAAACTCTGAAATGTGAGGAATGTGCTATGGAAAATTTTTATGGGCAAAAAACTGTCCTTAGCCAAGCAAGAAATCGTTTCATTTACTCACGCATCAAATTGATTAGATACTTCCCAATGAGAGAGAGACGCGAAACTCTGCATAAAGCTACCACATAATGACTTGAGCATGGAAAAAGTCCGAAATGGAGGAATGTGCAATGGGAATTTTTTATGGGCAAGAAACTATCCTTAGCCAAGCAAGAAATCGTTTCACTAACTCACTCATCATATTGGTTTGCTAGTTTCCAATGAGATAGAGACGTAAAACTCTGCATAAAGGTACCTTAGAATGAGTTGAGTATGGAAAGAGTCCGCAATGTGAGAATGTGCTATGGAAAAATTTTATTGGCGAAAAATTCTTCTTAGCCAAGCAGAAATCGGTTCATTCTCTCGCTCATCAAATTGATTAGGTACTTCCCAATGAGATAGATATGTGAAACTTTGCATAAAGTTACCCTATAACGACTTGAGTGTGGAAAAAGTTCGAAATGTGAGGAATGTGTTATGGAAATTTCTTTATGGGTGAAAAACTGTTTTTAGCCAAGCAGAAATCGGTTCATTCACTCACTCGTCACATTGATTAAGCATTTCTTAATGAAATAGAGACGTGAGACTGTATATTGGTTCCTTATAATGACTTGAGTATGGAAAAGGTCTGAAATTTAAGAAATGTGCTAAGGGAAATTTCTATGGGTGAAAACTGATTTTAACCAAGGAGAAATCGGTTTACTCTCATCACATTGATTTGGTACTTTCCAATGAGACAAGACGTGAAACTCTGAATATAGGTACCTTATAATGACCTGACTATGGGAAAAGTCCGAAATTTGAGGAATGTGCCATGGAAAATTTCTTATAGGCGAAAAATTGTCCGTAGTCGTCAGGTACTTCTTAATGAGATAAAGATCTGAATGTTTACATAAAGGTACCTTATAATAGCTTGAATATGAGAAAAATCAGAAATTTCAGGAATGCGCTATGGATTTTTTTTTTATGGGCGAAAGACTGTCCTTACCCAAACAGAAATCGGTTCATTCACTCACTCATCATTGATTAGGTGCTTCCAAATGAGATAGAGACTTGAAACTCTGCATAATGGTACCTACCTTACGTAATGACTTGAGTAAGTAAAAGGTTCCAAATTTAAAGGATGTCTATCGGGATTTTTATGGTAGAAAAACTAACCATAGCCATTAGTTACTTCTTACTGAGATAAAGATGTGAAACTCTCCATGAAGGTACCCTATAACGGCTTGAGTATGAAATTTTAGGAATTTGCTATGGAAAATTTTTCATTGGCAAAAAAACTGTCCTTAAAATCAGAAATCGGGAACGATTCCGTTATTCAATACATCATGTGCATAGTAATAATGTTGTCAATCGTCCGATAGGTCGAGTGGGTGCCCTCCTCGCTGGTCTATTGGCTATCACGCGCGCCTTTGGATATGGGGTCACGGGTTCGATTCCCGGTGGGAGAGCCTTTGGAATCTTAACTCTCCTCGATGTTTCCGTGTTCGTGTCCCTGTCGTTCTAGGTTAATACAAAAACGAGCTAAGCTCACTGAGAAAAGTTAATTATCCGGATAGCGGAATATTGTACAAAAATACTGGATCCTTATGTTTACAACAGAAATCAATACTTTGCATACGTTATCCATATGCTTCGTACGTACTGCCCTTTTTCCGCTTTGATGTTACATCATAAAATTGTACGATGTCTGACATCTAACAGTCTTGCGTACATTATGTACGTATACGTATGTTGCGTACGTCAGCTATAAGTTACATACGTCCATCTGTATGGAGATCCTGACCGCCTACATACAGTTCTTTCGTTGGTACGGAAAGTACGTTTATTCGGAACACTTATACGGAAAGTATGTATAAAATATACTTTTTCAGTCATACGTTTAGTGTACCTTAAGTCCAAAAACTACAGGATTTACAAATGTAACCTACGTTTTTACGTACACCACATACATTTTTTCTCAGTGTGCGAGTAAAACAAGTGAAAGCTAGTAATAAGTAGTTAAGCAAGTTAATGAGGTACGTTTTTTCAATCAGTTAACTTTGAAATACCGTGGGCTAAGGCACGTACATACTGCAGTAAATTTCGTGGTTGGAAACCCAGACAAGCAAAGCCAATATTCTTTTTTTTTTTTTTTTTTTTGTAAATATAGTATTTTTCCTTTATTGCAGTCATTGGTATTAAATAGATATTGAAATTAATTTGATAAGTAAGAGAACGTAGAGGTGAGGATATTTAGAATTAATGAAGTTTTCGAAGAAATGAGAAATCCAATTGTTCGACTTTTATGTGAGACTAGCAAGAAAATGTAACCGATTTCGTAAATATATTGATACCACGAGTTATATTATGGTTACCACAGTTGTTATGTAAAAATGTTCTTGATGCTTCGTGTTTATATCTGCGAACAGTGTGCGAATCTCTTACGTATCAGCCTTTTCATCAACAGTGAATTTCGTGTATTTGCTCTTCATATTTCCTGAATTTGCCCAGCTTGAGGCTTCACCCCCACAGCCCCGCCTTCGCTCGGCCTACGGCCTCACACCTCTTAAGCCCACAATTCTACTGAATTTCAAATTTCTTTTCCTATTTCAACTATTAAAAGATAAGATTTTATATCCCAGGAAAATGCCTTCATTCCTCTTTAGACTTCTTAAAAATTAAAAATATTCAATTTTGGCAATTTTCCTGTAGGTTAGTCCCGGAAGGCTACCATCGTGTCAAATTTCATCATTCTAATCCTGCCGGAAGTGCCTAAACATTTTGGGGTGTAGAAGACGTTCCATATAAATATCATGGGAAAGGTTTTCAGTTCCTCATAAACCCACTCTAAAGTTGGAAATTTTTACTTTTACTTGTTCACTACGTAATACTAACGAAAATGTTCAAGCATACCTAATTTCACGTTTGTATTTCAATTTCTAGTACCTAAAATATGAGATTATAAGTCCAAAAAAGGCCGATTTCAATAACACGGGGAATTTCTTCATCTGCCCTTTAGACTCCCTAAAAATTAAAATTATTCACTTTTGGCAATTTTTCTATCGGTTAGTTCCGAAAAGCTACAATCATGTCAAATTTAATCATTGTAGCCCTAGAGGAAGTGCCCAAAATTTTGGGGTGTAAAAAGTACCCCCTATAAATAGCATGGGAAATATTTTTCAGTTCCCCATAAAAACACTCTAAAGTTGAAAACTTTTGCTTTTACTGGTTTACTTACGTAATGCTAACGAAAACGTACAAGCATACCGAATTTGAAGTTTCTATTCCAATTCCAAGTTTCTAAAATATGAGATTATAGGTCCAAAAAAGACCCATTTAAATAACATGGGGAAATTCTTCATCAGCCCATCATTTCAACTTTCCACGTCAACTTTCCAAGCACCCCTTTAATTTATGTCAGTTCGTGTAGTTTTATATTTAATTAAAATATGTTGGTGGCAAATATAATTAAGTTTGAAAGGTGTATATCATTGGAAGGAAAACCCGAGGCAGTATGAAACTGCGCAAAACGCGCGTCATGTAATGAACTCCGTAATTTCGCAGTGTGGAAGGATAGAGAACAACTAAGTATATTGAAACACCAGCCATGTCTAGTGATGTAGCATCGAGGATTCATCATCAAGGGTTTTGGGGTCATGTTGATACTCTTCGTATTTAAGTAATGAAAAATGAGATATAAGCGATCGTGATTTCGTAGATCGGGTAAATGAATTAGAATTTCCTTTGAACATAACTCTCTGAGAGATATTTAATAGAACAAATCCTCCCCCCTGGTCTAGTGGCTAGCATGTGTACAGGGTCCTGGATTCGATTCCCGGTGGGGGAACCCTTGAGAAGTAATATTACATGTGACACATTATAATTACTTTAAAAATGAAAAAATCTAAATTTAAATGCAACAATATGCCACAATTGAAAATCCCAATATAGGATATTGATATGGTGAACTACAAAAAGAAGTGAAATCTGAACGAAAACACCAGAGGTACAAAAAGCGCAGCCAAGTTTGTCAGCCTCAAAAAGTGTTGAGATGAGGATGGATGAGCCAAATTCCTTGGCCATTGTATCTGAAACGAACAGTGGAACTTGGTGCGAGGTCAAGGAAAATGATGTTGAGGAGCCTTGTGGATAGTGGTGGGTTTGGGGCCACCACCAACCTTAGGAATATCAACTTCGCTAAGGCGCTAATGCACATATACAGTACACTGCAATAAGATTGGTGGTTTGAAACCCAGTCAAGAAAAACTCATATTCCTCCACGAACTGTCAAGGAAAATGATGTTGGCGAGCCTTAGAGATTGTACTTGTGAGCGTGGTGGATTTGGGGGCCACTTCTAGCCTTAGGGCTGAAATGTCCGGGCCGTGAAACTAGGAACAGACATTTTGGTGTATTCGAATATGTTAGACACTTCATGCCAAGTTCCAGTGTTCGTTTCAAATGCAGTGGCCAAGGAACTTGGCTCATCCATCCTCATCTCAATACTTTTTGAGGATGACAAACTTGGCTGCGCTTTTTGTACCTCTGGTGTTTTTGTTCGGATATAGTTTCTCTTAAGTGTGGGTTTTAATGCATTACATACGAGTATAAAACGTTATTTTTCGGGATCAAATTAATCTTTCGTTAAATGCAAGTACGTAAAATCAATTGCAAAATAAGATGTGTGTGTAAGTTTCATCCTTCTTCTTCTTCTTCTTCTTTTTGTGGGATTGTCATTTTTTAAAAAACTTTAGACAGTACAGTTCCTTCTTTTATTTTTGAAACAATTTTTGGAACATTTTGTTGGTGTCAATAATTATGATTTGAATAATTTAATTTTAACAGTTCCGACCCTCTAAAGAAAGAGTTTGTGTAAACGAAATAATATTGTCTGGGAATCAAATATTCAAAAGAACGAAATAATCGTTATAGAAGTAAAACAATTTATATTTTATCAAATTCTTAAATAAAATGCATGCATTTGCATTTATAGCTATTCTCCATTATATTAATAAAAGTAAAATATTCGTGAATAGTAAGGTGTGCAATTTCCTGGCCATGGGTAAAGTAATATCTGTGAATTTTCTTCGTGGGATCATGTAAAAGCACGCGTTCATACAAAGGTACCTTGATAGAAACCACAATATCAAAATCAGTGAAAACGAAATTGTTTTGGATTCTAGCAGGTCTTATAAAAATGACATACCGCTCTCTGTTCTTCACCAGGAAAGACATCAAATATGTCAAATAGCGAAATAACAAATATATCCTAACTAGATAAAATTATTGATATGTTAATTCTAGCAAATTTGATTTTTTTTACTTCTAATATTATTTCCCATCCTTTTTATATAAAATATTTCAGCTCAGGTCCAAATACAGATTTTAAGATTTCAGTCATGTCTAAGATACACTAGATAAACTAACTTTCGTGTCCACTAATTTGGCAAGAACGAACTAAATATACAATTGTATGTATTTCAAGCCCAAAGTTACAGAATGAATTCATTCTGTAGGTGTATCTTTGAGCGTGCCAAAGCTGAAACATGTAAATCATAAAAATAAGTTAAGGTAAAGTTTAGACATAAGAGGTCTGATTACTTAATCCCTGCCTTTAAAGTATGTCTTCAAAAATTTAATGACATTACATTTTATTTTTCCAATTTTAGGTATCACGATTATGCCCGGTAGGCAAATGAGGCTGATTACTTATTAATGAAATTAAATGATTATGAAGGAATTGATAGAATTAAGTGTGCAAGGAAACGCCAAAATCTTGAAAAACAATGTTGTCATAAGCAAATGCACGTGCAATCGGATAGAATCAGAGACCCTTCGCACCAGGGATGATTTTTTTATATTATTATTATTATTATTATTATTATTATTATTATTATTATTATTATTATTATTATTATTATTATTATTATTATTACTATTATTATTTTCATTCACAGCAACAGAGATATTAGTCTTTACGGTCAATTTAAATTGCCACAACTCTAAAATGTCAAATTTACAGGTAAACTTTTTTTTTTTTTATCTGTACAGACTTGATTATCTTTTCTCTTTTGGGAACTTGACACATTATTTCAATATTTATATTATTAACTATTGTAGAGAAAACCATTCATATAAGTCTCATTTTCGTGGTTATCTATTTAAAGCAAGTTTATATGTATGAAAGAAAGTACAAGTATACACTTACAAGGAAATGAAGGATCAACCTAAACATTAATAATTAAAGAAAAAAGAAACTTGTTCTAAGTGAAGTACTACTTGCAAGGTGTTACTCACAAAAGTTCCAACGAATTCACTGCAAGTCTGGCAGATATCACGTCATTAATATGCAGGTGTCAGAATTCATAGTATTATTAGAAAATGCAGAAAAGATGCTTTTTATTACATGTTTAAATCTTTAAATGTAAATATCCCAGTAATTATAAACTGCTATTACATATTTTGATATTGTGATTATAGGTAATTTTAGGCGCTATTTAAACGATACCAAATTATTTTAATATAACTGAAAAAAAGAAAATTGGATTTATATTTAAAACTTTATTACGACAGATATGACTTAGACTCCTTCTGTTGCTCTCGATCCTATGAATTTTCTTGTTTTTTGAAATTATTTTTATTTATTTATTTATTTATTTTTTTTAACGAAGGAAATATTTTATAACAAATTTCCAGGAAGAAAATTACAGTCTTGAAAGTAGTGCAGGTGAAAAGTAGAGTGATGCTTTGATGAAACACTAAAACTAATATTCATATAGTTATCAAAATGATTTAGCGACCTGTTTATAATGTAGAAAAAGACCTAAAGAATCTGTGCCAGCTTAGATAGATGCAGTGGATGTCATTTGGAACTTGGAAAATTTAGTGTTATTTATGCTTTTCTATTGTTTTAGAATGTACTTTTAGAATCTTACATCTTTAGAAATAAAATTCTAAATGAATAGTACTTTTCATTTAGAATATACTCGTCATTCAGATTATTATATTCTATTTTTATACAATACATTACCAGTTTGCAAATGTAAAATACAGAAAACCATAAATTCTTTGAATAGTAATTAAATTTATAACGTTTTCTTATAGCAGTCTAGACGAGGATGTTAGGTACTTTGAGGTGCACGTTCTTCATTCGAATCTTCTTGTTCTTGTACATGTGTACCTTCTTCTACGTCCTTTACGTCCTTGTTGCTGCAGCCAAATCCACGCAGTATGAATTTTAAAGTGATTTCTGATTCTCACAACATCCTGGACAATGTTGAAGTAATTGCTACTCCTATTATTTCTTCGTTTTAAGGATGGATAATCTTACACCTTAAAGGGATAGTACCTTACAAAATTTAATCCGGCCTGTAGTAGCACCAGAATGAAAGAAATGAAATGAAATTTTATGTTCCACAGTTATACCGGCTAGGCTAAAGGAGACGGTACACCAGTGTAGTAAATTGCTCTTGCGATATTGGCAAAGTTCCTAAGCAGTTTTGCCATAGGCATATTAGCCAATATCACAAGTAGGGAAATAGAATACGCCCATTGCTCGAGAGACCGAGGCCACAGTCACTCCCCGTTATACTTACTGGTGAAGTTGACTCCCTTAGCGAGTAGGAATTTAATAACATATGAAATGTTGGTACCTGAGAGCAAAGGCAAGCTCGCCACTCTCTTAATGTTGACAATAAAGTATCCAATCTGGGAGAAACCAACCCAAATCAAGGATTCTCTGGAATTCCAGAGGGACTTTCTACTTCCTGACCCTGGATGTTTGTAGTCTTTAAAAATTCATGCTGAAATACCATCAACACGATGAGATGCTAACAGTAAGTATCTCCTCTCGGACCCAATGAAACGTGTAAATCGCCATTTTGGAGGCAAGTATTCCCAGATAGGATTGGCAGGACTTCAGATCTTTAGTTGTGACAGAGATACTTCGTACATCGTTCGATCCTGACTGACTTCCGAAATAGGCATGGTAATTTGAAAGATAGAATCTATCTTGGTAGGATCGACAGCCTACTTGTGATGTCCTGTCTGTCTCAAGGTACGTTCAAAATTTACGTATTGAGATACTGCCTCGGAGGAAATTACAAGAGTTAATTGCCCATTTGAGAGACAAGTTCCCCTGGTAGTGCCTTGCCACGGAGAATAAACCGCCTACCTCTAGTCTTCCAAAATCTGTGCTGAGGTACCACATGTACGCCATCAACCACCTCCTGGACCCAATGGCATGAGTCCTTTGCCATTTTGAGAGGCGGGCTGAAATCTCTCCTACCCTGACTCTTGTAGAGTCAAAATTACGAGACCTTCCTACTTCAAGTTTATATTCCGTGATCCCACGAATATGTTAAGGTATAATCGTCTTTGCAACAAGAAGCCAAATGCAGCAGGTCTTCTAGGGAAACGCTCTTCGAAATTGGTATAGGATGTCTTTCCCTATAATAATAATAATTGTTCACTATCTTCAATTCCCACCATAGTATATCAATCCTAATACAAAACCAGTGAATTTCAATTCACAGTGTGAAACTACGGTAGACTTCCAAACTATGGGAATTCAATACTCAAATTTGAAGTAATAGGAATACATTTATAACTACTGGTACTAATAAAATCAAAGATAGAACCTGTTCGTAGGATGCTGAACTGATTTCAAGAAACCATTATACGCTATCCCTTACTGATTTTGTTCTATAGCTATAAAGATCGAAATATCGTTAATATGAACCATTTCTGGATTTAATAGATGGTTAAGGGAGGAGATAGAATCTATTCTTAGAAAGCTTAATCTATCGCAAAAAAAACTGCATCTCGATATCTCTTACCATTTCTGCTCTATGGAAATCAGTATTGAAACCGGAAACTGTGGTAGACTTAAACCGCTACCGGTTTTGGTACTGTTGAGGGTTGTGATTTATATAGACTACTCTTGAGGTCCTGAATAGATTGCAGAGAACTGCTTACTGCTTTCTTTTACCATTTTTGTTCTATGGCGATAAATGTTGAACAAAGAAATGGTTTTAATTTTAACCACTTCCAGATTCAAAAGAGGGTTAAGGAAGGAGATAGAAAATATTCTTTTCAAGTTGAATCAATTGCAGAAAATCTCATCTCGCTATCTCTTATCTTTTATTGCACTACGAAATCAGTATTGAAATCGGAAGTAGTAGCATATCTCAACCCCTTCCGGGCTTGGTAGGGTGCTGTGGGTTGTGATGATATGTTCTCTTGATCCCTGAACTGTTTGCAGTAAAGTGCATGCCGCTTTCTGTTTAGTGATGAGCACAAGAGTCTTGGTCTTGCAGTGTTTGCAAGAGTCTTGCATGCAAGACCAGGACCAGGAATATCGATGCAAGACCAAGACCAAGACCAAGGGGTGCAAGACCAAAACCAAGACCAAGACAATACCTGCAAGACCAAGACCAAGACTCTTGCGCAAGAGTCTTCCACAAGTATTGGTACTACTTGAATTTTTTTATAGAATGTAAAAAAGGAGAAAAATCATTACATCTTTTACTTGATTTTTTTGGTTTCAGTAAAAATGCCACTGGGGTGAATGTGTTCCCAGTAGTAATATGCAATTCGTGTGAGTCGATCTACTTCTGTAGCGATATGACATTATACTACAACAGTAAATCTATATTATAAAATTGAAAGTGACTATGTTTGTGACTCCTAATCTCTTGAACCACCCGCTCGAGATCGATCAAATTTTCAATATAGATCAGGTTTGGGCCTGGAATGTTATTTGTCAGTTCACTTTGAATGAGCAACGTGTGGGAGGAGGAGGAGGGGAAGGTATACAAAAAACAAAATAAATAAAAATAAAAGTGACTGAGTTTGTGACTTAATAATTCTTGAACCACCAGACCGATCTTAATCAAATTTTTAACATGTATGAGGTTCGGAACTGGAAAGTTTTTTTTTTATAGTTTCTTTTTGATGGTAGAACCTAGGAGAGGGAGAGAGGAGGGGGGGTATATATAAAAATAAATAAAACTTAATAACTCTTGAAACACCCGACCGATCTCGATCAAATTTTCAACATAGATGAAGCTCAGGCCTGACACGTTTTTTATCATTTTACTTTGACGGTGCAACATAGGGAATGGGGAGGAGGGAGATATATGTAAACAATAAAAGTATAAGTGACTGTCTTTGTGACTTCATCACTCCTGAACCAGCCAATCGATCTTAATGAAATTTTCAACATAGATGAGGTTCGGACTTGGGGTGTTTTCTATCATATCACTTTGACGGTAGAACTTAGAAGAGGAGAAGGGGAGGGGAAACGTACAGAAATAAATAAAACTTAATAAGTCTTGAACTACCCAATCGATCTCGATCACATTTTCAACATAGATGAGGTTTGGACATGAGATGGTTTCTGTCATATCACTTTGACTGTGGAGCTTAGGGGACGGGGAGAGGAGAGATATTTTAAAATGACCGAAAATGATAGATATTAGAGTGAAGTCTATAGTTTGCGGTGTCGCTGAGATAAACAGTGACACTTCCGATGCTGTTTAAATTCAAATTCAGTCCCGTAGCTTGGCAGTGGGAGGGGAAATATCTAAAAATGATCGAAAATTAATATTAGTGTCGAATTCATAGTTTTTGGGGTCGCTAAAGTGAACAGTGATACTTCCGATCCCGTTTAAATGCAAATTCAGCACAGCAACTTGGGAAGGGGGAAGAAGGAGATGTATAAAAATCATCGAAAAATGACCATTATTATCAATGTCAAATTCATGGTTTTCGAGGTCATTGAGATGAACAGTGACACTTCCGATACCGTGTCTTGCAACATGGAGAAGGAGGAGATATATAAATTTATTGAAAATGACCAATATTAGTGCCGAATCCATAGTTTTCGGTGTCTCTAAGATGAACAGTAATGCCGTTTAAACCCAAATTCAGCTCCGCAACTTGGAGAGAAGGAGGGGAGAGAAACATAAAAATAATCGAAATTGACTGATATCAGAAAGCGCTTTAGTAATAATAAAAAGTGACTGATTAACGAAACATATTATTATTCTTTTTTAAATTTAACTCAACGAAGGGGGTAATTGATGCTAGTAATCCATATTCACAAGTGAGACTGATTTTGTACAGTTATTTTAAATAACTTGTAGTTTGATGTCGTTATTTTGAATTTCTAATATAGGTCAAAAGTATTTATACAAATTGAGTTTACAGAAGAGACATAGACAGTTGAGTCGTTTTTAGTTTTCACTCAAATTATTCTAAAATATCAAGTTTCGATTATAATAATTATTTTATTTTTTTCCTCTTTTTTGGTCGATATGCTAAACATATAATCATAATCATCATCAAAGCTATTCTGCCATTCTTGGCAGGTTGCTTGCTGCAACTGAGAAACCTCGATGTACGGTGGTCCTCAGCTAGTCGCTTCGTCTTAGTGTAACAATTTTCT
The DNA here is from genome assembly GCF_964235325.1 of Thermobia domestica. NCBI lineage: Eukaryota > Metazoa > Arthropoda > Insecta > Zygentoma > Lepismatidae > Thermobia > Thermobia domestica. Next base: position 150,375,365 of record NC_137464.1, read on the forward strand.
GTTTTAATACCTCTCTTCAACTACAATCTCCTTTGCTCCCTCTCTCTCTTTCCTTTCACCATACCCTCTAGTACGTCCTCCACAGTACCCTTCCAATTCCTTTTTCTCCTCTAATCAATATCTAAAATTATTCTTTTTTCTCCTACTGCTAATATTTCTAACACCTTCTCATTCGTTTTCCGTTCAACACAGCTAATTCTCTCCTTTTTTCACCATGCCCAGGTTTCGAAAGTCTGTAATTTTTTCCATCGCTTTTGCGTAATGTCCATGTTTCTGCCCCATTGGAATCAGTAAAACAAAATCTCAATATTTAATTATAAGTTTGTCTAATACAAAGATGAGCTAATCGTGGTTGAAAAGAAAAATTTGACGCCTTTAGAGTGTAAAAATAATTTTGCAGTTCATGGTATTTCAATAATCTGTACCGTTTTGATTTTCTTTCATTCGTCTCAGGGCTAGCCTCCCCAATTTGGGAACCAGTGGAGTGTTGGATGTGTTAAAAAATATAAAAAGATTACGAAACGTGTTCATCTTACAAGTAGCGAAGCGTGGGCATCCAATAAAAAATAAAGGTCATCACTTATGTTGTACACTAATATTATACTTAAACGAAGATAAACTATGTTACATTTAGAAACATACATTATGTTTCCGTTACTATTGGAGCATTGTAGAATTTATTATCCCTTATATCCAGAGTAAAATTTACCTATGAAAAACATAAGATTTCTTAAGAGCAAGACTTGCAAGACTCTTGCAAGCAAGACCAAGACTGGGTGTGCAAGACCAAGACCAAGACCGAAGGTTCCAGTGCAAGACCAAGACCAAGACTGGGTGTGCAAGACCAAGACCACCCCGGTCTTGGTCTTGCATTTGCTCATCACTATTTCTGTTACCATTTTGTTCAATGACAATTTGTATTGAAACCGGAAATGACTAATTTTGACCACTCCCGGTTTGAATAGAGGGTTAATGAAGAATATAGAACCTATTCAAGGAACAATGAATTTATTTAGAAAATTACATTTCGATATTTGTTGTCAATTTTGTTGTGTGAAAATCAGTATTGAAATTGGAAGTAGTATTAAATTTGAACCACTTCCGGTTTTAATGGAACGTTTGGTATAGTCATAGCACGTTGACTTGAGACACTGAATCATTTGCAAAAGAAAAGAAAGGAAAGAAAAAAGGAAAGGAAATAAATAAAGAAAGAAAACAAGAAAAGGAGACTCTTTTCGCTCTTTGTTACCGTTTTCGTTCTATGGATATAAACGTTGAAACTGGAAATGACTAATTTGAACCTCTTTCGATTTTGAATAGAGGATTAATGGAGGAGATGGAAACTATTCTAAGCAAGAAACAGCATCTAGATATCTTTTACCGTTTTTGCTTTTATACTTGTTAACGGACGGACGGAAGGACAGACAAATCCTTTCTATGAGACTTCTGACACTTGTGCATAACATAGACTGGAAGTCTAACAATTGCTGAACATGATGAAAGGTTCGGCGTGAATGAAAGCGAGCTTCTGCTGATGTCAGAGGAAGTAGAGTAAACTTGAAATGCGCATCTGTAGACTATTTAAGAGATTGCCTTCATATAAAGTTGCTAAGTTATTCAAGATTCCGTTCTTTTTAGAACCATGCTGAGATAGAGACAAAACCTCACCTGCATTAGCTACAGCATCAGCTGATATTTGGAAGTAATTGAAAACACACATTTTTCAACTTTCGTTCGTGGAGCAAAGACTATCACTAAAACTAACATATCTTTGCCTTCACCACTCAAGGCTGCTTTATTAGAGTAGTCACAACATCACATAAGCATCTTCCTCAGCCTGAAGTACCTTGCACCCTGGTGCTTGCAAATATATTCTCGAAATGGAGATGAGTAGCGTTTTACTGTTGCCGTTTAGAGAAACTCACAAGGAACGGATATGAACGTGTCATCCGGACACCCGAATCAAACCTAGTCCATTCGATGAACATAACAAATGATATGTACATGCACAAAAAATCAGATGCCATGGACAATGGAGTAAGTCCCTGGGGCCCATTAACCCTGTTAGTATAAAGAAAATCGTAGACTCGCAGTGAAATAATTATTACATCAACACTGGTCATTGGAAAGTCATGGTTTATAGTTCATTCTCTTCAGTATGAAACAAGCTCACCAGAGGGGCTATGTATGAGGGGCATACTGAAAGTCATGAGCAACATCTTTTTTCTTTACAACCGTAATCTTTATTTGTAAGTGAAACCAAATATATCATCTTGAACTTCAGAACTTTCTTTCACTTTTCCACGTAGTCTCCGTTTGTTTGCACACATTTTCCTCATCATTCTACAAGTTTGAAAATACTCTTGCGAAAGAATTCCGTTCCAGCTTCCCGTAGACACTGGCGCACTGCTTGTCGAATATCCTCCTGTATCTCGTAGCGATGGCTTCGCATTTGTTCCTTCACAAAACCGAAAAGATGGTAGTCGGAGGGTGCCATATTGGGGCTATAGGGATTCCCACCCAAATCTCCTGATCTGCTCCATAGTGGTACGTGCACGCATTATCCTGTTGAAGGATGATCTTCTTTCCAGGACGTTTAACACGCAAGGCACAACGGAGCTTCAAAAGTGTCTGGATGTAGTGGACAGAATTTATAGTTTGTCCAGGCTCAAGAAAGTCAACCAGAATGCAACTCTGTGCGTCCCAGAAGACGCTCCCCATAACTTTCCCTACCGATTGAACTGTCTTCGCTCTCTTCTTCGGTGGCGAATTCAAGTGGTGCCATTCTATACTCTGTCGTTTTGTTTCAGGTTCATAATGATGGAACCAGCTTTCATCTCCAGTCACAATACTCGTCAAAAAGTCATCACCTTCATGTCGAAATCTCTGAAGAGTTTGAGCATTGGTTAATCTCTGACGTTTGTGGTTCTCGGTTAATAAACGTGGGACCCAACGTGCACAAATCTTCCGATAACCTAAGCTATGAATCATTTCTTGCACTATGTCCAACACCAAGTTTTGCAGCGATTTTATTCACAGTGATACGCCTAACTCCCCTAATCAGCTCATCAACTCTTATCTTGTTGCGTTCCATGGAGGCAGTTCAAGGGCGCCCGCCCGTGTTTCCATCCATAAAATGTTTCATCCACCTCCTAACACTGCTGGCACCCATACACACATCTCCATAGGCACGCTGCGGTCTGCGGTGAATTTCAGAAGTAGATTGGTCCTCTTTAACAAGGAATTCAATCACAGCATGCTGTCGAAACGAAACATCGCTGCCCGCCAATTTGATAATCCTACCTGTGGTCACGTGCTAGCAACAAACAGCGTCAATGTTTGGAAGAAAGAAAGAAAGATCTGTAGATTGAGATGATATACTTGGTTTCACTTACAACTAAAGATTACGGTTGTAAAAACATGTTGCTCACGACTTTCAGTATGCCCCTCATATTTGCGCCCATAACGTACTTGAACAGAGAAAATTTGGAGAATGTCAGGAAAATTCCCTTCAGAAGTCCATCCCATCAACTTTGGACCTCTCTGGAGTGGTCCCTGGTAAAAGCACACAATCCAAATGTATCTCGAAAAATACTATAGGGGATAAGAAATGTGTGTACAAAGTTTTGTATTGATAGACAGAATAGGTATGAGGGGAAAGTGTGTATTGGCGTGTGCGCACATTATATGCGCAAATACATAGCACCTCTGGAAAGCTTGTTTCATACTGAAGAGAACGAACTATAAACCATGACTTTCGAATGAACAGTGTTAATGCAATAGCTATTTCACTGCGAGACTTCGATTTTCTTTTACTGACATGGTTAATTGGCCCCAGGGACTTACCTCATTATCCATGGCACCTTTTTTTTTTGTGCGTGAACATATCTTTGTTATGTTTATCGAATGGACTAGGTTTGATTCGGATGTCCGGATGACACGTTTATGTCCGTTCCTTGTCAGTTTGTTCTATAATTACGTGAATAGACTCCTTAACTTCTATTTTCATATAGTAAACTTATTCTCATCTACAAACATGCTCCTACTCTTCGTGTTTGGACCAATCATTAGATACAAGGTCATGTTTATAATACCTACACCAACGACGTATGCTGTATACTGCTGGCATACTTTAGAAATGTCGCTGGACGCTGCCATTCATCACAGTAGAGATATTCACCACGAACTGTACATGGCACACTCTCTGTTGTGGAGCTCCGTGCTTCGAGTTGAAAATTGCAACTATAGATGATTTTGTGCTCTCCCATACAGGACATTTTGTCAAAATGAAGGAGATGATACACTGAAATTCAAATTTGATGTGGGATAAGGAGCTTAGAACCACATTGCTTTCAACAACGTTCAGTGTCAAGTCATACTGTCTATAATTCTGGTAAGATTTTCTTTCTATCGCTGCATAATTCAGAAGCAATCTCAGAGACTAGTTACATTACCAACTTTACGTGAAGACAAGGGACTGCGCTAGCTCAGTGATAAAGAGCTCATTTCTGGTGTTTGGGGTCCCTGGTTGGCTATTACCAACAGTAGTGCTAGCATTTTTCTAGTGCTCTGCTAGTATAAAATTGTAAAGGACAGACATTTCTGTGTTTAAATTATCTTTGTTTTTTTAAGCTTGCTCTTATATTTTTCACAGTAGTTTGTGTGAGAAATGGAAATTTCTTGTGAACACTTTCGAGCAATATTTTTTGTTATTCCAAATGTAGCTTAATAAAAAAAATACATCGATTGGCTTTCCTTAGGATTTGAGAATGAGAAACCATCCAATCGGACTGTGTAAAATTGGTTTTCCAAATTCCAGCATCGCAGCACACTTCTCAAAGTCAGTGATAAATTTCGTGAAGGTTGTCCGTCCAGTTCTGTTGTCACCAGAAATGTTGTTGCTGTGCGTAAGATTATTGAAATTCAGGCATCTTTGAAAATTTACATGCCAAGAAATACATACGATTTTGCATCTGCACGTATGGAAACTTTCAAGCAGGTTAGATCGAACGTAACTTAACCGAAACTCAAAAGCATTCTCGTGTCAGTTGTTGTAAGCAAGTGCTCAAAATTTTCAATCGTGGTAAGTTAGATTTGGTGTATTACTTCTTGCACTTCTTGCACTTACAGTGAGAGGAAACTTGAATGGATTCATAAAAACCGGAAACCAAATAGCAATCCACTACTTGGGTGTTTCAAAGTCAGCCGAAATCAAGAAAAGTTCTTACAAGGAATGCTGCCAAACAAATGATTGCTTATTTCTTCGGTTATAACGAACAGGAGTAAGCATGTCTTTAGAAGATTAAATGCTGAGTGGTATAGAACACATCACACCATTCTTCATCACGACAATACTGTTTCCACTCAGCACATCATACTGTTCATTTTTTGTCCAGTAAAATGTCGAATTAATGCCTTATTGTCCATACTCAAATAATTTATCATTTAATGACTTCCTTTTGTTTCCACATACGAAAAGTAAGACGCGTGGTATATGATTTGTGTCGCCCAAAGCAATTATTGCATTCCGAACAGAGGTTTTCGAGGTAACATCCTAAGGATGCGAAAAATGCTTTCAAAATAGGTTTTAGTGTTTGCAATAGTGTATTGCATTTGGAAAACAATAAAACCATTTCCCCATGTCTTTTTTTATGTGGATTGCCGAAACGTTTGCAGTAGCCCTTGCACTTCCCCTGATATCAGAAGTCACTCATTAGCACTCATCCAGAACCTTTCTTCAGCAGACTTTCTTACAGAAAATTTTACTTGGGAGGGGAAACATCGAAATGTGAGGGTTTTGCACTGGGACACTATTGATGCAAAACAATACAATGTAATCGCAATTTAATCTATTTTAGCTACGGAGGATAAACTCCCTCCGAAAGTGTGTCTGGATAAAACACTGTTTATCAGTTGCACCAATAGTGTGACCTAACAATTTATACTATGCCAAGGATAGAAGAAAGTGATGATTGTCCCCAAACATACATAACTTCACTGTACTAAAATGTAATTTTTATTATTTTAAATATAATTTATTTTATTATAACATTATTCTATAATATTATCTTCATTAAACATAAAATATAATCATTTTATTTTTATTTTCTAAAACTTTTGAAGTCGTTTTATAGACATTCCAACCTAAATTCTTAAATGTTAAAGGTAGCAAGTATCAGATTTTAGTAACTTCCATGCAACAAGCAAATATTGCCTGTACTTATTGCAGGCTCCATTGGGTGTAAAGCTTAGCTCACGAATCTCTGCCGGGATTGACGCCAACGAAGAATTTCCTCCAAGAAAGATACTATTGAAGTAACTTAAGTGTAATACTTAAGTTACTTCAATAGTGTCTCTCTCGGAGGAAATTCTTCGTTGGCGTCAATAGCGGCAAGAGATTCGTGACCTAAGCTATCCTTAAATTACTTCATTAGTATCTGTCTTGGAAGAAATTCTTCGTTGGTGTCAATCGCGGCAGAAATTCGTGAGCTAAGCTTTACTTCTATATACATAAGTTACAGTTTTTCTTTTAAAGTACTAAGGTTAGTATTTTTTCTTATGTTTTGATTTAGGTAATTCATATACACTTTATGAAATACCAGGTTATCATAAAATAAGTTTCGCTGTTCAGAGAATTCTGGAGACGTAAGCACTTGACAGAATACAACCAAACTTGGTAGGAGTATATTTGGCAACATGCAGAAGAAATGATCGGTGTAGAAATCAAAATTAGTTCCAATTTTCATCACAGAGGTAATTGTGGCGCTGTATAACGCCAAGTAAGTGCAGCGTAGAAGGAAAACGACACTAGTGGTCCTAAGCGATAAGAAAGGCTGTAATTACTTCTCGTATGGGTCTCGTGGTATTGATTACCAATGCTATTAATACCCCGTGGTCAGTGGCGAATTTACGAAGGGATTTTGGGCTGAAGTGTTCCCTTAAAATTCTTGGATATCTTACAAAAGCGAAGTTAAATGTTTGTCTTTCCTATGTTCATAAACTGCAAGCTCCTTTCAAAATTCCATTAAAAGATTAGTGTCAAATATCGCTTCCAGAAGCTATTGTGTTGCTGTTAGGTGTTAAATACGGTAAGTGCAGTATGGAAGACAAATGATATCATTGATGTTCAGTGAAAGAAAGACGTAATTATGTCCCCGTGCGACGCGTAACATCAGACCGGGAGCCACCCCAAAAATTTAGGAAAGGGGCGGTAGTAGTTAGGGAGCCCCGATCCAACCATACTATAGTTCATTGCCATACTATAGTTCATTTGCAAGCCTACCGTGAAAATTTTAGGGGGCTGGTAAAAAATTAGGAGGGCCGGCCCTCCTAGACCCCCTTAGATACGGGCCTGCGTAGCATTGATTCTTACTCCTATGAATAACCTTGGGTTGTAGTGATGTGTGATGATGATGATGTGGGATTCTGTCCGAAGGCAAGTCTTAGACGTGAAAGTCCTTAGGCAAGGAGAACCCATGGTGACTAGTACTGTATGAGATTATGATAACGTTCTATGGATGGGACCTACAGGTTAACATGGGATCCGACTCATGTGTCTTGACCGGAATCGAACCCGGGACCCATTGAACACAAGGCAAAGAGTGTGGGAAGAAAAAAGAAGCAAATATCGGAAATTAGCAAGGTCAGAGCAGTTCACTTCTGGCACATATTGGTGCTCGAACCCGTATCACTGAAACACATGCAGGCGCGAGTATGCACCTCAGTTGTTCTGTAGTTCAAGACCAAGTTACTAATGGGATACCAAGAGAGCAACCATGGTATTGACGTTGCCAGAAAGATCCTTGTTAATGAAACTTTACGTTGAACGATAATGCTGGTAAAATTTGTGAATATCTCCACGATAGGGGTTACGTTGTGGTCCATTACATAACGTGCGTTAAAAAAAATAGTGAGTATGTTTGAAGAGACCTGCATGTTAGTGTTGAGACCAGGAAGAGGTAGTAAGAGTGTAACACAGGAGGAAAATCTTTGAGTTTTACGTCCCATGATTATGCCAGCTAGGCTAAAGGAGACGGTGATGATGAAATAATGGCTGAAATGGTGGAATGATAAAAGTGGGAGGAAACTCACTCACACGGTGTTTGTCCACCACAAAGTTCACGTGGTGCTTGCTGGGATCGAACTAGGGACGCCAAGTACCAGAGGTGAACACTGCCACTGAGCCACCGCGGTCCCTAACACGGGAAGAAGTTCAAAATGTTCGTGGGGAAATCAATGCTGTCGTGGAGAAATCCGAGGGTAACAGTAGCGTAGTAGGTGCGAAGGCAGTGTCAAAACATCTGGACATGCCCTATGCAACTGTGTGGAAAGTTGTTCGCAAAGTGCTGCATGGGTATCCTTACAAGGTAACAATAAAACATTAGTTGCGTCCGCAGATGCCGATGCTCGTCCCGGAATTTTAAGGGGAGCTTCAGCCCAAAAGCTTCGCGTAAATTCCTCACTAACCACGGTGTATTAATTGCAGTGGCAATCAATGCAACGAGACCCACACGAGAGGTAACTACTGTCTTTCTTATCATTTAGCATCATTAGTGTCGTTTTTCTTCCAAGCTGAACTTACTTGGCGTCGTACAGCGCCACAATTATCTCTGGTAGCGAAAATTGGAACTAATTTTGTTTTCCACACCAATCGCTTCTGCATGTTCCCAAATATACTTCTACCAAGTTTGGTTGCATTCTGCCAAGTGGTTACGTCTCCAGAATTCTCTGAACAGCGATACTTATGTTATGATAATCTGGTATAATGTAGGCCGCAGTAAAGTAAACTTAACTTAAGTTTGCTTTATTTTCTAAAGAGTTCAAGAATGATCTGTTAAGTTTTCTTTATTTCTTTTTCTTCGAGGTTTTGCTTCCTTTTAAAAAACTTAGAGATACAAGAATGCTCTGTTAAGTTTTCTCTCTTTCTTTCTTTTCTTCGAGTTTCTGCTTCCTTTTAAAAAATTAGAGATACAAATTTTCAAACGCTTAATAATTCCTTTAAAGTTTATTCATCAATATATTTTATAAGAAAGATAATAAATAGCCTGGAAAATTGTGCTCTAGAATTAGTTTCAAAGATCAAATTATTCTTTCTAGTTTCAAAATACAAGTTCCTACTTTTGACAGCAATATCTATTTTACTTCATGCGTGATATCTTTCATCAAGAATTGTCAAACATAGAAACTGAAATATAGAAAAAACAACTTATATATATACTCTACGAAAGAAAGTGAGATTAACATGTGAGAAATATATGCAAACGAAAATTTAAAAATATAAAATAAACACTGAAATTTTCAGAAGCACGTTTTATTAAAAATCTGAATTAGCTTTGCTTGTTGACATCTACAATAATTACTGTAAAAGATAAGCAAAGATTTGTGCCTTGCAAATAATCGATCTTTGATTTTCGGTTTCAGTTGTGTACGTTGAGGTGTGTTCTAGAGAAGAAGGAAAAAGTAACTTTCTTTTATTCTTTCCCATGATTGTCCCACGGAAAGCTTAGAAAAGAAAGAAACCAAAAACAAGAAGTTGGAATTGAGTTGTATAAAATGGAATTTTTCATGGAACTCTGAATCCATTATATTTTCGAACAAACTGACGTCCATATAACAAAAAGATTTATTGTTAAAATAAACTTTTCATTTTTATTGGATAGAAGGTTGTCAGGAGAGCAAGACAGTAAAATATGAACTGAAAGTAAACTTCTTTTAAGAACACCTGTTAGTTTTCAAAGTTATACAAATATTAAAAGAATCCTTCTTTTAATGTCGCAATGTAAAATAGAATTTCAGTACTATATTATTACTTGACTATATACGTATATGTGTTTCACTAAACTAATATATTAACTGTAAATACAAAATTAAACAATTACATTCTAAATTCAAATTGTTATTTATCCAAAGTATTATCACACTACAAAGATATTTTTAACTCGTATTCTCAAATTCTCGTTTTTTTTTCCTTTTTTCTTTTCTGTATTTAACTAAAACTCCTCAAAATAACCATTAAGAGCACTCCACGTCTTCACTGTGGCAAATCTTTTACCACCGAGCCATTTTTTTCGAGTTTGGAAAGATAAAATAATACGATTAAGGTGTTTGAGGAAGCAATTCGAAATTTAACTCATTGATTTTGGCCATTGTGATAAGAGATGTGTGAACTGGTACAGTGTCTTCATGAAACAACACTTTCTTGATTTCATCACTCAAACACTGTAATAAGTTTGCACAGTACTCGCTGTTATTTGTTTCCCTTTCTAAAGATAACCAATGAAAATTATCCCACGTTCATTCCAAAAATCTGACATCATGACCTTCCCAGCAGGTTGAACTGTCTTTGCTTTCTTTGGTGCCAATTCTACTCTTTCAGTCTATTGTTTTGACTGTTCCTTGGTCTCCGAGTTGAAGTGATGGATCCATGTTTATGAATCGATACAAAAGCTCTGCTTTATTGCTGTGAAATAACGCCAAACACTCGATTGAAACATACGCACGACGCTGTTTTTGTTCTTTTGTGAGTAAACGCAGTTTTCTCATGTCGAGATTTTCAGTCAATATGTGATGTACAGTACTTACTGAAATGCCTACTATATCTGCTAGCGAGCACACTTTCAGTCGACGGTCATCTAATGCTACTTTGTGAATTTTCTTCATATTTGAGATGATCGCCTTATTTGGTCAAACAGTGCGTCTTTGCAGATCGTATAGCCTCATTTATACTCTGACATCCAATATTTTACTGTTCTACACGAAGAAGCAGATTCTTCCAGAGCAGAGTCTAACTTGGCTTTAATATTGGTTGGACTGAGACCTTTCAAATGAAAGTACTGTCTCACATAACGATAACCCATTTTTTTTTCATGTTTCCAATTTCACAAAGAACGTTCATTATTAATGGGTTCAAAAAAAAAAAAAAACTAAACAACGTAACGTCTTCAAACTTCAAACTTAAGCTTCATAAGGTTCGTACTTTCGATTATAGTAATGCTTTCCAAGCAACAACCGCCATCTATACGTCAGGTCAGGCACTTCTGAGACTACCCACGTACAAATCCTCAGCTTCAAGAATTCAAGGTGTTTGGAGTTTTACATAAATTGGTACGCTTCTTGAATTTGTAAAAATTGAGCAGAGTGAATTAGTTCATGCATTTGGAACCAACAAAACACTATCTGAAAACCTGTTACCTAATTGCGATCGTTATGCATTTTCCGTACGTCGGTTACTATTGAATTTTTAATTTCCTGAAAGTATTTATTCTCCCCCGATTTCTTATAGCTACATTACTCAAAGAATAAACACATTCGACGTTTACCCACTTTTTCTGCTACACACTGTGCAAGTTTATTGCAAAAACCAAATTTTGTTGAGCTATAAACTCATCAGCATCTCACTTGCGAACAAATACGTAATGTATATACTAGGGTGGAGTGAAAAGAGGCTATTTTTTTTTTTCGAAATTCGATTTTTGATAGGGGGCAAAAGTTGCATCATATCGTAATAATTTACCATGGAAAATTTCAATTCTATAAAATAATTTTTAGCCGGGGCGCAATGGGCCTTAAGTTTGTTAGATTTTGTGAATGAGTGAAAAGAGGCCAAACAAATTTTGTTTCTAAGTTTGGATTTGGATATGGGACAAAAGTTGCATCATATCATAGTACTTTACCACGGAAATTCCAATTCTCTAAAATATTTTTAGCCAGGACGCAATGGGCCTTAAGTTCGATAGATTTTGTAAATAAATACACTTTATTGTGTATTTGTGTAATTATTAGGCAGCTCTTTGCTTGAAGTAGACTGTAACTTGGTGTTAAGATTCATTGTCGTGTCCAGATGGATTTTTAAAGCTACCTAAGTTCATACTTTATGTTACAGGCTACATCAACCCAGAACTCACCACGAGGAGATGGGTGCTGTCGAGTTCCATCCCACCCACCCACAAACATTAGATTGAATGTTTCATAAGTTTCATTTACGTCTTCGCACAAAATACTGTGACTTTGTCTCAAAAGTAGGCATATATTTTCTCGAGTCAATTTTGCAACGAATAAGAAATCTCTCTCGCGTGCCCCACATACTGACGAAGAAGCTTCACTAACTATTTTCACTACTCTTTCCACTGCTTGCGTATAACATGGAAACTCAGGGATATCAACACGTGTATATTCTGAAGAACAAACTTCCTGCAATTTGTCATCTGTCACATGAGTCAGTATTGGTGGTTCTGTTACGTTACACTCATTCCAGTTTATCATTTCTGTGTAATTATTAGCCTCGAAGTTTAACACTGGCACTTGGAAGGAACGAATTTCGGAAGGTTTGCACTGTTTTCTGGATTGGAGTATTTTATCGGCAGCAAGGATTCGTGTAGCTGATCTGTCGTCACCAATCATGGCAATGAGAATGTTTTCAGGATTCGCATAAAATGCATTTCTGGAAATTTCTTTATTGATAGAAGTTTTGTATGGTTCTTGCAAATATCGCGAAAGTCTTATGGCCAAGAACAAATGTTTAGCTCCGTATTTGACAAGAGGTTTCAGTTTGATGTTGAACCGCACTGGTGCATATACTTTTACCACAAACTTTGCGAGAGTCTTGAGCTTCTCTGAAGGATTTGGCGTTGATATATATAGAGCCGTTGTTAACCAGTGAGCATGCGCAAGTTTTCCAGGTTTCTTATCTGCTAGTCTTTTATCACAGTCTCCTCTTATGACAGATTGGTATATTTCATACAAGTACCTTTGATCATAACTGAGATCACGCACATTTCGGAATGTAGGAAGTTCTGAAGAAATCTTTTCGAAGCTGCACACTGGATTTGTTTCACAATTCGCCATTGATCTTCCAATAGGACCAGAGAAAGTGTACGGACCAATAGTTACACCATCGATTTCTTTTAGTAAATGACGAAGTGGTAATTCAATGAAATGTAATAAACATATGCACCATTGCAAGGGCCTCCCTAAATGATTTTCGAATAGTCTAATCACTCCTCCTTTTGACTCAACATTAGTATTTGTGCCATCGCAGCCAATAGCTACCACATCTGATAGGTCCACATTATTTTATTGTAATTCGCGGCAGATTGAACTAGCAATATTCTTTGCTGATGCTGATCCGATCAAGGAGGCATGGCCGAGAAATTTGTTACCCGGTTCTTCAAGGATACAATAATGTTCTTCCATCTTCATATCTCTGTGACTTCCGGACATCACGAGTGTTTGGTCTTTCTTCCCATCAAAATAGATAGCACGAGGTTTCACTTTATTAACAGTCTCTTTAGTCCTTACACTTTTACAATGTTTCGCAACCTCTCTTTGAGTTTTACTTCTATCAATTATGTTTTGCGGATGCTCTGGACTCACAATATTAAAATCTTACAAAATTGCAGTAGCAATTGCTGCAATTTTTCTTCCAGTCACGCCGGTTTTTTCCTTCAATTTTGCTAATGATGGGAGGGATTTTTTCATTTTGGTGCTTCCAATCTGTGATTGCTTTCTTGACTTCTTCAAAGGATATTTCCAACTAAAATCAGGATCTCCTCCAGCTTCAGCGTGTTCTTTATTGCCTTCCTTTCTTGTTTCTGAAGACGACGAGGAGTCTGAAAATTCGGTAATGGAACTGGTACTGGATTGGTTGAAAGCTTCACCGTAAGATCGCTTTTTGGCTTTCCTTTCTTCTCTTTTCATCAATTTCTTTGCCCATGTAACATCAATACCACCGATTAACATTTTTCCACTTGTCCTTTGGTCTGATAAAATCGCTCTTTCCAATTCAGGCACTTTGAGTTTCCTGTCACAATGACACATCGTGAAATCTGAACACTTACACGCTGCTATATCAAACAATTTATTGCCCTGCTCTTTCAATTCTTGTAATTTATTTATTCTTTCATGCTCCCTTTTACTGCCCATTTTGAAAATATTTTTCAGTTTTTTGTGGTAACTATTGATCATTATTGATGTACGGCGGTGCGAAACAACAGGAATTGAAGCACGTTTCCAAATGTTTTCCACCTTTTCTGCTACCTTCCTGGAAATCAAATTCTCTGCTGGTTCTTCACTTCCGCCCCCCTTCAGCTGCTGACGCGTAAATAAATAACATACCATAACGTCTTTATAAGTTGGAAGCATTCTCAAATTGAGATCCTTGGCACTACAAAACATCTCTTCTGCTCTTGAAACATTCTTCCTGGTTGATTTAGCCATCTTTCTTCTTTAGAGCACAAAACAAAACCACCAGATGATAGGCACTAACACAGCACTGGATAATGAACCCACCAGTAACTACAAATGCACAAAATTGATCAGATCACTAATGCAACAACACGCCGCTAACCAGACACGTGTCCCGTGCACTTGCACTCGTACAACACTCTGATAACAATCATCAGGCTGCCAAACAGTTGCCCAAGACTTTAGCACCTGAACGAGCGCGCGCCCTGATTTCGTTCTTTACCCTCTTATCTCCACCCACCAAACTTTTATACTAGTGACTTAATACTGCCAACAAGTTCAATATAGGATATCAGAAAAAGGATATTACTAAATAACAAAAAGCTTCTTTAGCTTCTGTATGACAAACTAGCAACATGCTTAGAGTTCATCATTCTTTGCCTTATTATTCCCAAATTTCAGAGCCATTGCGCCCCGCCTAAAATAATTTTAGAGAATTAAAAATTCTTGTCGTTATCTATTGACGCAGCATGCATCTTTTTCCCTATATCCACAATATAAATTACATTCTAATTCCAGCGAGGATTTGACAAATAGTTATACAGTAAATGAAATTTGATTTACAAAATCTCAAATTTAAGGCCCCTTGCGCCCCGGCTAAAAATTATTTTAGAGAATTGAAATTTTCTATGGTAAAGTACTACGATATGATGCAACGTTCGCCCCCTATCCAAATTCGAATTTCGAAAAAAAAATTCACTTCACCCTAGTATATACTTTCAGAAGCCAAGGTAAATGTTTTCAAACAACTTTAAAATTCTTGAAGTATTCAACGAGTTAAGCCATTATTTCCGTAGAAGGAGTTCATTCAATTTAAAACAGAAGCATACCATATACAGGGTGTTTCAAAACAACACCGACAACGTGTCAGAGGTGATTCCTGACACCAAGATAAGACTAAAAGTATAGACTAACTTGGGTGCACAAATGCTTCCTTTCGGAGTTATGGGCTGCCGAAAACATGAAAAAATGAACTTTAAAGGTCCATAGTTCCAAAACTATGGGACTTACCGTAGTCAGGTCAAGACTTCACTTAGGAACTAGTATGTGTCCTATCCAAATATCCATGTTTCAGAATCCTGTGGTACTTCCTAAACAATTTTTATAGAGGCAGTTGGAAAGTACTTCAAAAGATATGACCGTAGCCAAATTCCCTCTATAAAAATTGCTTCGTAAGCACCTTAGGAATCTGAAACATGTATTTTTGGATAGGGCACATATTAGTTCCCCAGTGAAGTCTTGACCCGACTACGGTAGGTCCCATAGTTTTGGAGCTATGGACCTTTAAAGTTCATTTTTTCATGTTTTCAACAGCCTATAACTCCGAAAGGAAGCATTTGTGCACCCAAGATGGTCTATACTTTTTGTCTTACCTTGGTGTCAGGAATCACCTCCCAAACGTTGTCGGTGTTGTTTTGAAACACCCTGTATAATGGAGCTTAGACAGAAAAAACGGCATAGGAAACATGAAAATGTTTTTTCGAAACAAAAATTAAAATCACTGCCTTCAGAAAGCATTTCTCACAAAGCTACATCATGACACGACGTTCAGCTCGGTGAAAACACACAGCTTTTGATGTAATTTAAGAAAATGAACACGTTTTTAGTATACTATTGCTCAAGAACATGATTAATCAAAGATGACTTCATTTATAAACTTGGTCATCAATTTAAGTTATCATTGTACACGACGACGAGCGAAATGTAAATTGAACTCGTAAGAACTTCGACCATCCAACATCATGAAAATAAAATAAATCTGACCTAAGATGTAGATATGGATTTATACATGACTACAGTTGAACTTTTTTTCATAAATGCTTTTACTTGAGAAAAATGACTTAATTACAAGCGAATTATTATTATTATTATTATTACGGAAGTTTTATTTATCAGCACATAATAATGAACAGCCACCCAGTTGATTTGATTGTGCAATCATAAACCACTGTTGATTTCCCATCTAATTCATGTAGTTGTCAACGGATTCTGTGGTGGGCAATTTATTTCTTTTTTATTAGTAATAAAATAAAATAATATGTATTGTTCAATAATGAAATCAATACACATACTTAAAAGTCTAAATGCAATTTTCATAAATATTTGTATTCATATCATACATATTCATATATGAACATATATATGCATGTTTATGAAAATTGAAACACTAAGGAAGACATAATTTCGGAATTGTGCAACACATCTAAACTTCAAAAAGGCTTGTATATTCAGGGATGTATGTGGCCAAGCATTGTTCTCCTAAAATGAATTATGAACAGTTGTCTTAAAAAATAATTTCACCTCGGCCTCTAAAACTTATCTGGTGTGACGATCATTTATGAGGTTGCCCTAAGTACACAGTAGTTAAATCTCGTGTTGCACCCAATTGTACTTCATACCATCCTTCCTGTCGTTCGACAATATACGCAGGAAGATTACGATCACCAATGTAGCGTATACAATCAAAAGTGTAGGAAAGATTTGAGTGGAATTTGTTCGAAAACATGACTGTATACCAACTAGCATACCAGTGACAGTGTTTGCTAACGCATTCTAGCCTGAGGATTTGCGGTTATGTGTCAATGCAATACCACATAGAGCCATGATGTCAATTCAGAGTTCAGCAGACGCCGTGATCTGTGATTACAGTCAAATCCATACCTATCTCAAAATCAAGGCTATACTGTACATGATATAACTATGAGACCAAGATTTTTGTCATCTCATAGTGCAATCATATTGCATGATGCTCTGCCCAGTAGTCATTACGTATCATTTTCTTTTGTCCATTGCTTCTACAGACGTATGACTGTCGTGGCGAAGTGCCCTGTACGCATAACAATTTCGCGGTATGAGAAGCCATCTTGCGGTGGGCTAATCACAAAATCCCTCTCTAAGGTAGTAGTCTGTTAATAGTATGTCTTTTGACTCGACGAAGGATGATGACACTTGTTTATACATGTCGTCTTCGCTTCCTGCAGTTTTAGCTGGATAGATTATGTGTGGGCCAGAAACAGTACTCTTGATAGTGGTCTAGATGCTCTGTAAACCGATCGCGGTGCTACTTCGATTAGTGAAGCGAGAGCGCTGCTTAAGGACCGAGGCATAATCCATCCAACTGAAATTGCAATCATTCGTAAATACATGCCGTACAAATTCTGTGAGTTTGGAAGCTTTCCCGTCATTCTTCTTTCTTGACGTTGAAACCAGGATTTCTTGACACTACATGATTGACATTAAAAATACAATACGAAGATGGTCAAGGTCAAGGAAAAGTGGCCTAGAGCAAATGTGGCAAACATAGGATTACAATTACCACTTCTATACTGTGTGAAACGGTGTGACAAAAGCGTACAGTAGCAGAAGATTAAGGGTCAGTAACTCTTAGGTTTATGATCCAGTACGACTGTGACACGATAATACGTAGACAGGTTCAGATCTTTGTTGTCCTTCGGGGTCTGCTAGACGTTGAGTTGACGAAAATTAACTGTAGCTTGAGAGGTCTCTGATGTAGTTCATTCGTGGAACAGTATTATCCAATCTGGGAAAGTCCCGTGAATGTACTAGCCAGGAAATGCAGGACGTTACGTCCCATACAGTTGAACACCATTCTCTTAGAAAGTAGTTCCATGCAGGATCTGCAGTAAAGGTTCATAACCAGTTTCAACCTTATTGATGCATGGTTTGCTGGGCAAAGTCCTTTCAGTGAGTATTAGACGCGACTGGGCACGAAATCCACAATTGTCCCATATATAATGCCCAGTGTGACCATTCAAAATGCAATCATCATGTAACCTGTTGTCACGGCTCTGTAGGACATACGGCCATCATCATCCTGCAGTCAGAAGTAAAATTCTTCCGATAAGAGGACGTTGTAAATTTGGCTTTCCATGCTAGATGTTCGCTGTATCTTTTCAATCTAACTGGATAATTAATTAATAATTCCATCATAGACTTCTCTTGAGTTACTTAAGTTCAGACAAGGAGTGACAGATTGGTTATTCATGAACAATTAGCTCCCTTATTCGAGTGATTATTTCGAACAAGAATTAGTAAAGGCATTACCTTAAGAACGTACAGAAACATAATGAAACTGAATGTAGACTTCTCTTGGCTGAATGAGTTCCAAAAAAGGTATAATAGATTGCTAGTTGGTTGTTCAAAAGCTAAAAGTACTTTTAGTTGATTATATTCCATTTTCTTTCTCTACAAGGATTAAAGCAGTTCATACGCCTTACACTAAGTGAAATTTGTGAGTAAATAATAGGAAACCTGTTTCCATTCCCTTGAGTCCAAGAAGCCATATGGTATGTAGTGTTAATTGACCAAAATTATATTTTTCTTCCTTGTTTTCTTATATTTTTATTTTCAACAAGAACAACAAGGATTTGTACGCGTTGTAATAAGAACTAGTGAAAATTCATTATAACTTGCCGTGTAGACTCTTCTTAATCCCTTGAATCCAATGAACTATACATGATAGGTTATGGTGGTTGATCTTTGAAAGTTATCACTACAATGTAGACTGCTGTCAGTTCTACAAATATATGTTAAATGTTGTGTTTTGATTATTGAAAAAGTGAAATGAAATCTTTGAGTTTTACGTCCCACCCTTATTCCGTGTAGGCTAAAGGAGACGGTGATGATGAGAAATGAATGAAATGGTGGAATGAAGAAAGTGGGAGGAAACAGGAGAACCCCGAGAAAACCCACGAGCATGGGTTTGATTATTGAAAATGGGGTCTTTTCGTTGTATTTTTCTGTAACAAAAATCAAAATATACTACTTCATACATATTCCAAGACTTGAATGTAGCTCCTAGTGAAGAAATTTTAGTTCCTTAATCCATAAAACTTAGTGGTAGATGGTACTGATTAGAAAGTTATATCACTTTTTAAAAAGTCGTTAAATTCATAAGTGATAATATTATGAAAATCAAAGGACGACCTTTCGCGTTTAAATGGCCGTTTATTCGTTTCTGCTGCCTATTAGAGTTATTATTCCACTTATCTTCGAATGCTTTCGAGAAAAATTATAAGGCTAGAATTTACGATACCGACACTTGTTTTAAGATTTTACCTTGAGTCTCCTCCTTCTACATAAAAAAACTGTAAATATGCATAATTCTGATGTTGATATATATTACCTATCTAACGAGTTTGTGCATTTGTTTTGTGGATTCGCTGTTGTATTTATATGATGCTGTTGGTTAGAGGAGGTAAGAGTGGTTTCCTGTATTACTTTACAGGGTAGGCAGAACATAAGAGCCCTAAAAGTGGATATACAACTCACTTATTTGATTGGTTTGTTGTGTTATAATATTGCTAAAGTGATTTGAAGCAGAAAAAAAACATATAAAGTAATGCATATCAATATTAGAAGTACAAGATATAAACTGTTAAAACATTGAAGAAAAGAAATACAAAACTGATTTCGTATTGCATTTAATTAAACAACAAAACGAGCTATTTGTATGGTAAACAGAAATGTGAAAACTATTATTAAAATTGGTTTACTTAATTCAACCACACTATTCAAAGTATATGCATAAACCCACACTAGACTAGTGAAGTAGACAAGGTGCTGACGCGCTTAAGCTCATTTCTCTTAGTATAGTGATACCGGAAAGTGATTAAGCTAATATGCAATATATTTCATTTATGTTCCAGATAAGAGGATTTTTCTTGTAATTTATCGCAAGTGCTGTTCCGTCATGTTAAAAAAACTTACTTCTCAGAAGCGCCCTTCTACCCTACATAAGATTTCAACAAATTGATTATGTATTATTCTTCTTATTTTGGGGGGAGGGACTCTTTCTCGTCAGCATGTACATCAAAATGTATTGTCTGCATGTGCGAGTACAGATCATTAAAAAAAAACAGAATCTCAAGTTTTTTTAAAAAAAATTATTGAGCTCCTACTTAGCCGGCATGTTAACCAACGCGACTTAGTATTCGTAGTACGTTGTCCCTGGTTCTATTCCCAATTGGATCACCAATATATTCTAGTGTTGACCCGCTCAATGGTAGAGCCCTTACCTCCGGTGCGTGGAGTTCCTAGTTCGATCCGCGGCCAAGTAAGTTTATAGTGGACAACATCGTGTTGGTGGGTTTCCTTGGAGTACTCCCTGTACTCTCTTTCCTCTCACAATCTCACTCCACCAATTCTTCCATAATCATTTACTTGTCTCAATCATCCATCTCCCTTAGTCTAACGGGCATAATCGTGAGCCATTAAACTGAAAGATTTAATTTCATTTCAATTTCTAGTATTGACCCTTTATTCTGTACGGCTGTGGTGACTCAATGGTAGAAACCTCACCTCTGGTGCGTGCGATTCCTGGTTTGATCCCAGCTCGTGCCAATTGGACCTTATGATGAACAACTATCATTGCATCAGATTCTCCCGTTTCTTCTTACTTTCTTCATTCCATCATTTCGTTCATTAATGTAATCGTCTTTTTTAATCTTCAAGACATAACGTGGGACGTAAAACTGAGATTTCATCTCGTTTTATGTTTTCATCATCATGAGACAATTGAGGAATTACGTGAATTAAGAAGCAGCAAACTCAGGTTCAGAAAGTTAGAAATAATGACATCTGGAAGCTGATGCGCTGATCATACATCACCCAGTTAAACATGTTACATCTGGCTAGCCATAATCCTTCATAAATTGTAGCAGCAGTAAAATTAATGATTCTTTCTAATTTCATCAGTATATCAAACCTGTGTGTTTAAAAAAAATCTGAAAAGAGTATGACTTGTCAGTCATCAGTCTCCTTTACAATTTGGCTCACCTCTGTATACTGAAACAAAACACTCAACATGAGTCGATATACTATATGTATGTATGTATTCAGCTCAAAATAAGTATGTACACGACTGCTTTCATTAAATTTGATTTGGTTCTGTAATCCCTTTTGATTTTCATGAAAGCGTACGCGCCTTTGGCGTGGGAGGCTGTTTTCGATTCCCGTTGGTCCAGTCTCATACAGCCTCGCTACTAAAATAGACGCTAAACTTAAATAAATTTTAATTTAAAAACTGCATATAAAAGGCACCTCAAGTAAAAATCAGTACCTCTGGCAACACTGCCATGTGGGTTACGTCACTCATAAACAAGGACATTAGTAGTTTGCAGCTTTGCCGTATGCACATATAAACCAAACGATTCTTTATTTTTAGCTAAATTTGGCACATATATTTTAAGACGATATTGATGGAAAGATGAGTTTAGTTTAGTTGCTCCGATACGATATATTTCCAGTCATTTGAGCAGTTAACACTCATCCTTGCTTTGCATAAGATCTGGTTTCTATTCTCGTCGAGGCATATGTAGTTCTACCCCACTTTAAGTTGTATGACATGCTCATGTCTCGTATGGTCTTAGTGCAGAAACAGTGTTACACTACAAGAGAGAAACAAAGCAAACATGATTAATACAGTTAAAGAAAAGTTTACTCAAGTTTGACTACCGCAAGTGTAGCAATATATTTTAACGATTTTTTTTTCGGGAATTTCAATTTGTAATATTTAATTTTACATTAATTCCAATTAAATTGAACCCAGTATCATATAAAAATTATTTTACTTTAGTAGAATGTACAAGTGTTTGCTGACAGAAGATTATTGTACTAAAGACAAATGAAATATAAAATGTAACTAGAGAGGCGTAAGTACTGGTTTAACCGTTTATATGGCCTTTAAGTTATACATACGAACAATAACTGCGGTGATGGTTTAATAGGTATTATTGCTTTCATACAACTTCCATGTGCGTGACGTGTGGATCACTTCTTTAGATAGTTGTAATATTTGTCAACAGAGGACAGTCAAATTCAATACTGCAAAAGCTTTATTTCCCGAGTGTCGTGAAACTTTGGTTTATTTTGTGATTTCTTTGCCTTCAGAAAGACGTTCAAATTTAACTGCTGCTAATTACTCCTAATTATTCCTAATTATAATTGACTATATTACAGACAGTGTTGCTCACTACAACACCTATTTTACTGGCCATGTTGCTTGAACGTAACATACTAATTTCTTTTAATCCAAAATACAAATAGTGTTTAACAAATTGCGAGATCATGGTTAGGAAGACGTTTTCAACCATACAAAAAAAATAAATAAATAAATAAAAAATAAAAAAAATAAAATAAAATAAAATAAAATCGGAAATTTCTGAATGCTTTCTAAATAAAGGGTTTGAAGTTATTCCTACAAAGGTTCACCTTATTCATGCTTTGAGGCAGAAAATTTCTTTCTCATTAAACCTTAATTACGATGCATCGTCCAAAATTTAACAACGTAAGTCTTCTGTCAATGGTATATGCATTGGATCACTTATGATCAATGTTTAACATTATTTAGCCGCTAGTAACGGATAGACATAATTAACACATGAATCAGAAAGTAGCTTCTTGTCTTAGGTGGACTCTTATGAATATGGAACATATATATGTATAACGTACGCAAAGCACACAGAAGCTCACACTGGAAAAGAAAGAAAAGCAGCTTGTTAACGGTACCTCAGTATCGAAGCGATCTACATTTTGTGTGCAAATCAGTTTTTTTTTTAACTAATATGATTAATAGTTACAGCTTGTGTCTGTGTGTGTATTTATTTGTTTCTCTCTAGATGAGCTCATACGCAATTTATTTTTCTTTTTTTTTTAAATAGACAAAAAACAAAGTTGATTTCTGTATTTGATTTGGTTTTGTTAGAATTGCAAGCAACTTAAGTGTTTCTATCATCCTCCTAATTCAAATTAAACGAAACTATTTGGGAGAAATATATTTTTAATCAAGTTTCTTTACATCATTGTTTCTTGATAGAGATGCAAGGGTATGTAAAAAAAAAAAAAAACTATTTTTATGAAGAAAGAAAAAGAAAACAAAGTTTTTCCGATGGCTTTTTGTGTGCGAAATTTTGGGCTGTTTTGAACATTTCAACTTTGATGAAGGAATAATAATATGTTTCACTATTCTTTTACCATTATAACACAAAAAAAAGTCACACAAAATGAAAGTTCTGTGCGCCGTACACCAGGGCATGGATTTAATGTATTCTATTTGTTACACAGAATCCAAATTTCGAAACTCCAGGACGATCGATCGTGTCAATTTTCTTTTATGGGCGAAAAAATTTAGCGATTTTGCATAGGGAAGATACACGTAACACACCCATGAAAAGAAAAAGACAAAAAAGTTCTGTGCAGTGTACCCTAAGGTATGTATTTTGATGTAGATAGATTGTAAATAGATTCGATGTATTTTGTTACACAGAATCCAAATTTCAAAACTCCAGGCGATTGATCGTGTCAATTTTGTTTTACGGACGAAAAACGTATGTGCTATCTTACGTATCAAAGTTTGCTCAAGTTTTTCGTTCATAAAACAAAATTGACAAGTTCAATCGTCCTGGAGTTTCGAAATTTGGATTCTGAGTACCAAAATACATCGAATCCACACCCTAGGGTCCACTACACAGGACTTTGTTTTTTTATATGGCTGTCTTACGTGTATTCTCCCTATGTAAAATTGCTAAAGTTTTTCGGCCATAAAAAAGTTGACACGGTCAATTGTGTTAGGGTTTCAAAATTTGTATTTTGAGTAACAAAATACAACGAAGCCATACCCTGGGGTCCAGGGTACGGAACTTTGTGTGTGTGTGTGTGTGTGGTGTAATTACTGCATTCTAAAGACAAAAAAATATGTATATGTATGGAAAGTTCATAATCAAAGATATAATCGATAACTTGATAGGAATGAAAAAAGCAAATCAGTCGTGCAATAAGTTTTCAAGTTTGAACAAATTGTTTGTAGAGCTGAGTCATGTTCAACAACAAGAATATTTTAGTGACAATTTACTAGTGTCATGTTCTGAAAATGTAGTAGTTAGTGAATGAAAATTATTATTTAGAATTTATGCATAAACCGAAACTTACGTTAATAACTTTCTTGGAGTTAAGGACACATTTTAGGTAGAGGGACTCGAACAAGTATATCTATCTATATGCATAACATTCATTGAAGCAGTTAAAATTTGAGGGGGAGAAGATTAAGAACGCTATACCGAAGTTTCCATTTCAAATATCACGTCGCCTAAAAAGTATTGATCCTTTTGCGCAAGAGTCGGTGTTAGCATCCCAAAACTCAGGGTGTATGACTTCCAACAGGCCAGACCTAATATCATTTGACAGCTGGCAGTTGAAGTAAGTTGATGTTCAGAAAGTGTTGGAATTTTTATCATCAGACTTAAAGTATTGTGCCTTGAAGATGAATGAATTTTCTGCAAAACTGAGCTAAAATTTACAATTTTATTTCGATAAAGTTCCAAATGCTGTGCAGGCCCGTGAGGAAATTTGTGCTGTTTGTAGGCAAGAAACGTTATCACAAACATAAGAAAAAAAAGTTCAGTCGGTTTTGTTCTGGAAATTTCAATGTCCAAGGTGCTCCTCTCAGTGAATGAAAAATCACAGCAAAAGTGGATGGTGTTTTGACAAAAGTCGAACAAGACTAGCATATAAGTAGTCATCACCATTGACCACTCCTAAACAGCGTAAAAGCATTTGGATAAAGCTGGCTACGAAAAGAAGCTTGAGTTTGGATGCCACACAATCTAAGTCAAGAACATTTACTTAATCGAATTTCCATCTGTAAATCTCTGGCGCGTATACTTCACTTTTAAAGCGGTTGATCTGAGTGATGAAAAGTTAATAACCTGCGATAAAGATCGCGACCAACGCAAGGAGAAGTTCGACAATGTGTGGCAAAGCCTACACTGACATCCAAGAAGGTTATGTTATTAGTTTGGTAGATGGAATTCGAAAGGCGTTGTACATCACGAGCTGCTGTCTCCGGCCAGAACGATTGGACCTGTACTGTGGACAATACGCTGCTGAAGTCGTTTGCTATGAATTTTACTCGGCGCAGCCATATAGGTTACAAACAATCTATTGCTAGGGTGGTTGTTAAGGCAGTTTCAATGGCGTTGTATGTTGCACCTATGAGTCTTGTGAAAGACGAACTTAAAATTATGAAGAAAAAAAAAGGAGAAATTTTTCACGAATAGCAGTGAATATACAGTATTTCACGAATAGCAGTGAATATACAGTATTTACTCTATGCGTATAGGAAGCCTAGATTTATCATAATAAGAAACAAAACTACTCTCCATTTGAATTATTGCTATCGCCAATAACTTGCTGGACAACAAGTGAGTGAGAATCCCAAGCATGTACACGAGCGCCCCTTCATAATAATTTTAGATTGAGTTTAATTAAAATTATTGAAAATTGTTATGCTATATACTTTTGACATATTCTTTTTCTTTTTTTATCTTCAGTGAAAATGTTTATTATGGAAGAAAAACTTGATTTTTTAAAAAAATTAGTGATCAGACATTCGAAGCAAAGGAGTACAGCGCTAAAATAACGAATACATTTTAGAATATACAGTTACGAATACTTGATCTTAGAAACTTATCATCTCTTCGTGGAAATAATTTCCTAATTTATTCTTCATTCTTTTGTTAGCGGGTGTCCATTCCCTGCTGGGCACTGGTCAAGTTGAAATGCGTCACCAGAAATAATTATTTAAAAGGTATAACTCTAGCTATCCTATATAATATCCTAATGTTCTCTGAATTATTTTCTTTGCGTCTGCCAAAAACGGCGTACAGATTTGTAACATGCCAGCATATACATGTATTAAAACTTATAAGGAAAACACGAACCAACTTACGCTTGGCGGTCACTTTACGTTAACATTACATCTATGATTGAATCGAATTGAATTGAATTTTATTGCGTTCAATGACCATTTACATTGGCTGATTGCCATATGGTGTAGAACATGTCAATGATACTATACAAAATATATATTCATATTATTGTAAAAACATAACTACTTTTACAATATCTTCTAGGTGATAGAAAAACATGACAAAATGTGGTTTCCTTGGAAAGATTATTAAGATACATCACTCACTCATACAACATTTTCTTTTTTTACAAAGTAGAAATAATATAATTTGTACAAGAATTACATTTACGGCTTAGCAGAACCTAGATCAGTTTGCAAGTATTTCTCCACACTATAAAAGCAGTGGTATAACAACAGAGTACGTACTGACGTTTTGAAACTTTCATGTTTGGAAAGAGATTTAATTTGAATAGGCAAAGAGTTAAAGAGAAGTATACCTTTGTATGCAATTGTTTTCGAGAACAAAGTGGTATTATGAAGAGGATTTTGGAGATGTGACTAAGTTCTCGTATTATATCCATGGTTATCTGAATTCTTTTTGTACAGTTCTTGTTTCTTGTGGACCAAAAGTAACGACCATGATTAAGGGTAGCTTGAAGCTCAAGCGCATGTAAGGAGCATCTGTAGAGAGCAGGTGGATCAGTGAAGTTGGGTATGAGTGGAAGGAAAGACAGGTACGAAAAGCGCTAGTAATTACTACAAATGGATTTGAATTTCAATTTCTTAGTAACCATGACCCATTTTTAACGCTGTTTCTATGTTCTCCCTCAACATAAATAATTTTCTTGCACGGAACTGTTTTCGTACATTAGACATAAGTTTTTTTTTTTTTTTTAAATGATCCCGTATTTTTCATGCGTACTTTGCGTAGATCGATAGGATGGAGCAATTATATTTTATGTCAAACGAGATGAGACAAATTAACAAATCCGGTTTAAACTTTACTATATTGCCTGTACTATACTCTTACCAACATTCATATGCGGTTAGATACGGTTAGGTTAGCTTGTGCTTATTTAAATACGGTTGTCTTACATATATATATATATAACGCCGATTTGCCAATTTTAAAATCATCCATTGCCTACAAATCTCAATTGTATCGAGAGTTTCAAATTTTTACACATGTATGTAACCACAAGGATAAAATTGTTATCGAACACTGGGAGGATCGGAAAGAGCGGAGGCAGGCGAGTATCACACTCCATGCTGGGGCAGGCACTGTTCGAAGATTATAATATGCCTTTAAAACGTGTGATTCACTTATAATTATCAGTTTACTAAGAAACGATTTTACAGTGTTCTGAGTATTAATATATATTAAACAGCGAAATTAGCCTAAAAATGTCACAAACAAACAAAAAAAGATAGAGTAAGAGAGCTTTTGCTAAAAAATATGTGTATTTTAATTTCTTTCTGGCAGATATCTGTTCGCCCAATAAATAATTAATCA
This sequence comes from Thermobia domestica, assembly GCF_964235325.1. Lineage (NCBI taxonomy): Eukaryota > Metazoa > Arthropoda > Insecta > Zygentoma > Lepismatidae > Thermobia > Thermobia domestica. The sequence goes on from NC_137464.1 coordinate 150,402,826, forward strand.
TTACATGGCTTGTTGTACAGTGTGGCTTTATTTTTGTTTCTCTTTAATATATTATAGGGGAGAATGGGTCTGGTTGGCAAACTTTTCATTCTTTATTTTTTATGAGCAGAGGTTGCACTGTATTGCAATGTAATGGATGTGTACGGACAGACCAATGTTTCCTCTCATAAATTCAATTTTTGTTTTTGTTCTGTTGCTTACAGTTTTCGAGAAATAAAGTTTTCTTTTTCTTAAAGTGGAGTATGCCAACCGACCCCTAGTAAGGGGCTAGTTGGCTGATATTGTGGGGCTAGTTGGCATACTTTTTAAATATAGCAAAACACAAACAAAAATTGGATTGATTAGAAATAAACGTTATTTTTCTAAATTCTATTATATATATTACAATGAAGTAGGCTATTTGAAGGTTGAAATGACTTTTATTCACAACATTTAAAAGAATCAGCATTATAAAATATGAAAATTTCTTTCTAGCTTGGTTGTCATGACATTGAAAGTTACAAGATTATCAAACCACATCAGTTTTAATATGATTTAGTGTAGCTTAATTCTTCATATTATTTCAAAATGTAATTAAAATAATTGAACTATCAAGAAACGTAGTTTATTTCCCGTTGTTCACAAAGTAGCTAAGAGAAACCAAAATATGTCTTAGCTGAGTTATCGAGAAATGCAGTTTATTTCCTACTTTCCAGAAAGTAAGAAAAAGCAATAGCTAGGCTTCTATTTTTGTAACAAAAGAGCACATACAAAATATTCTTGATCCTCAGAATTAGGCCTATTCAGAAAATTCAGAGTCCGGTATACAGTCTTATCTCGATTTCTAAATTTTGACAGTAATCCAATACGTGCATGCTATTCTATAACATTGAAGCAAAAGATTGGTAGAACTGTAGCAACATAACAATAAAAGAAACAATGAAACAATAAAAGTAAATTGAAATAAAATTCCACACGGGGTTGTTTGGCGTACTTGCCAACCAACACCAAATGCTATACGCCAACTAACCCCAAGCCGATTTTGTGCAACAGTCGTAATTGAGCTCCTCCGTGGCTAAGCAGTTAGCGTACGCGCCTTTGGCGTGGGAGATCCAGGTTCGATTCCCGGCGGGAGCTCATGTGGTTCGGATTCCACGTTAATCAGTAGGTCAGCGTCTCATATAGCCTCGCTGCTAAACGGGACGTTAAACTCAAAATCAATTCAACTCAAAGTCGTAATTACTCAGCAACTGTTTTTTATTTACGTTTTATTGTTTGAATATCTATAAAAACTAAGTTCAGATCTAACTAATGCTATATTACTTACCTCTGCACTCCAAGTAGTGATGATTCTGTGATGTTGTAACGGAGAACTGAAAAAAAAAAAAATACTTCAGACTGGCAAAAACACTCTTTATCTAATAGACGCCATAATCCGCAAGTTACAAATTCCATATGAAGGTGGCAGCTGCATCCATAGGTCGCTCTTTTATGACAGCAGCAACAGCTCATTATGTTAATTAATGAAGGAGTTATATGCAGTTTATCAACCATCGACTGCTGCCAACTAGCCCCGGTTTCCCCTATAGTACAATATTTCTTATTTCATTCTTGGAAAACAAAAATCATAACCAAACAAAACAAAAACAAAAAGAAAACATTGCATGTACCTCTTAAACTGTTATGGTTATATCCGGAAACGAAACAAATCCATTTTTAGAAGCGAGACCATGTAAGCATCTTCATATAACCCGCTAAAAGCTGTTTTTTTTTTTTTTTTTTTTGTAACTAGCTAGCTGAACAGGAAGCGGAAATGACATTTTCTTCACCAGCATATAAGCGCGAGTGCACCTAGTAAGTTAAAAAAAAAATGGCTGTAATTGGCCAACAAAAAAGGGTGTCGTATACCGTGCTGACAACTCAAAATTAAATACATGTTTAACTACCTGTTAGAAATTAAGGCACCTTGCCTGGGAGGTTTTAATGTATCCGTTGTATTAGCTCGGACCTGGTACCGTCAGGCAGTCATTTGTTTCCCCGATGGTGTTAAGTTAGTTTGAAAAAAAAAGTGAAATATTTCAGTTTAACTTCCCACGATTATACCATTTAGGCTAAGGGGAATGGATAATTAAGGCAACATGAGCAAATGCCTGTATTTCTTTTTCGTCTCATCGTGGGGAGATTTAGTTTCCGGACAGAGAGTATTGTTAGCTTAAATTCATTGAACACCATTTACGAGGACGATAGTTCTGAAGTTTTGAAGAAGTGAGCACGGACTTCATAACGTCTTTGTTTCACTTTCCCCTTAGTTCTACCACCATGAGATCTTTAGGCCGGCCGTATATTGAACAGAGGACAGGATAGCCGAGCAATTGAGTACTGTGAGCAGTGGAACAAAGCGTCTTATAATATGTTAGCGTAGCACGTGCTAGGCTAAAACCTCTGCAACGTTGTGATTAATTCACTGAGGCCTCTCCCTCCACGTTCTCTCCTACCACCCTCTGTCTCGGCTTGGCTAAGCTTACTCGTGTCAATGTGCAGCCGATCTTATGTTCGCCTGTTGGAGACAAGTTATTGCTGTAGATGGAGAAAACTTATCATTATTCAGATAATCTTACTTCATCTTAACAGCTTTGTCTTTAAAAGGTCAAAATCAGACAGAACGTTCTTGGGTATTTTACATAAGTATAAAAAGGTTACCTGTTAAATTTTGTAACATAATAAGTGCTACGTTGTAATTTTCGCATTAAAATTATATCACAAACAATTTTTCTTTGCTATTTTGTGGTTATACTGTTCCTTCCATTCGCTAGTATTTTGTGGAAGAGAATGATGGTAATCAGAAATATATCAAAATTAGATATTCTACTATCTAAATGCTTAATAGGTACGGCGTATTTTAAAAGCGATGTACGTATGGTGAGATTCTTGTCCGTCTGTCATAAAAAAAATGACACAAAAATCTTAGTTGTGTTTTTTAATACATGCATCAGTTGAAATAACCTCAGTCACGTATAAATATTACTACATAAAACTCCAACCTTACCAGTTAGAAATTGGCTGTAACCTCTTATTAGATTTTATGTTCCAACACACCCAAATGACTGCGTGTAGACTGTTTTAATATCAGTTCTGGTGTTTTGTTTTTAAATTAAATGTTGTTTTCCTCGGGGCGGCAAAGAAACTACCAGGAGGTGTGGTTCCAGTCCTACATTCATTAATACGTGTTGATATTCATGGCGAGAAAATTAATTCGTCAAAATAAATATCTATTCGTATATGGATTCCTTTTCTGGCTCATTCTCTTCCTTGTCCTTGATGAATAATAAAAAGTCATTAATTGTGGTTTGATCAGAAAGAACACGCGTTGGACGTGTTGATGTCTGGAAAACAAGTGTAAACTGCGTCATACTTTTGATACCTACAAAAAATTAAGAAAGAAAGTGAATAAATTCAATTATTATCATTATTTTGCTTTGGGTTTGAAAACAAACTTTTAATTAGACATATGGGAAACTAAATCCTAATTATAAATAATATTTATAGAAAATATCTAAATAAGTTACATGCTCACCTTTAGAGTTTAAAAAGTTTAAAAATCTTCACACGACACATTTTTTTGTAGTTTAACGTTTCACGATTGTGCACTGAGGTTAAGAGAAATGGTGATGATGAGATTGTTGGTAATGGTGGGTGAATGAGAATGGAGGAAACGGGAGAGTTCCGAGTTTGTCCACCATAAAACCAATCGGGGAGAACTGGGATCGAACCAGTGACCCCCCTCACCAAAGATGAATGATCTACCGCTAAGCCACCGGACACACGACATTCATGACAATAACATTACAAACTGGAAATTCGAATTATTTGTAGTAAGCTATTATTAACCTGATTATCTTAATAATTATTATTTCTTTCATTTGAATACAATAATAACGATAACTCTAAATCTTGCACCTACATCTATTTTAACGAATCGTGACTTCAATTGAGCTTTTCCTTATTTTGTAAGGAAAATTAAAATAACGCTGTTTATGTTGATTAACATGCAATTTATGTGAGGAGTACGAAGAGTACCTCGGAACCACTGCCCTTGACATCAATAATTTCAAGTGCAATTTTCTTCAATTATCACAATAAAAATACTTAACTTGATGTAACACAAAAGTACGAAAAATTAAAATAAATAATAATTAAAGTTCAAAATAAAATTTAAGAAAATATAACAGAAAATTAAAAATGTTTCATTTGAAAGTACAGAAATCAACGTCAGCAGTTACTTGGAGCTACTCTTTCCATTCCCTACACTTTCTATATCTATCGAGGAAATTTTGTAAATTCGAAAGGAATTAACTTAATTTGATAAAAGTACACCGTAATTCATTTTTAAGTCGAAATAGTAAACTTCCTTTTCCGAATCAAAAATTTTAATATTTAAATAAATTTACGAATTTCCACAAATGACAGAAATAATGCTATTTATTCATTAGGTAGATAGTATAGGCCTACTATATTTATACTTTCCATTTCAGAAGCAAAAGTATGCTGAAATGTAATTAGAAACGTAGCTTTTTAGACTTATTATTTTTAATTTTGTTATGACGTATCTTTGTTACTTACACCGCAACGTGTATCTTATAATGTTCTGATTTCTATCAATTATCCTAAATTGCGCTACAGGTGACTTATCTGAATTACAGTTTGTGTTGTACAACATCGTATACGTGGGTTTTCTCGGAGCTCTGGTTTCCTCCTACATTCTAATTCCACCAATTCCCTTATAATCATTTACTTCTATTAGTTTGTGATATATTATTCTCTTTTAAAATATTTTCATATTATGTCGATTTATATAAACTTCGTTTTTATAATGTATTGCATTCTGACAGTGGTAGAGCTTACACACTATACGAAGAGCCTCCTGTATGAGTTGAAATCACCAGCTTTTGATGGATGTTGTCTCAGTGAGGCGTATTTAGAAGTTCTTTGTTTCTTTCCACTATCCTCATTTTACAAATTATTTTACTAATTGTCAATTGTAAGTCTCATTTATGATGCGAAAGGTTTCTACTTACAAGGGAAGAGAGGAAGATTATATATCGAAGTAGAAGATGGTTTATATACCAATCGAAAGCACTAATGACGCCTATTACGGAACTGTAATAAAATTTTTCCGAATGCATATACTTTGCGAGTTATATAAATATATATGATGTCCAGAAAGTCCGTTGCCACCCCTAGAAATCGCAGACGGTGAGACAGATGTCAAAACAGGAAAATACGTACTTGATCATTTAAAAGTAAAATATATGAAAGCAAAAAGTTTTGTCCCAGGGCCACTTGCAGCGTCCCAGGCAGGGTTCAACTCAAAAATTGCAAATGGTATGGAGTTCAAGTAGCATAACGTTGAAAAGCTGTTGGGTACTGAAAGAAGACAGAACAAATCTCGACTCTCTACAATTACCCTGTACAAAGTGGCACCGGTAAAAGTGTCAGCAAAAACGTGATTGTAAAGATTGTGGCCACCCCCAATAAATCTGAAACGGTGAGACAGATGTTAAAACAGGAAAGCACGAATGCCATCATTTCAAAAGTTCAGTGATTGAAAGTAAAAATATTTGTCCTAGGGTGCCCCGCAGGGCCCAGACGAGGTCCTACTCAAAATTTTCAAATAGCAATGATGTGAAGATCGTTTGAAAGCTGTTGTTAAGTGAAAATAGATGGAACAAGTCTGGACGCTCTACGATAACACTTTGCAAACATCTTGCGTTTTAGTTTTCCTTTCTGTAGTCGGGTTTCCGTTTGTTTTCACTTCAATTCTTGTACTCAACGTAAATAAAGGAAATGTCTCTACTGTGAGATCCTGCTCTTTGGGCCCAGTAATGTCTAAATAAATAATGAAATATAGAAATATAATAAAATAATAGAAAATTAAGAAAGTGATACTTATGCTCGTTGTCTGGATTATTAAGTATAAAATGATTCAAACAATATATATATATATATATATATATATATATATATATATATAATAATTCTTGCACCAGAAAGAGGGAATACGTGCAAGAGTCTCACAGTGACAAGTCCCGTTTGCAAAATGGAAAGCGAATGAGCTCGGAGAATCGAAATGAGGGTGTACACCAGTTTTCGATTCAGCTTTTATGAAAGCATATTGGTACATTCCAATATACCTTGGTGAGTTCATTTGATTATGCAAATGGACATGAGCACTAGACAGTGATCTCTCTGAAAAAACTTTATAATCACCGTGCTCGAGCTTCACGAAGTGTTCTAGCGTTTTAGGTAGTTTTTCCAAGCCGTAGACATCAAGTAGCGTAGTGAACTTGTGCAATTCTTCGGAATGTTTTCTCCACACAATGAAATATCTTGAGGTAAAGTGTATGCAATTCTCACATGATTAGTAAATGGTCCCCAACGATCGAGCAAAACAAGATTCTCTTCTGCCAGTGAAGCGGTACAGATGATGTCCGAAGAGCAGAATCCAACACTTAGGATCATTTCCTTTAGTATTTACAATAAGTACAAGAATTAAAGTTAAAGAAAACCCAACTACAGAAAGATGATCTAAAACGCAAGATGTTTGCAGAGTGTTATCGTACAGCGTCCAGACTTGTTCCATCTGCTTTCATTTAACAACAGCTTTCAAACGATATGCTACTTAACCCCATTGTCATTTAAAAATTTTGAGTAGGACCCTGGCTGGGACCCTGTGGAGTACCCTGAGACAAACATTTTACTTTCAATCATTGTACTTTTGAAATGATGACATATGTGTTTTCCTGTTTTGACATTTGTCTCACTGTTTCAGATTTATGCGGGTGGCCATAGACTTTACAATGACGTTTCTGCTGACATTTTGACAGGCCGCCATTTTGCATAGGGTAATTTTAGAGAGTCGAGACTTGTTCCATCTTCCTTCAGTTCCCAACAGCTTTCCAACGATATGCTGCTTGACTCCCTTATCATTTGCAATTTTTGAGTTGGATCCCGCCTGGGACCCTGCGGATGGCCCTGGAACAAAACGTTTTGCTTTCATATGTTATACTTTTAAAATGATCAAATACGTGTTTTCCTATTTTGACATCTGTCTCACCATTTGCGATTTCTAGGGGTGGCACCGGACTTTCTGGACACCCTGTATATCCATATAACTCGCACAGTATATACATTCCGAAAAAAATATTACAATTTCGTAATAGGCATCATTAGTGCTTTCGATTGGTATATAAACCATCTTCTACTTCGATATATAATCTCCCTTTCTTCCCTTTTAGATCCTCAGACGTATAAATCTTATGCTTGTATCTATGTCCCCATGAGTTTTCTTAGAGTCTTCTAATCTCTGTCACTACCTCAATCTAATAATTACTCCGCATCATTCACTGAATTTATCATCGAAGAGAGACTAAAATGAAATATGTAATTTAATTCTATTGTACATTTTTAAGCCTAAAGGGCATAAAGTGGAAAGTTCAACAGAGGATTCGTTCAGAATATACTGCTTTACAACACTTTCAACTTTTGTTTCATTGAATTTTTTTTCTTTTGTGGGAACAATGTAAGACTAAATAATTCTTATTTTAAATTGGAAATGAATGTAATATAAAATAAGATTTTGAGAAGCATTTATTAAAAAAAAATCGAGAACATCTCATTCTGATTCCCATCACTGCACCACTAAATAAATTCCCCTTTTCTTAAAAAGAGAAAAAAAGAAAGCAACCAGTCTCATCCACCAAAAACTACTCACACTCAATAGACGCTAGGCACAATATATCCTTGTAAAGTTCTTGTAGAAATTACAGGGGCAGAGGCCTCCTAAATAACATATCGCTGTCAACATAAAACTCAATTCTTCGCTTAACAGCTTGTCTCTCCCTTCTTTCTACACACACACACATATATAGACACCCGTATACATAACATGCACCCCTTCCCCTTCTTTCCTAATTCTGGAGAGCAATCTCATTCTTTCTTATAAAATCATTCAGGCAGCCGACATTTTCAATTCCTATTGCTTCGCATCATATCTTTCTCATATTCTATATATATATTCCTTCCCTCCCCCAAAGAAAACCACATCAAATTTAGAGCTGGGTGGTCGTCTTTTATGCAGAGAAAGGGACAGAGGGAAGCAGAGCAATTCCGAAACGACAAATTTCATGTCCTTTTAAATTATTTTTATTTTAGCTTTTCTCTTTGAATAGCTTTCCATCTAATGCAAAAGAAGATGGAGATTTGTCGGACAAGAACAGTCGTATCACTCTTATTTTTCCTTTCTTCTTCTTCTTCTTCTTCTTCTTCTTCTTCTTTTAGAAAAAGAATAAACACTTTTTCTTCTAAGTTGCAGTGTTTCAACCTTATAAAATTCTTTCCACTATCATGACACTTTTTATCAAAAATAAACAAAAAAGAAAAAGTTAAAGCTCCCTGGCTATATATTCTGTCGGCTTAAAAGAATAATGATAATGTGGCAGAAGAAGATTGTGAGAACCATAAGCATATACAAAATGATTCCTTCAAGGTTTGTGTGCGTGTGTGTATGTGTGTGTGTGTGTGTGTGTGTGTGTGTGTGTGTGTGTACGTGCATTAAATCAAACTTACTGGGACCGAGTAAAGATTTGATAATTAGACAGTCTCATTTTCTGGAATGGTAGCATGTAGAACCATGAAGTTATGATATTTCAGATGAATATAGAAATGAAAATGCAATAATTGACGAAGATATAATATTGACACTAAACGAAGCAAAACTTATCATCATCATCATCATCATAGGTATTTAACATTATTGTTAAATCACTTGCCGCAAAACTTGACAGAAAATAGAAAACCAAATGTTCATCCCTTCTGACACGAAGTTGTCGGTTCCGAGCCTGACTCCATCATGACGTGTGTTTTTCCATGAAGAATACCACATGAATGATGAAGTAGTATAATAAAACGATATCTAGTCCTTCACACACACTTTTTACTATTACATCTGTATAAGCAATCCGAAGAAAATAGATAAGTGTTGATATGAATTGCTAAATTTCAATCACAAGTTTATTAAAGCCTTGTCAAACGAGATAGAATTCTCTGTATAAAGAAAGGTAGAATTTCCTAGTAAACCAGAAAAACATGTTAAATTGACAAAGTGAAGTTAAATATTATATTCAACGAAAAATTTAATGTCATTGGCAGATTGATAACATTCTTTATGGTTATGCACGATTTAAAATTCCGTACTGCCAGCTTACTACAAATGTGTAACAGAACTAAATTGATCCACTTTGTTTTCTTCTAGGTTTCAGCTAATTTTCTGTTTGAGGAAACATTGAATTAAATGAGATCTTAGATCAACTCTTTCAGACCTGACTTTTTTTTAATCGTTAAGAAAATATTTGTACACTTGAGGAAGTTAAAATTAATGCAAAGAACACAAAGGAGCAAAACCGTTATTGGAAAAGGAATTACACTATCCAGAATGTCCATTCCAATGGAACAGTAGACTTAAGGGATTTTAAATCTTACTTATGGAAGTTCTTGAATCAACATTGTTCTTCAACAAAACAAAACCATACAAAACATTTTTAGCAATAAGTGTAGATTTTCTTACTGTATTCTGTCATTTTTTTTACCGAGAGAATTCGTTCTCTGCATTAAATTCTGAAAAATATTTATTTAAATCACTAAAATTTGGATATTTCAGACAATTTCTCATCAAATGAAGCCCAATGAAAGAACTTATTTCTATTTTATTTGTGGATTTGAATGACTTACCTGACTATAACGCATATAGGTTGTTAGTTCAACAACATTACTTACACAAGAATCCTATATGCATTGTGGAAAATAGTCCACTGGACCAACCTCACATGATGATAATTAAACTGAATCCGAATCATCTGGTGGAATAATCAAATCTAGAGGAACGAATGACTTCTTTCTCAATCAGACATATATTTTTCTCATAGAATTTTAATTCAACTAGCTTGTTAATTGTCGTTTCACATGTACCAACTACTGCTGCTGCTTCTTCGTCACTAATATCCTCTAAACAAGGTCCATATCCTGGCCATTGGTGACTGTATATAATCTGAAATACTGATAAAGTTGCTGATATATACATTTATCACAACATAAATATAGATAATTAAAGATAATAGAAACAACTTCTAATTGATTATAGAAGGGTCCTAGACACAGGATACAATAGAACAATATGATGCAATGATCATAGTTACGAAAAAACTCTAAGTATTCTCTAGGCATTATCTTTGAAAATTTCTGGCGCTGTCAACTTGGCGCTAATTAGCATTTGATTTGATTTGATTTTGTGCTTAATCTCCCGTTCAGCAGCGAGGCTATATGAGACGTGAACCTACGGATTAATGTGGAATCCGAACCGGGAATCAAACCCGGGTCTCCCACGCCAAAGGTGCGTACGCTAACCGCTTAGCCACGAAGGAGCTCACTAATTAGCATCTAGCAGTTGCAGGTTTTTCTGCTTTTCTTCTTGTATGTTACATAGAATGAAGTTACAATGCAACAAGTCATGAGAAAAAATGAACTTTTCTATGATCACTCCCATAAATCTTGTGGTGCTGCCCTCTGTTTCAGTAGTTTAAGGGTCTTCATTCACTACAGTGGAATTAAACTACCGCTAATTTTAGAGTTTTTCTGTAATATCTTCAAAACAAATAAAAATATTGGAAAAGCAGAAACGTAGTGAACTAGACAATGCTATTTTGCATGTAATACTGTTATCACAACTGATCTATCTGCTTTTGGTATGTCGCTATTTACAGAAACCGCAAAAAATGCTAAATATATCTACAGTTGCAAATCGATGTTTCAATTAGCGATGACAAGAGATTTTGAACTGAATAATAACACGAATTTCCTGTTTTTAGTCGACATTTAATTTCTTCTTGAATATAATTTTCCTTTGTTAATATTGATCCTAGATATTTTAAAGTATCCACTTTATCAAAAATATTATTTAATATGCATTCGTAATTTGCCGTATTACGGTCCCGACTCACTTTCATGTACGTATTTAGTTTTCCCTGCATTTACTTTTAAACCAATGTCCCTGCAAGCGTTCAATAAGACTTCTGCATTTCTTTCTATTGTTCTCCTATCATCCCCAATTAAATTTACATCATCTGCGTACGACATAACCTGGTGAACACCGTCCAACTCTAGGCCCTGGTTGTTATCTTTGATTTTCCTTATAGCGTATTCCAGAACGAAGTTGAATAATAATGGCGACAAAACATCTGGTTTCAGGCCATTCTCGACGTGAAAGCACGTGAACAAAAATTTTCCTGCCCGAACTTTACTTTGGTATTCATTTAAACATATCTTAATTAATCTAATTAGCTTTTTCGGTATTCCAAATTCTGTAAGAACGTTGTATAATGTTTCTCTCCTAATCGAGTCGTAAACCTTTCTAAAATCAATAAATAAATAGTTGATGTACCGGAGTATTGTATTCCCACTTCTTTTCGAGTATTTGTCGAATGGTAAATATTTGGTCGATAGTTGATCGATTTCGTTTAAATCCGGTTCACCTCTGGTGCTTGGGGTCCCGGGTTCGATCCCAGCCCCCGCCAAGTGAAGTTTGTGGTGGACAAACACCGTGTGCGTGGGTTTTCCTGGGGTTCTCCCGTTTCCCCCCACTTTCTTCATTCCACCATTTCATTCATTACTCATCATCACCGTCTCCTTTAGCTAACCGGCATAACCGTGGGACGTAAAACTCAAAGATTTCATTTCATTTTTTCGTTTAAGTCCGCACTGATAATTCCCAACAATTTCATCTGCTTATGGAGCCAATCTTGCTAATAGAATGTTTGAAAGGATTTATAGGATGTTACAGAAGAGAGATGCCTCGATAATTATTACAGTCAGTTTTGTCGCCTTTCTTGTGGATTGGAGCAATGATTGATTCTTTCCACTCATGTGGCAATTCTTCCTTGTTCCAGATAAGGAGGATGAGTTTGTGTATCTTAATCCACAATTTTTTGCCTCCAGCTAAAATTAACTCAGCCGGAATTTCGTCTACACCCGTTGATCCCTTTATACATGTCTCGAATGTTTTTATTTTTACTATTATCTTCAAGTTCCTTAATTTTAACTTTCAAGAAATCGCGTTTCTTTATTTTAAAAGTTTTGGAAGTTTCCGGCCTGATGTCTACGAACTTTTGTGTAGTTATTTCATTCGGATTTTGTAGCCAAAGTAATTTTGCCTGTTTTCTCTTCTCTGTTAGTTTAATGCATTCCTGGTCGAACCATGATTTGTTCCTACCTATTTCCGCGTGTACCAATTTTTATTTTGAGAGAGGATACTTCGTAAGCAAAGAAAAGAATTTAATTGCTGGAATATTTTTCTCCATAATCTTAAGGTTACATCTGTTACCTAAAGAGTATATGACATGCGTCAGATTTCTATAACAATTCCTGTAATGTAATTGAAGTTATCGTCATTTTGCTTAAATAAGAGTACTGTACTGTCATACATAATTGATATTCTTTCTTCATAGTTTTGGGGAAGTCATTATTTATAATATTCTATTATTATAAAACAATTTTGACGTGGATCTTTGTGGATGCCTAATTAGAACATACCAATTATAAATACGCATGTATTCAGATTTCAGAATGTGTTCACGGCAGTGATTTGTAATACTGATATGTAGTACTACTTGATCTCCATCGCCTAATATATAATATACTCTACAACAGGTTCACCTCAGAAATCAGATTCATCTACCGTAATATGAATTTCATCTCCCTTCCCTAGAATAAGCCTCAAATCTGCCCACCTCCCAATGTTGAAGACAACCAATGGCGTATTTAGGATTTTGTTTCTAGGGGCTATGTCTAACACAAAAAGGAAGTGGGCAATTGTCCACCTGAGTTTGAGAGTTATATATATTTTAATTTATGCATAAATTGAAGTTATAATTGTAAGAATTGCAGACCAATAAATCCTATATGATATGATAGAAAAATTTAGGAGTGAATCTAACTCTTAAAAGGAAGCATCCTCTTGGCCTACCTGATTTTCCGGGCTGATTATTCCCCCGTTTTGATTTTCTTTAATTCAAACATTTCCTTCTTTTAAAAATAACTAAACGATACAATTTTTCCTTTGTTATAATAACTAAAGTCCCGTCATGTTGATATCCGCGCAAGTTGGTGTGGAACACCAGTTTCGCTTATAAACTCTTCTTAGTTTTGGTGCTACTGATGACGGCCGACTTGAATCACAACTGACAACGGTAGGTTTCGGGGGAGCTTGAGCCCGATAGCCCCCTAAATACACCCTGAAGAATATTCTGCTCCCCTGATCCTCCACAGCATTGTTTTTCAACTTCATAAATATTTTGAGCATCGCTTATATATATATATATATATATATATATATATATATATATATATATATATATATATATATATATATATATATATATATAATGGGAACGGTCTTACCCGTCCCCCATAATGTTGAAGACAGATTTGCGCCGATGGTAAAGAGTACAACCACTTTTCAAAAACTATGTATAAAGCCAGTAAAGCAATTAACATACAAGTCTCTTTGATAAGATAATAAAAGAGAATTTAGTGTTGCTACTCCAAAAAGTTTTCAGAAGCTAAGCGCAATTTAAACAATTCAAGTTTTTTAAAGCTCTTTATTTACAAATTTGATTGTTCCTGTATGTTTTAGAGAAATGTTAGAATAATAATCATTTCCTATTGTATCTCTAAAATATAGCTATACTGATTTATTGGTATACATTTAGCTTCATTTTCTTTGACAAAAAATTTACGTCACTAAATGAATTTGGTGGTTTTAATACATAAAATGACTCCATATATATATAGGATATATATAGGGTGTAATTTAATTAATATAACAAACGTCGGGAGATGATTCCTGACACCGAGATAAAATGAAAAGTATAGACCAACCTGGTTGTAAAAATGCCTCGGAGAAATGAAAAATAACCATAACTCAAGAACAAAACGTTGGATCGAAGTCAGGTAAAAGAGAATGTCCATTATTTTTAGTCGTAGATTTCATTAGTGTACAATCGGATATAGTGCAGAGGCAACACAAGTGTGACTCCCAAAGCAACTGGAATATTTCTTTGAGTATTTTATCAAACGTTGAATAAGGCAAATGAACAGCAATCAAGTACAACATTTCAACAATCAAAAATAATAGTACATCGTTCAAGTTAGAAGAGCACTCAGAATTTGAAAGAAAGATACACATGTATGATTGATCTACTTTGTCTGTACAAAATAAACTCTCGGAAGAATTTAAATGAAACGAAGTCTTTAACGTATCACAATTATATCTTCTAGGCTATAGGTAACGGATGATAAATGAACGGCTTCCAGTCCAAGTTACGAGTGTGTGAAAATGGAAAAAATAACTTTGATCCCGATTAGGTTTAAAACGACTGTGTATAGGACAGTAGTATCAAAAAATGCGAAGTTCATATGTGATGAACAAGTGTACAAGGGATTCTCCACATGACAACAGGGGTTTCCAAATATTGTGTGAATACAAATTGGGCAAAAGTAAGGTGCATTGAAGGGTTTTCTCCTAGTAATATGTAATTCCGTGTAATATGTTACTTCTATGCATAAAAGCATGAAGAATGAACGAAACACGAGATGTTGTACACGCTGCATAACGATACAAAAACTGCGCTGGGACAAATTACTGATAATATCAAAAAATTCTATTTTTTCTTTGACCGTAGATGTAGCCTAGTATTTTAATGTAATCAGTATGCATATGTCACAAATATGTATGTTTATATACCTTTATGACTTGACGAGTCTTATTCATACACATGAATTCGTGCAATATCTATTATTACAAAAGACGAAATAAAATGAAATATACTTGATTTATCCATTAGGTGAATCTTCTAAGGATACTTTCGAGGAACTTTCCCCTCCCTTGGAATTGACAAACCGCCCCTTTACCCTGAGCTACGAAAAACTGCATTATATTTATGAACATACCAAAATAGCATCCTAGTCTTGCCCACATACATTTCGATTTTGTCACTGCTGGAGAAATTTTCTAGAAGCAAGCTCGGTGAAATTGCATCCAAAAAATTGGAGGAAATTTTTTTTTGACGTTCTAGTGTACCTTGGAGCTGGATGGAATACCTATACGGAGGAAAGAGAATGTAGCAGTTTTGCGAAAAAGTAACAGTACGTACGTAGCTCATAGTGCTTTCACTAAAAGTATGATTGTTTGATCCCCTTGTGTGCCAATTGCGAATGTCACCCAGAAGACTGTCTTGCAGTTTGTTGTGGAATGCCGTCATTTAGCATGGATTATTGTAGTAGGCACCTACGCAACTTGTGAGTGATATACATAGTACGATGTTCTTTTGTTACATGCGGAATTGCTGTATAACAGGATAGGAAGTATTGCGTTCAACGGTAGAGGATTGTGTTCAGGTATTCAAGATCGTGTAAAAGTGTAGGCGTTGGTGTTTAAGTGAAATTGATTGTGTTAACATGCACGTGCCATCGCAATGGCAGATTATCCTGTCCACGAGCTGGCAGATATACACTTCATTTATGGAGAGGCAAGGGGTAATAGCCCAGAGGTGAGGCGTTATCGTGGCCGTGACCCTCAAAGAAGATTAACTTTCTGTATATTTTTTTTCACGCCTCCACATTCGCCTTCGAGAGATAAACTCTCTTCAATTTCCCCTACGTGAAATGGAAGGAAATCGCACCATGTGGTCAGTTGAATTTGAAGACAGCTTACTGGTAATGATCAGAGACCGTCCTGAAACTAACAGTAGCCATGTGCAGGGCGTGAATCCCAGATGCAACTTTAGTAAATGATCAGCAGCAGAGATTTAGTGTGAGCATGCGGTGCGGTATGTTGGATAATTTTGTGGTAGGACCTTATTTATTACCGGCCCGACTGTGTGGGAGTACGTATATTTTATTTGTACGTAGTGTTTTCTCAAAATTGTAAGAACATGTGCCCTTGAACGTAAGAAAACAGATGTGATCCAAGCATGACAATGCACCTGCACATTTTGACAGGAATATGCAGACCTATCTAAATGAAACATTCCCAGATCGTTAGATTGGGAGAGAGCGAATTGTGTTATGGCCACCTCGTTCACCCTATCTCACGCCTCTTGATTTCTTTTTTTTGGGGGGGGCGGGGGGTGTATGAAACGCCTTTTGTATGCGACACCAGCCACGACTGCCGAAGAACTTGTTGCTCGAATTAATATAGCTGCGACCGTTATCTCCGTAATTTCAGGTGTGTTTGACTGCACGTGGAAAAATTTGCTTCGGAGATGTCCTCTTTGCAATGTGGTCAAGGGTCGACAATATCAGACTGTAAAGTGTTATTCTTTACAGCTGTCTCATGTACACATACTGCATTGCAATAATACTATGCAAAAATACTATGCATGTACCTCTGAGTATTTCACAGTTATCCTGCTTTGTAGGAGAGGAGGAAATTCTTTAGTGTAACTTACTTTCAACTAAATTGTATTCACACAATTTGTGGAATCACTGTTGTCATGTGAAGAATTCCTTGTACTCTTCATCATACATGATCTTTGCCGCGACTGTCTCATGCACAGTCGTTATAAACCTAATGTGGATCAAAGTTGTATTTTTTAAATTATTTTCACACATATTTAACTTAGACAGGAAGCCGTTCATTTATCATCCGTTACCATTAGCCTAGAAGATATAACTGTGATACGTTAAATATTTCTCTTCGTTTAAATTCTTTTCCCCAGAGTTTATTCTGTGCTGATACAAAATAGATTCGAATTATAAGTGCTCTAATTTGAACGATGTACTATTACTTTTGATTGTTGAAATCTTGTACTTGATTTCTTTTCATTTTCCTCATTCAATGTTTGATTAAATACGAGAAGAAATCCTCCAGTTTCTTTGGGAGTCACCCTTGCACTGCCACCTGCACTACATCCGATTGTACACTACGGATCTAGGACGAAATATAATGGACACTTCGTTTTGCTCGATTTCGATCCGACATTTCGCATTCTGGAGTATGGTTGTTTTTCCATTTTTCCGAAAATTTTCTGGTGATCATAGCTCTGAGGCATTACCAGGTTGATCTCTCGGGGACAGAAATCACCTCCGGACGTTTATTACATTAATTAAGTTACATCATATATATACGCATATAAATATACGTATTCACGTTTGTATGGACTCCCTGTTGGTAGACTTGTCCACCGCCCTCGTTAGTATCCCAGCAAGGGGCCTGAGTACTACACCAGTTTCATGACAACTTTCGGAGGAGAGAGCACTTGTAATTCGAATCTCCACCTCGAAAAAAAACTGCTCACAAAAGTACAATTGATCACCATTTTAACAAAACTCAACAAACGCCATTTACAAAATTTTACACGAGAGCTATTTTGAGTTGTTGAGTTGATTTTGAGTTTAACGTCCCGTTCAGCAGACCGGGAGGCTATATGAGACGTGGACCTACTGATTAACGTGGAATCCAAACCACATAACTTCCGCCGGGAATCGAACCCGGGTCTCCTACGCCAAAGGCAGGTACGCTAAACGATTAGCCACGAAGGAGCCAGAGCTATTTTTAAGTCGTACTCAATATCGTTCATTCAAAAAATTTCAAAAATTTAATTCTGGTCGTCCATGTAGATGAAGGAATAAGTGAAGTTCATCACTAACGTCCATTAATGAGGGAAAAAAGTTACAAATTAGAATTTTTACAAAACTCAACATATCCTCTTTTATTGCATGTTTATTGCACGTTTATTGTTTGTTTGTTTTATTAAGGCAGATACTATAAATGTACATTCAAGGCATTTAAGTTCAATGGGTTCTCAAGTATATTACATTTTATACATATCAGAGTAAGAAGTTAATAATGTATTGATAAATTTATACCTTTCTTTTAACACATGAACAGGTTTCCACAGTAACAAAATCTGTTTCTCACATCTTACACTTATCACCTATTACCAAACTCATAGTCATACATTGAGACGACAACTAAAACAATAGTATATAATACAATGTTGAGATCTTTAATGCTGTATGAAAAGGAACGCATCCCTCTTTAATGTAAAGGTTCTTCATAATACAGAATTTTGTCTTCAGTATCACTAGCATTCCCCCGTACAACTTTTGAATAGAATTCTTTACTTTTCTTTGAATCACTGTCAAAATAAGACATCAACTTCTTCATGCCATTAGCCTTATGTTTGCTTACATAATTCACTGATGGAAGTTGAAGTGTTTCAAACATTTATTGAGGCACTTCTCTTTTCAGGTTTAAACACCTCACCGTCTATCGGTGCTGTAAAGCAAAGAAAGTATTTTGAAAAAGGCATTGTGCTCTGGTCTCAGGTCTTCTTACATAATGCAGTACTATTAAAGTTCATTTTTAAAAATTATGTTCTTAGTTTCAATCATGTTGTATAAAAGTTGGATTAATTGAGTTTTGTAGAATCTTAAAAAATGGAATGTCGAGTTTTGTGAAAATTTGCTATATTCAGGCGCCTTTTACAACGGCAAATATTCAGTTTTGTCGAATTTTTTGTTAGGCATTGTATGAGGCTCATATAAAGTACCTGAATCCGTTGAAAAACGCATTTAAAAAAATTGCGTTTGTTGGGTTTTGTTCAAACGGTCCTCAATTACAATATATTAACTTGATCGTAGGTCTAAGTTCGTAAATAACAAGATCAAGACCCTAAGACAACAGTCTATTCAATTCAAAAATTCTCCTGGGCATATTGAAGTCGTGACTTCTTTCTACTTGCACAAATTTATGACTGTTGGCACATTGCTGAGAACTCAGTTGTTGACTGTTATTTTAACGAGTTGCAAGCAATAGCCTAAGTCAACTTTCATGCTTTACATTCGTATGCACTCGTGATTATCGAAACCTTGACGGAATATTGTGATGTTACACTTCACTCACACTCCGAGGGAGGGATGCGAAGTCATTGATACTTAGTCACCAAACGAACGAATACAACAAACTACATTGATACAGGGCAAAGTCAAGATCATTCTACAAGGAAAACTATTTAAATGATTTCTGTGATTCCCTAAGAAATTGTTATCGAAAGAGAATAAGGCGGCTTCTAAGCATACTTTCAATAACGCATCTTCACAAAGTTACAAAACTAACTTTTTTTTTTTGTTTTTGTTTTGTCGCTGTGTAAAATGTTTCAAAGACTCCCTGTATATAAAAATGAGGTCATGGTTGAAGATATCCCTGAACATCGCATTTTGTTAGATTTCGAAATAATATCTGTATGTAATTTTCCAAATAGGCCTATCTCAGCTTAAGAGATTAATTCGCACTGAATAATGTTCTTTTCACCACGTGGATGCTCTTCAATGAAAAATAACTTTTAATACAACTTTTTGCAAATCTACAACACATATCATAAATTTTGATTTCGTTCTCTAGTTGTTCTCAGATTTGTTTCTGGTTTCCTCAAGTTCATGTCCTTATGTTCACAAACTGTGTATTAAGGGAGAACGTTATGAGCATACTGCCAAGGACTTATGTCTTGAAAATGCAGTCGTATCTCAGTTGACGGAACACGTCTCGGTGACATGTTCCTCAATAATAATAATTATTAATATTAAGAATACTACAGTGAATTTTCTTGTTCTGCTGATGTAATAGCGCTGCACCAACATTTTTATTGATATATTCTCATTTTAGAGAGAGATCTATTTCGTGTTAAACCTAATAGAATTTTAGAAGCAAGCTGTGTGTAGAAAATAAATTCTATTACTGCCACATTTCATACAATCTTCCTTCCCCTTCAAAGAATTGAAAACGTGTTCGGAGAATCAGAAATGAAAGAAGATAAAAGAACCACAAAGAAGAGAGAAAGAGAAGAGTTAGCTAGGCACATAAACCGTCCGCTCTTACACTCATTACAATATAGTACTATAAAAGTCAACCAAATTGGTCGGAGGTTCTCCTCATACATCTCCATTTGGAGGTAACATCTCTTTGCGGTGAATATACGCAATAAGATGAAGATGGTTGTGAAAAGCGGCCTGTGGTTTGTGACACAACCAATAGACCGAGTTATTAAATCTGGTAAATTATGTCTTCTCGTCTTTCTTGCGGCAGTATAATCGAACTGACAAAGCGAATATGGATCGATTAATCGAAAAGGAGTCGACAGATATACTGCCTCTTCTTCACTTTATTTTATTCTTCTCTTCTTTATATTTCCCTTTTAGTGTTTTGTGAATGGGCGTTACAAACAAGAATTATTATAGGAATAAGAATTATTGTACGTATTTCCAAGTACAAAGAATGCGGCTGTCTCAGAAGACGTGAAGTATTGGTAACACATTGAGTTGTTAAATAGCATAATTCCATTCGCTCTGTCCTTTCCTAATATATAAGCTTGATGCGAAAAGAAATATTAAGTATGAATATTTTCAAATGCGATTGCTGAAGGACATAATTCATTAAGTATTAAGTGATGTTATGCTGCACATGTTCTCGGTTTAAATCGTCTGAAACCTATAGCCATCCCGGAATTTTAACTATATCACAATTGAATGTGTTAGGTTGAGCCAGAAATTTTATGTTTAAGAATTGTCTCTTCTATTAAATCTATTATTCAGAGATCAGTTATGTCATATGTAATTCTATGTAACGTAAAAAATGTACTATGTTTACTTAAAATTTATTTTAGATAACTAGAACAAGAGAAGTGATCTTAACAAGCAGAAATCAAGTAACGGTTTGATGGTAATCGATCTTACTAATGTAAGACAGAAAAAGAGACAGTTTTCCACCACTGAAAAAATAACCTTTTCCACCAGAGACATACGCACAAACCGTTTGTCTTCATGAGATCCGTCGTGTCGTTGTGTATTGTCTTCGTAGGTTCATCAAGCTTTTATGCGTTTGGCCACATTCCGTCAAATACGGGTAGCAATGTCGCGGAATTACAAACCATACAATTCACTATTCATCCGCTATCAAAGGCTGAAAACTGCTGGAAGGGCTGCCACATTCGACGATGAGGCATCTTTTAACTGTCCGCAGACACTCACGTTGCACTAAACCTCGTCTGCCACTGAACTGTGGCTGTGGTCAACCTCCGCTTGGTGTCACTGGATAGGATACCCAGTGCCTCTAGTGCTCTACGGTGTTGGCGTTCTTATCAGTTATGTATCCTTCAATACTCTACAAAGTCTGCAAATGAGGATCTCCTGCTATGTCTTCTTCCCAGTATTGCATTTTTAGTAGCGAGTAGTGTACCTTCTTAATGCGATTTGCTATTTTGGAATTTAAAAACACCTGAAATATGTTTACGTATTTTTGTTTTTCGCAAACCTTTAAGAAACGAATGAATATTGTTGAACTAAATTTCAAACTGTTTTACCTCTGAAATGTTACTGATGAATGCAAGCATGCGAAGCCACAGAAAAAAGATGTGGTTGTTGTACAAATACCAATAATAGAGAACAGCCAATTGCCAAGTCATGTGTCGTAGGTTTAGATGGGACCAAACGAGGTTCATTAAATTCAGTTTCCGCTAGACTTGTGAAATTTCACGTTTATTTTGGAGTTTCTTCATGGATATATGGTTAGCAAACGAGCCTTCAGTTTAGGATACTAGAGTTGATACCTGATAGAAGTATGTGTAACTCTAATTCCACGTTAAACAGTAAATCGTAGGTCTTGGTGCTGACATGAATGGTCTAATGAATTAATCATTTGCAGCAAAAAAGATCAAAATTGAATACATATTGAATTTCAATGCATCATGGAAATATTATTGTATCCTACATTACAAATTAAATGTTATACTAGAAATGAAGTTAGTTAACTTTTCACTATTACTTAGTGTTTTGTAGCCATTTCAAATTACAATGTTAATAAGCACGTGCCTTAATGAGTATGCAACCAAATGATTTTTACAGAACCGATTGAGACCTGATTGAAGAAATGACTCGAACAGTATTGGTAACATCAATTGTTTTCGACATCTTGAATAGTTTGAATTTTTTGCTGGTTAAGGTATTTAAAACTAGATTCAATAACTTTGTATGTGAGATATTACTAGATTATTATGCAAATTCGTTGTTATTTTTCTGTAATTTTGTTTCTCATATCAGAATTTTAAAAATGCCTTCAAAGTGAAAAGCACTGGACGTCCAGAAACTAGGAGAGAACGTGAAGCAAGTTGCACCGCCACTGCAGATATGTCCATTTTAAAGAGCTCTGGAGCCATCACTGGCTACACCTTACTTAATAATATTACAAAAATTGATGATTATTTCTTAGTATCTTTTGTTCTTAAATTATGTAAATTTTCAAGATAAATTTAAAATATAACCTTTATGTTAAAATATTGGTGATCTCTATTTCTTAGCAGCTCTGTTGATAACATTTTCAATTGAATGCAAATACTACCTATAATCCAGATTTATTTTTATCATTGTAGAATTTCAAACGTACTGCACTTCTGACTAATTAATACGTCTATTATTTTAATAAGTTAAATTAATAGTACCTACTTCATTGTTAAACTGATTTTTCCACATTCATGAAATATGGAAAAGTATTCTTTATCTTATTGTGCCACATCGTAATTATAGTTTACATCTTTAACTTTCACCCTGAAGCAATAGTATAAAGGTAACAAAGAAGTTCTGTCGCTTTTTGTTCAGGTTTGCGTTCCATTGGCCCTTACATCGTCAGTTGAATGCTAATGGAGATAAGGCGAAGCTCAGTTGTTGGTGTTGGTATATCCAACATACTACCTGGTTGTGGCAGGTCAGTTGTATCGTGAACTTGCGTAAGGACAGAGTGAACATGGGACCTCCACAGAGCGTTATAAGGGCGTGTATGCTCTACCAGTTCAAACTGGGGTCAAACGCCGCTGCAACGGGGCGGAAGATATGCCAGGACTTTGGTGATGGTGCCTTGACTCCGCGAACAGTGCAGTGTCGGTTTTACAAGTTTGAGGACGTTGATGAAGCACTCGAAGAAGCACCATGTGTGGAAGACCAACGCACGTACTTCAGGTAGCAATTGAGGCGAACAGTGGCCAGACATGTGACGAACTGGGATTACAATTCAGTGTGTGTGGAGAAACCATTCGGCAACATCTCCATCAACTGGGAAACACTACAAGTTGGGTCGATGGGTCCCACATGATGTGACTTCGGGTTAGAAGGCAACGTGAGCAGACACCTGTGTTTCTTTGCTGTCTCGTCTGAGGATGGAAACCATTTCTGGAATGGGTGTTAACATGTGATGAAAAGTAGGTCCTGTACGAAGCTCCATTGCGCTGTCATCATTCGTTAGTATCCCATGAACCGGTTCCCAAGAAGCCGAAACCAGCACTGCACCAGAAGAAGGTCCTCCTGTGTGTTTGATGGACTGCTCGCGGCATCGTGAATCGGAAACTGCTACCAGCTTGTCAGAGCATCAATGCAACTGTGTACTGTCAGCAGTTGAACCGTGTTCAAGAAAACTCAAAACTCTGGAGCCAGCACTTCCGAATCATAAAGGGCCCCCCCCTTTTACAGGACAATGCTAGGCCCTAAGTGACTAGGATGACACGGGACACCATTCTACGCCTTGGATGGGAAACACAATTGCATCCGCCATACTCCGCAGACATTGCGCCGTCCAATTATCACCTGTTCCTTTCCTTGAACAATCACCTTATAGGACGCCAGTTCAAATCCCTAGTAGAGGTGAAAATTGCACTTGATATCTTCTACGCTTCACGGTCCACCAAGTTCTACCACGATGAAATTCATGGCCTTCCAGGACGTTGGCAGAAGGTCATCAATGCTGATAGAGACTATTTTTGTTCTTCCAGGTACGTCTTAGGTGAAATATCGATGTTGGAAGGTGGTAGGTGAAAAAGCTACAGAAATGTCTTGGTTATTTTTATAGTTCAGAATAAATGCACGCTGAAGAACGGTATTCTTATGAAGGTAGAAGGTACAGATCTCCATTTGTGTAGGACAATATGTCACGGATGTGTGAAGGTGCTTTACACTTCCATGACCTCGATATTGAAAGGAATTAAGGTAACAACAGACACAGTTCGATCGTTTTTTCATCAATTTTCCCGGATATCCGTTTTGCAGAATTCCTAATCCTCACTTGAACCAACGTGAAGTGTGAGAATACTTCCCGTAATCGAAGATCGACAACCGGGGTGTTCTTTTATTGGGTAAATGCCTTACCGGCTAAGCCATCCTGGCTTTAATTTCATCATTGAAGTACATACTGTAAGTTTGCAAATAATAAACACCCGAACGAAGTGTACAGAAGTTACATACTATGTGCTATATAATCAATCTATTCTGGTTAACGTGTTTCTCTTTATCCAGCAGTTACATATATTAATGTGTATTTAATATATTATTTAAATTGACTTATTTCGTTACCAGAAATGAGGAAAACTTTAATTTTAATATGCAGATGATGCATTGCAAGAGTCGATTGCTTACAGTTTATTTCGAAGAAAACCCTTATCCATATTGGCCTACTGATACGGATTTCTTTATAAAATAATATTTTTAATCTGAATTATTATTATTTATTGTATGACAATCTTAACATTATAATTGAATGACAGATTGGCTCTATCTGAAATAGAATATTAGTATAACCCCACTGGGGCACCCTTAATACCATCGACCCTTCCCAGTAGGTGTGGGATAGTGTATGAGTCTACAGTGCGACAGACCCGGCTTTGATTTCTAGTTAGAACTTATGTGGATTGAATTTCATCTCTCTCGATCCATTCTCACACAGTTTCACATTTCACACAGTTCTGATACTCAAAGAAACGTTAAAATTAAACTAACAAGAATATCTGTTTAATACCTAATGTCGGTAATCTTAGAACATAAGTAACAATCTAAAGCTTCTTTTTTAAAAACAAGGTGATTCATTTGTTATATTGAATCGATTTGAAACTACAAGACAATCTTTCTTGCCTATCATTTTAAAATGAACTGAAACTCAGCGTATTTTTTATAGATTTTTCACAACTAAAAGAATAAAGACATTTCTACTTATATAGATAACTGATGTTCATCGAAAGCCAAAATGAGGTATAAATGCTTGATTTGATCTTAGACAGTATTCTTTTCTTACAAAGTAAATTTTCTTTGTATATGTACATAATCTATGGCTTCTCCGTTATTAGCCTATGTTCGAAATTATAGTAGTTTTATTTTGCTTCTCTTCAAACACAAAAGTATACGACAATTTGGAAACTAATCATATTAGGCGCAAGAAAAGAGTAAGGACATACGTATATGTATATAATGCATTACAATCTTGTGAACTGGTTTTAGAAATGGTGTGTACTTAAGCTTGAATTCTAACTACGTGGGATATTTGAGTTTGAAACTAATTTATTTGCGATCCAATTGAGACCATCTATAGCAAAGATACATTTTGTAGATATATAGCACAAAGTTCCAGGAAGAGTGTGACACATAAAGTGACAAATGAACTCGGACATGTGGAATGATAATAAGGCATTTCATTTATTTGAAACTAAGCATGTGGTGAACACAGTAGTCAAAGAAGAATGTAACCCATGAGAAATACATGAGAAATTATATAATTTGAATTTCTGTTGGATGAGATACATTCTTGCTGCTATCTACTGTGTTATCTGGAATGCAGGATTGAATAGCACTGATTCAACAGGACGGGAACAAACAATAGTATTAAAGGTGATTGATTAGATTTCGTTTAGCCAGTACTTTGCTGTAAGTTGATTGTGAGGCTGTATGAGACTATATCTGTTGCTTACACTGAGATGTAATTAGATTACTATTCGAGTTTCCTCCAAAGCTTGATGCACCCACTGAGAAAAATCCGCAAATACACTCACAAAGTATGAGCGTAGTTATGAAGGGGTACATGACCTTCAATAATTCTCCAGTCAACAACGAAGTGAAAAACCAAAAAGAGGAAATGACAGGATGTAAAATGATAGTACCTGTACATTTTTTATTTCTCAGTTCATTTTGAGACTATCGAGACGGGAAAGATACAAAATAGATATTTCGCCGTCGAGAACGAAACAAAGATCGAGACAAGCATGTGTTGATTGAGGCGAAACTAAAACCGAGATGTGATTTTTGGTTTAAGATGAGACCGAGCTTGAGACGGTTATTTGTCAATCGAGACGAGACTGACACTGTATGAATTCTCGTCTCGATACCATCCTCTGGGAATTGACGCTAGAACGCCACGTCCGCTGTCATGAACAAATAGTGTGTAAAGATGTATGTGGGTCAGCATTATGCATGAATGAGTCAATTGCAGCTAAATTAACTTCGTTACTGGGAAGAGTATGTCATGACTCTTTTCCATACACGTTTTCCCTACATACACCATAGTGGAACAGTGTCGGGAGAATAGACTCACACTTGGGATGACTTCACCGAAGGATTACTAGTAGTGGGCTATTGCTAGCAGTTGCAAGTGAGGAGGCCAAAAAAAGTTTTAGGGTGCTATTCTTGTTTAACACGCATAAAAAATAATAACATGACACTAACAGGAGAACACTGTTTGACAAATCTGCAATACGACCATAATTACAGTGTTGCAAATCCAACGTAAAGTTCTATTTTTAAAGGCATCACAGCAGATCATTACATATTTCAAATCTAAATGTAAAAACTAATACTTATATATATTATTGCATTCAGTATTCAATGTTACAAAGTAAGGGCGACACATTATCACAAACATCCGAATTTTAGAGGCCTCTACAACAGTAATAATCCAACTGAGACGAATGGGACAAATACACATGTAAACTACCTCACTTATCAATTTACTTATGTAATTGAGAATACATGTTGTAATTAAAACTAATTGAAATTATTGGTATTGTGTTACAAAATCAAAGAAAAACAACATTTTTTAAAATTTCCACAAACAGCCATTTTAAACACTAAAACAATTTCAACCATGTTATGCAGGTTTTTGGTTCTGGACTTATCGACAGACAATTTTCCCTAATAGATTCGAAAACAAGAATCCATACATTGAATTTAATTCTATAAACGTCAAACTTGGCTTGACGCTAGAAATTGACCTGCTGTATAAACGTGTGAAATATTACATTGTGTAGACTTACGGTTTCCAAGGTGTGGGGGTCGTATTTTGCGTTATTGTTTCGAAACTAAAAACCCATACACCGAATTATTCGATCAATATCAAATTTGATATGGTGATAGATTGTTCTGCTATATAGCTTGTGAAATATATGCGATACAGACTTTCGGTTCTCAAGTTGTGGGAACTCAACTTCGGCTCATATTTCCGTAAACAAAAACTCATTCATCCAATCGAAATCAAACTTGGCAAAATCATGGTAGACCTGGACTGCTATAACTAACTAACTAACAAACTCTATGGCCTATTGAACCCGGAGGTTCAATCTTTCGTTTACAAAAGCTCTCCACTGTCTTCAATCCTTGGTTAACTGGATAACTGGATCCACTTTCCACTTTGTATTCCTATTTCTGCGAGATCTATGTTAATATTGTCCTCCCATCTGCGCCTTGGTCTTCCTAATGGTCGTTTTCCGGCTGGTCCTCCAGTAAACTCTTTGAAAGCGTTTCTACTTTCTTCCATCCTAGCTACATGACCTGCCCACCTAAGCCTCATAGAATTGATGATTCTAACAATGTTTGGTAAACCATATAAGTTGTATAGTTACTTATGGAGTTTCCCCCATTCCCCACTCCCGTTCTTCTTGGGTCCGAATATTCGTCTCAGGATCTTGTTCTCAAATACTTTCAGTCTTGAAAGAACAACAGGCGCGGCACAACAGCCGTACAGAACAACAGGCACGATTATCGTTTTATATATTTTAAGCTTCAAATTCCTCGACAGAATTCGCAACGACGAGAGATTTTGAACTGAATAATAACATGAATTCCCTGCTTTTAGTCAACATTTAATTTCTTCGTGAATATGATTTTTGTCTGTCAATTTGGTCCTAGATATTTGAAAGTATCCACATTATCAAAAGTATTATTTAATATTTTAATGCATTTATAATTTGCTGTATTACGGTCCCGACGCACTTCCATGTATTTAGTTTTTTCTGCATTTACTTCTAAGCCAATGACCTGTAAGCTTTTGATAAGACCCCTGCATTCCTTTCTATTGTTCTCCTATTATCCCCTATTAAATTTACATCATCACCATACGCTATAACCTGGTGAACAACGTTCAACTCCAGGCCCTGGTTGCTTTCTTTGGTTTTCCTTATAGTGTATTCCAAGACAAAGTTGAATAATAATGGTGACAACGCATCTCTTTGTTTCAGGCCATTCTCGACGTGAAAGCACGTGGACAAAAATTTTCCTACCCGGACTTACTTTGCTATTCACTTAAACATACCTTAATTAATCTAATTAGCTTTTTCGGTATTACAGATTCTGTAAGAACGTTGTACAATGTTTTTCTCCTAACCGAGTCATAAGCCTTTCTAAATTCAATAAATAGTTGTTGTACCTGCGCATTGTATTTTCACTTCTTTTCGAGTATTTCGCGAATGGTCAATATTTGGTCGATAGTTGATCGATTTCGTCTAAATCCGCACTAACAATCTCCAATAATTTCATCTGCGTATGGAGCCAATCTTGCTAATAGAATGTTTGAAAGAATTTTATAAAATGTTGACAGAAGAGAATTGTCTCGATAATTATTACAGCCAGTTTTGTCGTCTTTCTTGTGAATTTTAACAATGATTGATTTTTTCCACTCTTGTGGCAATTATTTCTTGTTCCAGATAACGAGAATGTGTTTGTTTATCTTGTTCCACAACTTTCGCCTCCAGTTAAAATTAAGTGAGACAGAATTTCGTCTATACCCGGAGGTTTGTGTTTATTGAATTTTTTATAGCGATTTCTATTTCTGTCTATTAGGTTCTGGAATATATACGGTTATGCTATATGCATTTCGCTTTCTTCACGACCACTAGCTTTAGGCTGCGTGTTTTTTAAGCAAACCGTCAAAGAAATGTTTCCATCTATCCAAGATGCTATCTATATAGCCTAAGTGATAATTGTTCCGTCGGTTTTCTTTAATATAAAAGCGCAAATATGATAGCCTTTCTTAAATTCGTTAACGACCTTAAATGAGGACTAGGGTGGAGCGAAATGGGGCGTTGATTATCAAAAGTTGTCCAACAAAATAGCACTAGAGTCAAAAGTTGTGTATTGACTAGTATAACATTCGTGATTTTTTTTCATAATTTTTTAACTTCATCTTCATTTCCCGCAAAAGCCTTAAAATTTTGCATTTTTTTAAATCAAAATTTGATATTTTTGAAAATATTAAAAAAAATTAAAGCTGCCCAATGAAATCGAACTAGATGACAAAAGTTGCATAATGACTAGATTAACTGCACTGTTCATGATTTTTAAATAATTTGCTTCTTCATTCCCCGCAAGAGCCTGAAATTTTGCAGTTCTTATTGTAAATTTCGAAAATTTCACTTAAAATATTTAAAAGTTTTTAGAATCCGCCAAATCACTTCACACTAGTTTAAGGAAGAGTTGTGTTCACTACCATAACACCCATGGTATTAAAATAATGTTCGTGCTTTATCTTATTGCCTGCAGGAACCTTAAAATTTTGGAATGTATACGGTAAATATCAAAATTCATTGAAGACTTTGACAATTTTCAAGAACTGTCAGATAATATCCGCTAGATGTCAAGCCTTGTGCGTGATAGTTTAATTTCGATGATTTTAAAAATATTTTTTCTTTGTCTTCGTTACCTCCAACAAGCTTTAAAATGAGGTTTCACACTAATATCTAAAAATACATTGAGCATAATATTAAGATACGTTATATAAATTTAACAATTTTTCATTGAATTTATTTTTGATATGCAGCTTTTTGCTGGTTCCCAGAACTCACCACGAGGAGGTGGTTGCATGTAGAGTTCCACCCATCCACCCTACCTTTGGAAGTTATCTCTTTAACTACTTAGTTTATATTCAGATTTTGTTTCGCATGTGGGCATAATTGACCTATCCAAAAGTATTACTCTGATAAATCCATCTCGAGCTAAAACACCCTTCACACGAAGGTTACACACTTCAGATGAAGCTTCGGTAACAGTTTTAACGCACTTTTCGATTGCTTGGGTATGATATGGCAAATGGAAAACAGACAGGAGGACAGATGAACCTTCCGTTACCATTTCTGTAGATCCTCCTCCAACAAATACCACGTCAGGGGGGGCTCGATTACTTCGCGTTCCTTCCAGTTGATTAAGTCAGTGTAATCTTGAGCACTAAAGTGTATTGATGGAATACTGAACTTACGTACAGGAGGTGTTTGGTTTGAGATTCTCGACCTTGTGTCAAGGATTCTACGCATATCTAATTTTCGAATATGCTTTCGATCACCGGCGAGCATAGATACCAGTAAATTCTCCGGATCCGCGAAGAAACCATTAAGATGAATTTCCTAGCTCCAATGAGCTCCAGTTCATTGTTTAGGTACTGTGAAAAGGCTATAGTACGATATAAGTTCACAGAAGCATCCTCGACAGCAGGATTACATTTAATGTAAAACCACATCGGAGCATACACTTTCATTATGAGTACAGCCAGCTTCTTCAAGTTCGAAGATGGGTTAGTAGTGCTTATGTACACTCTAAGCACTCTGTTTACAGCAGCGCCGTAACTTAGATTTTTTCTGGTGGAGGGGGCAAGCATTAATACGCGTATTTGAGTCCCTAGAAAAGTTGTTTTTCTAATTTTTGGGACCCCTCTTTTCATCTTTCTCTTACTCTTTATGCCCCCCCCTCCGGAGCCTGTAGGCCTTCCCGCATGGCAAAGTCTGCGGGGCCGTTTGTTACGCCTCTGGACCAGTTCCATACATAACAAATTAATTAAGAGGACAATATTGACAAATTTCAAAGCCATGCGAATAAATATTATTTCTAGGGCCCGTAATAGTAGATTTTTTTTTTTTTTTTTTACTGAAATGGGCACGCGACACATTTTTGTTTTATGTATCTTTTGTGTGCTGTTTTGTTTATGTAATGTTGTGAACCTGATTGATACTTAATTTATAATTTCACGTTCGTATAGTATATGGAGTAAGGAAATTTTGTCTTAAAATGGGTCCCCCTCGAACGGCTATGAGCTTCCCTGGGAGACAGTTGCCCCTACAAGTTACGGCCCTGGTGGGCAGTAGTTATCCATCTGGCATAGAATAATTTTCCCGAACTTCTTGATACAAAGTTCGGTGAACACTCACCAACAGAGATTGCTTTGCAAATATCCCACATAGTGCTAAGGTTTGGTCTGTGCTAAGGTTTCTGAAGTCTTTTTCCTTCAATCGCTTGAAAATTAACGATTGATAAATCCTGACAATCACGGCGCATATGTGTCTTCAACATTGGGTGGGGGGGGGGGGGGCGAGTAATACCCTCCTTTTTTTAGCGATGTTCAAAATATTTATGAAGTTGAAAAACGTTGCTCTGGAGGATCAGGGGAGCAGAGTTGTCTTCAACATTGGGAAGCGGGCATATTTGAGGCTTATTCTGGAGGACATCAATTTCGTGTCACTTTCCTTTGTGGCTATCGGACACTAATTATCACATTTCTCTCCAAAAAACACATCTCAAATCATATTATTAGAGGGGACAGTCCTCTACAATTGTTTTTTTCTATAGTTCTCTAGAATTTTCGAGGACCCAGTGTTGCGCCATCTAAATGCTCTTGAATATGCCTTAGAATATACCATAAAAATTGCAAAATTTGAGGCCCTTGTGGGGGATGAAGATGCAAATTATTTTAAAATTTATGATAGGTGTAGTTAATCTACTCACAATACAACTTTTGTCATCTAGTTCGATTTCATTGGGCAGCTTTAAAAAAAAATCAGCATTTTCAAGAAAATTTAATTTTTTATCAAAATTGCAAATATTTAAGGCTCTTGCGGGGAATGAAGATGAAGTTCAAAAATTATGAAAAAATCACGAATGTTATACTACTCAATACACAACTTTTGGCACCTAGTGCTATTTGATTGCACAACTTTGATTTTTTTCGCTCCACCCTAATGTGGACATTACATGAATTCATAGTCTTATGTTGTAGCCCTCTGTAGGGGTTGCGTAGTCTGTTGCTGCTTGTAGCCTTTCTTGTATAATCTCTTCAATAGTCGTAGAAAGTGGTCATAAAAGGCTGCGAAAACAGCGCTCCCAATGCCATACTCTCTCTTCTATGCTCGTAGTCTGCTGCTGCTTCTGTGTGTTATCGCATCCGGAACGGACACTGGAAACGGAATTGTGCTTTTTCTGCGCATGCGTGTAATTTCTACTAAATTGGAACTTTAATTTTATTGTGCATGCGCCATCAAGTGCTCCGTAAACTGTGTGTGTCTATGTGTTTTAATCTCTGCTTCACTATTTCCGCCTTAAAAGAGAACAAGTAAAACGGGTAGACCCTGTATGTTATTTAGGGAATGAAAAAAAGGCCACCGCTTCTGCAATTCTGCATGCGGTCATAACCTTTCTAGATGGGGAGTTGGAATATGTATTGCGTAGTCTGTTGCTGCTTCTTGTATAATCTCTTCAATAGTCGTAGAAAGTGGTCATAAAAGGCTGCGAAAACAGCGCTGCCAATGTCATACTCTCTCTTCTATGCTCGTAGTCTGCTGCAGCTTCTGTGTGTTATCGCATCCGGAACGGACACTGGAAACGGAATTGTGCTTTTTCTGCGCATGCGTGTAATTTCTACTAAATTGGAACTTTAATTTTATTGTGCATGCGCCATCAAGTGCTCCGTAAACTGTGTGTGTCTATGTGTTTTAATCTCTGCTTCACTATTTCCGCCTTAAAAGAGAACGAGTAAAACGGGTAGACCCTGTATGTTATTTAGGGAATGAAAAAAAGGCCGCCGCTTCTGCAATTCTGCATGCGGTCATAACCTTTCTAGATGGGGAGTTGGAATATGTATTGCGTAGTCTGTTGCTGTGGTGCTGTAGCCTTTCCTGTGTAATGTCTACAATAGGTCATAGTCGTATAAGGTTACAAAAACGCCCCTGCTATGTTCAAAGTTGTTCCGTAGTCTGCTATCGTGTGTAATTGGAACCAGAGTCGGAACTGTAATGTTTCTGCGCATGTGTGTAATGTAATTTAAAACATATGCTACAGTCTTTTTTTTTTCACACCAAAACAGCGGATGTAAAAGCCTATAGCCTTTCTGCTATGTTCAAAGGTGTTGCTGTTGTGTGTAATGTTTCTGCGCATCCGTGTAATTTAATAAAAACATATGCTACAGTCTTTTTTCACACTAAGAAAACGGTCGTAAAAGGCTGTTGCGTAATCTACTCCTGAACTGGTACCGGAACTGCAACATGAACCGGAGTCGGTACAGGAACAGGAACCGGAACCATTACTGAAACAGGAACCGGAACTGGAACAGTTTGTGAATGCTCAGTAGATCAAGAAACACCACAAAGTGCCACCACCCTACTTGTGTACCTTGTTCCACACTTTTTCTTTTTACCTCAAGCTAAAATTAACAGCCAGAATTTCGTCTGCACTCGGAGATTTGTATTTATTTAATTTCTTTATAGCGATTTCTGCTTCTATTTGGTTAGATTCTGAAATATACGGTTCTGCGGTGTGTATCTCCCTTTCTCCACGCACATTAAGTTTTTGGCTGCGTGTTAAGCAAATCGTCCGTATCAGTGAGAACTATTCCGTCAGCTTTCTTTAATATATAAGCACGAGGTTTATAGCCTTTCTTAAATTCGTTGATGTCTTTATACATGTCCCGAATGTTTTTATTTTTACTATTATCTTACTATCATCTCAAGTTCCTTAATTTTAGTTTTCACAAAATCGCATTTCTTGGTTCTAAAAGTTGGAAGTTTCCCGCCTGATGTCTGCGAAATTTTGTGTAGTTATTTCATTCGGATTTTGTAGCCAACGTAATGTTGGCTGTTCAATTTTTTGGATGTTGCAAAGTTCACGAGTCTAACACTTTTGTCATTACTTTCCTTATGCAGGCTTTCGTTCCCTATAATCGGTTTGAAAATATCCTCTTGTCCTACCTTCACATTGAAATCAGCTAATAGAATTTTCATATGGTATCGCGGAATTTCGTCAAATATCCGTTCCACTTCTTCTTAAAGACTGTCTTTTATGTCGTCATCCTTATCTTCTGTTGAGGCATGTACATTTAAAACAATAATATCACACCACCGACCCTTAAGAGTAATAAAAAAAAGTCTGCCAGTAACAAATTCAATCCGCTTAATTGCTGATATTATTCGTTTGTGAACGAAAAACCTTGTGGTGACTTTTATTTCCTTCCCCGTAAAAGAACGTAAAATTTTAGGAATTCATAGTACCATTTCCTTCCCACCTAACTTTCTGAACTCCTACTAGGTAAATCCTGTATTTCTGTAACTCATTCGTTACGGATTTTAACGCGCCTGCCCTATATTCTATGTTCCAAATCTCATGTCCATTTTCTTTTTCTGAGGTCGTGCCAAGTTATCAGTCCTTGTTCGTGGCTTCTGTGAATGTTTCTGAACAAGTGCATTTTTTACAGGATGAGGTTGTTCGCCTTACTCAAACCTCCAAGCTGGAGGACCACTCCTAGTCGTCTGTCCACGGCTGCTTATTCAGTATATTCGCAGCTAGCCTCTATATCTAGATGCCTTCTCTTCGATCTGAACTGCTATATAGGTGTGAAATTTTGTGTTTTTCGGTGGCGGAGTTATAGGTGATTAAATGCTATGTCATATTTTCAAAAACAAAACACCATAAGCCGAACTCATCCGATCAAATTAAATTTTGTATCGTGGTAGACTTGAATTACTATAAAAACGAGTGGTGGACAGACAAAATCTTGAGTCGTAGTTTCGAAAACAAAGGAGTTGGGTTGATATTTTAAACACCAGAATCGCGTACGCAAACCGCTTAGCCACGAATGAGCTTTCGAAACCAAAAGACCATATACTGAACTCAACTAATCATTTTTCAATCAAACTTGGCATGGTGGTTTGATCTGCTATGGATATACAAATTTTGCGTCATATTTTCCAAAACATGAGACCATTCGTCCCGATCGAAAGCAAATTTGACACAGTCGTAGAAATAGGCCTGCTATATACGGGTGTGTAATATTATGTTATGCAGGCTTTCGGTTCCCGAATTGTCGACGGTCCAACACATTTTCGAAAACGTGCACCGAATTCACGCAACAACTTAAATCTTAACATGGTGATAGATCTCAACCTCCTGTGTAAGTGTGTAAAATATTTTGTTCTGCAAGCTTCCATTCTCGAATTATTAATGGTCAAACTCTGGATCATATTTTCGAAAACAAAAGCGATCAAGGAAACTCATCAGATGGTAATCAAAATTGGCATGATGGTAGACTTTGGGATGCTAAAGAAGTGTTTGTGCTAGTATGGTGTGCAAACTTGTGATTTCTTGTGTAATCAAAGTGCTAAATCAACTCATTAGGAGTAATAGAAACGTAAGAAGCTCTATTTAAATAGCAATTGAATATCAGTCTTAGACAGAAAAAATGAAAATGAAGAATGATTATTTTACGACTATGTATACTTCATTTGTATAGTTGAAATGATATATACTAATGTGAGAGGCAATTTTGTTCTTGAGTTAGACTGATGAAGCGAAAAACTTAAAAGAAAATCAAACGCACAGCAAAGTATTATTATTATTATTATTATTATATTCCTAGCGTTTAATGCACTTTTCTTTGCTGCAATTAACTCTGGGTTTGAAGTGGTGGAATAATTTTCGCTTTTGATCCATCACCGTTAGGCGTTATGAAGCCACTTGAATTGAAACAACGAATTCCGGTCTAGAAAGCAGAAATTATGGTCATAAAAATCTGAGGTTATCACATTCACGTGCCTAAAAAGAACTTTCTTACGAACATAGATCTTGAAGAAAATAATCATTCAAGGGAGAGATTTAAAAAAAATAAGCAAATAAAATATATTTATCAGCAAAGAGAACAAAGAATATTGGCGAAAGAAAATGAGATATGTTAAGAGGAAATCGTCTATGGAAAGGAGTTATATATTCAAGTATAAATCTTTCTGATTAGTTTTCCTGAATGAGTTTAATCGAAAGTAGTTAAGATATTTTGCTTTTTTCCTAACCTACACAAGTTATCTTTTTAAAGCACGAAACTCATATAATTTTCACAGTCTTTACAGTTTCAAGTCGATGTGACATATAAGTGATATATAGACCTAACAACTGCATGTTGATTGTGTTAATGAACCTCTGTAATAGTGAAAAAAAAAGAAAGAAAAAGAAAAAGGCAGAAAAAAGAAAAAACACTATAAATATTTTAGGAAGAAATGAAGTTTGTATACTATGTTACTTCCGGCAATAGGCCACAATGTAAAAATTCAAATGCTTTGATTAAACCCTAATAATGTACTTTGTTAATAAGTGCATATATAACCACACTTAAAAGCAGAAAGAAGAGAAACGTGACTTGCTAAATAAAAGAACAGACATCAAAATTGAAGGAGACCAATTAAATTTCTTTCTTATTTTCCCAACAAACAAGCAATATTAAATTAGAATTTTAACATGTTTAAAACACTGTTCAAAAATATTAATACCTATTAGCGACAGTTAAGATACAAGCGAAGAAAAATTATCACAAAGACACTATATTTAATTATAGAGGAATCCACCGTGTTATATCGCAAAATGTAGAAAAAAACTTTTAGATGTTGAAGTAACACACAATGCCTCCTTCTATGTCTACTGCACCAAACAGTTAGCTTAATTCGTTTTATTATTCTCCTTCTTGTTTTCCATGGTATAATTTACATGATGTTTAAAAATTTAATGGATTTGTTTCACTGTAAACTGGTCGTGTGAGAAATTATAATAGTCAAGGTGACAATTACATTAGAAACAAAATATAATTATTTCTTCTGTATTATTTTCATTTTCGGATGTGGAAATGTGAGAATAACATAACAATATAATATTATATTCAAAACCATATCTCTTGTTCTTTTTTGTTATGATTTCCACAACACACCTATAATTACTAATGTAAACCTTTTCCTGGACGGCATTTTTATTATTGTATGTGACTATAAAATTACACGAAAGGTGTAAGACTTCATAATTAATTATATATGGATTACTAACAATGAACAGTTACATCGTATTTTTCCCTTCATCGTTTACGAGTATGTCTTCCTTGTTCCACTATATTTAATGTCTGATTTCATTATTAGTAATTCTTGTCATAAAAAACAAAAAAAGAAAGAAATTATTTTACGATTTATCAACTAACACAGCATCATAAGTTGGTGCTAGCTGATCTCATACAAATAGACCCGATTGTCTTATTTCTAATTTTAACTGATGTTTATGACCCCAACCTTTTATGATCTTAGGAACATAGTACTTAAAATTTCTCCATTAATTTTCTAGTGCTTACAAAATATTATTTAGGAAAGTAGTTCGTTGAAGTTTTCAGCATTATCAAAATATATACCCTTAAACCAATTGTCATGTTAAACGAATAAGCTGCTCAAAGCAAACAGCACTTTGAAAGGACGAATTAAATATTTGCGAGCTAGTGACTGCTGAAGAATTTTTAAAATTTTGCAACATTTTGAAAAACATGAAAAGAAAAGAGGAATCAGTGAAAAATGCTTATTAACCATGATGTCTGAAATCTAAAGTAGTTGCTCTCGACTTGGTGCTGCGCCTCAGAAAGAGATTAAAATCCTTAAGGAGACCTATTATCGTTGGTTCCAAAGAGAGAGAGTGTGTGTGTGTAATACAAAGCATATTACTTGTTTTATTTTTACTCAACATTTGTATTTTTTCACCCTAAATTTATTAGAAACATAATATAGAAGCGTTTTTTCACCTGTCGCTTTCTTACACTATAGCTATTTTTTCTATATAAGCTATTCTTAAGCATTTTATTTTAAATTAAGTTTCCCAAAGTTGGTGGTTAACATTCTTCTGCAATAAAAACATAGGTCTTCATGTCTGAGGTTTCTTTAAATTGAAATAATACTTTAGTTTCCTCATAAAAGAATAAATCCCAGGTCATGAAATATCTCTTTTACCTATTCAATTTCAAATTGTCACCATGTCTTAATATGATGCGTAACATTCCTTTTGTCTATTCCCAAGAGAGTAATGAATTGAAGCTTTGCGATTATCCTTTCCTTATTAGAAAACAAAACTATTAAACTGACCATCTCTTGTAAGTAAAAGTGACAGAATGAACGTCTAGCTCTGAATGTTACGCCCATTTTCGTGACAGAGTGAATCTAAATTTTGCCGGGACAAAGGTCAAGTCTCCAATTCATATCATGAGAAGACTTTATTATATATACCTTGTATACGTGTCAG
Organism: Thermobia domestica; assembly: GCF_964235325.1. Taxonomy (NCBI): domain Eukaryota; kingdom Metazoa; phylum Arthropoda; class Insecta; order Zygentoma; family Lepismatidae; genus Thermobia; species Thermobia domestica. Next base: position 150,441,325 of record NC_137464.1, read on the forward strand.
TAGTAGAGCCTTCGGACAAAGGCATAACAGAAACATAGAAAGAATGGTAATTTCCGCCTGTTTAATCCAATGTATGTCTCTAGAAATATCACGATTATGTCGAATTCAAATTGTAAACCTTTCTTCTGGTGCTTGTTCGTTTTACCATTAACGCACATCAGAGTTCGTTTTCCCTAAGAATGACAAAATGTGGAGAGAAGAGTTTTTTTTTAAAAAATCGATCTACATCGTGTATCTACATTCTAGCTCTGCTATTCTATTTTACTAAAATATTTACTTTTCTTCTAGCGAAGAACATTTTTAATAGTTAGAAGCTCTCAAGTGAAATGCAAAGTAATTGCTTAATAGAAACAGTAACGAGAAAAGTACATATTATGTCTACTACAACTATCTAAATAATTTGGAAACAAAAGAAAAAAATCGAAACAAAATTACTGATTCATACTTACGATAGGAGATGATTTGAGCCAATTTTAAATACGTATGTAAAGAAGGTAACTTCTAGACGATAAGTTGTCGAAAACCCATCTTATAAAGAATGAATATTATTTGACGTATACAAGTTAATATAAGGGTAATCAGCCAAGTTATACAAGTTAATATAAGGGTGTTCTACATATGTATCCATATTCTGGTTCTTAGTTAATCTGTTCTTTCCCTCCAGCACCTTATTTTCCAGTTCCATGTACTCTTAAATCACAAGAGAAATGAATTGCCTTCACTCTACTTACTGGCCTATTGATTTCAGCTAATTACACATTACAATCCCTTGATTGTCCTCCTTACACTGAAAATGTCAGTACAATAGGAATGAATTTTGACCAATTAATCTTGCTTATACTCTCGAGTGAGTTGAATGTAGTGTCTTTAGTGCTAGCCAGGAAGTGCAATTTTTAACCGATGAAAATCAAGAAAATTTATTTAAAGTTTGGAAATGGTGAAAATTAATGGCAAGGATTATTAATAATAATATGATATTCATTTGACTTGAGTTTAGAGTTCCTTTCAGCAGTGAGGTTACATGAGACGTAAACCTATAGGTTATCAGGAAACCAGAATCACATGAGCTTCCGCCAGGAATCGTACCTGGGTCTCTAACATCAAAAGCGCTAGCCGCTTAACCATGAGGTTAATAGTAATAATAATAATAATAATAATAATAATAATAATAATAATAATAATAATAATAATAATAATAAACTTTCGAACAAAAACCAAAGATGTAATACAGTGTTAACCTGAAAGAAATAAACCGATTAAATTCTTTATAAATTCGAAAACTGTTTGTCTTATTAATAATCGTTTAATACTATTTTATAGAGAAAGTCTTTAAGTTTACGACTTCCGCTTTTCGTTTATTTTCCTCACTGCAGCCACATGAGCATCCTTGATGTTAGTGAAGCAATTTGGTCATTATTCAGGTAGAGAAGGCTTTCTGGTTGTTTGAATTTGCAAAACAATTGTGGTATAGTGCTGCTGTAGAAAACGGTATGGTAACAACTATCCACAAGACAGTCCATCTGCAATTGTAGCGAGGAATATGAAGAAACTGGTTGTCTGTAAAGTAGGAAAAGTTTTTGATAGACAGTCGTGAAAGGTGCAACCCGAAGAAACTACATGACATGCAAGGTTAGATCTACAAGATTCACAAAAGACTATTGCATTGGTTGGTTGAATTGGGGTTTAGTATATCTTTCAGCACCGTGGTATATGAGACCTAGACCTACAGCTTAATGTAGAATCCGAAACACATGAGCTCTCGGCTCTCTCACATTGAATACTATGCGGAATATATTTTATAAATTCTTATATAGTTCCCTCACCGGTTGCAGGTACACCAGAATCTTAGCGAAAATGACAAAATCTTCTATCACTTTTTCTGCATGAGCATTCAGCAACGTAATGAAGAGTGATAATTTCTTTGACATGCTTTTTTTTTTTTTTTGTGATTGATCAACTTTCCACATTACTTACATTGAACAAATACAATATTCATTAAAGGGGAACTAAAAAGTTAGACAGCTATGAATGTGCGGAATTCACCTAAAGTGATTTTTTTTCTGCAGTATTTCGTGTTTTGACCGTTCTTTTCCATTAAAAATAGTGCTTGAAATATTTTCTTTCTTTCTATATTTAAGTGAATGGTTGCTGCATTACCCACAAGAAGACAATTTATCCAAGATTGCGCTTCACCGTGCTGGCACTTTCAAGTTATAGATCACATGGATGCATATTTTTCTCGTCCTTAGATTGGCCATTCAACAGACCAGACCATCGGTCTAACAAGTTAGCGTCCAAGAAATCAGGATTTAACTGTATTTACTATAATTCAATTGATACAACTTGTCCCTTGTGACAGTTGCTTTCCTCTTTTTTTCCTTTCTGCACGTGGTCATAACAATCAGCCAAGAAGGACTGTTTCTATGGCAACAGCACGTTCAACCAGTTATAGTTTATCATTTCTCTCGCTCTGCAGTGGTAAATATTCCACCCTATCCGCACGTTGCCAGTTTGAATATAAACAAATGCACATTGTTTTAGTCGAATGAAAACTTGAGTAGTGGACCTGGTGGTTATTGAAAACATTCCTTTTAGTTCATTTTTTGTCATTTAGCATTCTACCTTTAATAAATGTTAATATGGAACAAGAAGCAATTCACTTGTTCTACTCGTGTAGTTTCAATATTCGACGCAATAGCTGGCAACGCAGCATTGAGCACCACATGCGCGCAGCGAGCTGTCACAAGAGACAAGTAGTATCAATTGCAGTGTACTCCTTATGGGAATGTATCAAGGACTATTTGTAGCTCCTTTCCTTTCCCACAAGCATGGACGATTTTAGGTAACACTTCACAACAACTGCTGCAACAATGAACATGGACATGCTGAGATGTACTGAGATGTTTGGCAAGTACTGGACTATTCCACTTACATATGTTAAAACTTTTATTTCTATAAAACTTTAAAAGTATATATTTCTTTCAGGCTTAACCTGTAGTTTTGATTCCAATAACATATTTGTTTGCGTAAAACTCAAAGTGTGCAGTCTAAATGTTGACGAATATACTAAATTTGGCCTGTTTGCTGTAGACTCATGAATGATCACTATAACAAATTGAACAAATGTAACGCATCTGATAAGATAGTACAAGACCGAAAACTCATACGAGAGTTTTCCTTCCTCCCATTATCTCTGTTCTCTTTTTCCGTTGTTCAGTATTGGCTGCGGTGAGGAGCGGCTTCCACCTGGAAGTTCTTCCAGGATAGCTTAGCTGATAAAAGTATTGAAAGCTAGATTAAGACTCACTGGAAACCGTTCTACTACATCTTCAGCTTTGAAACGGAAATTACCTTTCATTGCCAGTTTGCATCCCATATCATCCTGTCCCTTTTAGGCTGACCTCAACATGACCAAACAGTTCACTGTTCTGACTGTATAATTTCCCACTTTATTGTGGACAGCAGAATCTTCAACTCCAGGGCAATTTTCCTCTGGCTTATACAATCTTTACATTTTCCAACATTAAATTATCAACGGAAGCCTCTCAATTTTGTGATACCCCGGATTCGAGGAATATTTCCTGATTTTAGAGATTTACTACTTGCACAGAAACTGACACAAAATGCAAATTGCACAGTTGTTATCATCCAACAGTAACTTTGCAAATTGCAAAATATCCATTATGTATTTTACGGGTTGTCTCTCTACGTATTATATAAGGACTTTAAAAAGAAAAGAATCTTCATTTATTTCTTTAATTCTAGTATTATAAGAAGCCTGTAGAAGTCTGCAACTTTAATTCTGCAGAATGCAACTAAAGTTGATCAATGCGTTGTAGAAAAAGCAATGACACTATGTAGTATAATTCTTACTGGTAATAGAGATTCCCATCCCCCTTCTATAAAGTTAACCAAGAAAGTTCTGTCGCTTTTTCACCCACCACCTTCGAACATTGATATATCGCCTAAGATGTACCTAGAATTTCAAAAATAGTCCCCATCAGGATCAACGACCTCCTGTCGACGTTCTGGAAGGCCATGGATTCCATCGCGGTAGAACTTGGTGGGCTGTGCAGCGAAGATGGTATCAAATGCATTTTGCACCTCTACTAGGAATTTGAACTGGTGTCCTCTAAGGTGATAACCCAAGGAATGGAACAGATGATAATCGGGCGGTGCAATGTCCGGAGAGCATGGTGAATGTAATACTGTTCCCCATCTGGTTCATGGGATGCTAACCAATGATGACGGCGCAGTGGAGCTTCGTACAGGACCCACTTCTCGTCACATGTCAACACCCTGTCCAGAAATTGCTCCTTCCTCATACGAGACACGAAAGAAACACAGTGTCTGCTCACATTGCCTTCTGGCCCGGAGTCAAATCATGTGGGGTCCAACTTGTGCTTCCCGAGTTGATAGAGGTGCTGCCAAATGGTTCCTCCACTCACACTGAATTGTAGTCCTAGTTTCTCACATGTCTGGCTACTGTTCGCGTCAATTGCTGCCTGTGTTGGTCTTTTGGTACGTGGTACGTCTTTGAGTGTTTCGCCACCGTTCTTAAACTTCTTAAACCACCGCTGCACCGTCCGCATAATCGTGACACCCTCACCAAAAGCCTGGTATATCTTCTGTCCCGCTGCAGTGGTGTTTGACCCCAGTTTGAATTCGAACAGCATACACGCCCTTATGACGCTCTGTGGATGTCCCATGTTCATTCTGTCCTTACTCAAGTTCACAGTGTAACTGAACTGCCAGAACCAGGTAGTACATACTCACACCAACAACTGACCTCCGCCTTATCTCCATTTCCATTCAACTCACGGCGTGAGGGTCAATTTAACACAGCCCTCAACAGCTAATTTTCTTGGTTACCTTTATAGTTGGATCATGACGGTTTATCTTCTCATGATATGTCCCCTCAAAGAAATAAAATTTGCTTTGAACACTTCAATACTTCTGACCCGTAATATCTCTTCCCCTGTTCTGTGTATCTTCTTGATAGGTTTACCACCCGTCCCAGCTTTGTCAGTACACTATCACTTTTGAAACAAGTGTCCCAAGTCGCAAAGTAGCTCTGTCAGAATTTTAAATTGTCCCGCGTTTCAAATTTGTTGATGAAGTTGGTTTATTATTATTATTATTATTATTATTATTATTATTATTATTATTATTATTATTATTATTATTATTACTAACTAACTAACTAACTCTATGGCCTATGGAACCCGGAGGTTCAGTGCCGCGTTCACAAAAGCTCTCCACTGACTTCTATCCTTAGCTAATTGCATCCAGTTTCTACTTTGTATATTATTATTATTATTATTATTATTATTATTATTATTATTATTATTATTATTATTATTATTATTATTATTATTATTATTGAAATCTACTTTCCACATTAATACACAAAGAATTCAAACGAAGAGGATGTCTCAGAACAGCGGCAGGCAGGCAGGCAAATACTAATATATACTGTACGCTATACACTATTTAAGTTGGTCATATTTATTATTACATATTATATGATATAGAGCTTATGTGATTTAAGTTATCTCACTTTTTTATCAATTAGATAAATATGGTTTGCTCTTCTCTAGAAAGATTCACATTGCCTTATTACTGACAAATGATCGCTGTTGCATTTCTCTCCCCCCCCCCCTTCCGCAATTAGTTTCACTAAATGTTCCTACCTTTGCTTATGAAACGGTGGCTTGCATTTCTCCCCCTTTTCCCTTCCGCAATTAGTTTCACTAAATGTTCCTACATTTGCTTAAGAAACGGTGGCATATTTTTTTTTCTAACTAGTTTCAAGGTTTAAGCAATTGTTTTCGACACCAAAAATTTCAGTGAGCTGACGCGTTTCTGTTATACCTTGCCCCATCTTCCGCTAGAGATGGATCTTTCTTATTAATTTTACGGAATAATATATTTCCTCCTCCTCCTTTAATTTGTAGTCTGAACAGAAAATGTGCGTTGGGTGCACATTCCATATAAGTTGAGAGAGAATAGTTGTGATAGATTTCCTGTGGTATTAGTTCATGAGATTTGTGAAACGAAAAGCAGGATTTTAATTAAAGAGTGTCTACCAACACTGAAACCGCACATGTTGTTTCCAGAGGTACTTGTGAAAGGTGCTTGTAGAATTACTGGGTAGGCTAGACCCAATTAGGTATTTGATCATTAATAACCAATCAATCCAATAACACACGGAGATATTAGGAAGTACCTTTTACTGTCGAGAGATGGCACCAACATATGGTACGAGGTCAATGCTGGCCAATTGGCCACTGGGAACGAGGCCAATACTCCGCTTACTTAGTGTGCATTAGGAAAACAATATTGCCGGAAGACGGTATCGGGCAACATGCAAAATGTATTCGTCTTTTCTCCGTTAGTAACAATGCATCACAAGTCCAGTGTATGATGTTGGGAGAGTTCGAACCACCAGCGATATACAAGAACACATAAACAAGCAGTTTGATGAAATTGCCAGTGCTTTGAATCCCAACAACTCTGGTCAACCCAAAACTTTTTGAACTGCGGAGACACAAGCAAGTGTTCATGCGGAACTGGTATAATCTCCTCACAAATCGAAATCTACCCGCCATTTGCTGTACATTTCGAAAACAAGTTTATGTAGAGTTTTGAGTGACATTCATAAGCGACAGAACTTCTAAGAACTGTGGTGGCAGCAAGATGAAGCCCCACCATGCTAAATTGTTCGGTCGTTCTTAGAAGAAGTTTTTCCGCCTTAGAGGACCTGTGGAGTGGCTCGCCAAATTACCTAACATAACCTCACCTTGCTTTTACCTTTGGGGTCACCTCAAAAACAAAGTGTATGCTGATTTTATTGACAGTGACCAACATCTGCGTGAAATAATTGTTCAGTAGGGTGGAGTGAAAAAATCAGATTTTCGAGTATCAAATTCTAATAGGGCTCAACCGTTGCGTATTTGAGTGCTGATCAATGGAAAAACAACGAAAAAATCACACTGTAGATCTTCGGTTCGCGCAAACAGCCTAAGGTTTGAAAAAAATATAAAAAACACCAAAATTTACTTTTACGCAAGAAATGCACCCATTACTTTGTTTTTAAATTTCTATTGCGCTTAACTAGGCTACTTTATTTTGGTTGTGTGAGGTCGTGTTTGTTAATAATTCGTTAATGTGAGTGATTTTATACATTTTTTTCATAATGAATTTGTAGCTTTTCGCCCATTTTTTGCATGAAATGGCCTAGTAATCACCACGAGGAGGTGGCTGCAGTTCGAGTTCCACCCACACCCTACCCAACCATCCTACCAACTAGGGTATACTAAATTATGTTGATTTAGTCAAAGACATGACCTTAAATTCATTTTTTTTTAAATTTTGGCATTGTGAGTCTTGAGAGCAAAGTTGTCCTAATGTAACCGTCTCTGTTTTCTTGTCCGCACATTTTCCTGAGACTCTATAACAAGTTTGACAAATCTTTCAGCTACCTGAGTATTGCATGGAAAATTTAAGAAGTCAAACTCATGAGTGCAGTTGTCATGAATAAATGGTAAAAAAGTTCCTGTTGTCAAGCTTTCGAGCATTGGAGGGGGAGACCGCTTACATTTTCTCCAATCTATCAGTTCACTGTAGTCCGTGGCATCAAAATTTATTGAAAGTGCCATATACCTTAAAGTTCTAACAGAGCAATTCAGACAGGGCAGTGTGTTCCAGATGTGACTATAAGAGATTCTGAACCCCTCAGTTACTCCAGATGGCTGACATGTGCAAACCGGGTCTTACGGTTGTACGTTTCTCAAACGAATCCTACTAAATGCTTGTCTGGTTCGACCTAAAGAGGTAACAGTTAGTGAAATGTGGACCTAAACATATTTTGAATGTAGTTCAAACAACGAGACATTTGCCAAACAAGATCAAAAGAATCATCGATCCTGTGATTGAGGAAAACGCGTTCTTCTGTTATCCGGAGGTCATATCGTTGGTTATAACAGTGGATGAGAGAAAACACGTACGAAAGTTGAAATACAGGAGAGTGCTATAGGCAAGAAATCAAGATTCGAAAATTAAATCTATCAAAACTTCAATAAATTTTGATGCTACGGAGTAGTGAGCTCATAGATTGGAGAAAATGTAAGCTGTCATCCCCTTCAGTTCTCGAAAGTTTGACAACAGAAACTATCTTATCAGTTATGCATGACAAATCTGCTCATGAGTTTGACTTCTTAAATTTTCCATCCCATACTCAGGAAGTTGCAAGATGTGTCAAACTTGTTACAGAGTCTGCAGGAAAAGTGTGGGGACAAGAAAATAGATGGCTACATGAGAGCAGCTTTGCTCTTAAGATTCACAATATCGAAATTTGATTTTTAAAAATGTGAATTTCAGTTAACGTCCTTGACTAAATCATCATAATTTAGTACACCCTAATTGGTAGGATGGTTGGGTAGGGTGTGGGTGGAACTCGAATTGCACCACCTCCTCGTGATGAGTTCTGGCCCATTTCATGAAAAGGAAATGGGCGAATAGCTACAAAATCATTATGAAAATATAAAATGTATAAAATCAACCACATTAACGAATTTATTAACAAGCATGACCTCACGCAATTAAAATAAAGACACAATAGAAATTTAAAAAAAAAAGTAATCGGTGCATTTCTTGCGTAAAGGTAAATTTTGGTGTTTTTTAAATCATTGTTTCAAACTAGGCCGTTTGTGCGAATTAAAGATCCAAAGTGTATTTTTTTCGTTGTTTTTTCATTGATTAGCACACGAATACGCAACTTTTGAGTTCTATTAGAATTCGGTACTCGAAAATCTGACTGTTTTGCTCTACCCTATTGTTCAGGAGCTCAACAATGTTCAAGTGGATATGTGTAGGAAGGCATGTGAAAATGTTCCTGTATGTCTGCAAGCCTGTAGATGGTATCCAAGTCGATCATTATGTTGAAAATCGATTACTTGTGTGTAGGATTCCTATTTTGTAACCTAACCTAACAATTTGGTAGCCATTTCTATAGCCATTGCAAGATGTTATACATATTTCAAGAAAAATATTATCTTTTCAAAACCGCCTAATTGAGTCTGGCCCACCCTGTACTGTAGCTGAAAGCTATAAAAGCAACAGCCTACATTTTCCACAACAGTCAATTACTTATTATATTATATGTATAATCAGGGCCTTGAAATTTCATAGGGAGCAAGACGAATGAGCACTTTCTGTTTGCAAATTTTCATATAAAACTTTCAATGTATAATAGAGTCAAAAATAAGAAAATAATGTTTTCATAAATCACTATAGACTTATAATTGGGGATAAAGCATTATTAGGAAAAATTAGACAAAAAAGTTTCTACTATTCTATGATAAACTGTAGGAAAATTTCAAAAAAGAGTCGTGACAGATAAGAAGAGAAGAAAAATAAAAGAATCGTTATTTTTATCTACTTTTCACTTAGACCGTCACATATACATAAATAAAATATATAGAGAGATAAGTGTGATAATATTTTAGGTGTCACTTATGTTTCGCTCAGTGCAAACATGTGAATACATCCTCCTGGGAGCAACTATTAGAAAAGAGGTTTGTCGCTTTAATAGTGATTGGGTGTTTACAAGTTAACGTAACTCTCCTGTGATTGTGATTTTTCAGTTTTCGTATTGAAAAGATTTGACGCACAAGTAGTTATATCATTCGGAATATGTAATTAACTTCGATATTAAACAATGCTTTAGACAAATGTTATATTTTTAAACATAAATTTTCGTTGAAACCAATAAATATTCAGTAAGAGCACTGTAAGAAAAATTCGAAAATCTCTAAATGCTATTGGATGTTCAAGTGAGTTACTAGAAGTGAATTGCAAATTTGCTTTTAAGGTGAAGGTTCAGGCTTGGTTTTATATTTGTTGCTGTTGATTAGATGAAAGCCATCCCATGTATCTCAAAATTTTTCTTGTAAATTTTGACAATTTTTGGAATGGGTTTGAGAACAATATTCGCATCTTATAGAGTTGGTGGAATCATTGGCGAAAAGCACATCGTTTGATGGTGGCATTTTCGATGGTTCTACTCTGAGCCTACCTGATATACATATAAACCCTATAATAAATATTCTTATATAAGTTGGACCAGCATTGTCAAAATTCCAATGTATTTGGTAATTTGAATTTCTTCACATTTCACTTCTTCATGAGTTTCCTCATCTGACATGTCAAATGTACTCTTCAAAAGCAGTGGCTTCTGATGTGATAGTGCGTAATAAATAATTTTATGATACCTTTTTCTTCAATATGCAGAAGTCAGACTAGTATCAGAGGATACGTGCTAAATTACAGCCAGTAAATTTAATGATAACACTTTCGCATGTATTCACTATTTACTGCATTTTTGGCCTAGGTACGTATTTGAAAATTTACATTAATAATAATAATTCCACACAGTATTTAACATCATAGTCTGGTAGGAGAAGATTGTATAGAATCGTTCTTCTCTATTAAATGTTCTATTATGTAATTCATGTATTAGATCGATTAAGTTTAGTAGCTACGAGTGTCCTGTTTCACTGGTGTATATTTTTTATTGTTTTGTTCTTCTGATCTATTTAAATAAAATCAAGTGTAACATTGTGTATTACATTATTACGTCACGACGACTAAACCAAATTGATGTTTTTTCCTTTTTTTTTTTTTTTTTTTTTTTTGAAGAGACAAACTTTGGCTCGGGGAAGATTTTTATCATTTTACTTTGATAATACTTGATTTTATGATTGTCTTCTTAAAACATCTACTTAATTCATGTTTTTTTTCACAATTTGACAATTAGTCGAGTCAAAATACGGTTTGACCTGGGCAAAATTGCAACCTTTAGTTTTACATCTGTATTTTGTTTAGGTACCTCATCTGATGAAAATATCCAAAATCCGACAAAATCGGATCACGGGAACACCCCCCAAAAACGGTTTCAAAATGGCGGAACATGGTTTTTTGAAAAAATCGTAGACCTTTACGTTGGAGGCTCTAGTAGCCCTCTTAATTGACACAGAGACATGAATGATACCTCGTGGGAACGCTCATAGACCACAAATTGCAACGAAGTGACTTTTGTACCCATCATGTCCAACCCATAGAAGAAGAAGAAGAAGAAAGTTGATTTTTGTTTTTTTTTATTAATATTTCTTGGACCCTGGCAACACTGTACGTCCTCATACTCCGGCAGTAAAATTCCTACGCGTAGACCAGACATTGGTGACAATAATATAAAAAATGAAAGACGTAGGTTCAACAGTAAGGGAGATAAAAATTCGGAACCGCGGACAAAGGAGGGTCACTGTATATTTTTTACTGTGGTCTAATTTCTGTTTCTTAGATCTAGCATCCTCCCTAATTGACATAGAGACATAAAGCATACCGCGTTGGAAAGCTTATGAAACCCCCTTGCCAACGACGTATCGTTTGTGCCCTCTGTGCCCAACCTGTAGAAAAAAAAGAAGAAGAAACCTTGAAAAAATTGGGAAAATCTACACTTTTACCTTTCTTGGGCTCTGGCAACCCTGATAATCGTTCTATGCATGAAAATTGTTTCTTTCTTTAAATCAAAGGTCGCTTTAATATAAGTACTATACATAAAACAAAAATATTCTTAAGCAAAAGAATGGGAATAACGAAAGACTTTGGGAGGCAAATTACACATCTATATCGCCATTGCCTACGCTAACACTGTCCTCACCATATTCATTTAAACAGTTAAAACATTCAGTTTCTTGGCATACACCACAAGCAATAGCAAATAGAAGGTCATACCATAATACAGTGTACAAGACAATTCGTTTTATAGAAACATAACACCTATATATAAAGCAAAGATATTCTAAAGCAAAAGAATGGGAAGACGAAATATTTTGGGAGTCAAATTACACATCTACATCGTCATCGCCTACGCTAACACTGTCCTCACCATATTCATTTAAAGAGTTAAAACATTCAGTTTCTTGGCACACACCACAAGCAATAGTACATGGAAGGGCATGCTTTCTGCAAGTACAATACGTTCTTGCACACACGGTAGCACAGTGCAATGAACAATGGTGAGCAAATTCCATACCCATCAAACACGATGGCTGATGTGCCATATGTACCAACCGTATACTCAGCAAATGATGTAGCGATATTGTCGTACGAACTGCCTTTACACCATGGTAGTCTATGTAACAAAGATCCTCCGTCTAAGACATACAGAATATTGTCTGGCTCCGTTTCTTCAAACTGTGCGGTCTGCTGCTTGCTGAACTCTAGTATCGCATGGGCCAGTGGGGCTTTGTCTGCCTTACGCATCATGCTGGGTGACTCAAATAAAGCTGGTGGGTAGGCACATAATTCATGCGCTAAGGTCTCCTCTAAAGATGTGCTGCCTGCATTAGCGACAACTAACAGTCTTTGAAACAAAAGATTCGAATCGACGGAGATATCGCTGCTGGTTTTAACACTACTCGGGGATGCTAGAGTTTTGACTTTATCTGCACGTTTCCACTTCACAGTGAACAGGTCTTTGCCAAATAGTTTCTTCGCAAGCTCTTCTCCAACTGAAAATAAATTATGGAAGTTGACCGAGGAATCCGCTGTGACGCCAGTGGCAATGTTTCTCAACGATTTGTCTCCGTCAAATGGTGAAATGGGCTGCACTTCTGCAAGAATGCGACGTGTGTCACTGATATCACATGATATTCTTGACGTTTCGGCTTCTTTATGTTGTTCGCTAGTGACATATGCTGTGTGAGTAAGAGTTTGCATCGCCAGATTGTACTCGGAGCATGCTGGCATTGAGAGCACCCACAAAGATCGTTGTATCTCCGACATTCCACTCCCATGGGTTAGACCTCCAGTGGATGTTAGCGATCTCATTAGAACCTGCTCTATGACTAGATCAGAGGACAACCCAGCCCAATATCAGTTGCTTCTTCTAATAACTCCGAACGGATTTTTGAAGCTTTCGTGAACTGTTGGATTAACCGATGGCAGCGTTAACATTGTTTGCAGGTACAAGCACGTCGACTTCAAATAATTGAAGTGTCCTGCTGCAGCGAATATGGGAATGCACTCTGCTATAGCATCAAGGTGATCCTCCCAGCTTCCTGTTCGGTCTGCTGCCACAAGTTTCCTTGCTGTAGTCAACATGCGCTGGTATGCAAGCCACAACTGACTTGTTTTTGATGTGTTAATAAGTTCTGACTTTCGTTCTTCTATTTTTTCTCGGGCTTCTTGAAGAAGAGGTGAAGAACTAGCTCCAGTTACACTAATCTCACCCGACATCAGACTCTGGTAGAGAGAGTAAGCATCGTTGATAGCTCTGTGTGTTCCGTTATCGGTCTGCAGAAAAACATTTTCCACAAGCAATGCACTTAATGCGAGGTCAACCATCATGTGCGCACGGAAGGCTCTTGCTACGGACTTGCCACCTAACATATGTACAACCGAATTTTCTCCATAAAGCTCATGCAAGATTTCACGTAAGCCTGAATCATCCATCAGGGAACCAATTTCTCCTAGAAGGTTCATCAGAGTATGAAATGAGCCCAACAGGAGAACCGTGTCCTTAATACTGGTGTTATGTGCTCTGTCATGCAGGATACGTGAAGCTTTCTAAAACAGTGGTGGCTCTAAGGTGATGATTGGTGTAACTTTATATTTTCTCGCAAGATTATTCAGATACACTGAAGTGGAATAGATGCATGACATATCAGATAGATGGAGGTCAATAATCGGTAAGCAGAGAACAGTGGATTTCCCTGAATGATGAAGAGATGGATCTGCGTGAATGGCCTGCATCATTCCTGACCAGTTAGGTGTGCGTGACGGAAAGTGCCAGGAAAGTTTCCGCAAAATATCCAGGGAGCTTTCTTCGGTGATGGTGCTGCTACCAGTTCACAGTTGATCTTTTCAAGAATAGCCCTGGCTTCAGTGTATGCGTGAATGGGAACACTGGCAAGGGACTTCACATCAGCATCAGAGACGGGCTTCCGAAGGATGGTTAGACTGGTAGTAGTGGATGGAGTAATGGCCACCCACATTTCCATACTATGGAATGTGCCTAAAGCACTCAGCGTTTGGAGATTATGGTCTACATTATCCGCTGCAAAGAGGAGAGTCTGGTCTGCTGACATTTCGATCACACGATTACCAAATGTACTTGCAGCACAGCGTTCAAACCGCTGCATTTCCGTGTATGAAGAGCAAAATCCCAGATGATGCAGCGTGTCAATCAGGTGTTTCGATCGATAGTGGTGGTGCAGCTGCACAGCAACACCTAACTGCAGAGGAGCTAATATATCTCTTGGTCTGGCTGCTTGCATCAAACACTGGCCAATCGATGCTATTTTGGTTTCATTGTCCTTTCCGGCAAAAAGTATGGCATAGAATAGTTTAAGGCTAGGTGCAATGTACTGATGGAATTGCTGAATGGTCAAGTCGCTGGGTGAAGGATATGTATCACTTCCAGTTTGTAGATTGGATTTTATGTCGCTTTTGATCAGTCGAGCTACTGTTTCTATTATTCTATTTTTTATCCTTTTCTTCATCATACTCTCGTGGTAAATCACGATATGCCCGTAGAATGTGATTGGCAGTTTCTCGAAGTGAAGTCGTTTTTTCCACTGTCACTAGAAATTATATTTTTTTCACCGAAGTACTCCATTAGTTGACGTTTCATGTGCAGTCTGTCATATGCAATGTGATCAGTCCCTACAAGAAATGTGCCCATTTTTGTAACAAGTTCTCCCACAGTTAGTAACTCGTTCTTGAATCGGCGATGACGTTTTACTTTTTAGGGCAATCGCAATCTTTTTATCAATGTAACGTTTGCGACAAGAGACATGAACCACCATACATGTAGCGGCGAGAATGTTACTACCGCGAGCCTTACTGGCATTGTTCACTCCTTCAGCTCCCTTTTCATGAAGTGTGATGAGGTTGTCAGGATCTAGGCTTCTGCAGATGATACACAAACGTGTAAGGGAATCAGCCATGGTTCTTCAATGCCTAGGTTCATGCAAGACTATGATATGTAGAAAACCTTATGTAACCCCATTTCCAACGACGTACCGTTTGTGCCCCCTATACCCACGATTATCAGAGGTGCCAGAGCCCAAGAAAGGTAAAAGTGCAGATTTTCCCAATTTTTTCAAGGTTTCTTCTTCTTCTTTTTCCACAGGTTGGGCACAGAGGGCACAAACGATACGTCGTTGGCAAGGGGGTTCCATAAGCTTTCCAACGCGGTATGCTTCATGTCTCTATGTCAATTAGGGAGGATGCTAGATCTAAGAAACAGAAATTAGACCACAGTAAAAAATATACAGTGACCCTCCTTTGTCCGCGGTTCCGAATTTTTATCTCCCTTACTGTTGAACCTACGTCTTTCATTTTTCTATATTATTGTCACCAATGTCTGGTCTACGCGTAGGAATTTTTCTGCCGGAGTATGAGGAAGTACAGTGTTGCCAGGGTCCAAGAAATATTAATTAAAAAAACAAAAATCAACTTTCTTCTTCTTCTTCTTCTACGGGTTGGGCATGATGGGTACAAACGTCACTTCGTTGCAATTTGTGGTCTATGAGCGTTCTAACGAGGTATCATTCATGTCTCTGTGTCAATTAAGAGGGCTACTAGAGCCTCCAACGTAAAGGTCTATGATTTTTCAAAAAAACCATGGTCCGCCATTTTGAAACCGTTTTTGGGGGTATTCCCGTGGTCCGATTTTGTCGGATTTTGGATATTTTCATCAGGTGAGGTACCTAAACAAAATACATGTGTAAAACTAAAGGTTGCAATTTTGCCCAGGTTGAGGGTAAAATTTCTTTAGATTTGCTGGACTAAATGAATATAAAATGTTTCAGTTTTTATGTATATGTATACTATTAATATATTTGTAATAAATTTATGAACCATTATATATTTATATCATTCATGAAACCTTAGTATATGAAAGTTGCCTTTTGAAAGAAAAAATGTGGAAGTTAGAGACTCCTAATGCACGTAGAGACAATTCTGTAAGTTCAACATACGTATAATTACACATGAGTACTAAAGAGATTGTTTAGGTAGAAAAGCCCTCCATACTAGCTATATATTTTTACCAAGTTATAGAATTTAGAAATGTCCTTATTAGTGCTGTAAAAATCAGAATAATTTTGAATTTGACTTAATACCCGGAAAACGTGTTGAAATTTTTCTGTACTAAGAATAGGATTCGAATTGAGAAATCTCGGGTTGAATGATATCTTCAGAGAAGAGATTATGAAAGAATATACATATATTTGAAAGTTTCTATAATTCAAAGTTCTACATTTGAAATGTTTATGATTTATTCACTTACACTTAATAATTCTGCATTAAAATATTGTTTTATGGAGATCAAACACTTGCTATTTTGTGTAGCCTATTCAGATACTGACTATAAATATGGTGGCAAGGTTGGTATGATGCAATCTCGAAGAAAAGTTAGCCTGTGTTCAATATGTGATTCACCTACAAAATTAAGAGAAAATTTCCATGGGTACACTGAAACAGTGGAGGGAGCATAATTATTGTTATATATATATATATATATATATATATATATATATATATATATATATATATATATATATATATACTATTTCATGGTAAAATGGACTATCTCAACGTAAATTCGAAACTGTAGTTTGCTTGCCTGTCCTGTTAGTCAATTTCAACTAGGAAACAATAGTACATTTTGCTACAAGGAAGGAAGGAACGGGTGCGAAATCCTGGGAAGATGAGGGGATATCCTCTCCCACTTAATATTTTTGAAAAAAAAAAATCCCTCACTGAAAACTTACTTCGTGTGGTTTTCTAATTTTCTAGTTTTCTAATTTCTAATTTGTCTAATTTTCTGAGTTTACCCGTTTCTTCGTCTCTTTTCGCACCACATTGTTTTAAAAATAATTTAATTTCTGTTCTTGGCGCATCACCGATCAATATGCTATTTATACAATGTCGTACCCCATTAACTTTTAAATATACATATTAAAATTTATTATCATTTTTTCTTCGCAAAATCGCGGACATTATGATATCTCATCTTGCACTTTACGCAAAATCAAATAATTATGGAGATTATCTTGTTTCCACATAATCTATTTTCTGTTCTTCTAACTTACATAATTAAGACGTTAGTTTAACAGGAATAGATTATAAAAAGAACATCTTCATGTATGCAAAGGGAAAAAAAGACCAATATAAATGGTTTAAAAGGCAATCACTGAGATGTTATATGCTCTAAAGGCCTATAGGTGACGGTATAACAAAGAGATTACTCTCTCATTCAAGCGAAAGTGAATGTATATATATAAGAAATAAACTCACAACAGTTATTCGCACTGTTCAGAAACCAAGCCTTATAATATCCAACGTCAAAACTGAATTAGAGGTGTTAAGAATATAGATTTTAAGCTATAAAAAATCAAAGTCGGCACGTTTGTAAATAGCGAAATCATGGCTCTCTTAAGATTGATGGGTGATTTTCTGCATTGCGCCTCAGTGATGAAGACATATATATCAAGCAGCTTACTCTAACAAAATAAAATGAAAAGAAATAAAAAGGACAAAAATGAAGGAACACCTTAGATTTCAAACCGCAAACACAATGTAATTGGCAGAGGTGGCTTTCATATTCGAAATGACTCATTACAGAGCCATTAAAGTAAGTTTTACAACCAATGAATGACTGAAACCTTTTTCTTCTTTATCTATTCTAATACTTAACCGTATAGGGATATTTTATTTTCAACCGAACGGCTTTTATTAGTATTGTTATTACGGGGTGTACTGTATGATTACTATCCGATGAAGAAAATATTTCTTTCTGAAGAATTATACCGTCTTTTGATTTAAGGGCGGCTTCATTTAAATTAGTTATTACTGCTTCGAGTTACACACTCATTTTAGTACAGACGTCTTCTTACTTCATACTTGGATGGTACAAGATTGGAAAGCAATGTAGTGCGAGTTATGCTTTATTAATTTCTTTCTTACTTTTTTTTGTGTGTGTGTGTGGAAGAATAAAATTCTTTTATATTGGAATGTGTTCGTGGTATTTCTATGTTCAAAAAGGGTCAAAAGTCATCTCTTTCTTTTGTTTTTGTAAAGAAAATAGTTGCTGTTATGTTATTATATCTGTGATATTATTTTCTATCGAAACTCTCTCATTGTAGAACCTTGAAACTTTCAAGACTTAGTCATTAATCTAAATTAAAAGATTGTTTTGAATCGCTATTAAATCTGATTCAAAACAAGTGCGTCAGTTTATTTCCAGCTTTAGAGATGATTAACCTTTTCCAAAGAAATGGGAAAAATAATGGTAACAAATACTATGCCAATTATTAGAATTGAGGGAAGCTGGACAATAATTTAATTGTCATAGCAATTTAATCGTCCGTGTCGGACTGTCAGGCAACCAAGCTAACATGCAGAACGACAATGCTGGAATTAAAGTTTTGGAAGACAGTAAACGGTAATAAGCGATACAGATTACGTCTAGGTTTCGGAACTATAAACAGTCCATCTGACACATTTAAACAGTCCAGCAAGTACATTATTTGTATAGTAAGATCAAACTACGCAACTACAAAATGCAAAAACATATAATTTTTTATACTAGAAGCAGGGGCGTCATTAGAGGCTTCAGGACGAGGCGACTCCCCCCTTTGAGTTTGAGAAATATATATATTAACATATTAATTAATTAATATATTAATAGTATAATAATAATACTATTAATATATATTAAGAAGTATATTAATAGTATAATAATATTCTACTGAAAAGTGTAAAATTTTGCTTATATTGGAGGGTCTGCCCTCTTTTCTCCCAAGCAAAATCTGAAACGACGCTCTTGATTGGAAGGAAGTTGATAAACAAATAAATGCAATTATATATAAATAATTACTTAAAGCAGCATCATAGGTGAAAAGAAGTATACTATTAACAATATCGTATTCAAAATAATGGTAAGTTACCATGAAATACACTTTTTCTTTTCAAGTGCAAATGGGCTTGGCTGCGATTATAATACAGAACGACAGTGTTTTTTTTTTTTTTTTCGAAATTGTTTTCATACTAAAAATTTCGTATCATATTCGGGCCAATACTGTAGTCTCGTGGCAATTTTTCCGGATATCTACTTTAGATAGACACGAATCATTTGTCCCTCAGTGATGCTTTGATATAACTGGCATTAAGTCACAGACTTTACAATTTTGCAAAAATAATCGTTAGAAGGAAGATGTTTTAATATGACGACAGTGTTATATTAACAGATTTCCCAAATTATACTTGAATGAATTCTACAACCATACCATTGATTATTCGCATTTCAATTAATGTTGAGATGTTGATGTCACAATTGTCATATCATGAATATATTGGGTTGAATTTTGAAGCGAATTCATAAAATATGATAACTTACTCATGTATAATAATTAACTATTCTGATGTATAGTAGACACTAATTCTTTAAACCAAACTCTAGTTTTCAAGATCAATAGCAAGCCCAAGATACTTCGATTCTAAAATTTAGTATAATAATTATTATGGTATTGAATTGGCTGTGACAGACCAAGAAACTACTCGTTCATCTGAAACAAATAGACCTATATTCACAAGAGAGTGTCCTTTGAAATTAAGTCTGCCAATCATAATCGAAATCTTATTCTTTTTTTTGAAACAATTTCACTATTTTTTCTTATTTGCTATCGATGTATTGTCTAAGTCTTCTTCATTTACAAGATGAAAGAGAAATAATTTTCTAAGGATTAGGATTAGGAATTAGGTTTCAGGGCTTTTGGCATCTATGATCATGTTACCTCCTCACGTATGAAGGACGACGTTTCTCAGCGATCACAATATCCTAGGAAAGGCGAGGAAAAAAGGATTGCGGAAAGAAGGAAGCGGCCTGGGACCTGTATTAGGTACCATCCCACATTTGCCTGGTGTGAATGAGGAAAACCCAGGAAAACCTGACTCAGGAGACTGGCCTCAAAAAGCTTTTATAATTTCTCGACCGAGTGTCCCTATCAGGATTATTTCAAGGATCTCAATTTTCTTTCCTTTTTGTCTCCGATATTATTACGAAAGAATTCGTTTACACTCTTAACCATTATGAAACAGCTAGGTAAGGACTCAGGACTTTACATTGTACAATTCTGAGGCCCATTCCTAAGACTATACTTTCTTTACAATACTTTGGCCTGTTTCTTAGACTAGAAGTAGCAATACGGCTTCTCGCTTGGATTTAGGCACAATATTGTTATCGCCATAAATTTCACTATTAAGTAATATAGAGTTACTCCGAATAAAACTAACTATAGAACATTCTGTCTGATTCTGTAGTTTGAAATAAAGACTTTAGATTAAACATTTGTCAGATTAAAACTGCGTCTACAGATAGCTTCTCGAAGATATAAGTTCTGATCATCATTGTAATTCAATAAAGGTTCGAAACACCACGTCCCACCAATTTATTTTCCTAACATCACGCAAAATAAAGCAACAAATCATGCGATGGCCAAGAAAGCTCCTCAGTTGACGGAATTTAAACTATTAAAACATCAAATATGCAAACAACTCGTATTCCATATACACCTACACATGCAATCTTCAGACTTACTTATTCTCAGAGCTCTGCAAGGAACACATTATTACCACCTTTATATCAAGAAGCAGAACCTTCTCCAGAAAAGTAGCAGAACCATTAGCTCTTGTCAGATTAATGAAAGTTGATCTTACATGTTCTGGACACCTATTTCAACGGTTGCCATAGCATGTAGATGCTATAATTTTATACAGTTTCTCTAATTGAACTTTCGACCTAGCTCATTCACGATTGAGCATCTCTGTTTTAATATAAGGTACAGTATTCTATTGTATATAAGGTACAGTGGGGTATTTACGATTTTGTTTCGAGAAGCTTTGCTAATTTTATTCCTGAAAATGTGAAAATTCTGCAATATTATATAAAACAATAAAAAATTGCAATAAAATTATTAATTAAATGCAGTATTGTAATTACTTTAAAGTGGAAGATGTAAGTAACAAACGCTTATCCAAGAAATTTGATAGTTAATAGTAAGAATGTACTGTCTTTTCCTCTCCCTTCACTTTCAAATATGTAGGAAATGAAAACAGCAAGAGAGGAGGAAATTCCCCTCGTCCCCCCTGCAAATCCCAGACAGAAGAAAATATGAACTGCACTTCAAAATATTTGTACTGGAGCAAAATGTGAACATTAGTTTATCGGGCCTACCTTACTTGTGGGATTACGCTTTGCCACTGATCTGTATAAAATAATTGATAATAGATTTAACATTCGACTCACTAGGGAATGTCGGCTTCAAATAACTACACAAACAATTTTGTACTTACGGTGTGCTGCCACTTCTACTACTACTACTAGTAGTAGTAGTAAAATATACAAAAGGGTAAAATACTCGTAATTAGACAAAGATCACAGTATATGTAAATGAGTTAACGTTCTCGGAACACGTCTTACTTAAATGACACAGTTGGCCGTCTTGAATTAGATTTTTTAAAAGTTTTCCTCTTTTTCACAAGATAAATGGTGGAAAGGCACTTTGATATTTGACCCTGGCTAATATCCTTCTAATAATTCCAAATCAGCTGAGAACCCATTCTATACTTTTAACATTTAAAAATATAATACTGAATATGTTTTGGAAGGAATTCGGCTATGGCTTAACTTAATATGCCACATCAGTATCATATAGTATTATTGAGGAAACTCATCCGGAAATTCCCGATTGCGAAGCGTAAATGTGACCATGCATGCATCTCCTCGTTACTCTTTGTTAGGAGCTTAAGCTATACAAAACGTAGGTCTAGTTAATTTGAGTTATAAACCAATCGTTGAACATTTGATATAGTGAGGTTTTCTTAATAACAAATTTTGTTACTAGATTGGCCTAAAACGAATTACATATACATTACATATACACGTACATTACGAAAGTTTCCTGCAGTAATACAATCAGTTTGCAGCAAGTTAGTTTTCTAAAAGCTAGGATACCTCCTCATATTTTCCGTAACTAACAACTTCCCCATTCACTAATATCTTGAAAACTTCTAAACAAAGGGAAAAGATCTAGTAATATTACAGAATCTTGAAATCAAGTGCAACAGTTTAAAAACTATTTAATTTTAATTAAACAAAATTCTAGTTTCAACTTATGAGATAACAACCTTGTAATGTAAAGGTCTCTACACTCTTTTATTTAGACGCACTAAGCATTCCCTAAGGTCGAATCTTACTTTGCTACATGAAATTCTCGAAAGTAGTACAGAGATTAACTCAGATCAAATTCCAACTGCAGCACAATAGGGAAATTGGTAATAAAATAATCACGATTTTAGATTGGAGTTGTACAAGGTACCCAACAGAAAAACTTGTCGCTTGTAATATTAAAGAGCAATTTTGTTCTTAAGAGCATATTGACACAGTTGGTGCGAATAAAATTGACTTATAAATAATGTAAAACAAATACGTGATACATTACTCAGAAAATAAAAGGTTCTATGGTATAAGATTTTTTTCCTGAGAATACTGTCGCAAGGGGAGTAACTTGTTATTTATAATTATCATGACTATTTTAATGCATTTTCATTTTGTTCATTTTACCCACAGCGACGTGTCAGTGAAGTTATATATTTTCTGTAGAAAATTTTAATATTCTGCGTACACACGGTAGTTTGCAGAAAGTTTAACATTCTTCAAGATTTAGTATCATACGCATTTTCTGTAACTACAGAAGTAAATAAGTATTATTATAGTGCACAAGTAACTATTGTTAAAGTGTTTATTATTATTATTTTTTTTTGTTAAACAAATCATATTAAGTTACTGATTCGATAAAAGAAATTTGTCTAGAACTTTAATGTTATTTCTAATTAAAGCGAAACTATTATTATTTGCATTCACTGTTTAATCATTTCGGTTAGCGTAAACATAGAGAAGTCATGAACAGTAACGCTAAAATTGCTACTTGTGTCTTTCCATTAATAAATGCTATGTACCTTCTCCCAGTAATTAAAGGGGTGTGTAACTAGGAGCAGCAAAACCATTATTACCCTTGTAGAATATATCAATAGAGGCGACAGACTGGAGCTAATTTGTCCATCCATTCAAGACGTGTTTGTCAACTTCTTAAAACATACACATATATACATTCATAACATAAGGCTAAGACACTTCTAGTACGTGTTCTCATGTTTTCTCCTTCTTTTTTAAAACATCTTCAATAATTACCCGTTTCGACACTCGTGGCAGTTTATTAAAGGTAGAATAAATATGCGTTGCGATATATACTTAATAACTAGTTTGGAACTGAATATGTTATCCGCTGCAAATGCATGTAAAGTGACCTTCATTAAATGCAAATATGACAACAAAAATTGGACGTGAACGAAAAGAAAACCATTTTCCTATCGTAAATTATATGTATAACAGTTGGAGTTTTGTTTGTATATGAAGGCTTAAAATTTAATCACTCAGTACGATGACATGCTGCTTTGAGATCTTCTAAACCAACGAGTTAATCATAATTTCATTAATAAAGGAGGAATGTCCTGCAGAAACAGAATACGGAAAGAAGGTACAAAACACAATAGGGAGAAGGAGGAGTGCAGGTGTGAAAAAGTGTTTCTCCACATTTGCGGAAAAAATGAGAGAACGCAAGTCGAAAATAATTGTGCGAAAGCACGGAATATTGCGTTTGATAGTTGTATGTTCTTATAGAATACAACCATTTTAATAACATACAATTTTCTGTGTATATATTGCACTCCTAATTTTCCCCTTCCTCTGTTTCGGCTGCTTTTCACTTAAGACGATTTTTTCCGTTGAATTGAAAAGAATGACAGGAGACTTAAATTGAGTTATTATAGTTCTTTGCGTGATATATAAAATTAAGATGCTTGTACAAGAGATAATGTTCTTATTTTGTTTGCACCTTCCTTTGTGATTCATATTCTCTTTTGTTAAATGATTCTAACAACATCGTTCTTACTGCTCAATATTAAAGAATATATATAATTAATGCATATTAAAAACTAAAGGTACATTCCTGTTCCTTCGCGTGCCCTGGTTTAAGCGAAAAGAATAACTGAAAATGTCTTAAATTTTGGCACGAATCGACAGAAAAAAAATGGTTAATAAATTTATAGAGTATGGAAATATAAGTATTCAAGTGTTTAAAGGAGCAGCGTTGTTCATTAGTTTACCAAAAAATGTTTTAAACTGTAAAATTTGCTTGACTGTTAGTGATATTCATGTAAAAATAATTGTAACTGACTTGTGTTTCATGGTCAGTTTGATGTTTTCTTTCCGGAAAATGAAACATTTCTTTACGTAGAATGCAAAAACCTTTTACTTAATTAAAAGATATATTAAAAAGAATAATAAATAGTTAAAAGATATTATAACAAAGATATTATCTGTGTTGTGGATATTGATATCATTAGTCGAAAGTATTAATGATGAAGCTGGTGGTGTTGGAACATCAAGATCGGATACATCAACGAATGTGTCTGACCTTATAAAACAGTTAGGTCAATCCTTGTCACAGCAAATGAAGCAAATGGATACTAAATTTGAAGAAAAGTTTCAGCAAATGGATAGCAAATTTGAACAAAGTACACAGCAAATGGATACTAAATTTAAGTAACTGACATAGCAAACACAACAGATGGATACTAGGTTTCAGCAAATGGATAGCAAATTTCAACAAATTACCCAGCAAATGAATGCTAAATTTGAGCAACTGACACAGCAAACACAACAGATGGATACTAGATTTCAACAAATGGATAGCAAATTCGAACAAATTACGCTGCAAATGATCACTAAACTAGAATGAACAGACTGTAGGATGGAACAAATATTGCACAGATTTACAGTTGTACAAAGTTCGGTGGAAGTGGTTGAAACCCAAGTTAATGAACATAGCAATCAAATTAAAGTATTACAGGAAGAAATAAACACTATCAAGGAAAGGATCATTACCATAAATGATAATCCTGATCAGATCACCAATAGCGACCATAGGCCAAATGAACCCAGATTAGCTTTGGAAGAAAGTGATATTCCGGAAAGCTATACTGAGAGGGATGATAGTGCTTCTAGCACCAGGAAAGAAGGAAGAAGACCGTATTCATCGCATTGCCGGAAAACCAGATACGTCAAGTCTAATCATTTGAAACAGCCTCATAATCATCATCATTTCAGATTCAGTGAAATAAGGTCTTAACGAAATTTAGTGGAAGGTCAGAAGACATACCTGCAAGTGTATTTTTAGAAAAGTTCGGAGAAGAATGCGACTTAATTGAGGTAGACAAGTCTAAATTTCTTAAGATTTTACCACACGTTTTAATATCACCCTCTTCTGTTTGGTTCAAAGTGATCAGGGAGAGTTTACGTAATTATTTAGATTTTAAGGACGCACTGCTTTCCAATTTTGAGAATGTTTTTATGTTGGCAAATCGAGACGGTTTGGTTCGAAATAGACGGTATGATCCAAATTGATAAGAATATTACTGATTTTGTGATTTCCGCATATAATGAGTTGAAAATAATTAACCTATACCAACAGGAATCACGAATCATAACATCGATCCGGATATTGTCACCTTTTAGGTTGCAGCAAATATTGATTTCTGCACAATGCATTAATTTCAATCATCTAATTATGATAGTACAAAATTTTGAAAATTAATCAATGGTACAAAATAACACTAATCGAAACCAAACTAATAACAACCGAAGCCAAGCCAATCATATTCCAATCCGAAATATCAATGTGCATGAAGTATGTAGTCCTCATGTAAGAAGTAATGATAGATTCAATTATACCGGTAATAGAACCGAACCAAATTTCAGAAGAAATAGAAATAGTAATCGTACAACATTTAGAAATCAGGTAAACAGTACATCTAATTTTTCTCAAAATGGATTACGTAACAATTTCATAGGTGGCAGAAATTCTTAAAATAGAAACCAAAGATCTGGAGGAATCCATAATAGGCAGGACTGTACACAAGATTGTAGCGTGCAATGCAATTTAACTGAATTCTTTGCTGATGTAACTTAAGCTAATTTTATGGCATCCGAGAAAACATATTCAATTGATTTTTGTTTTATTTCACTTTAAATATTGAAATGATTTTATTTGTTATTTGTACTTTGTTTGAATTCTACACAAAAATTAACTAATTCATATCAACAAAAATAATAATTTATGAAAAAAATCGTTGTAGTATGAATACGAATATTGCCTATCAAGGTTATGCTAATTATTCCTGAATAAATAAAACATGTTATATCATATTCTAATTCACACCAACTTTGCTGATTCATAATATTATAATTTCTTTATTTGTATTATTCCATTATATTAATCAAGTCTTGCTTTGTTTCATTTTGAATATTGTTATGATTTCTTTGTTTGTCGCTTCACTTATCAATATTGTGCTTTCAAAATCTTTTATAATTATCTTAGTTATGCCCAAATGGAAGAAGTGCGTTACGTAACATTTCAATATACTTTAATTTACTTTGTCTATAAGCACCGACGATACTGAATTTAAGAATCTATTTTAGGACCTAAATAATCAGCAAAAGGATCGTATTTTGAATAAGTCCTCTTCGTCGATAATTTTGTAGAATTAAAATCGAATTGATTATTAAATGAATGTAAGATTATTGATGAGACAAAATGAAATTTATATATATATATATATATATATATATATATATATATATATATATATATATATATATATATATATTATATATGTGAGGGTTATTCGGAAAGTAAGGTAACCACGTATGTAAGATATGTAACGGTCCAGGATTCTTTCTTCAATTGTAATCAATTTAAGAAGTCCTCGTCGGGAGTCATAAATACAACAATATTGTATGTCTGACATATTGTATATCTGACGTCTGTGAATTACTTCCGTTTCTAATTATAGCTATTTTGGGCAACGATGCTTAAAAGTGCATAATATGTTATGAAGAAGAAGAAGAAATGTAGAATATATGTTGGGATAGATTGATGTTCATGTAATGGTAGTTGCTGTAACTAGAGATAGTTATTTGTTCGCTATTAACAACGTGTTGCTATGACAACAGGAAGATTATTCATGACATTTTGAAAATAAAAAGTTAGTCGTGCTATGCATTTGATGTGTTTAAGTTTCAAGGTATGCAGTTATTAGAATTTGCAATTACATATAAATATTTAATTGCTGAATCGTGTTGACTTATCTAGTGATTAGAATTGTGGGCAATATATGTAACATAAAGATAACAAAAAGTATATAAATAACGTTACATATTATATAATGAACTAACTCATATACTACAATAGCCTATTTGATTATTTGTTACAATAACCTTTCCTATGAATTTAAACCTAATATTTTTGATAATGTACTCGCTTTGCATCATTCACACAAAACGTAGATCATATTTCTCAATGAGCAGCTTCTATTGGCACATAAATTCAAGTGAAACACTGTTTTTGCAGTTGCCAGTTTCCGTGAGATATCAATCGCCAGTCTCTCTCCGTTCCTGCCTTCTGGGCTTCGAGCAATCTCTCCTACCACACGATTTCTTCTTGCTTTGCTTTAAGCAACATATCCTCGAATATTTTAGTTTGTGGAAAAAAAACTAATTAAATATTTCAGTTCAACGTCTCACAATTGCTCCCTTAAGGTTAAGGGAAACGATTGTTAAGGTAAGTGAATTGTGAATGGAGAATTGATGGAATGAGAAAGGAAAGAAACGGCAGTACCCCGGAGAAAACCCACGGATACGATGTGGTCCACCACAAACTTACTTGACCAGAGATTGAACCAGAGACTCAACGCAACAGGGGTAAGTCCTCTACCACTGAGCTATCATGTACCCTTTTAGTTTGTGAAGAACTCTCTTTTGTGCCGTTTGTTTCCATTGCATAGTGAGGGAATTCACGAAACAAGTGTAGTTACTAAAGATTTTTAAAAATGCATACTAAAATAGAAACATTATAGCATTTGAAAGGTAATGTAGATTTACACTATTTCATAACAGTGTCAATGATTGATACCAAAATATACAATGTCACTACTAAGTCTGCATGAAATGTTAGAAAGGGTATCTCAAAAGAAAAAAATGAAATGAAATCTTTGAGTTTTACGTCCCACGGTTATGCCGGTTAGGCTAAAGGAGACGGTGAAGATGAGTAATGAAAGAAATGGTGGAATGAAGATAGTGGGAGGAAACGGGAGAACCCCGAGAAAACCCACGACCACGGTGTTTGTCCCCCACAAAGTTCACTTGGCGGGGGCTGGGATCGAACCCGGGACCCCAAGCTATCTCAAAAGAGTATCGTGTATATCTTATATATATAGGGTATCTTAAAAGTTCCCTGACATAGGGCAACTCTGTTATTATCAGAGTTACAACAAAATGTAAGAGAGGAAACTCTTCAAATATTTTGCTTTCAATCTAAAGTGAAGGAATCTTTTAAATCGGACGAGCCGTTTGAGCTGTATACTCTTTATTCGCCCAATGTTAAATGAAAATGCAACGCTGCCATTTACGTAGATTTACAACATAAGGTAAATGGGGACATGTTTGAAGTGGGGGTTGTCGATGACACGACACTGCAAAAGACAGTAATTTGATTCACTGATGTTGTGGGTCCATGTAAATGGCAACTTTGCATTTTCATTTAACATGGGCACATAAAGAGTGTACAATCCAAACGGCTCTTTCGATTCAAAAAATTCCTTCACTTTAGATTGAAAATATATTTGGAGACGATTTCCCCTCTAACATTTTGTTGTAACTCATATATATATATATATAAACCTGGTTATGATACTACAAATTACAGCAATATTTCTAAAATTGTTCAAGAAATCTGAAATGGATTCATAATTGACAGAACTAGTTTAAGAGCTAATTTTTCTTTCCTAACAACAATAACAACAATTTCGTTTAGGCACGAAATAAATATAACACTTACAGCATGGCAACAACGTAATTGTGTGAGGGACGGTATTCGTGTTACTGTAATTATGTCAAAAACAGTATGTAAAATTCTTATGCACGAAGCGGTGCAAGCAGTCAATTTATATATTGAAGAAATTTTCAAACAGACCAATGAATCTCGAAACATAGCTGTTAGAAAATATAGAGACTGTGTTACATTTGAAAAATTCCAAGAAGAGATACCAATTTGAACCTCTTCCATAGTTTAATGTTAGGATCTGATCCACTAATTTCAACTTAAGTAGACTTGCAATAAATAAATAAAAAGAAAACTGCCTTTGAAAGTGACAGGTCTTCTATATATATCTAAAGAAGTCGAGGAGGAAAATGAACATTGTGTAATGTTTACTTACGAAGACAAATGAGGCCCGAGATGTAGGTACTTCGAACTTACTTTGAATACTTATTTTACTAGTTTAGTGAATTATAAGTTATTTTATACTATACACTGTAATTTCTATAGTGTGTCAATTTTTGTCCGTTTTCCTCCATATCGGAACCAATGTTTGGTCTCCAAGGAGGAGCGAAAGGAAAATGACTCCTAAGTATGATTCTTTATTTTGTCCTGGCCCGCAAACCGTTATTAATTGGCCATCATTGCTGTGTATAACAACAGTTATACGTATACCTCATAACCGTCGCTGTCACATGAGAACTTTAAGCAATATTGCATAAAACCATAGAATTCACATTCATCTTCCAGTTATCCTATGACACAATAATAGCACAGTAAGTGTGTTATAAAATTATTTTAATTGTTGAATGAATGAAAAGTGTGATTCGATCATGCAATACAGATATATAACTTTACTAAAACATGATCATCATCGTAGATATTCTGCCATTATTGCCAGGTCACTTAACGCAACTAGACATTTTCATGCTCCACGGTCTTCCGCTAATTTCTTCGTCTTCACGTACGATTTTTCTGTTTTGATATTGTCCATTAATTGTAATCTACTTCGCCCCTCCCTCTCTTTCCTGCCACCATGCTAAGGCCCACCTGCCACCTAAGTTACCACTCTGGTTCTCGCAGTTACATAATTTTAAGCAGTGTGAAATATTTCAAATCAACGATGTTTTGATTTTTATGTTTATTAAAAATTACAATGAAAGGAAATGAAATATTTGAGTTTAAAGTGCCATGATTATGCCCTTTTAGGCTAAGGGAGACGGTGATTAAAGTAGGTGAATGATGATGGAAGAATTGGTGAAATGAGAAAGTAGGAGAGAGAAGAAGTATCCGCTAGAAAACCCACAGATACCATGTTGTCCACCACAAACTTACTTGGCTAGAGGTCGAACCAAGGACTCCACACACCAGAAATAAGCGCTCTACCACTGAGCCACCGTGCCACCTGAAAAACACAGTGTCTATGTGATTCGATGTTATAATTGCATATTTTCGAAATAAAACTTTTTAAAATTAAAATTTTCAATCTCTTGTAACTTCGTTCTCATTTATTACAAATATCTCATATCATGATCAGAGTATTTGATATTATAGCATTTTGGATGTGCATTGCCACTCGCTTCCGTTATTACTTATGTAAAAGCCTCCAAAATTCTGATGTTTAAGATGCCCGTGATACTACAGCGTCCTTATAGCATAACATTGAATAATATTAAATGCAGTACATGTAATAATCTGAAGTAGTTCTATTTACAATATATACATACATATATATATATATATATATATATATATATATATATATATATATATATATGTTGGATTCAAATATTGCAGAATATATTAAACAATATCCTCTTGTCGATATTTCACATCGTACAAAGTTTCAGCCTTTTTTATCTGTTAGTTTAAAAGTTACTTTTGAGTTTAAATATATAAATGATAAACAAATTGGACACCTCCAAGAAAAGCAAAATTTGATTTGACTCTGTTCCATCACAATCTTCTCTTATGCATCTACTTGTTAAAGAGAAAATATATATTCGAACAATAGTGACGTAAAAGGAGTTTCGGGTTTTAACCTTCTCTCTTTGAGTAAGATGTAAAGCAAAACTAAAAAATAAGCATATTAAGAGTGTGTATATAAATGCCTAAAATGATATGAACTTGAGAGCTTGAAGCCTCATTTAATGAAACAGTACATTCACTGTTATTACTACTGTTCGAAAATTTTAATTCAAGCTTACGTTTCTCTCAGATACATATCGTCACATGAGAACCAGAGGAGCGTAACTCCATTTTCGTATGTTTACAGGTGAGAGGACAAAAATAATATTTTCTTAGAAAGATGTGTTTTTAATGAGATGGTCAAGTCCGTCTATAAGTCTTCTTCTCCCGTATTGTTGATTTGCTTCTCTCTACTTGTATCTATCTATCTATCTATCTATCTATCTATCTATCTATCTATCTATCTATATATATATATCTATATATATATATATATATATATATATATATATATATATATATATATATATATATATATATATATATATATATATATATATATATATATATATATAACTTTTACGTAACATAAAGTGTAAAAGGAATCGCCCTATTCACTGAGCAACGTGGCCATGGATAATCAAGTGGGAACTCGGTCCTTGTTCTAGCTCACTCCCCGAATTGCGTTCGTCCTTCACGTGTTTATCAAACTTGCTTAAAACTTACAGCAAATGAAGTATGTTTATAATACTGCAGAGTATAATATGTTTATGTTTATAATACTGGAAATTCGTTGTTGTGAAGTAAAATAAAGTAGGATGAATGGCTAATCCAGTCAAGGCTCTCAAGCTCCTTTCTTTCCTCTAGTTGTGACAGAAAGGAGCTTGAGAGCCTTGATTGGACTAGCCTTTCATTCTACTTTATTTTACTTCACAACAACGAAATTCCAGTTGAATTTGTGAACAAAACACCTCCTAGAGTATGACGTTCTTCCTTAATACTTTGACCGCCTTCTGCTCAAAAACACAAAACGCGCTTTGCTGTGTGTTATGGTATACTAAAGGAGAAACTATTATCACAATTTCAAATTTTTGTATCCAGGCTCATTGAAAATATTGTCAGTGAAATATGCCAAATTGGCATAATTCCTCAATTTTACGATATTTTTTCAGACCTTTGAGAGCAGCTACAGATCTGCAAATTTTTGAGTATAAACTTATGACCCCGGACTACATGCACACACAATTTTAGACCTCTACGCCAGTTGCTTCCTCTTCCGAAACATGTCTTCAATGTCCAAAAATATTGCTACTGTAGGCCCTGATTTCACCTCTTTTAAGTGGTTTTAGGCAAAAATGTAAGAGGACAAAGTTTTAGCTCTGCACAACTTGGACTCGCCCAGCAATTTTCAATTTGCTCGGACAAGTACGGTACATGCTGAGATTAGTGATGAGCAAATGCAAGACCAAGACCAAGACCCCGGTGGTCTTGGTCTTGGTCTTGCTTGCAAGAGTCTTGGTAGTCTTGCTTTTAAGAAGTCTTATGTTTTTCATAGGTAAATTTTACTCTGGATATCAGAGATAATAAATTCTACAACGCGCCAATAGTAACGGAAATACAATGTATGTTTCTAAATGCAATGTAGTTTACCTACGTGTAAGTATGAAGATAGTGTACAACATAAGCGATTTTTTTTTTCAATGGTTGCCCCCGCTTCACTACTTATAAGATAAATCACAACATTTCGTAATCTTTTTATATTTTTTAACAGATACAATACTCCTCTGGTTCCCAAACTGGGGACGCTACCCCTGAAACGCATGAAAGAAAATCAAAACGGCACAGATTACTGAAATACTATGAATTGCAAAATAATATTTACACTCTAAAATCGTCAGATTTTTTTTCAACCTCGATTAGCTAATCTTTGTATTGAACAAAACTTCCAATTAGATATAAGGATTTTGTTTTAGTGATTCCAAATATGTACCGTACTCTATGGGGCAGAAACATGGACATTACGCAAAAGCGATGAAAAAAAAATGGAGGTTTTCGAAACGTGGGCGTGGAGAGAAAAGGAGAGAATTAGCTGGGTTGAATAGAAAACGAAGAGAAGGTGTTAGAAATAGTAGCAGTAGGGTAGAATAAAAGAGTTTTAGATGTATTAAGACATGTATTGGGACATTGGCTGAGAAGGAATTGTATTATGAGGGACGTGCTAGAGGGTATGGTGGAAGGGAAAAGAAGGAGAGGCGAAAGAGATTATATTTGAAGAAATGTATTAAAACAGGAAATTGCAACGTCAAGACGAAGAGACTAGCTGAAGACCACCGTATTTCGAAATTTCTCAGTGGCAGCAAGTGACCTTCCAATAATGATAGAATAGCTATGATGATGGTGGTGATATGTTTAGCAATATCGGCCAAAAAGGAGAGAAAAATAAAAATAATATTGATTTTAATCAAACCAAGTTTAAAGAAATCTGCAATATTTTGAGTTTGCAGATGCTTTAATGGAAATAGTACCTGCGCTTCGTTCATATGCACTGATGCAATATATTTTTTTCAGTCGTGAAGTGTTACTGTTTTTCATTTTTATTGTCACTTTATTCTTAGATTTTTTGCATAGTTTGCATAACCATAGGGATGTTCCCCACTTCCAAAAACTTCAAAGTACGAATGAAATTTACTTTTTGGGCTCGCCACTTGCTCTTTTATCTTGCAAATTTCTTCTTGCTGGACGTTTGTGGCGTTTCGTCAGCAGACTGAGGCAAAGCAACTGAAGGGTGAAAAACAAATCCATCTTTTCTTACATTTATCCCAGGACGAGTCTACAAACTTTATCAGCTCGAAGCCTAAAGGTTAAAATTTACTCCAGATAACACACACCTGTAGAATAGTGTGTGATTTTACGATAAGTAATCCTCATTGTTTAAAAACGCAGGAATACATCATAATCCAGCACCAACGACACATTTCTTTGTGTGTAACAAGCTTTGATTAGAATGGCACTTGTGTGGCTTGAGTGAGAACGAGGAATAACTGCAGAAAACGCAAACCGATTCAGAAAACGACATACTGTAGCTATATGCTACAGGGACAGATCGACTCACACCACCGATTACATAAACTACTGGGAACACTTTCACTCCAGTCGTATTTTTACTGAAGCCAAGAAATTGAAGTGAAAGAAGTATTTTTTTCCCTCATTTTTACATTCTATAAAAAAGATTCAAGTAGCACCAGTAATTGTGCAAGAGTCTTGGTCTTGCAGGTATGGTCTTGGTCTTGGTCTTGCATCAGGATTCCTGGTCTTGGTCTTGGTCTTGCATCAGGATTCCTGGTCTTGGTCTTGCATGCAAGACTCTTGCAAAAACTCCAAGACCAAGACTCTTGCGTTCATCACTAGCTGAGATATTCGAAACA